>NC_091109.1:18879759-19479759 GCF_024713975.1 Paralichthys olivaceus
CAGTCTGACCTCTGACCTCTGACCTTTTTATTTCTTTATCATGCATCTGTGGGGACTCTGCAGTGAAGGATCATCAGAAACAGCTGATTGTGTTTTTATACTAAATCTCAAACCTGGAAAATATGACTGTCGCTTCTGGTGCCAACAAAATAAAACGTAGATAGATAACCTGTGTGTAATCTGTTTCACCAGACGCCTGGCGAAGTCCACCCTGCTGCTGATCCCTCTGTTCGGGGTG
This sequence comes from Paralichthys olivaceus, assembly GCF_024713975.1. NCBI lineage: Eukaryota > Metazoa > Chordata > Actinopteri > Pleuronectiformes > Paralichthyidae > Paralichthys > Paralichthys olivaceus. The sequence goes on from NC_091109.1 coordinate 18,879,998, forward strand.
AACTACATGGTGTTCGTCTACCTGATGGAGCCTCCGAACAAAAACATGAACCGCATCAAGATCTTCTTCGACCTCGGCCTCGGATCCTTCCAGGTAGCATGTGTCGCGTTTCTGTTTTTATCACATTTTGCTCTGAAGGAGAATACTGTTCAGGAAGTTTATTCAATGGATAAAACAAAGGGAAGTAAAATGAATGTAGGCGTCAACGTGCTGAACGTGTCACGATGCTGGTTTTAAATCTGAAATCGTTGTGCACTCGTGTGTTTCAGGGTCTAATCGTGGCCGTCTTGTACTGTTTCCTCAACAGCGAGGTGAGTCTCCACACGTCGACACATTATTCCCATGATTCTCTGTCTCACTGACTTTTTATCTCAACTTTGCTTTGCGTGCGATCAGGTCCAGGGGGAGCTGAGGAGGACGTGGAGGGGGTTATCCCTCAAGCACTGCGTGGGGCGGGACTACAGGCCGCACGCCGCAGCGGTCGGCCGAAACGGCAAAGAGAGCTCCGCCCAGTTCCCCAGGAACTCCCGCGCTCCGTCCATCTTGCAGACCGAGACCACCATGCTCTGACCGTAGACTGCTGGACGTGGACTCGGGGTCTGGACAGTGAGGTCAATGCAGAAGTGCCTGAAACCTGTATTCTCTGGAGTGACCAGCAGAGGGCGAGTCCACTAGTTTCAGAAAGACATTTCTATAGAGATTCATGTCTCGAGCTCTAGTTTCAAATCTTCTTCAATACAGTTGGTGTTTATTTCATCATCATCGTCCATCTAGAGTCAAAAAGACCATGAAGCACTGAACACGTTGGGGCGCAGCGTGATTGACGGCTAGTACCGTCCAATGAGTGCAGGTAGGCACCCCCCCTCCAAATATGGTTACTTCTGGTTTGAGAAAAATCAAGATGTCAAAATGTCAAACTTCAAAACTGCAGCTCTCAAACCAACAGGTGGCGTCATGGCGTGTTGACACTCGACCGTGACGAGGGTCGGAGACGTCTTTTTGTTTTTGAGCTCTCAGAACTCATATTGAAGGTGACGCAGCACACACGGAGACTTTCATCGGTTGTTGCTGCTGCGACTGAACCTGCGACTCACAGACGTTTCTGAGGCGAAAGAGTTTTTCTCACAGTGTCTGTTCATCCTGGATCTTTTATCTTCAGTGTCTCTCAACACGTTTCAGATCCATCAGACTGTTCCTGCTGGAATCACACGAAGCAGAACATTTATTTTCCCTTTCAGATAATTTATGTATAATTTTTTATTCCAGCTAATATTCCTACATATTCTCAATCATTTAAAAATCTTCCTGACTCTCAGCTGAATGTATCTGTGGGTGTTGATAACTTGTCTTTTTAATGTCAACAAACATTTTACATTTAACTTTTTATAATCTTTAAAACCAAGAGCATTTAACCCCAATGATTCAAAATAAGCTATTTAGAATTTATATATTAGAAATATGTTGTTTAATCACATGTATATCAAATGAATTAAATGGTGTGGTGGTGGAGAATCACTGATTTTAACAGTCATAAATCTTTTAGGGCCCGGGGAAGTAGAATATATGCAAATCATTTTTTACTTGTGGCCAATTTAAATTGATTACCTCACTTGTTTTTATTTCAACCCAATGTTTTCTACATTTAAATCATTTTTACGAGTCTAAATACATCTTAAGTAAAAAAAGAAGATTCTATGGAACCTGTAAAAAACAGAGATGTTTAATCTCACGGCCGCTCAGACGCTCGAGGGAACGTATGCAGATGACTGTAGCTCATGTGAGTCCTCAGAGTCTCTGTAGGTTTCACTATAATGTAAAATGATGATGTGTGAAATCCACTCATCACATGTTACACGTGCAGAGTACAGACACGGAACATCTTTATCAAAATGACTTGGTGTGACAGCAGCGTTCCAGGTTTACTTGCAGCCAAAAGAAGAAAACAATAAAAGTAAATATGGCCTTGTTCATTTTATATCTTTTTTTTTTCCCACAGCGTTAAGTACCATGATGTTGATTACTGTGCGTTGGTCCCTGAACCCAAAGGAGTCTGAGCATCACTGTCATTTAAAAGCTTTTGAATACAACTGTAAATGGGATTTTGTATATTTTAAAAGCTTTTATTGTGAAGGCTGAGTCATGTTTGTGTGTTCTTCAGAGACTGAAATATAATTTTAATAATTTATTGGCACAATAATTAAAGTATTTCTGCAGCAAACAACTCATTTTAAACGTAGCTACAGACCTCTCCTAGTTTCTTATTTATGTTTTCCTGGGCTGACAGTTCTCTCCAGTGTGTTTATCTGCACTTGACAGTTCACACTGACCCGTGCTGTCAGAGGTCAGAGGTCAATGAGGAAGCGAGCATCTTGTTCCACTGGTAAACAGAAGAGAACAAACTCCAGGGTGAAACCAATTTACTGGTGAGCGACTTTATCGGTTCTCCTGGGAGTGCTCGTATTTATTTTGCAAGAATAAGAAAAGTGAGAAAACCTGATTGGTGAAGAGGAAAATGGTAAAATATAAAAGAATGGCTTACAAGCACAATAACAACCCAGGGAGGGAAGTGTTTCTCTGGGGGTTGGAATGTAGAATGACGAGGCGCTCAGGTTAGTTTATCCATCTCTGTGTCAGGTTAAAAAGACATGAGTCAATATCTTAGGTCATGTTTGTCCAGCTTTGCCTCCTTTTTTTAACTCCTTTATCACCTTCACGAAAGAGAGGTTTTCTTTACCTGTGTATTTTAACAAGTTTTAAATGATCTCAGTTTGTCATAGTTAGACGAGGCTGTTTATAAATCTGTGCAGTGTGTCTGCAGGGTCTGGGATCTGTTTTAACAGATTTGTAAAATATTACTTTAAATTGGTTGAAGAAGTCCTCCAATCATTTACTTGAGTCTTGATATGATTGGGTGGAAAACAAAAGGAAAACAAGTCTGAACTAAACAATGTTTAATTTCTCAAGGTTGAGTCTGGTTCAGTCAAAAACACAGTGTAATCGGCGCTGAAGAGCCAAAGTACATTTAAAGTCCCGAAATTAAAAGTAAAATGGAGAAAAACTTGTACCATCGTCTGCTGATAATGTTGTTGTGGTTTCAGTTGGTAAAGATAAACTATGGAACTGGATTAAATTAATAAAGTGGGGCACGACATGACTTTATGATATTTACAACATTTAATAAAATACCTATAATCTTTAAAATGTGTTTATTTTAATGAATTTTATTCAGTCACCTTCATCAGATCTTATTATAATATAATATAATATAAAACAATATAATATAATATAATATAATATAAAACAATATAATATAATATAATATAAAACAATATAATATAATATGATATAATATAATATAATATAATATAATATAATATAATATAATATAAAACAATATAATATAATATAATATAATATAAAACAATATAATATAATATAATATAATATAAAATAATATAATATAAAACAATATAATATAATATAATATAAAATAATATACAACAATATAATATAAAACAATATAATATAATATAATATAAAACAATATAATATAATATAATATAATATAATATAAAACAATATAAAACAATATAATATAATATAATATAATATAATATAATATAATATAATATAATATAATATAATATAAAACAATATAATATAATATAATATAAAACAATATAATATAATATAATATAATATAAAACAATATAATATAATATAATATAAAACAATATAATATAATATAATATAATATAAAATAATATAATATAAAACAATATAATATAATATAATATAATATAATATAATATAATATAAAACAATATAATATAATATAATATAAAACAATATAATATAATATAATATAATATAATATAAAACAATATAAAACAATATAATATAATATAATATAATATAATATAATATAATATAATATAATATAATATAATATAAAATAATATAATATAAAATAATATAATATAATATAATATAAAATAATATACAACAATATCATATAATATAATATAATATAATATAATATAATATAATATAATATAATATAATATAATATAATATAATATAATATGCCACACCTACAAAGTCTCTAATTGGACCAATGACAGACGTCACTTCAGAGCCGCCTCTCCATTGGCTGAAGTTCAGCGCTAACGCTACGTTAGCATCGCAGCTGTTTGTGGTGAACGCGGTGAGTTAATATTTGTTTAAAATGAATTTTCCGCTCATTCGCGCGGATTAAACATTAAACAACACGATCGTGAACGTGTTCAACATCTTCCCGAGTCACGTTCAAACTGCTCACTCCGTAAAATGTAGGAACAAAGCTCAAGATGCTAGCAGAGCGTTAGCTAATGTGGCTAAAAACGTTAGCTCGTAAGAAGCCTAGTTTAGCTAAGTTATGAACAAACGTACTGTTCGTTGACTTCCTGGTGTTTTAAGTCTTGAAAAGTGGTTTTAAATGTTTCTTTAATTTTATTTGAGAATGTGTGGTGGCTAATATTAATGATTATTACCACTGTTAATGTTAATTAGCAGTACTTCTATTAGTTTGGTCGTAGTTTTAATTGTAAGATAAAACTTTATTGATCCAGACACTGAATACATTGAGTTGTTGCAGCAGCGAGTCAGACTGAGGTAGACAAGAGAATTCAAAAGATAAAAAATAAAGTCAAAGATGCTGAGAATGCACATTGAATAACCCTTCACTGTCGTGGTTTGAGTAGAAATGTTATAAAGTGCAGTGGAACGGGATGATTGCACGAGCAAGTAGAAAAACAGTTTGCACATGAATATCAGGACATATTGTGACGACACTCATCAAAAAGTTCGTTACCATTAGAAACAGTGTAAAGTTAGAGGCTCTCCGCAGGTTGTTCTACGTCACTGAGACCAGATTCCAGATGCCTGAGTGGAACAAACAAGTTGAACAAACGTTTCGTCTCATTTTCTGCTCAGGAGAAACAAACCAATATTATTCATGGACTGACTGACGCATAATTACAAGTTTGAGAAATATTCAGAGAATAGAAACTCTTTTCATTTTCTACACTGGAAGTAGAAAATGGAGAACCTACAAACCACAGTGAATGTTTCAGTTCAGTTTTTGTTGTGTGCCCCGGCACCAGATGATACTAGTGCACCATTGAAAAATTAAACAAAAAAATATATTACCTCCATCTGTGCTTTACAAAGTTAGAAGAGGCAGACAGATTTAAACGATCAGTTCACACAGACTGCCTTTTCTGTGGTGCAGCAGTTAAGCAGCTTTTTAAAAACCAACATAATCACTCGGAGGACAAGAAAATGGAGTTTTAAGTACTAAAAGATATTTTTAAATCCTGTGAAAAGATATAATATAATGTCTCATTATAATATGTTGTCCTACCCTGTGTGCATAGACACACTGAGAGCAGGGGGAGGAGGATGGACAGGATCCTCGTGGACATTTCAAACTACAGAAGCTGACGAGTCTTTGGATATTTATCGGTAAGCGCATCACCTAAAATGTCCCAACCATTAACTGCATTGTCCACATGTCATGTTTCACTTTGGATTTTATCTGGATAAAACTGTGGCTCACAGGTTTTTTTTATAGGTTGTTGCTGTTGCAGAAATAAAGACAGAGAAGATACGAGCTCACAGGCACAACATTTATTTCTGACCAATGTTTTCAATAGTTGCACAATTACAAACTTTTAAATCAATAAATAACCCTAAACAGTGAAATTTAATAAATTAATTTGTGCTCTTTATCAGTATAAACACATGACACTATTCATAATGTTGTTTACTGTAACTTGTAAATAAACCTTCTAATAAATACATGAATGCTTCTCTCAGCACAATTCAATTAAACTAATAAATATTTTAACTCACCCAAACAAAAATAATTAAAAGAAACTAATAACTAACTAACTTTTTTAGACATTTTGTTTCTATCAGCGTCGATGCCAGAGTCGTTCTGGACAAAGGTCCTTGTCTTCTTCAGCAGGGGGGTGGAGGTGATGCCGTTCTACTCGTTGCTGCCTTCTATGAGGGTTTCATCAGCAGGCGTCTCAGATGTGGAGAAGATGGAGGGGAGAGGAGCAGAGGAGGGAGCAGAGGAGGGAGCAGAGGAGGGAGAAGGGGAGGCACTGGATGTGATGATGGAGAGGAGGGAGACTGTGGGTGTCGGAGTGGACTGAGCCCTTGCTTTCCTGTGAGAAAGAAAATAAAAAGGAGACTGTGAGGGTTTTGAACAAGAAATTGAATGAGTGAGGATAACGTGAGTAAAAGAACAACAATAAGATACTCACAAGAAATCAACAATCTTAGTTCGAACCCACGGAGCGTTGAGATAACTGCAGAAGTGACCAGACTTTGTATGAAAGCTGCAAGAATCACAAACAAATGCAACATTAGAACTTTTCGACCCAAGTTGAGCAACACGACGTTACTTTTGCTGAGCAACAGCTCAGTTGTTGGGCTCTGTGTCTGATCGACGACATGATTTTCATGTAGAGAAAAAGAAATGACTGTGTCATCCCACTGAACTGAAACACAACTGAACGCTGGATATTACTCATGATCTCATGATCGGCTTCATGAACCAGAAGAGCTGCTGCTGTGACAAATCCACCAAACTCCGTTCAGAATTGTTCATATTTTAAAAGTGTCCCGCTGAATATTGGAGATAAACACTGTTAATTTAAAGGTTCAGTGTGTAGAATTTTGTGATATCTAGTGTTGAAGTGTCATGTTGCAGCTGAACACCCCTCACCTCACCCTCTCCTTCCAAACATGAAAAAGATCCTGTGGTAGTCTTTAAAAGTTGTGTAGTTTGTTCAGTCTGGACTAATGTTAAAAAAAACCTGGCGGCCTCCGTGGAGAGGGTCCCCTCGATGTAAATATAAAGTATTTAAATATAAACGGCCTTTTCTGGGGTAAAGAAAACTACAATTCATACAATTTAGATGAAACTAGTGAAAAAATCATGAGGATTATTCTACATTAAATTTCTGCCAATAGATCCTTTCACCTAAATCTTATACACTGGACCCTTAATTCTAAGTCTCAGTGTGAATCTTTTAATCTTTATAAAATCTCCTTATTGACGTGTTTTTACTTACATCACAGCCTTGACACATGGGGGGGCCACGTCCTGCACCAGGAATCCTGTGATCGGCTCAAGAATCGGCGTTTTGTCGACCGTCTTACAGCAGGTTGTCAGCTTCTGAGCTGAAGATGCATGAAAAAGATCAGCGTTATCACAGGAGGAAAAATCATCTGCAAGATTATAACTTGTCTCTTAAAAACTCAATCTTACCAGTCGATCCAGACTGAACCACAGCTACCAGGAGAATGGCGACCAGCGCACTTTTCACCAGGCTTCCAGAGTAGACCATTTTTGATAAATAAGTGATTAGATTTATAAATACTGAACAAAGTAATTTATTTTGCTCTGTCTTCTCCTGTCCTCTCCAGAGATCTTGGTGAACTGACAGACGTCTGAAGACATCGGATACTTAAAGGGCTGAAAAAGCGGAAGCGGTTCGTTATCTTCCTTTTTTTCTTTTCGTTCTTTTTTTTCCATCGTCTTTTTTCTGAATGAATGATCAAAATGCGGGGGTTTCCACGAAATGACCGTCAGGAAGCACTTTCATCATAAGGTTTCATTCGGAAAGTTAAGTCAAGGGTTTTCCAGTTGATCTGATAGCAGTGTTGTTGGTAATCTGTCTGTTTGAGTAGGAGTCAGGGGTTATAGGCATGTAACAACTTGTTCTATCTGTATGTTAAGTCTGACTCATTTCAAGGCCTCAGTCTGACCAAGAGCCAATTAAATCACGACAATTCAAACACACTACAATATACGTCTTTTATACTCTTCTTCCTCCTCATGGTGTATTTTTCAGTAATTATGAAATAAATCTACACAATTAAATACGGGAAGTAATTCAAAGCATTGACTGTATATAAAGAGGATTGAGGACGCGTCTCCTTGATTCTCTTGTGCACTATTATTAGAACAATATGACATGACTGTAAAACACCTCAGAAGAGATGACTTTTCTGAGACCGGACAGTGACATGCTCAAGAAAGGAAACAGGAAATGACAGGGGGATTACACCAGCGTAAAAGCAGAAGCTTCTGCGCCCAGAACTCTTTCAGTTTTTGTGTTCTCAGACGATCTAACTATAAACAAGTTAGTGAACATATGATCAAACCAAAGCTTCTCTATTCTTTCAGTTTTGCTGGAAACCAGACTGCTGCTTCAGCACAGTCTGAGCTGAGGAGATTTTAACCAAGCGACTTGCAAAGAAGGTGCTTTAATATTTATGTTGTGTTTGGTGTAGGAAAGAGGAAGCGATCTTGTGTCACATGTACATGTCACCATCAATCATGCGGTCATTCTCAGTTGTCCAAGAACCACCTGAAATGACAGAAACCATCTTTGAGAAAAATGTTGTACTTTTAAGTTTTAGTTTTGTCCATGTCCCATCTGCTAACATGGAGGCCTATACTGGAGCCAGCCATCAGGGGGCGACCGAGACACTTTGGCTTCACTTGTGGGAGCTGTCATGTCATCCATCTATGATTTAATGGGATCATATGATATATTTTTAAAATGTATTTCAGTGACGCAGCGGCCGGTCAGGACCTTTCTCTGTGGAGTTAGCATGATCGTATCTGTGTGAGTTTCCCCAAGGTGCTTTTCCTCCCACGATCAAAACGTGCAGGTTAGGGTCAAGTGGTGACTCTGATAATTAAATAAACAGTCTTTGCTCGGTGCAGCCGCTACGGTGCCAAAGACCTCCTGGTCACTCGTGGCCTTTATCCGTCTCTCTGTCTGTGATGAAGTAGCAGCAGTTTAACTCCTCAAGATATTTCAGTTGTCGCTATCTTCTCTGTAGAATATATTAAGGCAGATGGTATTTGGTTGAACTAGGACTGCACAAGTTTGAGGATTACTAATCTGATAAATATTTGGGGCACAAAGTTGTGAATCAAATCATAAAAATGTATTTTTGTCTCTTAACCTCTAAGAATGAATTAGTTCAGTGAAATTCGACAGCGTTCTGTGGTTCAAACAGTTTCAGTGAGAAACATTGGTTTCCTCTTCCTCTCACCATGTTTAATTCGAGGCATAGCAGAAACAGGCCGAGGAGATCGGTTTGCAGAAATTCAGATTAAATTCCCTTCTGAGGTTGTTGGTTTAAAATTTAAATAAACAAAACTTCCTTCCTGCTTTCCTTTTCCTCTTATTGCATCACACCGGGTGTTTCGGACTGGGCTTCACACGCAGATTCAACAGTTTCTTCCAGTTTCCCACTAAAGGAAAAACTTAAAAAAGCCATATTAGATTTAACCTCTGTCTGAAACATATCTCTCTGGGAACCTTAGAATTGTGAAAGAGCTGTGGACAGAGGCGGAGTTGCATTCTTCTAATACTTACTTTGGAAATGATGTGTGCATGTGTCATGTCACCTTTGACCCAACAAACATTTTTAGACCTCAGTCACAGTATAAGAAATCCCCAACTTAGTAGTTTGCTCTGCAATTTTTATTTTTAATATAGCTTATAGTTGGATAATTTTTTTTTATTTCTATAGTTAACTTCTAGTTTTATATAGTTTTTGTATAGATGATTAGCACGGGTTAACTTAAATATATATATTAAATATAGAACACAGTTCTATATTTAATATTCCTGCACATTTTTAATTCCTCTGTATATATTGAAATCCTATACAAATGTTTAATTTCTCTGTAAAAGTTTAATTTTGCTTCAATTGTTTAATTTAATTTAATTTAATTTCCTTAATTCCTCCGTACACATTTACATTTACATTCATCTTAGGCTAATTTCTGCGTATGGTGACTGTGTTATAAGTTAACTCTAACGCACAAGTCAAGTCTAATGTATGTTCAATGTATGTTTCTGCCACTGGATGCTTAAATTTCCTCCGGGATTCATAAAGTATCTATCCATCTATCCATCTATCTATCTATCTATCTATCTATCTATCTATCTATCTATCTATCTATCTATCTATCTATCTATCTATCTATCTATCTATCTATCCATCTATCTATCTATCTATCTATCTATCTATCTATCTATCTATCTATCTATCTATCTATCTATCTATCTATCTATCTATCTATCTATCTATCTGTCAATGCAGTTCATAGCTGTGGGCAGTGTTTTACTCCTCACTCATCCATAAAGTTGTTACCATCCACACAGACAGACAGCCAGATGTCCAAGTTTCGTGATGATCTGTCCAGTCGTTAATCCTGCAAACTAACAGACGACAAAACAAAAACGCCTCGTTGGCAGATACAGGAGTTTTAATTACACTTCTCAGATAAATAATTAGTAATAACAAGAGTGATGAGCACAGATAGGAGGAGAAATGTCATTGTATGATGGAAACTGTGACTTCATGTTTTCCAATGGGCGGGGCTGAACAGTGTTTCCTTGAAACCTGTCAATTTCTTCATGCCCCCCTCCCCCCGCTGTCAGGTTCTAGTTATTTGACGATACAAGAAAAAGGAAGTAACCTCAAGAAAAGACCTCATCATTCATCTGGGCAGACCGATGCTCTGTCATGCTCTGCTGGTCAGGATGTGGTGAGAAGATGGTCAGGGTTGATGCAAAACACGTCTGCAGCACGCGGCCAGACACTTTACTGTACCGTCAACATTTTTCACACTCTTCACTGCGGATACGTGTCTGTCTCACGAAATCTAAATCCAGAACACAGTTTATATGAAATAGAAATAAATAAAAAAACCTTGCTCGTCTTTATCAGCGCCCCCTCCCTCTTGACCTCGTGTCTGAATCAGTGAGTCACACACCAGCTCACATGTTTCCCATGAGTTACCATCCACCACTGATGACTGAGCTGAATTAGAACTAATTCATATTTAAATCTAAATGAATTAAGGTTTCTACAAGAACGTGGTGGATTTAATCCCTCTTGGTTTTCTTCTCATAGAAACCAAAGCTTATGATCTTTTTCTTAGTTCATGTAACTTTGTTTTGAAAAGTGCTGCATAAATGAAGTTTATGTTTTTTTTCACGAGAAGAAACTTATTACAATAAAACTTATTATAAATCACATGATGGGTTTGAGTGGAAGTGTCTGTCATCAGATCAGTATTTGAATGTGCATCAGACGAACACAGAGAATCGTTATAAATGTTGAAATTAACCTAAATGTTTCACGACTCTTTGTCGCCCCCAGCAGGTCAAAATAAGGAATGACATTTCTGAGATGCTCAGAATCAGTAAAAACTATTTATTAACCACAATGACAATGAGACAATGAGGCAAAACTTCTATACTGTTTGAACTGAAAAAATAAGACTTGCATGTTTTCATTGTAAAGGTTTCACAGATTAGTTTCTGAGGTTGTGATTAATTTTAGTTTTTTTTTCTTCTCCGCAGGCCTGAAGAGCTTGTGACAGAGTGTTTGAATCCTGAATGTCTCTTCTGAAGTCGACTGAATAATTCTGAAGGTTTGCAACACACTAACTCAGTCGACACCATTCACGCCGTCCGTCTGTTCGGAGAAGAGCCGGAGAAAAGTCAGGTGAGTGGTGATCTCAACTCTGTCCCCATCAAGTGGGGAAAACAGAACCTGCAGCCGACCTGCCGTTAAAAAGTCTGAGCTTGGCAATGAAACAATCATTTAAAGTTTCATCAACAGCTGTTTAGCAAAAGTCCAATAAATGTACATACATGTGGATATGTATTGCTGTGAGGAGGCATGACACAGTTTATTGACCTCAGACTTCTAACATTTAAAGTGTTTGTCATTTTCTGTAGTTAGAGAAAAGTTTAAGACTTTCACTCAGGAGCAAGAATCTGTCTTTAAACGTAAACTGAACACGTGACGTTTATCCTGATGATTGTTGAGCATTGTTATCTTGAGGTTATGGTCTGGGACACATCACCGAGCTTTACTGAAAGTTAAATGGTTGACTCTTCTTTGAATGGATAATAATACGGTCCTGAACCACGGGGACAACTTAAAATACATGTTGAAAAGAAGTATGCAAAATATATCCTATAAAAAAACATCAATTCACAGTAAATACATGAACATAGAGAGTAAGAACCTTGAGAACTGCGTCTACCTTCATGAACCAGTTTGAGTCCTTAAGGTCCCACAACACTTATCAATGCACCTTGATTACACAAGGTCACGCTTCTTTAATTCATCCTTTTGAACAGGATGAGAATTTATTGATATTACACTTGATGATCGACTAAACAATGAATCTGCTGAATCTCTTAAGATTTAAAAACACCAGAAACCTGCATATGGCTCTAACTCATACAAACCGATGTACTGTAAGTGTCAGATGCTGTGTTTCACCCTCAGGTTCAGGTTTATCAGGGCTCTCGTTTGTTTTTATCTCTTTCAAACTTGAACGTACTCAAACTGACATGGTAGAGAAATCCCAGATCCGTGCAGTGAATCAGCTCCTCACTGTAGAAAGTCTGGGACAAAGCCAGACGCTGCATGTTTTGAAAAAATGAGTCGATTTGTATTTTCACTCATATAATTGTTGATGATTTATTTTTCATTCCGTCTTCAAGAACAACACATTTCCTGCCTTAAAAATACTTTTATTGCCCTATAAAGTTAAATACAAAAATAATACTTTTTTAAATAGTAAAGGGTATAAATAGTAAATAAGCTCCACAGTGTTGCTCTGTTGTTGTCATCCCGCTGAAACTTTCTTGCCTTAAGTCGTCCTCACATCTGAAGGGCACTTTATTTTTTTCTGCAATGTAGAAGAGAGGGAAACAGGAAGTTGATATAAACAGATAAAAAGCAGTATTTTCATGTTCTAGTTGTTTGATGAGCTAATTTCATTGTGTGATTTGCTGCTGCATCTTTAATATAGTTTATGTTTGGCTCGTAAAACTTGTAATGAAACCTGACATCGTTTAGTTTAGTTCAAAACTGATTATCTGTTTGTTTTTTTAAATCCAGATAGTTTTGCTGAATAAGCTCATCTGCACATTCACTGTTAATGAGGTTTTCATCTTATTCTCACATTTTTTATCTGGCGTTTAATCCACGGGGCCTCTGGATCGATGCACTTTGTTTTACCTCTTATGGTTTCAATCCTGCAGAAAGAAAACAAACACAGAAAACCATCAGACATGTGCTGAATGTGTGAAACTACCACAGTGGAATATATAGAATTGATGTTTACTCACTGGTAGGCGTGCAGTTTGCAGTTCGCTGATCGCTTCTGTTCCCAACACTTTTTGACTGCGTATTTGTTGGTGGTGACTTTTTCACAGCAGCTTGTAGCCACTGAAACACACGGAGAAAAGAAAAAGACAGGTACTGTTATTATTCAGTACTTTACATCGCTAGTGTTTTAGTCAGTAAAGTAGAAATGACATGATTGATGAATTGATGAATGGTTTTGTCTGATATAATAATGTAGTAAAGTGGAGTTTATCCAGTTTATCATCACATCAGGCAAAGAAAAAAAAGCAGATTGTCACACTTTGCCTTCCAGCAAACTTTTGGATTTTTTGCTAAAGAAATTACTAAAATGTTTTGCAACTCATATTCTGTTCATTGACTAATTCCATATGCAGTCATTTCACACAAAGCAGAAAACAACTTTCAATCACACGTTACCTTGTGATAAGGAGACGATCATAACAAGGGCCAGAGTGAGCAGAAACATCCAGCGGCCGGCAGAAAGAGTCCACATCTTCAAACAGTGAGTTGATCACAGCTGCAAACGGCTTCACTGTTCAGTCGAATAATGACTGAAGCAAGGATCTGTTATCTTATATACAGCAGCCTCATGCGAGAAAGAGGAACCACGGTTGTGACAAAGACTCACACACCCTCAGGAGTTCATGGAATATGTTGTCATGTCCTTATATGTCCAGGTTCTTTACAATGTCGTGACAGGGTTTAATCTTTTACTGCTGCGGTTTGAGGTTTAGTGATAAGGTTATTTGTTAATGTTCTTGGAGGCAAAGCTACTCCCACCAGGTCATTAAAAAAAAACAACAAGCGATTAATAAAGCAAGCCATAATTTTTGAAACCGTTAGTAACAGTGTCTATCTCTCAGCAAGAGGACGAAGTTAAAATCCTGCCATGCACCAAATTATGAAGAGATTGAAAATGCAGATTTTATTTTTTCTGGCTCTCTCAGTTTTAACCATAGATTGTAAAAGAAGATGAGGGACACGACTCCACCTCTACCAGTGCTCAGGAATAAAGCCAAAATTTCAGAATGTGCCCAGCAGCGATCAGGGGACCGAGCCACGGCATCAAGGCCCCTCTAACACATGAGCTGAACCAATCGCAAGTCAGTCTGTCAATTATCACTTTTCACCCCATTTTTACATCATCAAATAACTCATTAAAACCAAACCCTTGAAATTCAGTACGACAAGAACCTCCAGAAAACAGAAAAATGTATTTAATGTGAACTCTGACTTTTTACTTTGGTCCATGTCTTGGCTTCACTTTAAGACGACGGTCTTGTCACACGTGTATATACAGTCTACGGGTTATATAGAGTTGAACACTGAGTTCAATTGATGTCTTATGTGTTACTTATCATTGATTCTCTTTCAATTCCCCTTTTTAAACCAACAGAACTATTTTCCCTTTCTGGAAGATGCAGAGTCAGCCACAACCATTGGACTCCTTCCAAGTTGCTGTGGAAACAGATAAGGTCTTTCCTCACTCACTGCCTCCACCATTGCTTTAATTAGAAATTCCACAGAATAATATTTTTACATCACTGATACAATGACCTCTATGGAAACAGTGTCCCATTTAACTCCGTGAAAGTGTGATGTCAGTTAAATCAGCTAACACATTAACACGGTTCACTGGACAAAACGTTGATGGAGATTGAAGTGTTCGCTCACTTTTTAACCCAGTTGAGAAGAAATCAAACGGAGAATTCAGAATTTACAGGATTCAAGTTTACAACTAATCTTGGAATTCTGAGTTTTCAACCTCTTTATTAAATTGTCTCCAGTTGGATTTTAACTTCAGATCAATCTGCGTCTTCCCGCTCAGAGATACCAACATTTATTAATGATTTCAGGGCGCAGGTTTTTTAGCCCGGCTCATGGTTTCTTTCTAATTGTGTGAAACAGAAGGGGAATCCCCCAAACACATGGTGCTTCTCAGAGACACACTAAGAATAACACCCGCAGACTGACCAGACGACTATGTTTAGCATCCACTGTTACTAAAGTAACCTTAGAAACCAGTGATGATGGCGTGACACGATCCCACCAACCCAAAAAGATAAATTACTCCCACGAATGGAATGTAGCTGCAGCTAATTACATTCCATTACCTTTAAAGTTACGTCACTGTGTGTAGAACAAACACGGTCAGACAAACATTTTGGTTTGATAAAGACAAGTGTTTAAAAAAGAATGAACACTAGTCACTGATTTTGACCGACAGCCTTTAGTGAATGAAAGTACAACACCTGGTTAAAAATGTAAGGTTTTTACATTCTGATGACTGAGCTGAATAACTCATTAGAACTAATTCATATTTAAATCTAAATGAATTAAGGTTTCTACAAGAACGTGGTGGATTTAATCCCTCTTGGTTTTCTTCACATAGAAACCAAAGCTTATGATCTTTTTCTTAGTTCATGTAACTTTGTTTTGAAAAGTGCTGCATAAATAAAGTTTGTTTTTTTCACGAGAAGAAACTTATTACAATAAAACTTATTATAAATCACATGATGGGTTTGAGTGGAAGTGTCTGTCATCAGATCAGTATTTGAATGTGCGTCAGACGAACACAGAGAATCGTTATAAATGTTGACATTAACCTAAATGTTTCATGACTCTGTGTCGCCCCCAGCAGGTCAAAATAAGGAATGACATTTCTGAGATGCACAGAATCAGTAAAAACTATTTATTAACCACAAGTTAACTCGCTCAAATCTTGTGTGAGATGATGAGACAATGAGGCAAAACTTCTCTACTGTTTGAACTGAAAAAATAAGACTTGCATGTTTTCATTGTAAAGGTTTCACAGATTAGTTTCTGAGGTTGTGATTAATTTTTGTTTTTTTTCTTCTCCGCAGGCCTGAAGAGCTTGTGACAGAGTGTTTGAATCCTGAATGTCTCTTCTGAAGTCGACTGAATAACTCTGAAGGTTTGCAACACACTAACTCAGTCTACACCACTCACGCCGTCCGTCTGTTCGGAGAAGAGCCGGAGAAAAGTCAGGTGAGTGGTGATCTCAACTCTGTCCCCATCAAGTGGGGAAAACAGAACCTGCAGCCGACCTGCCGTTAAAAAAATAAACTAAAAGTCCGAGCTTGGCAATGAAACAATCATTTAAAGTTTCATCAACAGCTGTTTAGCAAAAGTCCAATAAATATACATACATGTGGATATGTATTGTGTGAGGAGGCATGACACAGTTTATTGACCTCAGACTTTTAACATTTAAGGTGTTTGTCATTGTCACACTTCTTTAATTCATCCTTTTTGAACAGGATTAGAATTTATTGATATTACACTTGATGATCGACTAAACAATGAATCTGCTGAATCTCTTAAGATTTAAAAACACCAGAAACCTGCATATGGCTCTAACTCATACAAACCGATGTACTGTAAGTGTCAGATGCTGTGTTTCACCCTCAGGTTCAGGTTTATCAGGGCTCTCGTTTGTTTTTCTCTCTTTCAAACTTGAACGTACTCAAACTGACATGGTAGAGAAATCCCAGATCCGTGCAGTGAATCAGCTCCTCACTGTAGAAAGTCTGGGACAAAGCCAGACGCTGCATGTTTTGAAAAAATGAGTCGATTTGTATTTTCACTCATATAATTGTTGATGATTTATTTTTCATTCCGGCTTCAAGAAGAACAAAACATTTCCTGCCTTAAAAATACTTTTATTGCCATATAAAGTTAAATACAAAAATAATACTTTTTTAAATAGTAAAGGGTATAAATAGTAAATAAGCTCCACAGTGTTGCTCTGTTGTTGTCATCCCGCTGAAACTTTCTTGCCTTAAGTCGTCGACACGTCTGAAGGGCACTTTATTGTGTTCTGCAATGTTGAAGAGAGGGAAACAGGAAGTTGATATAAACAGATAAAAAGCAGTATTTTCATGTTCTAGTTGTTTGATGAGCTAATTTCATTGTGTGATTTGCTGCTGCATCTTTAATATAGTTTATGTTTGGCTCGTAAAACTTGTAATGAAACCTGACATTGTTTAGTTTAGTTCAAAACTGTTTTAATTCTCCAGACCTAAAAAAGAATTTCTCTGTACTGATGAATATCTGTTTGTTTTTTTTAAATCCAGATAGTTTTACTGAATAAGCTCATCTGCACATTCACTGTTAATGATGTTTTCATCTGATTCTCACATTTTTTATCTGGTGTTTAATCCACGCGGCCTCTGGATCGATGCACCTTGTTCCTTTCATTTTGGTTTCAATCCTGCAGAAAGAAAACAAACACAGAAAACCATCAGACATGTGCTGAATGTGTGAAACTACCACAGTGGAATATATAGAATTGTTGTGTACTCACAGGTAGGCGTGCAGTTTGCAGTTCGCTGATCGCTTCTGTTCCCAACACTTTTTGACTACGTATCTGTTGGTGGTGACTTTGTCACAGCAGCCTGTAGCCACTGAAACACACGGAGAAAAGAAAAAGACAGGTACTGTTATTATTCAGTACTTTACATCGCTAGTGTTTTAGTCAGTATAGTAGAAATGACATGATTGATGATTACTTCAGGTCAGTGTAAGATAATTAAAGTTTATTTAGTTTATCTATCTTAACTAAATCACAGAACAGGTTAAATCGTATCTTGAGGTTTTGAGAAGCCAGTTGGAAAAAACTTTTTAAAAACTGAGACAAGTATAAATATCTATTTTAAAATATTTTATGGAATAAACAAATAATCAAGAAAATAATCAGCAATTCATTGATACTGTTTTAATAAAATCGATTATACCTTCAAGTCAGTATGATCATGATGTTTTTGTGTATTAAAATACATAATCAAACATGTGTGGCATTAAACAGCATTATTAAGTCTTTAATTTAACTTCAATACAGCAAAACCTCTGAATGATACCCGTTAAACAGTTATTAAAAATGATTGAGCCTCATAATACGTTGAAGTAATAATCAATCTGATTCAATGTTTTCTATTTAGTGTATTTGCAATTTGTGATTGCTCCTTTCTTCAGGCTACAGCAAGTACTTATTCAAATTGATTAATCTCCTGATTAGCGTCTTGATGAATTGATGAATGGTTTTGTCTGATATAATAATGTAGTAAAGTGGAGTTTATCCAGTTTATCATCACATCAGGCAAAGAATAAAAAGCAGATTGTCACACTTGCCTTCCAGCAAACTTTTGGATTTTTTGCTAAAGAAATTACTAAAATGTTTTGCAACTAATATTCTGTTCATTGACTAATTCCATATGCAGTCATTTCACACAAAGCAGAAAACAACTTTCAATCACACGTTACCTTGTGATAAGGAGACGATCATAACAAGGGCCAGAGTGAGCAGGAACATCCAGCGGCCGGCAGAAAGAGTCCACATCTTCAAACAGTGAGTTGATCACAGCTGCAAACGGCTTCACTGTTCAGTGGAATAATGACTGAAGCAAGGATCTGTTATCTTATATACAGCAGCCTCATGCGAGAAAGAGGAACCACTGTTGTGACACAGACTCACACACCCTCAGGAGTTCGTGGAATATGTTGTCATGTCCTTATATGTCCAGGTTCTTTACGATGTTGTGACAGGGTTTAATCTGTCTGCAGATTTTATTTTTTCTGGCTCTCTCAGTTTTAACCATAGATTGTAGATGAAGATGAAGATGAGGGACACGACTCATGAACATAGAGAGTAAGAACCTTGAGAACTGCTTCTACCTTCACGAACCAGTTTGAGTCCTTAAGGTCCCACAACACTTATCAATGCATCTTGATAACACAAGGTCACGCTTCTTTAATTCAGCCTTTTTGAACAGAATTAGAATTTATTGATATTTGAAGTGTGTCTTAACATTGTTTCAGGAGCAGTTCAGTTTACAGAAGAGTCACAACACACACTCAGTATCTCAGCGGAACTCAATCAGGAATAAAGCCATAATATCAGAGTGTGCCCAGCAGCGATCAGGGGACAGAGACACGGCATCAAGGCCCCTCTAACACATGAGCTGAACCAATCGCAGGTCAGAACATCAGAAAAATGTATTTAATGTGAACTCTGACTTTTTACTTTGGTCCATGTCTTGGCTTCACTTTAAGACGACGGTCTTGTCACACGTGTATCTACAGTCTACGGGTTATATAGAGTTAAACACTGAGTTCAATTGATGTCTTATGTGTTACTTATCATTGATTCTCTTTCGATTCCCCTTTTTAAACCAACAGAACTATTTTCCCTTTCTGGAAGATGCCGAGTCAGCCACAACCATTGGACTCCTTCCAAGTTGCTGTGGAAACAGATAAGGTCTTTCCTCACTCACTGCCTCCACCATTATTTTAATTACAAATTCCACAGAATATTATTTTTACATCACTGACACAATGACCTCAATGGAAACAGTGTCCCACTAAACTCCGTGAAAGTGTGATGTCAGTTAAATCAGCTAACACATTAACACAGTTCACTGGACAAAACGTTGATGGAGATTGAAGTGTTCGCTCACTTTTTAACCCAGTTGAGAAGAAATCAAACGGAGAATTCAGAATTTACAGGATTCAAGTTTACAACTAATCTTGGAATTCTGAGTTTTCAACGTCTTTATTAAATTGTCTCCAGTTGGATTTTAACTTCAGATCAATCTGCGTCTTCCTGCTCAGAGATACCAACATTTATTAATGATTTCAGGGCGCAGGCTTTTTAGCCCGGCTCATGGTTTCTTTCTAATTGTGTGAAACAGAAGGGGAATCCCCCAAACACATGGTGCTTCTCAGAGACACACTAAGAATAACACCCGCAGACTGACCAGACGACTATGTTTAGCATCCACTGTTACTAAAGTAACCTTAGAAACCAGTGATGATGGCGTGACACGATTCCACCAACCCAAAAAGATAAATTCCATTACCTTTAAAGTTACGTCACTGTGTGTAGAACAAACACGGTCAGACAAACATTTTGGTTTGATAAAGACAAGTGTTTAAAAAAGAATGAACACTATTCACTGATTTTGACCGACAGCCTTTAGTGAATGAAAGTACAACATATGGTTAAAAATGTGAGGTTTTTATTTTTATCTTCAGCACGACCCCAGAAGTGGAAAGTCCCGGTCAGTTAGCTGCCTCGTGTGAGGACGACAAACAGAAGCAAGAATAAAGAGGAAGAGAGACGAAGGTAAAGACAACCTAAAGTAATTAATGGACGGTATCCATGAGTTTGCATCATGCAACTGTCAACTTCTCTATTTGTGTGTCTTTGCATCTAGTTTAACAGACACGCTGATACTGAAAAGGACTCGAATAACGAGTCCTCTCTTCCCCTTCTTCGTTTACGCTGCATGTTCTCCGACAGTCACGTGGAGTTTTCATCATCGCTCATGCAAACACACGGGTATGAACATGTGACATATTTCTGTACATTAATTATGAAGTTCTCCCCTTAATGATTTCATTTGTCTGTAATGAATGTTGTAGATAATCATCAGTTCCAGAATGAATCTTTCCCAATATTGTCTCGTCGATGTGTTTACATTTTCAGGCAGCGCATGTTATTAACCCCACAAACCCAAAGTAGTATTATTATTATTTTGGTTTTACTTTAGTGTTTTCTTCTTCTCTCCTTCAATCTAAATACAATTAAATATATGTATTTAATTGCTCTCAGTCTATTGGGTCCATTTACCCGTTACTCTCCTTTATCTAAACCAAAAAATAATCAAGATTAAAAAATATACAATCATCTAAAAATGCAGAACCTGTTCTCAGAAACTGCTTTGCTGGAATGTTGTGTAATTATTTCTGTGACTTAACTGAAACAACAAATACACAGTTGTGAAACAAACACTGTGAAAGCATGTTCCCTTTTTTTATTGGTTTGTTGTCATCAATTAAAAAATGTCCAAATTTAACTTGAAGTCTTCAGATGATCAATAAATCATCATCAAAATCCTCAAATCAACGGTTCTGTGAAAATATTGACTGATGGATGTCTCATTGATGACACGAGTAAATGAGATTGCATTTTATTGTTAGTTATTGTGTAATTGTACAAAAAGGGGAATTTAAGATAAGATAAGATAAGATTGACTATATTTATCCTACACTGGAAATATTTCAACATTACAGCAGCAGAAGGGCGTTACGATAGCGACAAATAAAAACATAGAAATAAAAACATACATATGTATATATATAAAGACATTTTTTTAACAATATACAAAGTTACCGGAAAAATATCACAGTGATTATTGCACATGGGAGTGGAGAATAAACATATGGTCCAGGGGTCACTGCAGGACAGAGCTGTGTCTTCTTAACAGCTTGTTGAGTCTTTTTCTGTCCCTCTCAGTGCAGCTGCCACGGAGGATCACAGAGAAACAGATCAACTGGGCTTTGTAGATTTCCATATTATTATTGTTATCATTGTGTTCCATGTGAGTACTGAGCACAAAGAAAGTCTTTACACTGGAACTGGAGAATGTTTGGGACGTTTGCTTGAAGTACTCTGTTGACTGAGTAATCCCTGCAGCTCTGTCAAAGTCATTATAATTGAAATTATGATTATATTAACACTTTTTCACACAGCTACTTTACAATGTGGTAGTTTTTAAACTTACATTAAACAATTTATGGATATTTAATAGCAAATTAAATCTTATAACCATTAATCTTATTGTTATTACCAATTCAGTTCAATGCCTTTATCGTCAGTGCATCGTTTACACTGAAATGAAGTTTCCCAGTGGTACAGATAGTAACACACAGACATTACAGTCTAATAAATAAATATAAAAACAGACATTACAGTTTAATAAGTAAATGTAAAAACAGACATTACAGTTTAATAAATAAATATAAAAACAGACATTACAGTTTAATAAGTAAATATAAAAACAGACATTACAGTTTAATAAGTAAATATAAAAACAGACATTACAGTTTAATAAGTAAATATAAAAACAGACATTACAGTTTAATAAATATAAAAACAGACATTACAGTTTAATAAATATAAAAACAGACATTACAGTTAATATAAAAACAAAGAATAAATGAAATAATATAATATATAATATTGTATAAAATAACTTAGCTGTGAAACGTTAGAATGGTTCAATCGAACCTTATAAAAAAAAATAATAAAATAAATAAATCGTTTTTAAAAGAACCGCGGTGCGTGTTCTCGCGAGACTTGTGCAACAGCGCCCCCTTGTTGTGGAGAGGCGACGGGAGGTATGAGGAATGCGCGGCTAACGATAGCAACATCCACGAGTGGGGATTTAATTCACTCTCGGTCCTCGGTTCCTCCGGAGCTCCAGCCGAAGCTGCTGCGGGACACGGTCCGGTCTGTACCCGCGGGGTCCCCTTCTTCGTTCCCGCCGAGGCGAGCGGCGACAGCGGCGGAGCCCGGCTACTCCCGAGCGGAGGGGAGCGGCCTGCTTTTGTAGGCGGCTTCCCGGTGCTGCTCAGGCGGCTAGCGCTGTCACGAGAGTCCGCTGCTTCCGCTGGCTTATTTTTCGCGTGCGCCGGGGGAAGCGTGGGAGCTGGGAAATTATTTAAATTTTAATAATCGCACCGTCTCCTCCACCTGCCGCCTCCACCAGCCACCTGCAGCCGCCGCTGTTTCCCGGCGGAGGGGCAGCGCTCGGAGCCGGGGCGGCCTGTTTTGTTTTCGAGCCGCCGCCATGAATCTCCGCGAACAATAACAAGAGCCGTGACGAGCCCCCGCAGGCTCCGCGCCGCCGAGCCGAGCAGCAGACCCGGGTGTGTGGGATGATTAATGCGCCCTGTGGTGCCGTGAACCTCCGGGACGAGCATGCATGTGGACTATGGAACATCCGGGGGGAAAGCTTTGCAGACGGGATCAGTGTGTCACGGAAGCCCGTGTTTGAAGCTCCGAGCTGCCGCGAGCTAACCTGCTGTGAGCACCGTTAACGGGCCCCGGTGGAGGGGAGGGCTCCGCGCGGTGTGTATGGAAACCGCCGCCTCGGATGAACCGACGTTTTTACGCATGCCTGTGAGCGCACGGCCCCATCGGCAGCAGCGGTACTTTTCCAGCCGGGACACGCGGAGCATGGGTCGGATGTGACCGGGGGATGTGCTCCGCGCGCAGACGGCTGCATGTGTGGGTCTACCGACGGGACACCGACGCCCTGACTCCCCTCTATGCTCTCTGCGAAGCCCCCGGACTCCCCACGACGGAAACACGCGCGTGTCACCGGGTGGCTCTTGTGTTTTTAACGTATTGACAATCTCTCTTAACGGACCGGAGCCCCGGGGCCAGGCAGCGGAGATGAACCCGGTGAATGCGACCTCTCTCTACGTGTCCGCGAGTCGTTCGGTGCTGCAGTGCGACCCCCGAGACCCCCGGGCCCTCGCGGAGCTCTGCAGGCTGCTGCCGTTCTTCCGTCAGT
The DNA here is from genome assembly GCF_024713975.1 of Paralichthys olivaceus. Lineage (NCBI taxonomy): Eukaryota > Metazoa > Chordata > Actinopteri > Pleuronectiformes > Paralichthyidae > Paralichthys > Paralichthys olivaceus. The sequence goes on from NC_091109.1 coordinate 18,903,640, forward strand.
CCCTGTCCTGCCTGGTCTGTGGTGAGTGTGTGCGTGCGCGTGTGCGTGTTTATTAACAATCACTTTTAATGACAGTAAATTGCGCGCGTGTGTGTGAGTGCGCGCGCGTGTGTGATCTTGTTGTCAGCTGTGCGCGCGGTGGGGGCGAGCCTTTTAATAGTGATGCATTTATGGGCAGTTGGAAATATGAGAATCAGCAGTTTCAGTGAGGAGCATGTGGTTTTAAGTAAACAAGCAACTTTTCCGATTTGTCTTTTTTTTAGGTTTTTGTGGAGGTAAACTGTTATTATTCATTGAGCAGACTCTAGAACATACAGTTAATATTTCAGTTTATATTTCCTGTAACACCCCCCCCACACAAAAAAATATTAATTATATGAATAATACATTTTATAAGTAAATACACAAATAATTTATTTAAATAAAGGTTCTAAACTAAAGGAACAGGTAACATTATAAATTAATTGTTATCTCTTCTGCATTATCTTTTTTGAATGATCGTATTCCCAGGTTTATATTAGCAGTTTGACAGAAATAGATTTAAAGACAAAGTACCTGAGCATTATTTTGAGTTACTTGTTCTTATCCTAACTAGTTGAGTGTTAATTTATATTTAATTTACTTAGATTTTATTTGTGTCAGGCTCTCTGACATGCAGACTGATTATATCCTCAGTTTATTTTATAGTAGTGACGCTCTTAGAGGAGAGAACTTTTCTTTTGACAGGATCCATTAATTAAAAAAAACCCATTTGTTTTCACTTGTTTACACGCCAGTGAGTCCTGTTTATGAAACGTGACGGCAGAGATTCCGTAGGGCAGTGAACGCCTCACAGTTCCCAGCTACACCCATCCTGACACACCCCCCTCTGAGTGTTCCTGTGTTTATCATGTTGAGCTGCATCATCTCACACACACACACACACAGACACACACACACACACACACACACACACATGCACTCCATTAAAACCAGAGGGAGCACATCTGAAAACATTTTCATTTGCAGAACTGAAACGTACATAATGCAGCGACGCTCCCCTCGTCACAGTTTGTGGTTGTTTTTGGTTTCGTGTTGTTTTTTTGTGGCTCTGCTTCTCCCGCGGCTCGTCAGTAAATAGCTACGTCGGATTATATCTGATTTATTGATGGTTTATTTCATATTTCCCTGACTTGGTGTGAGGTAAAGAGGATATGTACTCACAGATAACCTCGCCGCCGTCACTCTGAACATTAATAATGCATCGATATGAAAGCACTCCAAACACTGTGTTGTATATCTACGTTCTGCAGTTGTGAGGCAGCACTGAGTGTGTATGGGGGCTCGTTTCGTATGAATGGCCCTTCATCCCTTTTTTCTCCCCGATCTGCAGCTGCGGTCCCTAGTGATCAGCATTGCTAAGGAAGCTCGTCTCAAAGAGCGGGTTGTCAGCCGCTGTGGCGAGTTGCCATGCACCACTCAGGTTTGCAAGTACATATCAGTTGAGGAAGCTACTGCAACTGCAGATGAGGAAGTAATGGTTTGTAAAACACATTTAGTCACAACCGCAGTTTGTCAGAAACACATTTGGCCGGATAAGGATTTTATTGTCGCGCTTGTGTTGGCAGCCGGTGCTGCTTTTTCTGGATCCTGTGAAAGTCTGTGCATTACTCATCAGTGTAAGCTGATCTGCTCTGTTCCTGTGAAAAGTGTGATGTGTTAATGTTTCCGACCATCTTCCCCGTCTGTGCTCTGCTTCAGGTAACCTGCTGCAGGACCCGATCGCTCCCACCGACTCGTCATGTCAGCATTACGTCTGTCGAGGCTGTAAGGGTCAGAGGATGCAGCTGAAGCCCTCCTGTAGTTGGTGTAAGGACTATTCCCGCTTTGAGGAAAACAGGCAGCTCTCTTTGCTGGTCCACCTTTACAGGGAGCTCTGTCTCTACATCACTCAGTCGCCGCTCGCCCCTCACATAGCCAGCGCCGCCAGTGACTCGCCAGATCTCCAGGCCATCCTGAACGAGGGCCTGAAGTTGGCCGAGAGCGAGCCAGAGGCGGAGGACGTTCCGGATTCAATGGGGCTGTCGCAAACGGCCTCCACCTCCGACGTGGTCCATCCCAACGAAGCTTCTCCTGCGAAGGAGCTCAAAGGAGAGGAGCTGAGCCCTTTGAGCGTTAACGGACTGCATGATTGTAACGGCCTGGTCAGTTCGGACTCTCTGCAACCCGTCATCATAGAAACAGGTGGCGGCGTTGCGAAGCAGGAAAGCTTCTCCACAGAAATCCCCGTGTGTGTGAGCGTCACCGGGACTGGGGAGGCGGGGCTTTGTGACATTAGCACCTTCGGGGATGACCTGAAACATGGCGGAGGGCCGTTGTTATTGAGTGTTGAGGAGGTGCTCAGGACTCTGGAGACGGACACGGACCCTGACCCCACACCCGAGCCCACCCCCCAGCAAGACTGCCCTCCCTCTGTACCTCAGTCCAGCCTCAACGGGCCGCGCTGCCCGTCTGGGCTGGACTCCTCCCGTCTCATCCCCTCTCTCCCCCCAGAGAACAGCCCTCGCCCCCTCCAGTCTCACCCGCAGCCCTCCTTGCAGCCTCCCCCTCAACCCTCCACAGTCATCCCACGAGCCCCCCCTCGGTGCCACCGCAAGCGTTCCCGCTCAGAAAGCGACAGCGAGAAGGTGCAGCCTCTCCCCATCTCCAGCCTCCTACGAGGGCCCCCCCTCGGTGCCAACAGCTCCCCCCACCACCCCAACCCTGGTGCCACCACCAAACAGGAGCCTAAATTTCCCGCAGTCTCGCCCCACCCTCACCTGGCCCCGGTGCCGAATGGCGGCCCCCCTAAAGTGGGGAAGGCTGTGCTCGTCTCCAACAAGGCACTGAAAAAGACTGTGGAGCATCATGGGTCCACAAAGAAGGCTTATACCAAAGCCAGGCAAGGGGCTCCAAAGCCTCGTGCACAGCCCCGTGACCGCTTGCCCCCTCACCCCCATGCACACCCCCTGACACACCCACCCAGCCCCTCAAAGCCACTGTATAAGAAGCCTGTGGAGAAGAAGGGCTGCAAGTGCGGCCGGGCCACACAGAACCCCTCCGTGTTGACCTGTAGGGGGCAGCGCTGCCCCTGCTACTCCAACCGCAAGGTGAGAACAACGTCCTGCTCCCAGTTGTCATGACAACACAAACACAACCTAAGGATACATATATCAACAAACTGACGACTTGTGTTCGTTAACGGTGTCAAATAGTTTCATGAGCACTGGAGTATTCAGTCATCAAGCTTCAGAAGATGAACCTCACACTCTGCAGCCTTTTAATTCTAGAAGTGATTTTCGTTTGAGTCTTTATGGCGTCTCATCAAACTTGTTGTTGATTATCGTTGTTGTGTTGCAGGCGTGTCTGGACTGTATCTGCCGCGGCTGCCAGAATTCCTACATGGCCAACGGGGAGAAGAAGCTAGAAGCCTTCGCCGTGCCAGAGAAAGCTCTGGAACAGACCCGACTCACGCTGGGAATCAACCTCACCAGTATCACGGCGGCGGCCCTCCGCAGCCCGGCCACCAGCTCCCCCGGCAACACCCTCCTCAACGTCACCGCGGCCACCGGGGCGCCCGTCACAGCCAGCTTCCTGTCGGGGGCGGGCCACGACAACAGGGGCTTTGACGATTCACTGGAGATGCGGTTTGACTGTTGAGGTTCCGCCCCTCCTCTGGTCAGTCGTATCGCACATTCCCCCGCCCCGCCCGCTGGGCGTTATCCATCGGGTCGTGCCAGGGACCTGCAGTAGGCGGAGCCAGAACAAGGCAGCTACAGTGACAGGCGGTAGTGAGGGTCACCAGCTGAAGATGAGGGGTCGCCCTCCGTCCATCGCCCGAAACTGCACCATGCTTGTGGTCTTGCGTTCAGATGCAGCGTGGAAGAGAAGAAGGAAAAGAAAGAGGAGATGTAGCGTTACTGTATGTGCAGAGATTTCATTTCAGTGAGGATAGTTTCTGTTTTGTTCTCTACTATGGGTAACGTGTAGAGCATGTTGTGTAGTCGGGAGTGTGTGTGTGTGTGTGTGAGCGAGCGTGGATGAGAGAGTGTGTGTGAGGGGAATGCTTTGGTTTGGAGATGAACAGTATCAGCAGGAACAGAGACATCATCATCATCAGAGACGTGTAATTTATATAAAGGAAAGAACTTTTTGTACATGGACTTTATCAGTTTCCATTTGAGAAAATGTTTTATGATATATTTTATAAGTTCAAATCGATGGAGGCCGGCGCCGAGGCTGAGCTGCTTTCAACCGGAGCGTTTCCACACAGCTGACCGGTGAGATCACGCGAGTCGTTAACGTTAAAAATGTGATGATCCGATTTATCTTCAACTGACAAACATGCTGTGATGTCGCAGCGACTAAAAATGCCTTTAAATGTGTCGTCGATGAACCAGCGCTGCAGACGGAAGATGAAACTTCTCTGGCTCGTTGTTTAAACATGTCGCGGTTCTTGAATGAAGCACTTTCCCCACTTTCTCACGCCGACCACACATTTTTAAAGCCGCCACGTTTCTCTCCCCCCCCCCCAGTGTTTAAAACCTCCGGTTGATCGCGGCCTCCTCGCACCGCGTCTCACGAGATTTAGTTTTCTGAAAGCTACACTCATGCTGCTAAACACCACAGAGGACTGAAGAAGGAGAGCGCACCTGTTCTCCTCGTCTTTTTGTTCAGTTTGAACGTTTTGTTAACAACATTCGCAGTATTTATTGGATGTCTCCTGACACGGTTGCCACGTGTTGGACTTCGCTTTCACCTACTCTGCCTGTCAAGTCTGTCGATCCAGTTTGGACTGTCTCTGTCTCGGTTACGTTGCCGTCTTCTTCTTCTTAGTGTTAGTTCCTGGTGTCTCCAAACGATTTTTGTTCTCCCTCGGGGCATTTAAATACCTGTAATATAACTGTAACATATTTCCACAAAAAAGAAAGAAAATCAAAAACTTACCAAAGTGTTGTGTGATCATTCGTTTTCCTCTGGATGTTGTTGTGAAGCTCCGTCTTTCTGCAGCTTTCGATGCGCACCAGCAGGGGGCGGAACATCCCTGTAAATATCCACCAATGCACTTTGACAACTTTTTATGACTTCATGTCGCTGCCACTCTTTCAAATTTCAAAACGTGGAATAATTGTTTACGACTTGTTTGTTGTCTTTGCCAGATGTTTCCAGGCAGCGCTCCTCCGTCGGCTCAGAAGCTTTTCGTCCATCATCCGTCCGGCTGCTCACAGATTAACATTCATACTGAATCATGTTTATTTTATTTAGTGGTTTTTACACATCACAGTTTTTCTCCTGATGCACAGAGAATATAAATGTTCATACTCGAATTACAAAACAACCTATTACACAAAGTTTAAAAGAGAAAAATGTAATTCAGTCTTTTAAATCTGAACCAAAACATAGATTGGTGCAGCTTTATTGTAAAGTTTAGCATTTCTTTAATCCCTGGGTGTATTCTGTAAAAACAACATCGTGTAGTTGTTGGTGACTCTGTTTTGTATCTTTGCTCTTGATTCTGATCTTTAATCTTCTCGACTGATCACCAGGAAATCAGAAACGACCTCTGCGAACCCGAAGGTAAGAAAAACCAACATGTCCTCAACCAAACACTGAAACTGAGCCTTTAATTTTTTTAACAGTGTCTTTTATTTCACATATTTACAAAACCAACATTTGCATATTTACATTCACATTCGTTTCGATCTACTTGGTAAAAAAATAAATTTTTGATGTGTTTTACGTTTGATCCTGATTCTTGTTCCGTTTCTTCTCTCAGCGGAGAAAGACGTAAAAAAAAAAACCTCCTCTGTCCATTTACAACAGATTTATCTTGAGTCTGAAAGTCGTTTTTGTGGAAACCAAAACTAAAACCACGTCTAAAATATATATATGTACACATTTATAATCAAGACACTGAGAGAAACTTGTATTTACAGAAATGCTACAGTGAACGCTGCCTTCATGTCAAATCTGTGAATCTTGTGACCAGAGCCCGAACGATATATATGTTGATAACAATAGTTTTGATGCATCGATATTAAAAACAATTTTACATTATGAACATTGGAGAGAAAATGTGGATTAATGTTTGTATTTTACTTTAAAATAGTCGAGGTTTTATTTTTTAATTCAAGTTTTATATATATGGTTGAATTTGTTTTGTTTAATCTTTATTTATTCTCAATTTCAGTTTTATAATCAGAGATTCTCTTTGTGAATCGGTGGCTCTGCTGCAGTTTCCAGAGTCAGCAGAGCTCCAGTGAGAAAAGAGAGACAGCCCATATTTCGACTGTGCTGCGTGACGACGTGAGTGATGTTTTCCACGTCTGCAGGTCACATCTGCATCTAATCCAACGTGACATGAATGCCCGAGAATACCAACCATTAGGCAGCGTTTAATGCACCAGTTGGAGAGCGCTCGCCGCGGACGAGCCAACGCTGGAGGACTGACAGCAGAGCCAGAGACTGTGATGCGGCTGCCAACAAAAACACAAGCAGCAGTGTTTTGAATTTTACTTTACAAACTCATGAGGGATGAGGTGATGAAGATGCTTCTTTAATGTCACCGTGCGGATGTCAGCGCGAGGCGCCGCTCTCCTCGCCGTGTCTTTGATTTAAACGCTCAACCATCTGAGAAAGGTTACGCACAAACATTTCTGAGAGGAAAACACTGAAGCTTTGTTGGGAAATTGAGAACAAATGATTACGTTTACACAAAGCGCACAACTGTTGCTGCGACGTTTCTCTCCCGTAGGTGGCGCGTGTCCATCCCAGGTGGCAGCAGTGCCCCCTTGTGGAGAATCTAGAGGCTGCCAAAGGTGAGTTAATGAAGTTTTTTACGTCACGCTGAAGTGAAACCACCTCACACTCATTATTCATTCAACTTTTCCTGCATCGCTTCAACGCTGCTCGTTGGCAAAGCAAGGAAACTTCGGGTTCTGAGGTTTTGCACTTCGCACACACGTCCTTCAAGATCACGTAAATACGACCATATGTCCACTGGGCACATATTGCTTGCATGTGTACATGTGAGAAATGGACATGTAAAGTCGATCCCTCCTGGGACAACGAAGACGATCCATCTTTGAACCGAGGAAAAAAGAGTGATAAGCGATTTTGTGGATTGAAGAACGTCTTGCGGCAGGAGTTATAGAACAGACGCAGACCACGGCCTCAGGACCCGACGGAGCCGCGCACGAAATGATGTCAAGTGACGTTAGAAGAGCACAGGAGATTAAACGTAGGTGCACGCGATGAACCGGTGACTTTACGTGAGTCCACAGACGAATCCAAGAAAAGTTTGTGCAGCAGAACTTTCTCCGTCGGTCACGTCAACACATTTCAAAATCAACACATTTGCACAACAATTAAACTCGTGTCCGTCTTAAGTCTTCACCAACAAAACCAGTGTTGGGCTGAGATTCTGAACAAAGCTGCGACTTCTAGCGTCAGTTTTTCACTTCAGGAGCGAGGAGCAGGAGGAGGAGGAGTCTAGAATCAACACAAACGTGACGACAGCTCCCTCTGCTGGTCATCCTAGCTGATGAGAAAAGCGCCGAAGAAGCTGCTCTTCTCGTCCATGTCCACGGCAGAGGCGTTCGTCACCGTGACGAACAGGCGGTCGCCGGCGGTGAGCGGGAACAGCCCCCCCTGGTGGGCGGAGTGCAGAGAGAACTGGGAGCCCCGGGACCAGCAGGAGGTCCGACTCGTCTTCATCAGCAGGATGGGAACCTGGTAGGAGCTCACCTGGCGAGAGAGCAGGAGGTGAGTGAGCAGTGTTGCATTGTGGTTAGAGGCTGATTCAGCGTCAAATTGCTAATGGGCTCTGAGATCGGGTCGTGAATAGAGTAATATTTGAAACTTTAAAAATGAAACAGACAAAAATCTATGAAATCACGAAGATTAGTTAATATCAGATGAAATCATTAAGTATCGGCTCAAATACGAGCGTTCAGGTCACTTATGGCTAAAAACCTCGAGCTGTCGGTTCTGGTTTAAAATGTGCGGAGGTCGACTTTGTCAGAAGAAAATGTGAAATGTTTTTTTTCCGAATCTCTAATTTAATTTATTCCTTTAAAAAGCAGAATCTCCCGAGCATCAAAGTTCAAACTTTAACTTTCCAGCATCTCAAGTCTCGCTCAGTTTGTTAAAAGTTAAAATCACGGTTTTACTTCAACTCTTTCATTCTAACTTCCTTCGACTTGTTGTTGCTACGAGCAGAGAAACAGTGTGTTTCTGCTGGACGTGTTTTTATTGGTGGTTCACTCTGTGGTTTTCAGAGCAACAAAAAAAACCTAAAAAGTTTAAATATAAATTTGCAGATGTGGCTTCGGGCGTCGTGGTTAAAACACATTCCACGCGACCACAGCGTCCCCACACACAGAAAGTCAAAGGTAATTTAATCAAATCTTTCTCAGCGGAAAGGAACTGTTATTAAAACGACTCGTTAAACGAGGGTTGAACTCAGAGGAGGATTCCCACCTTCTTATAGACGTACTGCAGCAGGGGCCTCCCTCTGTCCTCCACCTCCTCTCCGTCCTCGCCCTCCTCCTCCAGCGAGTGTGTGTGTCTGAAGTAGGTCTGGGCGTAGACGTAGTAGAGGCCGGGCTGCGGCACCACCAGCTCCCCGTCCACCAGCTGGACGTCCTGGAGGAAGGCCAGCCCCTTCTGTCCCTCCCACCACGAGATCTTCTGGCCCTGAACCCGACGCCCCGCCGAGACCGGAGCTGAAGCGGAAAACGAAAACAAACACGTCGAGAATCAAATGAATGAAAAACACGGCAGGAGACGGTTTGTAATGGAAGATCGTTTCAGCCAAGAGGAGAAAAGATGAGTTTTATTAATAATAATAAAAATACACATGTGTTTGATGTAAGTTACATTAGTGACGCTTGTGGTCGAGATTATGAGACGAAAAGATGTAAAGAATTAGGGCGGTAATAAAAATGCTGCTTTAAAAGTTTGAACTTTAAAGCAAAGCGCTTTATATAAAATGTTTATAAAGGTTTGGTTTATTTAACGATCCGATCAGAAGCACATGAGTTTAACTCGACTTTAGTACTCATATATTTACAATTACTAACAATTTAACAAATTAACTTACTTTCATTTTTAACACAGGAAAAATGTTTAATATAATAAATCTACATTCTTAATTAATATTGAAGTAAATAAAGTATTTATTTAAATCATTATGCAATGTTTAATTTATTAAATCTATAAATATATGTATTTATTATTTTTCAGGCAGAAAAAAGCTTCCCTAGATTTAAAATAACTTATTTACAATTACTGAGAATGAAAAAAAAACATATTAATATTATAAAACCTTTACTTAAATCAATGAATAATTTTTTATTTATATCATTTGTCTTTTTTTCTTTCTGGCAGAAACAAGCTTCCATAGTTCTTCTAACTTATTGAAGAAAATCTGCTTCAACTTTAAAAACGTCCTGACGTGACGATTCAGTTTACAATCGTGAATAATTGGAGTTTGTCGTCAGACTTTTACTTTGGAATCCGTTTAACTTTAGTTATGATTCCAAACTAATTCTCATGTAACTGTAGTTCTGTGCAGACGGATTCAATTTAGAAAAAGTTCATTACGAACGACTCACCGCCGCCCTCTCCCTCCAGTTTGGGCGCGAAGCTGCCGGTGACGTGAGCCGCCACTTTGGGGCGAGGTGAAGCCCTGTCCTCCATCACAAGTGAGGGCAGGACCCGGGACACTTCATCTGATTTAGACAAAGGACAGAAATGACAAAAGGCCCATGAACACAACGTCTTTACCACTGAAAGCTCGTGATTAGAGACTTTTATGTTCTTGGTTGGTTAGTGGTCGGTTTGTCTGTCTCACCTCTTACCGCCGAGGAAATCTGCCGCTGGTAACGCTGAGACAGAGACTGCAAAGAAACCAGAGGATTCCATTTATTAAAGAATGCACGAACGCAGCTCGGATGCATTTCCAGCCACGGTCGGCCTCTCGCACCGTAAATCTGCATCTCAAACAAAAACAAACTCAAACACAATTTCTTTACTGAGCGAGAGAGACACGGGAACAGCAGGACACTTCACAGAATACCAGAGGAACGAGGCTGAATACCAGGTTTCAATTTAAAAACACAAAACCTTTTGTCTTCAGCTCAAAACCACGTCCGTGCCAAGCAGCCGCTGTCGGACTTTGCCCCTGAAATTCCGCAGACTTCAGGATGGCTGAAGATTCCTGCGCTGAATAAAACCTTCGCGTTCAGGCCGAGCACAAGATCCGTCGCTGGTAATCGAGCCTCTTCCCTCCTCCTCGTACTTTACATTCCTTCAGCCAATTAACTGGCTTCAGACGACGTGGCCACTGCCAAACTGATGATGATGTTTTTTTCTCCGCACGTGTTTGTGTGAGTTCACTTTGTTTCCAGAAACACGGGAGGAGACGGAAAGAGCCTGGTGAGGAGAAGTGAGGAGAAGTGAGGAGTCCCGAAAGAATCAGACAGAAAAGAAGGTTTGTCTCGACTTCACATGTTGATAAGAATAAAGTGGCTGCAGTTCTCACTGGTCACCAGCAGAGGTTGGAGAGGTCAATGGTCGGTGTCAACCAGAATCTACGAGAAGTGCAACGACCGGTTTTCTCTGAGGTTTTAAATGAGACAAGAAGCTTTAGAGGACGCGGATGAAAGATCCACGTCGAGTACAACAGATATACAGAAATATCCGAGTCAGAATTACTCAAGTTACTAAAGAGTACTAAAGAATTACTAAAGTATCCACAAGGCCGAGCTAAGAGTATTGTAGTTTTATTATTTTATCATGGAGAAAGAAGTACAACACAGAGACATTACAAACTACAGATGTCATGAAAACATTTCTCTTTAAATTTAGTAAAACATATTTAAGCTCTAGTGCTGAATATTTTAACATATTTAAGACTTTCTAAGACCTAAAATCCAGGTTCTTGAATTTTAGAAATAAATAAATGATCTCTGGTATTTATTTCCTGTCATTTAAATTAGTATTTTTCATGTGTTTTAAAATGTATAAACTGATTTGACTAAAATAATCTAACAGAATTTACACTAGAATTTAAAAACTAAATACTCTTGAGTTTGAATTTAGAAAACTACATTTTATTTCTGATATTTTTCAGTTTCAAACTCAAGATATTGACTGACTGGTGAAAACTCTAACACTAACTTTGGCTTCACAGTTGTTGAACTTCACAATAACTCCGCTCGATAAAATCCACGGAATAAATATACATCTCTACAGATGTGTTGAGTTAAAAAAAGAAAAGAAAAAATCACAGTCTTTGTCCTGAGTTAAAAGCACAAACTGACGTCCAGGCTCAACATGTCCGAGCATCATGTTTATGTTCCCAACTAAATTTAATCAGGCAGCTGAGTCAGAAAATACCCGAGTGGTGTTATTTCAGAAAGCAGCGAAGTCAGAGGAGGAGGAGGAGGGAGAGAGAGGGAGAGAGAGAGGGAGAGAGAGAGAGAGAGAGAGAACGAAAACTAACTATATGAAAGAAACCCGGGAGTAAAGGGAGAAGTGTGTGTGTGTGTGTGTGTGTGTGTGTGTGTGTGTGTGTGTGTGTGTGTGTGTGTGTGTGTGTGTGTGTGTGTGTGTGTGTGTGTGTGTGTGTGTGTGCAGGTGAGTGCATTCCTCAGCTGATTAAACTACAGGATCACATCGAGCTATGAAGGAGCTCATTGTGCATCTGAACTCAGAGATTTGGATCATTCAGCATTTTTCTTCCTCTGCTTCAGTTCGGAGCTGAGATCTGAGGAACAGGAAGTCCCTGATAATAATAATGATGATGATAATGATGATAATGATGCTAATGATGAAGATAATGGTGACTGTGGGATCGTGTCTACGAGGCCTGAGTGTCCTCGTTCGTCCCCAGCGTTGCCTCTCCCTGTCCTCTGGTATTTAAAACACTTGTGTTTAACATTAAAGGGACATTAGAGTCTAAGTCTGGCGATTGTCTGTATTTCACTTGTTGCCAAGAAATCACATGAAAAGAGCAAAATGAACAATGTGTTGGATACTTTTGACTCGTGTCCGAGTCCGAACCCGCTTGTTCCGAGAGAAGATTTTTTAAAAACAGCTCACACGTGTCTCGTTTTTTTTTTTTTTACTGTTTTCCAGAAACTGCTTGAAACTGTGCTTCTTCACCAAACAGGGACTGAGTCACATTTTGCTCTTGTGAGTATTTAGGGCAGCGGGACAAAGTGTGTGTGGGGTGAGGTCAGACGAGTGTGTTCATCAGGCAGTGAGACACAGTGAGACACAGTGAGAGACAGGGAGACACAGTGAGGGACAGTGAGACACAGTGAGAGACAGTGAGAGACAGTGAGACACAGTGAGAGACAGTGAGGGACAGTGGTGTGATATTAATAGTTTTTGGACTTTTAGGACATTTGTTTAAAATAAGAAAAGCATCAGACTGATCCTCAGAGGAAATTCAAACCCTTAAATTCACCGACAGGAATGTAAAAACTCATCTGGCACCCGATCGCCACATACCCCGCGTAGTAAATCAGAAAAAAAAAGCCACAAATATCATCTGAACATTTACGATGATCCTCTAACGCGGAGCCTTTTTCCCAGCAGCACGAGCGCGGGTGTTCGGTTATCAGGCTCGGAGGAACTTCTCCTGTCGGTGTGAAAAACAATCTGCCCTCCGCACAGCCATGTTTATTTCCTTAACCTCTCTCACTAAATGCAACTGCGAGACGGAAACAGGAAGTGTTTTTATGGAGCGAGAGAAAAAGGACAGAAAACGAGGTTAAAGGGGAAGTCGGCCTTTTTCCACACATCACAGTCTTTTACTGGTGTCGAGGAAAAAAAAAGGGTTTTACAGTCGCCCAGACTCCGGCTCTGCTCCGGGCTTCAACACCACACCCCAGCGTCTGAGCTGCACTGTGGGTAATGTAGGCGACAGGTTTGTGACGAGGAAGAAGACCTCAAACAAATCAAAGCGGTTTTTCAGGCCTTCGTGTTTTCACCCTCTTCCGTTTGTCTGATTACAAACAGGTTGAGCAAAAACTACATGACGGATTTTCACGACACTTTGTGGGACGAGTCAGACTCTTTTCATTTTGATGCAGACCTACACCTCCTTTTAGTTCAGATATATATCAGTCCTCCAAACATGTTTGATCAGGATCCATGAATTCTTCTCTGAGAAATGAGTGAAAATGAAAAACAATTCCTGGATCTGGCCCCGGGCTTTACCCACATCCTTCCACCAGGTTTCGTGGAAATGTGTTCGGTAGGATTGTGTAATCCTGCTGAATAACAGACACACACATAAACATCTTGCCGAGGTGATAAAAATCCAATTTAGAAACGCGTTAATAAAGAAAGAAGCAGCTGGGGAGTAAATGTTTGATGGTTAAAAATCAGGCTGGATTTGTTCTGCGTGTTATTCCAGGCTGCAGGTGCACAGTCACAAAAACCGGGCTCTCCATGTACGGTAAAAACATCCGCTGAGGTGCTCGAGCTATTAGAGCACGTTTCATAAGAAACGGCTCTGCAACGACGTCATGGTAACAGACCTTCAATGAAATCAGGAATAGGAAACTCCCAGGTGTGAATGAAAGTATGAAATATCTGAAAATAAAGTTGCTTCATGATTTTCTTTGTTGGCTGTTGCAGCTGAAGCGTGGGGGTGGGGTTGGGGGGGGGGGGGTAAGTAATGTCTCTAAACTCCAGTGGGTGGGGGAGTTTATGATTCAGAGCAGGCGGAGAGAGAAAACTGTGCAGCTGGCCAAATAATCTCTGAGTCATTCAAACTCATCAACAAATACTGATACGAACAGGTCACACTCTTTTTCTGCAGCTTCAACAGAAACACTCACATTATTGGTTTTGGCTCAACTTGAATCCACGATACAAAAAACTACGGATCAAAAAAATAAAAACCCTGGTTCCATTTCTCCTGGAATCTAAATTCTAACGACCTCCTGACGACAATCAGAAAACCATCGTCCTCGTTAAAGCACAGCGAGAAGTACAACGTACAAGAAATACACCAAACCACCATGGCTGCCTCTCTCGACTTGAAATTATCTTTTCTGTTCCGTTTGCCCAAAAAATCTTCTTCCACACAAACCGGGCCGGGCCAGTAGGTGGCGTTAAAGTCAAGGATCCGCCAAATACCAGATAACGATTAGGTCCCAGTCACAATGTTCGACGCTCACGTCTGTGAGCGGCGGTAAGGTGGTGCAGTGATGCTAACTTTAGCTGCTAACCACACATTGTTGTTTCTGGCCGGGGGTGAATCAAAGGGCGGGGCCAGGGGGGGCACTGGCCCCAGCTGAAAGCTGATTGGCCCCTGAGGTCCCCCTGTCCCATCTTTTCTTTTGTTAATCAACATTCTGGACATTTTGTCTCATTTATTCATCCACCGGTTTCTCTTGTTCTTCAACACTTGCTCGTACATTCAGCTTCTGACGCTCAGGTTTTTAAAACTCGATCGAAGACACGGAAAATACCCGTAAATCCAAATCCCCCTTCAGCCATTTTGTGCCTCCGAAGTGCGGCTGATCATTTCCCTAAAAATGGGGTAAACACGCACATCCAGTAAAACATCTATCGGCCGACGCTGGACCAACAAAACCTTAGAGAACGAGCGAACGAGCGAACCTGGAGCTCCTGATCAAAGATTTATTTGCCTGTGATGTTTCAAGCCTCTTGTTCAGACTCTTATCAGAAGAGTTGGGCGATTTTCTCTTCCTCAAACATTTTCCTGAGGCTCATTTTAACACCGTCGACTATTTTAGACCTGAGTTAAAACTGGATCAGAAGTGAACTGTAATCACTGAAATCATAAAAAGATAAGATTGACTGTGCGCGGGCGTAAAGAGGATTTCAGGAGAGTTTGAACTCTGTGTTTTATGTTAACGTCCATGTTTTGTGCAGGTTTTCATTCGTTTCTTTTTCTGTATTTGTTGTTATGAAAAACTAATAAATGAAGTGGATGGAAAAAAAAAACGCAGCAAAGACAAACACTCAGAAACCTGCTCCGGCCCTTTTTCTTTTCAGCCGACTTGTCTTCACAGGTCGTGGCAAAAAAAAAGAAATTAAAAAAAAAAAAGATAAGGCCGACAGCTGCAGCTCATCCACAGGCCGCACCAACACCACCCACACTACACCGCTTCTTAAATCACTGCACCGGCTTCCTGTGTGTCAGAGGACAAACTCTGAAATCCTTTAAAATACTTTTGTTTGTTCGAGTTCCCCGAATCAAAACCAAACACAGCGGAGCAGCTTCTATTTTCTGTTCCGCTCACCTGTGGAACAAGTTTCCTGAATACCTGAGTTCTGCCAAAAGTGTCGGCTCGTTTAAATCAGACACTATTGTTCCCTGCAGCCTGAAACGCGGAACCTCTTCTCGGTCCTTTACCTGCTAAATGTCTTTTTATTGCTTTTCTAGTGTGATTCTTATGTCCTCAGGGACTGACTGGTGCCAGACCCTCTAAATCAACCTGCCCGCCCCTCGGTGCAGCCTGAGTTAGGGCCTGAGGTGCTAGAGGTGACGTGGGGTCGTTCAGAGGTCAGTGGGGTTCACTCTGTCGTTCCTCGTTACCTTCTCGATGAGCAAGTGAAGCTGCTGAGTGACCTGCCAACACGGATCCCCTCGAACGACCGTGATGCTCTGCAGGTCAGCGCCCGTCAGACAGGAAACGCTGCTCCTGGCGAACGTCTCCTTCATCTGCAGAGAGAAAAGGCCAAAGAGCAATTACGCCAAAGGTCTCGTTCAAGCTCCCTGAGGCCTCGTGGAGGTAAAACTCACCGTAAACTAACGTGATTGAAAATTCCCAATTTTTCACAGGACGACCGAAGAAGAAAAAATAATAATAAATCACGTTTTATTCTGTCATAATCTGCGTCTTAGACTTTAATAGAAACCTGAGTCCAGATCATTTGCTGGCTTGTTTCCCTGTTTCTTTGCTTTGTGTCTGTTTAGGTTTCACTTCTCCATTTATTGCTGCTTCATCTCCTCGGGATTAATGATTAATTTCTGTAAACACAGACTGAGAGTTGTGTTGGACTGAATCCAGGTGACCAGAGGACCTCAGCAGAACAAGCAGAGTGAGTTCAACACACACCCACACACACACACACCCACAGAGAGAGAGAGAGAGAGAGAGATAATCACTCTGGAGCTCTTTACTTCTTTATTCTCTGTTTTTCTCTTGTGATTACAAATTCAGAGAAAAAGACAAAGTGTCTGCCGACTCGTTTTAAAGTGAGAACAAGTTCTGAGTGTGGCCTCTACGGTTTGTGCAGCAGCAGCAGCCCCAGACGCCGCAGTGCGTATAAAACCCACTCTTCTCCAGAACTGTCAGCGCTGATAATAAAGTAATAAGTCTGTGGTGATCACAGCAAAGTGCTCGGGGTCAGTAAGTCTGAGTTTCGTGCGCCTGCGCCCGCCCCGTGGTGCGCACTGCGCTGCGCCGCGGTGCGTAAAAGCCTTTCGCGCGTCCCCGGCTCCTCGCTCCTGAAACCCCGGACTGTTTCTTACCGCGTTGAGCGCCGTGGTGAAGTGCAGCACGGTGATGGTGACGACCACAGTCTGCAGCAGGACCGCGAGCAGCAGCAGCACCCCGAGCTTCGGACCGGAGCCCGTCATAACGACAGAGCGCCGTCCGGTTTCCCGACCAGCGCCGTCCCGTTCCGTCCCCAGACCTCCAGAACAAGAACAATGGCAGAGAGCTGGCTCCTTCACTTCTACCCTCCCCGTCCCCTGCGCCCAGGAGGAGGAGGAGGAGGAGGAGGAGGAGGAGGAGCCGACCTGAAGAACGAGAGCCTTTTCCCTCTTTGAATTTCTCCTGGAGAGATTATTGTTTCATTTGTGCGCTGAGAAAACACTGATAACTTTCTATAGTTTATTGTGAGTCTCATATCTGAGCTCAGATCAGCGCTGCTCTGACAAAAACACCTTTTCCACCAGAGATCAGCTCCTAAAGCTGCAGCTGAGTTTGAACACGGACATGATTTTTATGTTGAAGTCGCTGAAGTTGACCTTCTCACTGATTTAACCTCCAGAAGTTAAGACTCCTTCAAGGGGGGAAAACATAAAACTAAGCCTTTCTTCAAAGTCCTGTCTGACTTCTGTGCCACAGCCACATGTAGCCAAGAGGGCAGGCTGTGTAAATGAAAGAATAAAAGAAGTTCTGATGTTCCACACATTCTTTTTCACCGTTTTATCTGTTTTGGCTCCAAATCTCTTCACCTCTCGTATCATCATATCTCGAGCATCCATCAGGTTTTCTGTCAGAGGTGAGGTGTGAAGGAAAATATGCCCCCGAGGACACAGAGGGATTAAAAAGCAGAAAACTCCTGCCTGAATATATCGTCTGTGAATATCTACAAGTGGCAGGAGATGTGGATCCTCTCGGATGACGCTGGATTCCTTAGGAGCTTGTTGTCCAGACATGTTGTCCCTTTGTCCCTCGAGGTCGGAGAAGGCCTGGTGAAGGATTCCTGCTGCAGGAGTTTCCACATTGTCTCACAGAGTTGGTCCTCAGAAGGTTTTACATCAGACAGTGATGAGAAAAGAGTCTTAACTTAATTGAACTCACAGCCTCTGCTTCAGCTCTTCTCCTCTGACTTTAATTTCTTTGACATCGTTGAAAATGAAAACCAAATGTCAAAGGAGGAATCAGAGGTTTGATTGTTTGTGAAAATCCAGTGTGGGACAATACGACGATAATGAGGAGGACAATATCTTATGAATGATTGAAATGTAGTTTTATACATTTAAGAGAAAAAAGGTCATAGAAGAAAATCATGAATTTATTAGTAATGTAAAATCTCCAGAACAGTCTCCATCCTCTCATCATTTAACACATGGATGTTACATGATTTGTTTTCACTCGTATATTTAACCTACATAATAATAATTTGCTCTGGAATATCATTTAAATATCATTATGTATATGTTCACTCTTTTAATAAGGATTCACCGCAGCATCATGTAACCATACAACCGAGAATTAGGTTTGTTTTAAGTATTTGTTGGATTATTCAAAGACAGACACACAAATGTAATTTATCCTTATATATGAATATATTATTATATATTAAGTCGTATCTGTTGCTTTTGGTTTTGCTGCAGACTGATTCTGCAACATTTATTGTACGTGGATATAATTGCACAATATTTGACGCAGTGGAGACGATGCAGTTTCACTCCGTTCATATCAAAGTGCTCGTTGGCTCATCGCTGTCGTCCGTCCAACAAGTTCTGCTGCTTTTTCCCCAAAACGGGCCATTCATCATTCCCACTGACCTCCAGCTGTGAGCAACCACTTCGAGTCTCACTCACGAAATATCTCTTCTTTCACTCTTTCTGCTCCCGGTTGAAGAATCACTGGAACTGTCTGAGCGTGTGCAGCAGCTTCATCGTTTAAACGACTCATCACATCTGGGAACTTTTTTCACTCCGACTTCAAACTTCCACGCTTCAAACAGCTACTCTCACTCGACTTGCTCAGATGGACGTTTGTCTCGAGGATTCTCGGCCTCTACCTCCAGTTGCCTGGCGCCTTCATGTGGACTGTAACTAATGAGGAACAGTTCAGACTGCGGGAGAAAGATCTTCACCTCCATTTCTCACTTTTTAGAAAAATGGCATCAATCACTCTGTCTCTTTTTTGGATCTTTCTGTCGATGAAGTTTGAGTTTCTGTTGCCGCGACTTTTCCTGACACTGAATGTTTGAAACAGGAAATTAAGCTGATGAGGTCATCGCCTTCTTACTTTCTAACTATTTTCAGACCTGCGCTGAAGTCCAGACATTTTCCTGAAGTTTTGTCGGTTGTTCCTGGAAATTTTCTGGAAATTTTCCTGCAGCCTCCGAATAAAAATGTTCTGGAAACTTCCCAGCGAGCGAGTGGACGTGAAACTGGAAGAACACAAATGTCTCAGGATGAAGAAGAGGAGCCGTACACGTAGAAGACGAAGACGTCGACTTAGAAAGACGAGGAGGTTCCAGATGTTTTGGTGATGAGGGCCGACGCCGGTGTGGACGAGCTGCAACCAACATCACTGATCTTCACACAGCAGAGTTCAGACACATGTCCCGCCTCCTGCTGCTCTACAGGCTCCGCCCCTCGCCTGAGTGTCCCCCACATGTTCCTGTTGTCGTGAACGAGTCGGACGATCGGCTTTGCGTCTCCACTCATTTCTAACTTACGGTTAGTTTTACACTTTACATTGGTCACATCCACCACCCAGGCATTTCCGATCAGAGCGAACGACTCTACGATTTACGCGTCGAACACGAGAGCGGTCGTGACGTTGTGAAGTTTGTAATGCCCCCCCCCCCCCCCCGTGACGTGACGCACAGCAGTCAGTGCAGTAATGAAAATCCCTGGCTGTGTTATTACCAGTGTATTGTTGTGCAGTTAGGCGAGCTTAGCCTATAAATGAATCCTGGGCCTGTTGGCTCGTTCCTGCATCTGCAACATCTGGCCTCAATCTGGCTCCTACGCCCCGCAATCCCCCCGAGGAGACACTCTCTGCTTAGGTTTCACTCCGCTCCACCAGGCATGCCTGCAGGGGCTGCGGGGGGTAACAGTGTGCAAATTATTTGTGTGGGTGTATATGTGTGTGTGTGTGTGTGAGATCGAGCCCAGTGTGAATACACGAGGCTCCAGAGGACGTCCTCACTGTGGACGCCCGAGAGAGCGAACACACATGGACTTGAGTTTGTCCCTTAAGTGAATATTTCACTGACTCAAATTAAATCCCTGGAGACGTAAACCACAACCGCTGCAGGTTTATCCTCCTCCCTAATGTCGACCAGAACACGAGCCTTTGCTCTAAATCAGATCCGTCCCTCCTGAGGACGAGCTGTTTGTCCAGAAATGAGATTTAATTCCCCCAAAATGTGAGTGTGTGAAAAGATTTCAGGCCCCACATTGTGATCGCTGCAGGCTCAAACTCACTCTCTGTGAGTGGAGTCCTGAACGCCGGCCAAGTTTTGATAGGGATACGACCAGGAGAGCTGACCGACTCCCCCGCAAAGTCCACTCCCTCCTTCCCTGCTTCTCAAACCAACACTCTGACTCCCCTCTGCCTTTGTTCTCCCTCGTTCTTTCTCTCGTTCTTTCTCATCCGCCTCTCCTATTCATTTTTTGTTTTCTTGTTCAAGTCGATTTTCCGGAGCAGGTTGAACGAGCTGCGTTCTCTCTGTCACAGTGTTTGTGTTCCGAGGCCTTTTCCACGTCAGCAGACACGTTGACGTGTGACGGCGAGAGAAGCTCCGGAGTAAATGCTCAGGTTCGTCACGTGACTCTAAACGGAGTAATGACGTCATTGTCGCAGGATTATGACGAATGACTGGTAGAAAAATGCATCATGTTAATTTTACACTTAGTCTTATGTTCCTCTCGCTCCTCTCATGTCTCCACCATGAGCACAATGCATGATGGGATATACTACTCGGTTGGTGACCATCAATCAGCACTGTTTTTCCTGATGCATTATGGGAAACATTGATTGAACCAACCCTAATGAAGCTCAGTGAGCGTAAAAAAACATTTTTAAAAATATTTACAGATTTTCTTTTAGTTTCTCTGGTTGAACCTGAAAAACACAAACAGGTGAACGGAAACCTGCAGCATCACGGACGACTGTCACCATCTGCCTCTCTGGGAGAATTTAGACCGACTGTAAACAAACTGAGTTTCCAGCGTGACTCAACCTTTCTCTGCTGCGTCTGCTGCAAAAACACAGTTTGACTGTCGTGTCCGAGACGTTCCCATCGAGGCTCGGAGCTTTCTGCAGAGACACGCTGTCGGGGACTCGATCACGAGAGGACGAACAGAAATAGACGTTTATTTCACTGTTTGGACTCGAACGTGTTTGTTCAGTTTGTTCCCACAGATTCTGTTTCCTGCTCAGAACGAAACTAAAATATATATTTAAAATAAAAATCATTCATCATCTGAGAAAACAAAGAAACACAACCATATATAGTAGTTTACACTTTACACATCTTTAAAACATGTAGTGTAGGAAAACTGAAAAACAAATGATTAAATAATCATCAGATAAATAATTTAAACAAACTAAAATACAAATGTTTGCTTCTCATGTGAAAACCTGGTGTTTGGTTTGTTAAGTTTCAGGTTGAATTTAAATAATTAACTTTCTAACATTATGGAAGTAGAATATGAATATGAGCACAATATAAGTTTCCTCTGACTCTTCAGCATAAATACTGAACAAGGTCACTTCATATCTGGCCCACGTACACACACACACACACACACACACACACATAGAGAGAGAGAGAGAGACACACACACACACACACACACAGAGAGAGAGAGAGAGACACACACACACACACACACACACTGGAGAGGTGGGAAAAGGCGACCAATGGGCAAACAGGAAACTTTTGGGGACTTTCCAAAGTTCCGAACTTTTTTTGGCTCCACTTGCTTTTGTCAGATATTTTTTTATATTTTGTGTGTGTGTGTGTGTGTGTGTGTGTTCTCATCTGTCCTGTTTGGCCAGAAGTATGCGGACACACTGTCCACATACTTTATTTCTGGTCGGAGTGACACGATGATAAACACACGAAAACCATGTGTGTGAAAAACATCAACAGTTTGAAAGAGCAGCGAAGTGAAGCCGCCTGCGTTCAAAACTCACACGCGTGATCGGCGGAGCGAACCTCGGAGACGACAGGATCGTGCCTGACCTTCGTTGTCCTGGCAACACCGTGACACGCGGCCTTGTGGTTCTGTTCACACTAATGTTTCCTCCAAACAAACGTCTCCTCTGAGTTCGAGCCTCTCGTCCACAACAGAGTCACCAAACAGAGAAACGTCTTCCGTCAGTTTCTGTTTGAATCTGCTGAAGTTTACGAAAAGACTGCGAAGACGACCCTCGTCGTTCGTATAAACAATCATGGCTGCAGAAAAGAAGAACTCTTGATCACCCCCTGGTGGCCGGCTGCGGTATAGTTACAGCTTCCCCACCATGTCGGCAGATGGGACGTGGACCAAACAAAACAACAAAAATTAACGTGCATGTTAAACTAATTTTTTCCAAAAGTTGCCTCCTGTCATTTTAGGTAATTTGCGATCGGATGCATCAGAGGAACCTCGACTCCAAATGATGTCACCGGTGCAAGATGGCGACGCCCGTGCTCCAGAGCTTTCGGCTTCATGTTTCTACAGTCGCTGGTTTCACGTGGGAAACCAACAGCAGCGCTCGGTGTGTGAGTCGTGTGTTTTCTTTAACTCCGCCTCCTCTCCTGTCGAACACAAACCGTTGCTGCTGTAAATCTCCTTCCTCCTTAGCTCCTCGTCGTCATCGCTGCTGGAGGTCACCTGACAGTGGGGGTCGCGTAACGAGCGGAGATAATGGGCTCGTTTTTCTTTCAAGGAATTTTCTGAAACCACACAAAGAAAAATAGAGTTTATCAGAAAAAACTTCTCCCTCTTGTTTTCGTTGGCAGATACAGGATCTGCATGTGTCAACTCTGGTTCATGTAAAAACACAGATCTCACTTGAGGGTGATGGGACGTGAAGCGTCTCCTGGGACTCGTTTGCCGACCGTCCTCCACCCGTCCTCCACCCGTCCTCCACCCTGACCTCTGCACGCTCGTCCTGAAGTGGATCCGGACGTAAAGTTTGCGAGGTGCCGAATTGTCCGATGAGCTGCCGGAGTTTGTGGGTTTTTCTGTGCCCGTTAATCCCAGCAGACCAAACTCTCTGCATCAAAAAACATGAAATCGTAGAAATAAACATTAATATTGACACGTGTCTCGTGTAAATCAGAGCCGAGGGATTTGATTGGAGGAGGAAAAGGTTTTCATTAAACTATAGACACAATATTTTTTCGGTTTTTTCATCCAGATGTTGACAAGAACGTTTGATTTTATTATTTTTTTTGGTTTGTTCGAGGCCCCTCGGTTCCAATGAAAGAAAGTCCAAAAGGCCTCGACGACACATTTTCTCAATCAGCTTTTTTACTACAAGCAACATCTTCACAAGAGGTTTTCTGCCGAGGCTGAAACTGTTTTGGCATCGACGTCACAGTACAATAATATTTAAGACGATCGTTTGCTTCCAGCCTTGTGGCACAGTTTGTCTCTCTCCCGTTCCAACACGGCAAAGCCCCCGCGCACCAAACATCCAGCGCTCGCTGATGCTCTCGTGTCTGAGCGACGACGAGTCCCTGCAGCCACGTTCAACATCTGATGGAAAATGTGAAACCACAAGAGCTCAGTGAGTTACAGCAGCACATTTATGCCCGTGGTCACGTCCACATATTTCTGGCCATATTGTGTTTTTACATATTTATACATGTGTGTCTGTGGCTTTGTGTTCATGTCGTTGTGTGTGTGCAACAAGCTTCAGTGTGTCCTCGTGCACTTTGAGGCCCACATTGTGGTTTCCCTCCCTAGCAATCTTTCTCTGTCCTCCCTCCTTCCACCCTCCGCTCTCTCTCTCTTTTTCTGCACTTTCACCCTCCCTCGCTCGCCCCCTCCCTTAACCTCTTTCCCAAATTGCATTACACTCCCTTCTCTCTCTCTCTCTCTCTCTCTCTCTCTCTGCCTGTCAGGAAGAAGTGAACAATATGACCTTTAGTCGCAGCGATAACATTCTCCCTCATGAATTCCCCGTCGCTCTGACTTTCCTTTCACATTCTCACCGCCTTGTTTTCTCTCCCGGCCGCTCTGTTTTCTTTAGAAATGATCATCTCTGCACCCGGTGATTAACGAGCAGCACCGGGGGGGGGGGGGGAGGAAGTCAGGCCTCCGGAGGGTCACACACACTGACGTGCACCAAATATGTGCATGTGGCACTGCAGCGGAACACGGGCTCCTCTCCGCTGACAGTCGTACCTGATGGGTTTTATAACAATGAAAAGTTTTTTCTTCCCATCTGGGCAGCGTGGAAACTTCAGTAAATGAATCCCAGAGGCGTGGAGAGCTGGAGCTGAACCCTCGGGCAAAATACGAGCAGTTGGGCCCCTTCAGGACCTCCCCCACCTCCTCCCCCACCTCCCCCACCTCCTCCCCCACCTCCTGACACTCAGATAAATATCTACTTCACAGCTTCTTGATTTCACCTTGTTTGTTCTATAGATTTTGCTCAAAGATGATCTGATAAAAACACAACTTGTGGTCAAATGTTACTTTTACAGCTGCAACTAATGATTATTTACACAATTCATCAGTTAATCACACGATTTTGTTTCAAAGATTTTGTCCGACAATATAAAATCCTCATGTTTAAAGCTCGTAACCAACAAGTGTTAATTGTTGCTGATTTTCACTTTTGGACTGAATGTTCCAGTTCCAATCATAGAACTCGTGAGACGATCCCTCCTGTTTGTGGAAGATTCTCTTGCTGCGTTCACTTTACATCTCGAACTGACAGTAAACGACACGTTTGCAGATGAACGTCAATTAAATATTTTCAAATTTCTTCAAATATTTGATTGTGTTTTCTCACCGTCGTCACGTTTGAGCGAAACCATCAGACGCAGTCGAGGTTTTACACGTTTAGATGTTGAGCAGAAATGTGACGCAGCTTTTAAAGAGTTAAAGAGAGTCGCCCCCCCCAAATGCACCATTTTAAAATTCACTGCTATACAAAGTGCATTATGGGATACAGAGGGCTGCGGAAAATAAAACAGCTTTTCTCTTTTAAATGTGGGCAAAGGAAATCTGCATCTCTCAGATGAGATGTGACAGGACTTGTTGACCTGTTATGACTTATTCTGCTTCGAATTGTTCTTCCTGGAGGATCCAGCCTCTGATCTGTGGACAAATTGCACGGTGGGATAAGTGGAATAATCTCTGCGCTCAGCCGTCACTCTAAATGGGATCAAGTGGTTTTTGGAGAAACAATGGCTGAGTGAAATCCATACAGATTCTGCACTCACACATGCAGGATGTTTGGCAGCCGCCTGTAGCGTTGCAGGCCGACTGTTGCTTCACTGATCCATGAACCACACACACACACACACACACACACACTCACATGTACACAAACACACAAACACACACAGAGAGACAGAGAGTTCTGGGTAATCAGGTCCCGATGGGCAAACGCACACTAATCAAGTGTGTTAGGTGTGTGCGTGCCCTGTGGCGCTCCAGATGCAGGTCTAGTGATGCAGGTCTGAATGCACACGCACACACACACACACACACACTTACACACACTTACACACACAGACCTGTCTGTCAGCATGTTCCTGTCATCTCTGATCACATGACCTGACAGGCAGGTCACATTCTGTCACGCCACCACCTGATGGGTTCGGTTTGTGTCTCTGCAGGCTTCCACTTGAACATCACAAGTGCTGGTGTGAGGCAGCGAGAGCGGAGCAGAGGAGTGAAGGAGTGAAGGAGTGAAGGAGGAGGCCGAGCCAGAGGTTCCTTTGATATACAGACTGAGGTGAAGCAGGAAAAAAAAAAAAAAGAGCAGTTTTTCACCAGGATGACAGATGGAGAAAATCTGGCAGATCTGTCGCTCTGGACGTGTTTTTATTACTCTCCAATATCACAGGACGTCAGTTCGGAGGCATAAATCAAAAGCAAAGACTCAAACTCTGATGGATTTACACCTCGGTACTTTTTTAATCCGTGGACTCAAAGAGAAACCGTAAAGTTTTATGGAGTTCATAAAACTTTGAGATAAAAACAAGAAGAAACGGAATAAAAGACACATGATTCATGTGATAAATAATATGTACACGTATTCATAACAGCTGATTTACTGATTGGAGGCTGATGTGCAGGAGGAGGTTTGGCGCCATCTTCTGTGTTAAATCTTTTATTCTCAAGTTTCTGACCCTTAAAAATAATGATGCATTAATAAACATCTGCACATACAACACGTTATGATGCTTTTAATGCCCATGGTATGAAACCCAACTGCAATTACTCAATGCAACTCAGTTAGTTTTTAATAAATTCCATATTCTCATATCCACAATAACTAATAATCATAAATATATTGTAATACTTTTAAATGGCAAAATAATTTTATTATATTTACAACAAAAAAAACTGTCAATTTTAATGGAATTACAATATTTTTAATTTTTTATGTGGTAAAATTCAATGACAAATTTTATAAGTATTTAAAACTTATAATAATATGTAATATTTTAATGCCCATGATAATCAAAGTAACATAACCAATATCAAAATTACACATAAATACTTTTATCAAAGCAGATAATTTGGACTATATATATAAATATATTTATAATAAACTATAAAATAAAATATTAAAATTGGTAAATATATTTTTGAATTTGTGATATCTGTAATAACAAGTAAATAGATAAACCATAACAGCTGCGATGT
Source organism: Paralichthys olivaceus (assembly GCF_024713975.1). Lineage (NCBI taxonomy): Eukaryota > Metazoa > Chordata > Actinopteri > Pleuronectiformes > Paralichthyidae > Paralichthys > Paralichthys olivaceus. Next base: position 18,930,017 of record NC_091109.1, read on the forward strand.
TTTTTTATTATTAATCACAAAATAACGTCGTTACAGTTTGTTCGGGGAATGAATCATTTTATTTCTGCTCAAATAAACGTGAACAACGACAGAAATCTCCTATAATCCTAGTTTTTATAAATAAATCAGAAAGTAGTCATACTTTACATTGTGTGCAGATACAGTAGCTGAGTGATTCAAAACTTTAAAAAGTCCTCGTGAACAATATTAACTCACAGACATTTAAGAATCATCACAAAGACGAAGTTCCTCTGTTTCCTCACAAATCACAAAACAAACATCTGGATCTGACCAGTGAACTGAGCGAACTCGTGATTGTCGAGTTGTATGTTCCACAAAAACCCTGCGTGATGAAATAAAACAAAACAACATTAAAACAAAACATAAAACCTTTTTTTTTTTTTACAATCGACCATTACAGCACATTTCGGTTTTATTAACCACACTGACATCTGTCAATCATCAAACCGTTACTGAACACGCACATGTGACGTCCACGTTTTCACACATAAAATATTACATTTCACATGTGAAGGGTCTGAAAACCACAACATGTCTGCACGTGATTCATCACATGTGAAGTGCAGTGTTTACTGGTGATAAACCACATGTGCCTGTATGTGAATTCATCACGTTAACATGTAAAACTCTGACGAGTGGGATTCGTATTCACGTCGTCGCTTGTGTCCATTTCATATGAATTATTTATATGTCAAGTAATACGTGACGGCTGCAACTCATTTTATTTTAACCGAACAAACATGAAGGATTTGTCCCTCAAGACGTCAGGACAACGAACATTTCAGCTGAACAAGTTTTATATTTGATTATTGAGATTTCTTCTATAAGAGGTGAGAATAGTGTAAAATGAAACTGACGATGACACTTAAAATATTATAATGGACTTTAAGCAAATGAAAAACCAATGAATAGTTTGATAAGTTATTAAAAGTTTTAATTAAAACAACTTCATCAGTCGCCAGTTGAAGTAAATTTGTTAAGTTTTTTCAGTGTAATTTTTTTAATAAGCAGCTTTTTCACATATTTGACGGCTGCTGTATGAACAGATCACGTTTTAAAAATAATAATAATGATATAAAATATATATATATATATATATATATATATATTTAAATCCATCTTAAATTCTTACAAATACATTCAGTTAGATGTTTGAAATAAAGTGTCACCAGAAAACTAAATATGAATCGAGCTGATTTTCAGCAGCTAAACCGAAAAATATATTTCCCCTCATTTCTCACTAATATTCAATGTTCGGTGTCGAACGATTAACAAGTAATTCACACTCTAGATTTTCTAGCAGTTGTAGATTCACACAAAAAAACCAACATTTTCTTATTGTGACTAAATCAACCGTCTCTTCTTTTCGTCCTCTGCAGGTGCAGCGACAGGTTCATCATCACAACAGAACACGTCCAGGAATGTCACCGCCTCACAGCACAAAGCATCGTTCAAACAAAAACATGGTAACGAACAAAAGAAAAGAAAACCAGAAATATTGTGATTCCGCTGTCGACGTGCAACCAGAGTCGTCACAGCGACAGTAAACCCTCTTCTTTGTGTCTTATGTCTTTGTGGGACGTCTTTGTGCAGCAGGAGCACATCTGGGGCTGTTTCTGTGTTTTAACTGAAACAACGCTGACGTACATTCAAACCTTATTTATGCAATAGAAAAACATTTTGTGCATAATTTCACACATGCCCTTAAAATTACAGCAGGGAAACATTTGAGAGTCTTTCTCCACAGCCCGAATCCATGAAGAGATGTTTAACTTAGATGCACACACGTGTTAAACAAAGTCTTTTTTTAAGTGTAATGTAATTTGGATTGCATGCTGGGAATTAACTGTACACCGTCTTTTCACTTTAAGAACAGAACTTGCCATTGGCCCGACACTTCAGTGGTCATCAGATGGTCAGAGAGTGAGAGACGCTTTCAAATACACAATCCAGTGAGTACACACACACACACACACACACACACACACACACACACACACACACACACACACACACACACACACACACACTGGTGTCGTCGCTGGTATCAAACATCGCACAGTGCATCGTTAATAAAGTGGTCGGCTCCGAGTTTTGCATTGTTGAAGTTTTAAATACACATTTCAACACAATCGCCATTAAAACAAAATTTGTGTCACAGCTAAGAAAAAAACATTTCCTGTGATTAATTTTAATTTAAGAATCATATCGAACATAAAGTAAATTCAGGAAATAATTTTAAACATTAAATTCTCTTTGCTCACGTTTCTTTACGCTACAGGAAGTAGTAATGCTTAAGAGTCACAGTTTAAATTTCAGTAGTTCGTTTTTATTTGTTCACGTTTTATTCTTTTTGTGTCTTATTATTATCATCGTCATTATTATTATTATAAGACCTGTTGGACTTTTGATGATCCCTGGATTCTCTTCTTTAAATATATCAACATATTCTAAAAGCAGGATTTTCTTTGGTGACATCAGATTTGTTTGGTTTTATGAATCAGTGCTTTAATCTGTGGTTTATCTAATTTTGGACAAACTGCAGTTCAGCACATGGACAGCAGGCGGCAGTATATTTAGGCTTTAAAGCGAATAAGCGACCGTGTAAAGTTTCGTCACCGTCGAGTTTGATTTAACTTAACTAAATCAATCAGCGAGTTCGGAAACGATCGCGTTTGCTTTGGAATTTGAGTTGTTGACAGTTTGAGTTGTTCCGTGTTTTTAGATTTCACATGATACAGGACACGGTGCGACGTGTTGGACGCTTCACGTCCGCACGCTCTGTGTTCCCGAGAAATAAAGACGCGCCTCCTCTGCGGATCAAAAACCAGAATTCCTGCTGCAGGAATCTTTGGCTTCACAGACTCCACGCGTCCTGAGTTCTAGAGGTTCTGGTCCAGCCAGCGGATGTAGTTGTTCATGCTCCTCCGTCCAACGTTCGATAACATCGGCAGGTCCGCAAACACCATGCAGCCATGGAAGCCGTCCTCGTAGTGATCGCTGGTCACCGTGACCCCGGCGTCCTGCAGCCGCTGTACGTACATGAGCCCGTCGTCCCTCAGCACGTCAAACTCACACGTCATCACGTATGCTTTGGGCGCCCTACCCAGAACCCTCTGCTCTGCCAGCAGCGGCGCCGCCCTCACGTCCATCAGCGCCGGCAACTCACCCAGCAGCCCCGGCGATCCCGTCTCCCTGACGACCGGCCTGAAGTGCTTCCTGCGCTCGGCCGGGAGCAGAGAGGTCCAGTCCAGTTTGGAGCGGGTGCCGGCGCTGATGGCCGGCTGGTCCAGGGAGCTGTGGTTGTTGGCGAGGAGCAGGGGCGCCAGGGAGGAGTCGGCGCCGAGGTACTGCAGCCAGAAACGAGCCATGATGGGTCTGTAGAGGATGGGCACGGCCTGGTTCTGCTGGTAGGACGAGGTGTGGAAGTCGAGGGCCTGCAGCACCGGGTAAATCAACGCCTGCGCCTTGAACTTCACGGTCAGACGGTCGTCTGAGCCGAGCTGTGGAAACAGAGGAGGAGCATCAGCCGGAGGAGTTCTGGGGTCAGAGGAGACGGAACGTCAAAGTTCTGTGGTCAAGGTCAAACGCAAACCTACGAGTTTACAGCGAGCGAGACATGAATCTATCCCGAATTTTCCAAATTCTTCACAAAGTTTTGATCTTTGTTCATTTTTTTAATAAACGCGTTTGTTTCCGATGGATCGTGCGTCTGCGTCGTTTACCTCCTGAGCCACGGCGGCGGCCAGGTTTCCCCCGGCGCTGTCCCCGGACACGCACACTCTCTCCGGGTCGATGCCGTAGCGCCCCAGGACCTCGGCAGACAGGAAGTCCCGCGACGCCGCCAACGCGTCGTGGTACTGATCCGGGAACACCGCCTCCGGGGCGAGACGGTAACTAACGGCAACAAGACAAAAATGATCCCGTGTCCTGTTGCGTTGGACGGAATCAGTGAAACATGACGAAATGTCCGAACTTACTCAACAGACATGACGACAGCGTCCAGATCCGCCGCCATTTTCCGGCAAAGGCGGTCATAGGATCGCATCCCTGTGACAGAGCGATGGTTACTGACGTCAGATACACTTCTTTCATTCAGCAGCTCGATGATGACGTCTTTACATCACGTTTCTCTATTTCTTAATCATTTCATTTAAAAAGTTCAGCAGAAGTCAAACTCACGGCCGCTGCCCAGGGCCCACCCTCCTCCGTGGAAATATATGACTCCTCTCTTCGGCCTCTCGCCGCCCTTCGCCTGGAAAACCCTGGTGGGCACGCCGCCCAGCGCGGAGTCGCTCACGTGCACGGCGGAGCAGGAGCGGGCCTCGATCACCTCCACCCAGGACACCACCCGGTTCAGCAGGTGGACGCGGTGGCACAGGCCCAGCGAGTGAGCCACGTCACTCTGCAAAACACAAATCACTGACGTTACACCGGAATCAATCTGAATGTTCAGGAGAAGAGAGGAGGTGACGGAGCCGCTCCCTCTCACTGTGACCCTGCAGCTCCGTAGAGAAACATCAGGGCGTGAACACCTGTGTGGAAGAACTCGTTGCGCTGCATTGACTCTTTAAAATAATTAGTTAGAACAAAGAGAGTGTGAACAGAGGAGGAGCCCGACAGGTGACGTAGTTAGAACACGTCAAACTGCTGCTCCCTGACTCCACCTCACTTCCACTGTGTCCAACTCTACTCTCGTTTCACGTCTGTCCTCTCACTCTGTACGTTCCTCTGATGTCTCTTTGTCTCACGCTGTCTAATTAGTATTATTATATATTGTTGTGTAGCCTCTGAATAACAGTTAATATTCTACTGTAAACTTGTGACACTGTGTTCTTCTTCTTAATATCATTAATATTATTATTATTCTAGTTATTCATATTATTATATTTAAGAACATGTTGAACTGGTTCTTCTCCATCAGGTCACTTTACAATGATCGGTTTTATTCTTTCTGTGTCGTCCTGATGTGTCACTGTTTGATTCCCGTCTCCCGTCCTCCTCTCCTGTCTCACTCATCCCTCATGTCTCTCCCCTCCTTCTCTTGTCTCCTCTCCCCTCCTGTCTCCTCTCCTTTCTCCCCTCCTCTCTCCCCTCCTTTCTCCTCTCCCCCCTTGTCTCCCCTCCTCTCTCCCCTCCTGTCTCCTCTCCCCCCTTGTCTCCTCCCCTCCTCTCTCCCCTCTTGTCTCCCCCTTCCTCTCCCCTCCTCTCCTCTCCCCCTCTCCCCTCTCCTCTCTCCCCTCCTCTCCCCCCTTGTCTCCTCTCCTCTCTCCCCTCCTCTCTCGCCTCCTGTCTCCTCTCTCCTCCTCTCTCCCCTCCTCTCCTCTCCCCCTTGTCTCCCCTCCTGTCTCCTCTCTCCTCTCCTGTCTCTCCCCCTTGTCTCCCCTCCTCTCTCCTCTCCTCTCCCCCCTCTCCCCCTTGTCTCCTCCTCTCTCCTCTCCCCCCCTCCTCTCTCCTCCTCCTCTCTCCTCTCCTCTCCTCTCTCCCCTCCTCTCTCCTCTCCCCTCCTGTCTCCCCCTTGTCTCCTCTCCTGTCTCCTCTCTCCTCTCTCCCCTCCTCTCCTCTCTCCCCTCCTCCCCCCCTTGTCTCCCCCCCTCCTCTCTCCCCCCCTCTCCTCTCCTCTCTCCCCCCTTGTCTCCCCTCCTCTCCCCCCCCTCTCCCCCTCGTCTCCCCCTCTCACCGCCTGCATGAAGCTCCTGAACAGTGCGTCCAGCAGCATCAGCTTCCAGGGCTCACAGACTCCGCTCGGCAGCGGCAGGTAGACGAAGTACGAGGCCGCCGACAGCAGCAGAGCTCCGGCCAGACGGAGCCTCATGGCGGCGGACTGTCCCCGCCGGGGGTCGGTCTGTCCCTCCCCGAGGTGCCGGTTGGTCCCGGTCTGTCGCTGTCTCAGGTCCCGGGTTGTCCCGGTCTGTCCCGGTCTGGTCCGTGTTTCCTCAAGAGGTCGGCGAATCACCGGGGAATGAACCCGATTTCAAAATAAAAGTCGATGTTTGGGTCGATTTCATAACAATGACATGCGGTAATGGTTTTATTTTGAAAATCTGACCCAGGAAGTAAGGTACGCATTTCGTAATATGATAATTGTTGGGAAATGTAGTTCTTAAGATAACACCACAGAAACGTGTATTATATTATATTATACGTTATTATATCGTGTTATCTTATAGTATATATGTTGTTGTGTTACACATACTTTAAATACTAGACAACTTGTATTTGTTATATGACCTCTCGTTTATTTTAGCCCTGGGTATTATTAATAAAATGCTTTACTTCATTTTGTAATATAATTTTAAATCCATTCCACATTTGACATTTAAGAATTATGAATTTGTGACGTTATAATCAGTGACTGTTCATCCTGCTTCAGATTAAAAGAGGAAATAATTAATATGTAGAGATTTAATTTGATGGTGTAAAAGACAGATAAGACGTTTGGCCGTCATGCAGCTTCTATATGTCTGTTTGTTTAAGTGGCTCCAATAACTCACAGTGATGACGCAGACTGACGTCTCTGTTGAAATGTCTTCTTGATGAGGTTTGATTCACGTTCACATGAACAAACTTTACTTCAGTGAACCCTGCAGATAACTGGTCTCACCTGCTGCAGCCACACACAAGTGCCCCAACATCCACAGGTACCACCACTCCAGCAAGTGCCCCAGAGACTGCAGCCCCAGGCGCTGTCGTCAAATATGATATTCAACTTTTAAGATATATTCTACGTTTAATTTTGGCTAAATATTGTGTTCCAGGAGGCCCAGCTACCAGTCTACATCCCCAAGCGACGCCTGCAGGTTTCCAAACGACCTCAGCAGATTCCCCAGCATCCCGTCTACCCATCCAAGCGGCCCTCAGGTCCCCAAGAAACCCCAGCGACCTCGCTACCTGCCCAAGCAGCTTAGCTACCCACTGCAGCAGGTACCATAGAAGAATGGTTTCCCACTCAAGCAGCGCAAACAGCCCTTCCCCCTATCATAGACTAGCTATGTGCTCAAGATGCCCCAGATGCTGCTGCATCCTTTTTCCTAAAGGCCGTACATCCGGCCTCAGCAGAACAGATGTTATCCTTATCCTACTTCTGCCAAAATGTTTTCAAATGGTGAGCTGTGATCACTGGCTCATTGTCATATGAAGACAAGTGAGTCAGCTTTTTCTAACTTGAATTTCTTCCAGGTACATCACCTCTGGAGGAAGTAACACTACTGGGAACTGCTATAGGCTTCGGACTGAGTGTACATGTGAAGGGTATATTCATCTCTGCAGATGGTTGATTTTAACGTTTCCAATATCTCTTTATATCTCTTTCTGTTTCAGGAAGCACAACCTGGGTGTTTCAGAGTCTGCTCTCAACGGAGCCATTATATGGATGTATTGAAATAAACTAATGTGTCCTGATCTTGGTTGAGAATCTTTTGAAAACAGATTAGCTATTCAACAGAAGTGGCCTGAGATCAGATTTGATGTAACACTAGTTTCATACCTGCTGTGAGGTTGTATTAAACATATTTTATTCATGAGCACAGTAGATCTTGACAAAAGACGAGGTTGAAGCTGTTTACCTGCTTTTCTTTTACTGTTTTAGATGAATGGAAAACAAGTTGGATTTTGGTTTTATACATCAGTTTTCTATGTGGTTGATCTATTGGAAAAACCCTGAGCTAAACTTGTCTATTTGTACACTAAGCTCTTGTGGGTTAAAAGAGTTCTCAAACTAAACATTAGCTCATGTCGTCCTTTAGCCTGGTAACTTCTGCCCTAATAAGAGCAGGGATTGTTTGTTTGCTCTCCCGAGACGTGAATACTTCTCGTTGACCTTTCCTTTAGTTGTTATACAACTCCCCGGATCACCTTGGTTACTGCTGATGATAAGGAGGCCCTGTCTCTTACTGCAGATAAGTAATGGGTCATGGTTCCCTAAGTCTGACCTGGCCTGTGTGCAGAGTTTCATTAAGACAACTGAACAAGATGAGAATTTAAACTAAAAGAGAAAAACTTTTAACACATGAAATCAATTTTTTTTTTAGGCCGGAGATGAACTCTAGTAAAATTAAAATGGCAACATCTGTCCATCCAAAATAAAACTGCTTTAAATAGTTTGCACTCTAGTGAGTTGCTGCATCAAATAAGTGTTGTTGTTGGAAAATTGTCTCAATTCATGAATTTTACTTTTACCACCTAATATATGAATGTAAAAGTAACATTGATTTGATCCCTTATTTCTCTATATAGTTTAAAAGTCATGCATCACTCTATAATGCATTGTTATTACTTGCATATCGAGTTCAACCTACTTTATCTCTTATCTATGAATATAATAAGGCATTTTTTCCACAGCTGATAAACATAAAAACAACTTTATCACAATTTAACATATAAAACATTGACTCTTTATATTTTCATATAAACAAAGTTTGCTCCAATCTTAATGAATATAACTGTTTAATTTAAATTTAAACCAACTTTATCTGTCAAACATTCATTTAACCTTAACGCCGTCACGCGACACCCCCACACCACTAGAGGGCGCTGCTGTCAAACGTGACCACTGCGCTGAAAGACGGATGAATGAAATGATTGGCGCGTCGATAATCCAATCAAATGACAGAGCGTCAAGGCCCACCCCGGCCAATCGCGTCACTCCATGTAAGCCACGTGGGCGGTACCGGAAGAACAGTTGTTATTAGCCGCTAAGTGAGACAGTAGCTTCCACAGCTCGTGAGCAAGGTTTTTAAAACACACACACACACACACACACACACGTAGACTTCATTGAAACATCTCCGTCCGCTGCTTCTGCTCGAAGCTTCAACTTCACCTTCGAATCATTTTCATCTCCAGGTAAGATTCAGTGCAGCTCCGCTCGGTTAGCTCGTCGGCTAATGCTAACAGCCGGTGCAGCAGCAACAACAACAACAGCAGGTGATCGAGCTGCTGCTGAAACCTCGACCTCCGCCGGGTTTAAGATTCAAATTTATTGTTTGAATGTGCGTCATCGTCGTGTTTCACATTCTGTCGCGTGTCTTTTTGCAGCTCGTGCCCCTTCAGCAGCTGTCGTCATGGGCGAGGTGGAGCTGTCCTGTCGAGCCTACGTGAAGATGTTCCTCCACGCGTCTCTGTTCCCGCGGTGCGGCATCAACGGGCTGCTGCTGACGTCCAGCCCGGCAGGCGGCGCTGTGTGTGTGACGGACTGTGTGCCGCTGCTCCACTCCCACCTGCCCCTGGCCCCCATCACCCAGCTGGCCCTCACACAGGTGGGGCCCCCGCTCACAGGTCTGACGTACAGGAGCCGAGGGAGCTCGGCTCAGTGCAGGTTCTGAAGACACGTGTGAAAAGAGACAAACTTGTTCAAATGGAGTAAAAACACGTGAGAATAGAGAAACAACTTCATCAATTTGACGACACGTGCGCTGCAAAGCGTCACAACATAAACAAAACGACAAACTGATGAATCTGTAGTTCGATGCTTCAGCAGCTTCACTTTGAACTACAGCAGGTTCAGCTCTTTTTTTTTTTCTGTCCCCTGAAAACATTTCTGCTGTCAAAAGAATAAGAAACTGTGATGTCAGAAGACGATTAAAAGACGCCTGTGGCTGTCGTGTGTTTCAGGTGGACGTGTGGTGTTCGCAGACGCAGCAGAGGATTGTGGGATACTATCAAGCCAACGCCTGCGTATCGGATAGTAGGTGAGTTCTGCAGCCGATGAATTCTCTCCTCTCGAACCTTCTGTCAGTTCAGCGTCTGTGGACGTTTTCTGCACCTTTCTTTGAATGTCTCGTGTTTTCGTCCCCGCAGCCCGACGCCGTGTGCACTGAAGATCGCTGACAAGATCGCTGAGCAGTTTGATAATGCAGTTCTGTTAATGGTAAGTGAAGTTAACACCATTAGTTTTCTTTGCTGCCCGAGTTCTTATGAAAACATTAAACCTGGAACAGGTTGTCGATTAATCAGTTCACTTCAGTGATGAGGATATTCATCAAATACTGGCCGTGACGTTTTTACGAATCCTGAGATTGATGTACTGGTCTCTTGTGAACGCTCTGCTTCGCTGTGGATGATCGATGTGTCTGTTTTATTCCGCAGCTCGACGGTAGTAAGATGTCTGCAGACTATCGGGTTCCTCCCATCGTGATGTATGAGCGCAAAGATTCCAGATGGATGCTCAAAGACAAACACACGTAAGAAACAGCTGCTGGGTCGGACGGGGGAGGGGGGGGGGGCTTCAGAAGGTATTCAAATGGTGTAAATTCCGACGACGATCACAGGATATTGAATCATCGCGTCAGCGTCTGAGGTTCTTGAGAACAAAATGACTCAAGAACCAAACTTGGTAGAAACCGCATAGTTCCACCACAGGTCCCTGTGAAGGGTCTGATTCATGTGCATGTCACACAGTGTCTGCAGGCTCCTAACAACTCTTTCACACGTTTGAATATTTTAAGTGATTCTGTGATTTTCCTTAACATCTGTCATACTTTACTGAGATCTTACATTTCATTCATTAGTCTTAATACATCTTAAAAGAAGAAAACATTGAATCAACACATCATAGAAACTGTTAAATCTTCCGTTATCCTCGTGCTAAACGTCTGGAACAGTGAGCGGACACGTTGTCGTGGAGATCATGTCGCAGCAGAACCGTCCGACCGCTGCGTTAACGCCGATGTTCCGTGTTGTTCAGGATAATGCTGCGGCAGTGGGAGGAGACCCGGGCGATCGCCAGCCAGATGCTGGAGTTGGGCGATCACATGCAGCTGGTGGATTTCGACAGTCATCTGGACGACATCACAAAGGACTGGACCAATCAGAAACTCAACACCAAGATAGCGGAGCTGGCGTCGCCGGCCAACGGGAACATCTAGAACTGTAGAACCAGTTTTTACCAGAGCGCAGATTTATTTATGTTCTCACCCGTCGTCCTCTTTATTTACAAATGTGAATTTTTAAAAAAAATCTTAATTATAACCTGAAAACACCAAACGTTCAACACAAGAGTTTTGGAAGACGTTTATTTTTAATGCTTCTTCAACTGAACAGAGACACGACATAGCTTAAATAAGAAAATCCCTACAGATTCCCCACCCCCGTCAGACTGTGCCTTGTGGTCCAGACCTGCTGATCTTAAGGAAAATCCACCTTTAACACTGTTACTCAGCACCTGAGTATTACTCCTATTTATTTCTCTTTCTTCTCGTTCTCTTTTGATTCTTTACTGTTGTTACTCCCCACAGATATTACATGAAACAGCAGCGGTGGACAAAATAACAGAAACGCGTTAGAGTACAAAAGTCGTGCAGCGAGTTCTCGTCTGCTGAAGCTCAGAAATGTGAGTGTTTGTGGAGGAGCAGGTGATTCCGTTTGAAATCTCTCTCTGAAACTTTTACAGACTCTAATAACGATGTGTTTTCGTGCCTCACTGTCGCTGCCCTTTGTTTGACAGAGCAGGTTTTTTTGTCCTAACCTGATGTTTGAGAAGCGTTGACTGTGGTTGGAAAGAGGAAACGTGCTACACAGGATGTTTTCTCACCGAGCTTCATAAAAGTCAAAACCAAACTGAATCTCCTGAGCTTCAGCAGATTGTTTTTCACCGCAGGGCTGAAGTATTCGATTCAACACGTTTCTGTTCTTTTGCTGATCTCTCGTTACCCAGATCCGCTACAACAGAGACTGACATTAAAACATTTAAAATGGCTGAAACACATCGGAGTTAAGTGCAACTTTTAAAAACACCAATATCAAGTTTGACTCCTTATGATTTTAAAGTAGTAATAACATGATTCCTAAAATGCACTGAAATGTAGGCTCCTTTTTTCTGCCTGTTTCATCAACATTGTGAAACTTTATTAAAAGACGACAGTCACACTACTTGTATTTACACTCACGTCTGTGTTTAAGAAAAAAAAACTAACAAGAGTTTTACAAAAAAAATAGTAATATGCATATTTTCTATCACTACTGTTCTATTGAAGTACTTTGGGTTATTATCTCAGCTCCTGCTTTAGGTGTGTTTGATTATTTTTTTTTTGTGTGGTTATAGTATATGGTGTATATAGTACTAACCCATATAGAATAATATGTCACAAGGTTTCTATAGTGCTGTAGTATAAACACAATTATCAGTGGGTGAAAGCTGTGGTTCCCAACCTTTGACCTCTGCATGTAAACTGTAAACCAGGTCAGACTAAGTTTCTCAAAAACCCTGATTTTAAATTAAACTTAATTAGTTAATTAAACACGAAAGTGAATTGATGTGATTGTTTTGAGCTCTGTAGGAGTCCTGGTCCTGCAGTTGGGAACCACTGGCTTCGATTAAATGATTTAAAGTCACATTATTTATAGAGCGAAGACGACCTCTCAGTTTCGTGTAGTGCTTCCAGTCGACCACATGATCTCTTCAAGATCCTGGATCAGTTTCCAGGAGACAGCGCTCACTCTGTGAGCTCCCGTCTTAAAGTGTTAGAAAGTTAATAGAAATATTTCTTAATTGTAAAAAATATGTTATTACCAGACAAACTGCTTTTTTTTTTTTTTTACATCTCACATCCAGAGAGATTAGATTTGTGTTTTAAATTTAAAATCATTTTGATCACATGACAAAAGTAAATGTCAGTGTAGGATTGTGGTTGTAACTGTGGGGGGTGGGGGGGTGTTTTTGGAATGAACCCCTCACGTTGCCTGACGCGTTCAGAGCGTCCCCCACATGACCGTGTCAGCCGTCGGAGATGGGATGGCGACCAGGTTCAGGGTTATTTCCTCCAGCGGAGACTGACTGGCCAGAGACTTGAGGATGTTGATGGGGTCGCAGATGGAGCGAGCGTTCTGGACCTTCTGCTCCGCCCACGGCAACGTGATCTACAGCGGAGAGAAACAGGTAAAGGTGTCAACACTAAGAACGACTCTGCTCTCGGGGCTTTCGAGCTTTGGGTCAATTTCTATTTTGTATTTATTTATTTTGTTCTCCAGCTGATTTATTGGAAACTTAATTGTTTTCCAAAAATTACAAAAATTAGAAGTTGGAGATAAAAACCATTGAAGAAAAGATTAAATATAAATGTCGGGCTACATGTTCAGCAGGAGCCTGAAGTGTTGAATTTAAAGTGTGACGGCTTCTTCACCTGAGCGATGATAAGTTTCCTGGACAGATCGTCGTCCGCGATCAGCTCTTCTCCAAAACACAGAGTGAAGCCGCACTGAGGCGCTTCACCTCCATTCGAACAGAAAAGATCCAGCTCTGAACCAACGGGACAGAAAAGGTGAGTTTAATACACAAGAGACGAAAACAAGTGATAAACTGAGTTAAACCAGATTCTGTGTTCAAACATCTGTAAATTTAAACCTGAGCGTGATCGATTCAATGTTTTTAAGAAAGATTCTCGGATTTATCTTCTCGACTGAGGATTTTATCTTGGTCCCATGTGGTTTTGAATTTTCTGACATTTTATATACAAACAATTTATTCATTAACACGTAGTGAATAAGAAAATAGTAAAAGTCGTTCATTTTCTGACAAGAGATTTTGGCGATCAGCTGTAGAAACACTACCCACAATCCTCAGGTGTGAGAGCAGCTTTGGAAATCGTATTGTTCAGTGTTACTTCACGTTTACCACAGAGACACCATGATTATTTTATTTTGCAATGGTTTATGGGATGTGCAGCTCCACCCTCACCCTCGCTCTGTAATCGGTTGTGAAACAAACTCTTAGCTCTCGGCTCTGATCTGTTCTGACGCTGAGATCACTCACGTTGCTTGAAGGCGTCTCTGCTGAAGAGCAGCACCGGCTCAGAGTCTCTCTCCATCTTGTGCAGCCCCGCCGTGGTCGTGTGCGGCCCCGTCCAGAAGACACGCCCCTGGCAGTACCTCTTGCCGTACACCCCCTGCTGCGTGGAGGTCAGCACCACCCCTTTCTCCATGAAGGGCAGCAGGGTTTGCAGCGCCTGCAGCTCCGGGCCGGCCGACAGCGTGGAGGGCGGCTCCGGCAGAGGGATGCGTGGAAACCGGCCCTTCAGGACGTGGGACGGCGTCGGGGGAAGGAGGGACGAAGGCAGGTACGTTATCCGGACGTCAGGGCCCAGGATTTGGCGTCTGATAACCTCCTGTCCTAGGTAGTGAACCACCACGTTGATGGAGTCGTGGACTGGAAACACAAACAGACACAAGATGATGCAAACATCATCAACGACTAAAACCGTCCGGCCGCTCAAAGTTCCACTGAACGCACATGCATCTGCACTCTTGTCAGTTGTTTACCTTCTTGCGGAGCAGGTACGCTCTCCTCATACCAAACGTCCAGCCGGATCTCGTTGACCACTGCAGAGACGATAAATAAAGAACTATGAGATCAGGTCAGTTCATTCTCTGACATCGTTTTCGTCCAGTTTCACGTCCGTCACGTGTTAGAAACTAGTAGTGTCGCTGCAGGACAACTTCTGCAAAATGTCCGCAGCAGCCGACTCGATGTTGGTGTTGTCACATACAGAACCTCCAGAGCTCTGAAACATGTTGGTGCCGTTAAACTCACCGTCTCTCTGGATGGTGACGGTGCTGTGCTTAACAGGCTCGTCTGTCTGGACCGTGATGTCACTCTGCTGCACAATGTTGTCATCACAATGAGGAACAGAAAGACAGAAGCGGAGGAGACATGTTGTTAGAGACACTCCCTCAGAGGACAGGAAACTCAGTTCAGTGAAGCTGTGAACGTGAACATTTGTAATTTTGAAATGTGGCACAGCCGCTCCCTCCCTCTTTCTAAGAACCCGAGGAGGACAAACCGGGTCCACCTTCACCGCAGAGTAATGTTTACAACGTTACCGGTTCACTTTCATTCATTTAATCTTTCTTTCCGTTATTTGTCGCCTCGTGAGTCGTGTGGCTTCAAGGTCAGGGGACGTGACACACGCGAGCAGGAGAATGTGACGGACTCACCAGCTGAGACGTGGCCTCCTCCTTCTTTATCTGCTTGACGCGAACATTGTGCTCGTCGTCGTTGTCGCTCTCTAACTCGCTGCTCCTCCTTTTCGACTTCCTCGTCGGTTTTTTTACGCTTTTCTCTTCAGGGAGCATCAAACCTGAACAGACGAGGGAGACGATCAGTTGAAAACATATGCAAATAGGAGTGGTTCCATATAAACAAGGATGAATGAGACACAGCTCTTTGTGTTTGTTGCTGGGTGTGTTGGACTCTGGTCTCAGTGTTGACTCATGTCTCCTGGATCCGTTCTCGTCCTGTGGTCAAAATAATACGACCTAAACTGAAACCGAGATTATTTGTAATGACGTGTGCTGAGGGGTTTAAACCCAGGATCAATAATCAAGTGGAGTGAAGTAGTCGTAGTTGAACTTCGGCCTTTTCTTGCTGAGACAACATGCGGCAGCTCAGCAGGTTTATTTGAACAACGTAATTAAAGCGATCAAACACTACATCACAATAAATACAAAGTGATGTTGATTCTGTTTCCTCAGCTTCATCCTGACTTTGCCTCTGTTTGTTTTCCAGTTCTGTTCTCATGGGAACCATAGACGTTCTGAATACATCCGTCAAGTTCACATCTGGAGCTTAATGTCGACGGACAGGTGAGTTTAATGACATGTCGAGTTCTCAGTAGGTTTATAACCCGTTAATAATTTATGATCGATTCATCTGTGAAATCTCACAAAGAGACAGTTTAAATGAACCTTAGTGTTCCAGTGACAACGTGCAACAACCAACTATAAATATATGAATCCGCCCGTTATTTCTTTTATTTGATTGATTAACCGTTGAATCTATGAAATGTCTAAAAAAGAGAAGAACATTTAAGTTTCCCAGATTATTTTAAAATGATTTACAAGGTAAAAACATCAGCAAATCCTCAAATGTGAGAAACTGAAAACGGAGAATCTTATTTAATAAATCAATAAATAATCAATAAATGATTCTTCTATTATGAAAATAGATTCATAATGTGTCAATACACAACTCCATTAATCAGCCAATTGTTTTAGCTGCTTCTTAAAACATTCACTAAAAAGTTAAGTTACAATAATATGAATAAAATTCTTCATAAATAATATATAACGATTAAACAAGTGAGACTTGTCTGAGTGGTGAACGTTAGCTACTTGTTCTAAACCTCTGCAATAAAAAGCCCAAGTAAAACTTCCTGTGGGACTTCAGGTGAATGTGTGTGTTATGCAACATCTGTAAAGTCGCTCACGTGTGACCTGCTTCAGTTTTCGGTTGTTGCACAAACAGAAACTCTGTGATTGACACGGATGAGTTGTGTCTTGAACTCTCACCCTGCTCGCTGAAGGGGACCAGGCGGTAAACCTTGTAAGGCTCGGAGATGTCCAGCTGGGCTCGATCGTCTACCTCCTCGAACTCGGGGCTCTTGTTGAGGGCGCAGCGCAGGCGGGTCTTCCAGATGGCCGGGTTGTCCTGACCTCCGTCTGACAGCTTCCCTTTAAACTCGGCCCAGGCCTGCAGACACGAGAGGACACGTGTTCTGTTCAAGTCCAGCGGCTCCGGAGACGTTTCTTCAGAGGGTTTTGATAGTTTTCACCCAGAAATGCAGTCTGACCTTAAAGATAGCAGCGTCCTCATCTTTGCGGAAGTCCTGCTTTCCCGCGTGTTTCCACGGGATACGGAACATGGTTTTGGCCTCGTCGTCCCACACCAGCCCGGAAAATTTTCCACTGCTGACCTGACGCAGACGAATTAATAAGCACACATGATGTTTTCACTCAAACACTCTGACCGCAGGAGAAACCCTGCAGACACAACTCAGGGAAAACTAAAACCAAAAGTAAAACATGAGGAGATGAAAACAAAAGATCAAATATCACATATAATATAAATATCAGGATGATGGCTGATTAATCTATAGTTAGAAATAAACTCCCAAATAAGAAGATTTTCTTTGTCACGATTGATAATAACTAAAACAGGTATTCTTTTACTCTTCTGACATTTTAACTTTAAAATATTCACGGTTTCTGGTTCGAAGACGTCTCCTCAGCTCCGACACACAGATGAGAAGTGGTTTTCTTTGTGTTTTCATAAAACATTTAGAACGTGGAGCCCGACAAGCGTCTATGGATCAAACTACACGTCGTAGTGTTTGTAATTACAGGTTTGTTCAAGTTGTTCAAGTGTCAAATTCATCACAAAAGTTTTTTAGAAGAGAGAAAAATCAACATTTCCGATTGACGTCATTGATTATTGATTCATAGACAGTGGTGAGTAGAGGATGTTTGAATGTTTCTGTGAACTCTCCCTTTAGTATTAGTCACGTGTTGATGTGAGTCCAGCTTTGCATCTCCTGGTTTCCCCTTTCCCTTCTCTACCTCCCTCACTCCCACACACACACACACACACGCACGTACACACACAGAGAGAGAGAGAGAGAGAGAGAGAGAGACACTCACTTGCTCGATCATCCAGGATCTCAGTCGTCGCGTGCATCGCATTCTTCCCGCAGCCATGATTCTTTAAAATCTGAAAGTAGACGAGCTCCTCGAGTCAACACGTTAAAGACACAGTGTTCATTCATAAGAGACAACAACAGCACGATTATTAGAGACAACAACAACAACAACAACAATAATAATAACAACAACAACAGCAGCTCCTCGTGTCAGAGGAAATCCACATTAAAACTACTCGTCCTCCAGAATGTGGGTCCGCTCGGGTCCCGCAGCCATGTTCCTCTCACAGTTGAGAATAACAGAAACAAACAAGCCCACACAGGAAGTCAGCGGCTCCACACGCGGGTCTTATGGTTTTAATTCACGCGTTTCTGAACCGAATCTGGTGCGAGAATTAAAAAAAAACGACGATAAATCACGTGTGAAGGAAAAACGAGTGAGTTTAAAGAAGAAACATAAAAAACTAAACAAACCCAACAAACAGTGAAATCCTGCTGTCGCTGTGAATTCTGATAAACGCCCACATCGGAACAACTTTTCTTAAATTCGCAGGTCGGTGAGCGGAGTCTGGTGAGAGACGAGGACCTGCGGGATTCAGCGTGAAGCTACAGACACACGAGGTTTACCTGGGGCTCCTGGGGCTCCTGGTCGGTGCCGCGGACACACTCACTGACAGCGACCGACGCTCACGGACTCTGCAGCGGAGCAACTCACCGAGCCTTTCACAGAAGTCACGTGACTTAAGAGAAGTGGTCCTGCTCGAGCGCCACTAGGGGGCGACAAACACACACACACACACACACACACACACACACGGAAATACACTAAAACTAGAATTGTTTTATTTTCAGTTTTTCACTTATTGAGCTCAAAAGTTTAAAAAGTTACAAACCCCCCCCCAAAAAATCACAGAAATATTTTTTATTCATCCATTTAGTTTATTTCGAAAATGTAAATAAAAGAGAAATTATACAAACGTGAAAAAAGAATCAGAAAAAAGTATTGTTCCCAAACACTTAATGATTTAATGTTAAAGTTAAATTGATTTAATCTCAGCCCTTTTTCATAATTCATTCATCAGTCATTATCATATACTTAACAGCTTCCTATATATCTATACATATGTTGTTTACCTGTCCTCTATATTGTAAATAATGTGCCAAAAATACATATGTAATAATAAATACAGTCTAAATAATAAATATATATATATATATGAATATGTATGTATATACATACTCCACTTTTCTCTCTTACTTTATTTTAAACCTGGTTATGTTTGGACAGTGTTTTAACTCCACATTCAAACTGTTCCTCACTCCACAGATTGAGATTTAAAAAATCTTTGCCTGGTTGTTCGGATACTTTGGGTTTTCAAATAAAAATTTCCCATTAAATTATAACTAAATGTTATTTGGTAAATCAACAAAGAGTGTAAGATAAATGTTGGACAGCAAAAGTACAACATTTGCCTTCTTAACTGTAGTGGAACAGAAGTATATAGTAGTATAAAAAGACAATATTTCAGTCAAATAAAAGTACTTCTTAATCATACTTCAGTAAATTACCTAAGTAAATGTTTCTAGTAACAATCACAACTTCTTCATTTTAAGATATTGTCCTACTTATATAACATTTAGCTCCAGAAAATAAAGATGAATTAAATTCTTACAAGATTTTAGCAGTGAATCCTGATAAATACGTGTTGGAATTTAAATGAACTCTTAACCACTACAACGACAAACTCTCTCAACTGAGCCAAAAAACTGTGAGCGAGTAAGTCAAGAACAAATCGACATTTCAAAATAATCATATTGTTTATTTGAGTTTGATTCATTCATCATTCATAGAGAACATTAAACCCCTCCCGACAGTGAATTATAATATTTGTTTGTGTAATTTGCAGAATATCTTTACATTGTTCTGATATAGATTATTTAAACTTACATTATGTGCATAAGAAAAATCTCCAGATTCTTCTTCTTCTTAATAATCCAATGAAACACAGATACATTCCTTTCACGTTTTTTGTAAAGTTTACATTATGCATCACATGACCTGAGATGAATTTCCAACATTTTTAAGACTCAACAAAACACATTAGAAGATATTGAAGAATTGTTTCTGATTCAAAATCACTTTCTCTTTATGATCAACAAGTAAAACAATATTGATTTTCAACACTGAAAACAGCAGAAACGGATTCAAATCGGACTCAGACTCGTGACAACATCACTGAATGAGGACTGAAATTTCTTTCCAGATGGTTGGATCAACCTCTCGTTAGTGAACAGTCTGACTCTGTGGAGGTTTTTGATTTCAGATCTTTATTCCCGGAGGCCCGCGATGATGAGCTGAGCAGGAATCTTTATTTGTTGCGTGGAACCTTTTCTCCGAGAGGTACCTCCATCAGTTTCTGTCAGGAAACAAAAATTAATCTTAGTCATCGACATCAAATTTTTTTTTCCCAGAGAGAGGCCATTGCACAAAAAAACGTATGTAACAGTGGTTTTAAAAGAATAACGATAACTTCTGCTTTCTCTTAAAGGCCCCTGTGAAACGTGGTGGGAGAAATGTTATCAAACTCCTCGACCAAATTTGGAGTCTGGAATTTGTGGCGACACCAGACCAGCTGACTTCTCGGAAATCACTGAGGATCTTTGCTGCTGGTTTGGTGAGTTGAACCAGTCTTAGGTCAAGTGTGATTTCTATTCCTGATGTGAACAACCCTCTTACTCTGACATGGGAGTTTCACTGAAAAAATGAAAATGATTTGTGTTTGTATGTTGTTTAAATTCGATATCACTAAACCTGAAAACGTGATATTATATCTAAACTCTGTTACAAGTTTCTGTCGAAAACAATAACACCACATTTAACAACTTTCAGATATTAAAAATGGGTCTTTTGAAGATCCACTGTCAGATATTCCTGATGTCGGTCTCATCGCCAGCCGCTCGGTCCTCCTGGTCAAACCTCAGCCTGAGCTCTGAGTGTCTCACCTGCAGCAGGCGAGCGTGATACGCGTTGTCGTCCTCGCTCTCTCCTCTCTGCACGTCCACCTGGTATCTCTCACAGGCTCGAATCAGCTCGACGGCGTCGTACAGCAGAGCCGGGTCCACGGAGTGAGCGTTGATCAGACTCACCAGGTACTCACAGTAGTGTCTCCTGAAGCAAGGCAGGGAATAAATGATGAGAGAGAGAGAGAGAGAGAGAGAGAGAGAGAGAGAGGGAATAAATGATGAGAGAGAGAGAGAGAGAGAGATCTCTTGATAACAGAGGAAATAAAATGTATGATCACATGTCCGCTTAGATCTCTCATTATTTGTTACTGAAAATGTAATTTAAGGTCTGTTTCTCTCTGTTTCTCTTTCTTTGTTTCTATCCCTTCCTTTTTAGTTTCTTTCTTTCTCTCTTTACGTCTTTCTTTCTTTCTCTGGCTATTTTTTTAGTTTCTTTCTGTCTTTCTCGCTCTCTTTCTTCGTTTCTGGCTGTCTTTCTTTCTTTCTTTCTCAACCTTTCTTTCTGTGTTTCTTTCTGTGTTTCTCACTCTTTCTTTGTTACCATCCCTTCCGTTGTGGGTTCTTTCTGTCTTTCTCCCACTCTTTCTTTCTCAACCTATCTTTTTAGTTTCTTTCTGTCTTTTTGCACTCTTTCTTTGTTTCTATCCCTTCCTTTTTGGTTTCTTTCATCTTTCTCGCTCTCTTTCTTTCTTTCTCTAGCTATTTTTTTAGTTTCTTTGTCTTTCGTGCTCTCTTTCTGGACCTTTCTTGCTCTCTTTCTTACTTTCTAGACCTTTCTTTTTAGTTTCTTTTGTCTTTCTTGCTCTCTTTTTTTCTTTCTGGACCCTTCTTTCGGTCTTTCTCCTTCTTTTTCTTTGTTTCTGGACCTTTCTTTTTAGTTTCTTTCAGTATTTCTCACTCTCTTTTATTTCTTTCTGTCTTTCTTGCTCTCTTTCTGGAACTTTCTTTCTGTCTTTTTCACTCTTTTTCTTTATTTCTGGACCTTTCTTTTTAGTTTCTTTCTGTCTTTTTTCCTCTCTTTCTGTCTTTCTTTCTTTCTGTCTTTCTCACTGTCTTTCTTTCTGTCTTTCTTACTCTCTTTCTTTCTCACTGTCTTTCTTTCTTTCTTTCTGGACCTTTTTTTAGTTTCTTTCTGGACCTTTTTTTAGTTTCTTTCTGTCTTTTTTACTTTCTTTTTCGCTCATTTTTTTCCTGTTTTTTGAAAAAATTTTTTTTATTAGAATCATTATTTTTACTGTAATCAGACACATTTTTTTCTGTTTTCCGAAGTAATTTTTTTTCTGTTTTCTGGACATATTTTTTTCTGTTTTCGAAGAAAAAATTTTTTTTCTGTAATCAGACACATTCGTTTCTGTTTTTCCAGACAATTTTTTTCCAGTTTTTTTTTCTGTGTTCTGGAGTAATTTTTGTTTTGTTTTCCAGACTCATTTTGTTTTACTGTTAATCTGACTAATTTTGTTTCTGTTTTTCAGACAATTTTTTTTCACTTTTTTGAAGTAATTTTTTTTCTGATTTCCGGACAAATTTTTTCTTCTGTTTTCTGGAGTAATTTTTTCAGTTTATCAATTTTAGTTTTTTTAGTTTTTCGAAGTAATTATTTATTTTTGGTTTAGTTTTCCAGACTCATTTTGTTTTACTGTTAATCAGACTAATTTTGTTTCTGTTTTTCAGAGTAATTTTTTTCTGTTTTCGAAGTAATTTTTTTTTTTTTGGAGTCATTATTTTTACTGTAATCAGACACATTTGTGTCTGTTTTTCAGACAATTTTTTTCCAGTTTTTTCAGACACTTTCTTTTTTCTGTTTTCTGGAGTAATTTTTGTTTTGTTTTCCAGACTCATTTTATTTTACTGTTAATGGGACTAATTGTTTCAGACAATTTTTTTTCAGTTTTTCAGACAATTTTTTTTCTGTTTTCCAGACTATTTTTTTTTTCTGTTTTCTAGTTTTCGAAGTAATTTTTTGTTTTTGGAATCATTATTTTACTGTAATCAGACACATTTTTTTTCTGTTTTCCGAAGTAGTTTTTTTTCTGTTTTCTGGAGTAATTTTTTCAGTTTTCCAGACTCATTTTGTTTTGCTGTTAATCTTATAAATTTCTTTTTGTTTTTCAGAAATTTTTTTTGTTTTTCGAAGTAATTTTTTTTTCTTCTGTTTTTCAGGCAAAATGTTTTTTTTCCCTGATTTTCAGACAACACTTTATTTTTCAGTTTTTCGAAGTAATTAATTTTTTTCTGTTTTCCGGACAAATTTTTTCTTCTGTTTTCTGGAGGAATTTTTTCAGTTTATCAATTTGAGTTTTTTTAGTTTTTCGAAGAATTCTTTTTTTTTTGGCTTAGTTTTCCAGACTCATTTGGTTTTACTGTTAATCAGACTAATTTTGTTTCTGTTTTTCAGACAATTTTTTTCCAGTTTTTTCAGAGACTTTCTTTTCTCTGTTTTCTGGAGTAACTTTTTTTGTTTTCCACACTCATTTTGTTTTACTGTTAATCTGACTAATTTTGTTTCTGTTTTTCAGAAATTTTTTTTTCAGTTTTTCGAAGTAATTTTTTTTCTGATTTCCGGACAAATTTTTTTTTCTTGTTTTTCAGGCAAAATGTTTTTTTTTCTTATTTTCAGACAACACTTTCTTTTTTCAGTTTTTCGAAGTAATTTTTTTTTTGGTTTAGTTTTCCAGACTCATTTTGTTTTACTGTTAATCAGACTAATTTTTTTCTGTTTTCGAAGTAATTTTTTTTTTTTGGGAATCATTATTTTTACTGTAATCAGACACATTTGTTTCTGTTTTTCAGACAATTTTTTTTCCAGTATTTTCAGACACTTTCTTTTTTCTGGAGTAATTTTTGATTTGTTTTCCAGACTCATTTTGTTTTACTGTTAATGGGACTAATTGTTTCTGTTTTCCGGACAAATTTTTTCTTCTGTTTTCTGGAGTAATTTTTCCGTTTTTACAACATAGTAAAGTATGACTTCCAAAATCTCGAAAAAAACGACATAGTAAACTATGACTTCCAAAATCTCGAAAAAAACGACATAGTAAACTATGACTTCCAAAATCTTGAAAAAACGACATAGTAAGGTATGACTTCCAAAATCTTGAAAAAATGACATAGTAAGGTATGACTTCCAAAATCTCGAAAAAACGTCATAGTAAGGTATGACTTCCAAAATCTTGAAAAAAAAAACATAGTAAACTATGACTTCCAAAATCTCGAAAAAAACGACAGTAAACTATGACTTCCAAAATCTCGAAAAAAACGACATAGTAAACTATGACTTCCGAAATCTTGAAAAAACGACATAGTAAACTATGACTTCCAAAATCTCGAAAAAAAAAACATAGTAAACTATGACTTCCAAAATCTCGAAAAAAACGACATAGTAAACTATGACTTCCAAAATCTTGAAAAAACGACATAGTAAACTATGACTTCCAAAATCTCGAAAAAAACGACATAGTAAACAATGACTTCCAAAATCTCGAAAAAAACGACATAGTAAGGTATGACTTCCAAAATCTCGAAAAAACGACATAGTAAGGTATGACTTCCAAAATCCCGAAAAAACGACATAGTAAACTATGACTTCCAAAATCTTGAAAAAACGACATAGTAAACTATGACTTCCAAAATCTTGAAAAAAACGACATAGTAAACTATGACTTCCAAAATCTTGAAAAAACGACATAGTAAGGTATGACTTTTCAAAATCTCGAAAAAACGACATAGTAAGGTATGACTTCCAAAATCTCGAAAAAACGACATAGTAAACTATGACTTCCAAAATCTTGAAAAAACGACATAGTAAACTATGACTTCCAAAATCTCGAAAAAAACGACATAGTAAACAATGACTTCCAAAATCTCGAAAAAAACGACATAGTAAGGTATGACTTCCAAAATCTCGAAAAAACGACATAGTAAGGTATGACTTCCAAAATCCCGAAAAAACGACATAGTAAGGTATGACTTCCAAAATCTTGAAAAAACGACATAGTAAGGTATGACTTCCAAAATCTCGAAAAAAACGACATAGTAAGGTATGACTTCCAAAATCTCGAAAAAACGACATAGTAAGGTATGACTTCCAAAATCCCGAAAAAACGACATAGTAAGGTATGACTTCCAAAATCTTGAAAAAACGACATAGTAAGGTATGACTTCCAAAATCTTGAAAAAACGACATAGTAAACTATGACTTCCAAAATCCTGAAAAAAACGACATAGTAAACTATGACTTCCAAAATCCCGAAAAAACGACATAGTAAGGTATGACTTCCAAAATCTTGAAAAAAACAACATAGTAAGGTATGACTTCCAAAATCTTGAAAAAAACGACATAGTAAGGTATGACTTCCAAAATCTCGAAAAAACGACATAGTAAGGTATGACTTCCAAAATCTTGAAAAAAACGACATAATAAACTATGACTTCCAAAATCTCGAAAAAAACGACATAGTAAACTATGACTTCCAAAATCTTGAAAAAACGACATAGTAAGGTATGACTTCCAAAATCTTGAAAAAACGACATAGTAAACTATGACTTCCAAAATCCTGAAAAAAACGACATAGTAAGGTATGACTTCCAAAATCCCGAAAAAACGACATAGTAAGGTATGACTTCCAAAATCTTGAAAAAAACAACATAGTAAGGTATGACTTCCAAAATCTTGAAAAAAACGACATAGTAAACTATGACTTCCAAAATCTCGAAAAAAACGACATAGTAAGGTATGACTTCCAAAATCTTGAAAAAACGACATAGTAAACTATGACTTCCAAAATCCCGAAAAAAACGACATAGTAAACTATGACTTCCAAAATCTCGAAAAAACGACATAGTAAACTATGACTTCCAAAATCCTGAAAAAAACGACATAGTAAGGTATGACTTCCAAAATCCCGAAAAAACGACATAGTAAGGTATGACTTCCAAAATCTTGAAAAAAACAACATAGTAAACTATGACTTCCAAAATCTCGAAAAAAACGACATAGTAAGGTATGACTTCCAAAATCTTGAAAAAACGACATAGTAAACTATGACTTCCAAAATCCCGAAAAAAACGACATAGTAAGGTATGACTTCCAAAATCCCGAAAAAACGACATAGTAAGGTATGACTTCCAAAATCTTGAAAAAAACAACATAGTAAGGTATGACTTCCAAAATCTTGAAAAAAACGACATAGTAAACTATGACTTCCAAAATCTCGAAAAAAACGACATAGTAAGGTATGACTTCCAAAATCTTGAAAAAACGACATAGTAAACTATGACTTCCAAAATCCCGAAAAAAACGACATAGTAAACTATGACTTCCAAAATCTCGAAAAAACGACATAGTAAACTATGACTTCCAAAATCTGGAAAAAACGACATAGTAAGGTATGACTTCCAAAATCTCAAAAAAACGACATAGTAAACTATGACTTCCAAAATCTCAAAAAAACGACATAGTAAACTATGACTTCCAAAATCTCGAAAAAAACGACATAGTAAACTATGACTTCCAAAATCTCGAAAAAACGACATAGTAAGGTATGACTTCCAAAATCTTGAAAAAAACGACATAATAAACTATGACTTCCAAAATCTCGAAAAAAACGACATAGTAAGGTATGACTTCCAAAATCTCGAAAAAACGACATAGTAAGGTATGACTTCCAAAATCCCGAAAAAACGACATAGTAAGGTATGACTTCCAAAATCTTGAAAAAACGACATAGTAAGGTATGACTTCCAAAATCCCGAAAAAACGACATAGTAAGGTATGACTTCCAAAATCTTGAAAAAACGACATAGTAAACTATGACTTCCAAAATCCCGAAAAAACGACATAGTAAGGTATGACTTCCAAAATCTTGAAAAAAACAACATAGTAAGGTATGACTTCCAAAATCTTGAAAAAAACGACATAGTAAGGTATGACTTCCAAAATCTCGAAAAAACGACATAGTAAGGTATGACTTCCAAAATCTTGAAAAAAACGACATAATAAACTATGACTTCCAAAATCTCGAAAAAAACGACATAGTAAGGTATGACTTCCAAAATCTCGAAAAAACGACATAGTAAGGTATGACTTCCAAAATCCCGAAAAAACGACATAGTAAGGTATGACTTCCAAAATCTTGAAAAAACGACATAGTAAGGTATGACTTCCAAAATCTTGAAAAAACGACATAGTAAACTATGACTTCCAAAATCCTGAAAAAAACGACATAGTAAACTATGACTTCCAAAATCCCGAAAAAACGACATAGTAAGGTATGACTTCCAAAATCTTGAAAAAAACGACATAGTAAACTATGACTTCCAAAATCTCGAAAAAAACGACATAGTAAGGTATGACTTCCAAAATCTTGAAAAAACGACATAGTAAACTATGACTTCCAAAATCCCGAAAAAAACGACATAGTAAACTATGACTTCCAAAATCTCGAAAAAACGACATAGTAAACTATGACTTCCAAAATCTGGAAAAAACGACATAGTAAGGTATGACTTCCAAAATCTCAAAAAAACGACATAGTAAACTATGACTTCCAAAATCTCAAAAAAACGACATAGTAAACTATGACTTCCAAAATCTCGAAAAAAACGACATAGTAAACTATGACTTCCAAAATCTCGAAAAAACGACATAGTAAACTATGACTTCCAAAATCTCGAAAAAACGTCATAGTAAGGTATGACTTCCAAAATCTCGAAAAAACGACATAGTAAACTATGACTTCCAAAATCTTGAAAAAAACGACATAGTAAGGTATGACTTCCAAAATCTTGAAAAAAACGACATAGTAAACTATGACTTCCAAAATCTTGAAAAAACGACATAGTAAGGTATGACTTCCAAAATCTTGAAAAAAAACGACATAGTAAACTATGACTTCCAAAATCCCGAAAAAACGTCATAGTAAACTATGACTTCCAAAATCTTGAAAAAACGACATAGTAAGGTATGACTTCCAAAATCTTGAAAAAAACGTCATAGTAAACTATGACTTCCAAAATCTTGAAAAAAACGACATAGTAAACTATGACTTCCAAAATCCCGAAAAAACGACATAGTAAGGTATGACTTCCAAAATCTTGAAAAAACGACATAGTAAGGTATGACTTCCAAAATCTTGAAAAAACGACATAGTAAGGTATGACTTCCAAAATCTCGAAAAAACGACATAGTAAGGTATGACTTCCAAAATCCCGAAAAAACGACATAGTAAGGTATGACTTCCAAAATCTTGAAAAAATGACATAGTAAACTATGACTTCCAAAATCTTGAAAAAATGACATAGTAAACTATGACTTCCAAAATCTTGAAAAAAACGACATAGTAAACTATGACTTCCAAAATCCCGAAAAAACGACATAGTAAGGTATGACTTCCAAAATCTTGAAAAAACGACATAGTAAGGTATGACTTCCAAAATCTCAAAAAAACGACATAGTAAACTATGACTTCCAAAATCCCGAAAAAACGACATAGTAAGGTATGACTTCCAAAATCTTGAAAAAACGACATAGTAAACTATGACTTCCAAAATCTCGAAAAAACGACATCGTAAACTATGACTTCCAAAATCTTGAAAAAACGACATAGTAAACTATGACTTCCAAAATCTTGAAAAAACGACATAGTGAGGTATGACTTCCAAAATCTTGAAAAAACGACATAGTAAACTATGACTTCCAAAATCTCGAAAAAACGACATAGTAAGGTATGACTTCCAAAATCCCGAAAAAACGACATAGTAAACTATGACTTCCAAAATCTCGAAAAAAACAACATAGTAAGGTATGACTTCCAAAATCAGGAAAAAAACGACATAGTAAACTATGACTTCCAAAATCCCGAAAAAACGACATAGTAAGGTATGACTTCCAAAATCTCGAAAAAACGACATAGTAAGGTATGACTTCCAAAATCCCGAAAAAAACGACATAGTAAACTATGACTTCCAAAATCCCGAAAAAACGACATAGTAAGGTATGACTTCCAAAATCTCGAAAAAACGACATAGTAAAGTATGACTTCCAAAATCTCGAAAAAAACGACATAGTAAACTATGACTTCCAAAATCTCGAAAAAACGACATAGTAAACTATGACTTCCAAAATCTTGAAAAAACGACATAGTAAACTATGACTTCCAAAATCTCGAAAAAACGACATAGTAAACTATGACTTCCAAAATCTTGAAAAAACGACATAGTAAACTATGACTTCCAAAATCCTGAAAAAAACGACATAGTAAACTATGACTTCCAAAATCTCGAAAAAAACGACATAGTAAACTATGACTTCCAAAATCTTGAAAAAACGACATAGTAAGGTATGACTTCCAAAATCTTGAAAAAACGACATAGTAAGGTATGACTTCCAAAATCTTGAAAAAAACGACATAGTAAACTATGACTTCCAAAATCTCGAAAAAACGACATAGTAAACTATGACTTCCAAAATCCTGAAAAAAACGACATAGTAAGGTATGACTTCCAAAATCCCGAAAAAACGACATAGTAAACTATGACTTCCAAAATCTTGAAAAAAACGACATAGTAAACTATGACTTCCAAAATCTTGAAAAAACGACATAGTAAGGTATGACTTCCAAAATCCCGAAAAAACGACATAGTAAACTATGACTTCCAAAATCTTGAAAAAACGACATAGTAAGGTATGACTTCCAAAATCCCGAAAAAACGACATAGTAAACTATGACTTCCAAAATCTTGAAAAAACGACATAGTAAACTATGACTTCCAAAATCTGGAAAAAACGACATAGTAAGGTATGACTTCCAAAATCTCGAAAAAACGACATAGTAAGGTATGACTTCCAAAATCCCGAAAAAACGACATAGTAAGGTATGACTTCCAAAATCTTGAAAAAACGACATAGTAAACTATGACTTCCAAAATCTGGAAAAAACGACATAGTAAGGTATGACTTCCAAAATCTTGAAAAAACGACATAGTAAACTATGACTTCCAAAATCTGGAAAAAACGACATAGTAAGGTATGACTTCCAAAATCTTGAAAAAACGACATAGTAAGGTATGACTTCCAAAATCCCGAAAAAACGACATAGTAAGGTATGACTTCCAAAATCTTGAAAAAACGACATAGTAAACTATGACTTCCAAAATCTCGAAAAAACGACATAGTAAACTATGACTTCCAAAATCTTGAAAAAATGACATAGTAAACTATGACTTCCAAAATCTTGAAAAAAACGACATAGTAAACTATGACTTCCAAAATCTCGAAAAAAACGACATAGTAAACTATGACTTCCAAAATCTCGAAAAAACGACATAGTAAGGTATGACTTCCAAAATCCCGAAAAAACGACATAGTAAACTATGACTTCCAAAATCTTGAAAAAAACGACATAGTAAACTATGACTTCCAAAATCTTGAAAAAACGACATAGTAAACTATGACTTCCAAAATCTTGAAAAAACGACATAGTAAGGTATGACTTCCAAAATCCCGAAAAAACGACATAGTAAACTATGACTTCCAAAATCTTGAAAAAACGACATAGTAAGGTATGACTTCCAAAATCTTGAAAAAACGACATAGTAAACTATGACTTCCAAAATCTGGAAAAAACGACATAGTAAGGTATGACTTCCAAAATCTTGAAAAAACGACATAGTAAGGTATGACTTCCAAAATCCCGAAAAAACGACATAGTAAGGTATGACTTCCAAAATCTTGAAAAAACGACATAGTAAACTATGACTTCCAAAATCTTGAAAAAACGACATAGTAAGGTATGACTTCCAAAATCCCGAAAAAACGACATAGTAAGGTATGACTTCCAAAATCTTGAAAAAACGACATAGTAAACTATGACTTCCAAAATCTGGAAAAAACGACATAGTAAGGTATGACTTCCAAAATCTCGAAAAAACGACATAGTAAACTATGACTTCCAAAATCTTGAAAAAATGACATAGTAAACTATGACTTCCAAAATCTCGAAAAAACGACATAGTAAACTATGACTTCCAAAATCCCGAAAAAACGACATAGTAAGGTATGACTTCCAAAATCCCGAAAAAACGACATAGTAAACTATGACTTCCAAAATCTCGAAAAAAACAACATAGTAAGGTATGACTTCCAAAATCAGGAAAAAAACGACATAGTAAACTATGACTTCCAAAATCTTGAAAAAAACGACATAGTAAGGTATGACTTCCAAAATCTTGAAAAAACGACATAGTAAACTATGACTTCCAAAATCTTGAAAAAACGACATAGTAAACTATGACTTCCAAAATCTCGAAAAAACGACATAGTAAGGTATGACTTCCAAAATCTTGAAAAAACGACATAGTAAACTATGACTTCCAAAATCCTGAAAAAAACGACATAGTAAACTATGACTTCCAAAATCTTGAAAAAACGACATAGTAAGGTATGACTTCCAAAATCTCGAAAAAACGACATAGTAAACTATGACTTCCAAAATCTTGAAAAAACGACATAGTAAACTATGACTTCCAAAATCTTGAAAAAAACGACATAGTAAACTATGACTTCCAAAATCTCGAAAAAAACGACATAGTAAACTATGACTTCCAAAATCTTGAAAAAACGACATAGTAAGGTATGACTTCCAAAATCTCGAAAAAACGACATAGTAAGGTATGACTTCCAAAATCCCGAAAAAACGACATAGTAAACTATGACTTCCAAAATCTTGAAAAAAACGACATAGTAAACTATGACTTCCAAAATCTTGAAAAAACGACATAGTAAACTATGACTTCCAAAATCTTGAAAAAACGACATAGTAAGGTATGACTTCCAAAATCCCGAAAAAACGACATAGTAAACTATGACTTCCAAAATCTTGAAAAAACGACATAGTAAGGTATGACTTCCAAAATCTTGAAAAAACGACATAGTAAACTATGACTTCCAAAATCTGGAAAAAACGACATAGTAAGGTATGACTTCCAAAATCTTGAAAAAACGACATAGTAAGGTATGACTTCCAAAATCCCGAAAAAACGACATAGTAAGGTATGACTTCCAAAATCTTGAAAAAACGACATAGTAAACTATGACTTCCAAAATCTGGAAAAAACGACATAGTAAGGTATGACTTCCAAAATCTCGAAAAAACGACATAGTAAACTATGACTTCCAAAATCTTGAAAAAATGACATAGTAAACTATGACTTCCAAAATCTCGAAAAAACGACATAGTAAGGTATGACTTCCAAAATCTTGAAAAAAACGACATAGTAAACTATGACTTCCAAAATCCCGAAAAAAAGACATAGTAAGGTATGACTTCCAAAATCTTGAAAAAACGACATAGTAAGGTATGACTTCCAAAATCTCAAAAAAACGACATAGTAAGGTATGACTTCCAAAATCTCAAAAAAACGACATAGTAAACTATGACTTCCAAAATCCCGAAAAAACGACATAGTAAGGTATGACTTCCAAAATCTTGAAAAAAACGACATAGTAAGGTATGACTTCCAAAATCTTGAAAAAAACGACATAGTAAACTATGACTTCCAAAATCTCGAAAAAACGACATAGTAAGGTATGACTTCCAAAATCCCGAAAAAACGACATAGTAAACTATGACTTCCAAAATCTCGAAAAAAACAACATAGTAAGGTATGACTTCCAAAATCAGGAAAAAAACGACATAGTAAACTATGACTTCCAAAATCCCGAAAAAACGACATAGTAAGGTATGACTTCCAAAATCTCGAAAAAACGACATAGTAAGGTATGACTTCCAAAATCCCGAAAAAAACGACATAGTAAACTATGACTTCCAAAATCTCGAAAAAACGACATAGTAAACTATGACTTCCAAAATCTTGAAAAAACGACATAGTAAGGTATGACTTCCAAAATCTCGAAAAAACGACATAGTAAACTATGACTTCCAAAATCTTGAAAAAACGACATAGTAAACTATGACTTCCAAAATCCTGAAAAAAACGACATAGTAAACTATGACTTCCAAAATCTCGAAAAAAACGACATAGTAAACTATGACTTCCAAAATCTTGAAAAAACGACATAGTAAGGTATGACTTCCAAAATCTTGAAAAAAACGACATAGTAAGGTATGACTTCCAAAATCTTGAAAAAACGACATAGTAAACTATGACTTCCAAAATCTTGAAAAAACGACATAGTAAGGTATGACTTCCAAAATCCCGAAAAAACGACATAGTAAGGTATGACTTCCAAAATCTTGAAAAAACGACATAGTAAGGTATGACTTCCAAAATCTTGAAAAAACGACATAGTAAGGTATGACTTCCAAAATCTTGAAAAAACGACATAGTAAACTATGACTTCCAAAATCCCGAAAAAAACGACATAGTAAACTATGACTTCCAAAATCTCGAAAAAACGACATAGTAAACTATGACTTCCAAAATCCCGAAAAAACGACATAGTAAACTATGACTTCCAAAATCTTGAAAAAACGACATAGTAAACTATGACTTCCAAAATCCCGAAAAAAACGACATAGTAAACTATGACTTCCAAAATCTCGAAAAAACGACATAGTAAACTATGACTTCCAAAATCTTGAAAAAACGACATAGTAAACTATGACTTCCAAAATCTCGAAAAAACGACATAGTAAACTATGACTTCCAAAATCTTGAAAAAAACGACATAGTAAACTATGACTTCCAAAATCTCGAAAAAACGACATAGTAAGGTATGACTTCCAAAATCTCGAAAAAACGACATAGTAAACTATGACTTCCAAAATCTTGAAAAAAACGACATAGTAAACTATGACTTCCAAAATCTCGAAAAAACGACATAGTAAACTATGACTTCCAAAATCTTGAAAAAACGACATAGTAAACTATGACTTCCAAAATCTCGAAAAAATGACATAGTAAGGTATGACTTCCAAAATCTTGAAAAAACGACATAGTAAACTATGACTTCCAAAATCTCGAAAAAACGACATAGTAAACTATGACTTCCAAAATCTCAAAAAAACGACATAGTAAACTATGACTTCCAAAATCTCGAAAAAACGACATAGTAAGGTATGACTTCCAAAATCTTGAAAAAAACGACATAGTAAACTATGACTTCCAAAATCTCGAAAAAACGACATAGTAAACTATGACTTCCAAAATCTTGAAAAAAACGACATAGTAAGGTATGACTTCCAAAATCTTGAAAAAAACGACATAGTAAACTATGACTTCCAAAATCTCAAAAAAACGACATAGTAAACTATGACCTCCAAAATCTCGAAAAAACGACATAGTAAGGTATGACTTCCAAAATCTTGAAAAAACGACATAGTAAACTATGACTTCCAAAATCTTGAAAAAACGACATAGTAAACTATGACTTCCAAAATCTCGAAAAAACGACATAGTAAACTATGACTTCCAAAATCTCGAAAAAACGACATAGTAAACTATGACTTCCAAAATCCCGAAAAAAACGACATAGTAAACTATGACTTCCAAAATCTTGAAAAAACGACATAGTGAGGTATGACTTCCAAAATCTCGAAAAAACGACATAGTAAACTATGACTTCCAAAATCTCGAAAAAACGACATAGTAAGGTATGACTTCCAAAATCTTGAAAAAAACGACATAGTAAACTATGACTTCCAAAATCTCGAAAAAACGACATAGTAAACTATGACTTCCAAAATCTTGAAAAAAACGACATAGTAAGGTATGACTTCCAAAATCTTGAAAAAAACGACATAGTAAACTATGACTTCCAAAATCTCAAAAAAACGACATAGTAAACTATGACCTCCAAAATCTCGAAAAAACGACATAGTAAGGTATGACTTCCAAAATCTTGAAAAAACGACATAGTAAACTATGACTTCCAAAATCTTGAAAAAACGACATAGTAAACTATGACTTCCAAAATCTCGAAAAAACGACATAGTAAACTATGACTTCCAAAATCTCGAAAAAACGACATAGTAAACTATGACTTCCAAAATCCCGAAAAAAACGACATAGTAAACTATGACTTCCAAAATCTTGAAAAAACGACATAGTAAACTATGACTTCCAAAATCTCGAAAAAACGACATAGTAAACTATGACTTCCGAAGACTGAGACCAGAATGTCACTGATCCAAACTGTGGTCAATTAACTCAATATATGTTTTTGGTGCATTCAGATGATCCTCAAGAATCTCTCACGTTTAGAACTTTCCTGAGTTTACTTGCGTCATTTATGAAGTAATATTTTTCAAATGAATCATTTAGTCATGAAAATATTGAATGAAATATATCGAGTCACCATTGATGACTCTTTACTGAACAATGAGCGAGTTTAACAAACAGTAAAAAAAAAGAAAATTTTTCTTCTTCTAGATTAAAACAAAAAAAAAAAACTCCTTGAAAATTTATTTTGGAAAGAATAGAAAACTAGAAAATTAGAATCTAGAAGGAAAAAATTGGGGGGGGGGGTTTACCCAGATTTTATTTTCTAGATTTTTTGAAGAAAATAATTTTTTACTTAAAAAAAAAAAAAATATCTAGAAAGAAAAAGAGCGAGAAAGACAGAAAGAAAGAGATTAAGAAAGAAAGAGAGTAAGAAAGGTCCAGAAAGAAAGAAAGCAAAAAAGACAAAGAAACTAAAAAGAAATGTCCAGAAATAAAGAAAATGAGCGAATGAGACAGAAAGAAAGAAAGACAGTGAGAAAGACAGAAAGAGAGGAAAAAAAACTGCAAGAAACTACAACGAAAGGTCCAGAAATAAAGAAAAAGAGCGAAAAAGACAGAAAGAAAGTTTCAGAAAAAGAAAGAGAGCTGGAATGAAAAAAGAAAGGGAGAGAAATGAAGAAAGAGAAAGAAAAACAGAAATGGGGAGAAACAAAGAAAGAGAAAGAAAAACTATAAAGGAATGGAGAGAAAAAAAGAAACAAAGAAAGCAAGAAAGGTATAGAAAGAAAGAAACTCCAAATAAATGGGGAGAAACAATGAAAGAGAAAGAAAGGATGAAAAAGAAAGGCAGAGAAAGGAAGAAACTAAGTGGAAAGGGATAGAAACAAAGAAAGAGAGCGTAAAAGAAAGGTAGAGAAAGAAAGGATGAAAAAGAAAGGCAGAGAATGGAAGAAACTAAAAGGAAAGGGATAGAAACAAAGAACGAGAGCGTAAAAGAGAGGTAGAGAAAGAAAAAAGAAACTAAAAGGAAAGGGATAGAAACAAAGAAAGAAAGCGTAAAAGAGAGGTAGAGAAAGAAAAAAGAAACTAAAAGGAAAGGTAGAGAAAGAAATAAATGGAGAGAAAGAAAGACAGAATGAAAAAAGAAAGGCAGAGAAAGAAAGAAACTAAAATGAAAGGGATAGAAACAAAGACAGACAGCAAGAAAGACAGATTGAAAAAATTAAGGTAGAGAAAGAAAGAGTGAGAAAGATAGAAAGAAGCTAAAAAGAATGGAAAGAGAGAGAAGAAAAAGAGTGTGAGAGACAGAATGAAAAATGACAGACAAAGAAAGAAAGACAGTACGGTCAAAGGGGGAGAAACAAAGAAAGACAGCGAGAAAGACAGACTGAAAAAAGAAAGAGTGAGAAAGACAGAATAACAAAAGAGAGTGAGAATGAAAAAGGAAGAGAGAGAAGAGAGGGAGATAAAGAGGGAAAGAGAGAAACTAACTCACTCGCAGAGTCCAGCTTGTCCTGGCTGTGTCTTGATGCCACACGGTGAATCGCTCTGTTGAGCTCCTTCATCTTTCTGCTCCATCACTCCACAAGTTTCTGGTTCAGAGACGAGAAAACTTTCAAACACGAATTTGTCCTGAACAAATCAAACACGTGTTTATTTTACTCATATTAAAAAACGTATTTCTGTGTTGTACTTAAACACAAGTCTCAGAGAACAACGAGACCGGATCAGAAAACTGACTCCAGATAAGACGGGTAGATGCTTTACCAGTTTGAGTTCCATTAGAGGGATCCGTGTTGAACTCCACACCGCTCCTCTGGAAGTGGAAAAACAATCTATTATTCTAGAAATGTAGAATTTCATTTTCAGGGAGGAGAGAGTTACCAGCACGAGCTGATGTCGGAAGGAAATTTAAAAACATTTTTAAGTTAGTTTACTCTTATGTCATCAAGTAAAACCTGAAATGTTCTAGAAATGAAATGCATAAAACTGTTTAACCAGAGTTTCATCAGGGTTCATAGACTTGAGACTGATAAGAAAAGCTTTTTGAACGAGTGTCTATGGGAGATTTTCTGTCTTTCATTAAAACATTTGTAAATTAGAGCATCAGAGACGACCCCAACCATGAACAGCATGGTTACCTGCAGCAGGGCCTGGAGTCTCGGTGGTTCCCAGTCTCTAAGATAGAAGAGACAGTCTCGAGGGTGATGTGCATGTAGACCAGAGTAACCGCACTGAGGCGTCTTACATCCCGTCTGCAGGAGACACAAAATAAATTCTGATGAGCTCCAGAACTTAAAAAGTCTGCATCCTGTCCTGAAAAATGTTTTCTTGTGTTTGTACTTAAAACTGTACTAATGTAAATAACGAGAAGAGGTGTGAGGATTTGTCCAGAAGGACAACTGAAACAAACAATGGTTTCCTGTTGCTGTTGCTGTTTTGATCATTCAGAGGCTCAAACTGTGGAACTGTGACGATGTGCATCCACCTCACCTTGTGGTACGGGTTGTTGCAGCCGCTGCAGAACTGGTACCTGCACTGGGAGCAGCTGAAGTGCATGCAGCCGCCTTTCGTCAGGTCGTACTGGAACCTACAGTGAGGACAGGCTGCAAGAGAAGACAAACAATTGTGTTCGTTCTGTTAATGAAATACTAAAAGCTACATGTGGCAGGAGAGGTGAATCAGAAAGCTCAGGTCAGCAGGTGCTGATAAACATCTGCAAAGTATGAACGTCATTTTTAACTCCCTCATCTCTGTATCGGGATCAGCCTGTAAAAATCAGTCCGGCTCTAATTTAAGGAAAAACACTGGAGGACGATAAATGAGTAAATCAACCCAGTAACAGTGAACGTTTTTTAATTAAAGCTCGAGTCAGGAGGTAAAAACACTGAAATGAAACTTGTGGTTTAAGGTAAAGTTTTCGTAGCGACTCACTGATGCCGTTGTCTCTCAAATAGCCGGCCAGGCCCTGCCTCTGGTACTCCGGATCGTTCTCCCTCTTCCACTGCTGGAACTGCTCACATGACAGATTCTGGTGCTGAGACTCCCACTGACACCAGAGAGAAAGTTTATGAGAGGGAAAGTCTCAAAGCTCCGTGTCAGAGGAACTTTTCATAACTTTTAATCAAATAAAAGTTGCTACATGTGATGAAAAATTATTTAAAAAAACAGAACTAATACTCACAGGTTTCTTGCACTTGGTACAAAAACTTTTCCGACATGACGGACAGGTGACTTTCAGCTGGTCTCCATCATTGATAAACCCAGAGATGCACTGACGACATTAGAAGGAGAGGAAATGGTGACTGTTTTACATTCATTTCAGTTATTCGCACACATTCACGTGTCATTTTTAGTCTCCCATTCCAGAATTCTGGTACGAAAGCAGTTGAATAATTGTATTTTCATTTGTTTTTTTTATTATTACAAGACATATACACAAACAATATTTGTTTGACTTTCTGATGAGACTATCTATAAGGATGTTAATCACTTTTAAAATAAAAAATCGTTAGTTTCACTCACGTGACAGCACCAGAGGAACTTTGGATCTTTCATGAGAGCGTGCTCGGTCAACTTTTTATGAAACAGCTCATACACATCACACTCCAGACAATCCCGCAGCTGCAGGGACAAAATGTTACTCAAACAATTCAAAGTATTATTATGAATCTATTCTGTATATCTTTCTTTATCTTGCAGTACTGTTTATGTCCCTCATTATTATTATTTCATGTAATTCTGTTTCTCTTACTTTGTTAGCTTAGGAGAGGTATTTGCAAAAGCTATGACCTTCCTCCCTCTCCTGCAAATTCTACAAGCTAGTTGCTTTTGATCCATGTATATCTGAGTATATGTAAAAGTCTGTTTATAAGTTGACAAGAACAGGAAATTCAACTGAAAGAAAAGTGAATAAAAACCTCAGGGAGACAAACGTGACATTAACATATCTATGTATCCAGGTTGTTTCAGTGCTGCTGTTACACTGAATTCACTATTATTTCACTTGAAAACAAGGTAAAACATAATGTGAAAAAATAGCTGCTGTGTTTCAAAATTAATCAAATATAGTAAATAGAATAGGAGAATCAGAATAATGATGCTCCTCTTCCTCAGCTCACCTGTATGTCCAGAGTGGAGAAGTAGCTGTCCAGTTGTTCGGGGTCATTGATGTCCGGCTCGCCACAGACGGGACACACCATGTCTCTGATGTGTTTATCTCTCACAGCAACGGTGAAGTGCAGACCGAAACACTCATGACACACCGAGCACTGACAGGAAGTCAGAGACTGCATCTGGAAAAGAAAAACAGACGTGGAGGAAATGATAAACGCCTCTGCAGATGAGAGCAAATCTTCAGAAGTCTGAGTTAAAAGAATCAACTGAATATCTTACAAAATTAAATGGGGGCAAGACAAATTTGAATTACTTGGTTTCTGCATAAACCTAAATAAAAAAGCGACCTTGTCATCATTCAAGTCTTAAATATAAACACAATGTGCTTCAGCTAATGACAAAGAAATGATGATATTTTGTGCAGTGCTGGTGGAAAAATCCCTGGATTTGGCATCAACATCCTGAAGCATAAGTTTCCAGATTCGTCCGAACATCCCGTCACTGACTCACCTTGCTCCGAGGGAAGATGCACAGACAGCACGGACACTCATTGTTGAGGAGACGCCTGATGAAATCTTTGTCATGTGACTCCTTCACAGCTTGAACTACATCCTCCAGGGAGTACGTGACATCTGGCTCTTGAAGCAAAGCGAGCACAAGCTCACAGCGCCCCCAGCTGGGCAGGTCGTACAACGCTAGCAGACGCCTGCACATCCTCTGAGGGGAGGATGACAAGGGGTTAAAGAATAAAGAAGGTGGATTAAACACCACACCCAGGATATTTCAGTACACAAAACATTTTCACGTCAGCACAT
The DNA here is from genome assembly GCF_024713975.1 of Paralichthys olivaceus. Taxonomy (NCBI): domain Eukaryota; kingdom Metazoa; phylum Chordata; class Actinopteri; order Pleuronectiformes; family Paralichthyidae; genus Paralichthys; species Paralichthys olivaceus. The sequence goes on from NC_091109.1 coordinate 18,969,582, forward strand.
GTACAAGATGTACAAATTTAAAACCGCTGGCATCTGTAGATTACGCAACCTGTTTGTCCGGGTTTTTGGGATCAATCGGTGGCTCGAGCTGGGTGGTCCAGATACGCTGGTGGAAAGGCTCCAGTAGGGGGCGCTGAAGCAGAGACAAGGCCCCTTTGACCTCACCTCCACTCAGCCGCAGGGCCTCCTCACACTGGGCCACATCCCGGAAACCCAGAGAGTGGAGCTCCTTCATCTGGACACAAGGACACAAGGAGGAAACGCTCAGGCAGGTGTTTACAGACGTGATACATCTTTCTTCAACAGAACATGTCCTGATAAAAACCAGGAAGTGTCTTATACCATGGATAGACGTTGTAACCCTTTTAAAACCCACTGGTCTTGATCAGGAAGTCACTCACTAAATCGCAACTTTCTCCATGTTCACACTCACCAGAGTTACAGAGAACAGACGCTCAGGCAGTGAAGGAGGAACGTTTCTCCTCATTCACACCCGCAGAACAATTACACTCACGTTAATCAAGCTGCTGGTTAAAGGTTAAAAAAAGTTGCATTACCTGGGAGTGTCTGGTTGACAGATTCATTTTCCTACCTTGGCCTGTCGGTCTCTCAGCAGCTGCGTCACGGCCCTGTCTGTGTCTCCTCCTGCTGCCAACCACGCCAGCTTAGCCTCGGCTCTGGACAGCTTCACATCTTCAACTGTGGCGTTGGGTTCGCTCTCTACCATCTCCTGTCCGTCTCTCTCCACCACGGCGTGTATCCCAGAATCCCCTGTCTTGTAGTTCAGCTGGACAGATGCCGCCATAGCGCAGATTTCATCCAGCAGGTGAGGCAGCTCTGACGTCAGCCAATCACAGGGGTTGACGTTGCTGCCGCGGCACACACACAGGGCTGCGTACACCTCCTCTGGGCTGACACCTTGTTTTTCTGCTTCCTAGGATGGAGAAAGAGGATAAATCGTTGAGTATGTCTACATTTCAAGATGTCATCGGGTTTCATGTAATTTGATTGATTAGACGATATCATTTTTTCTTAACTTCTTAAAAAAAAAATATATATATATATATATATATATATATATATATTTTCGATGAAGACTCACCCTGATCTGGTGGATGAGGCTGAGTCCGTCCTCCCTCATCATCTTTTGGCTCTTCAGCTCCAGGTTCACTCGGGGCTTCGCAGTAGGCTTCACACCTGCCTGAGTTTGATCCTTAGCCATGGACAAAGTCTGCTGAAGAGACTGAGGCACCGAGTCGCCAGGGGAGTCTTTACATGACAGGCTGCACATCTCACACACCGCAGTCGGCTTGGTGTTCACATAGGTGCAGAACTGACAAGTCCACTGTGAAGGAGACAGAAAATATTATATTTACCAGATTTTTAAGAGTTGCTCATCATTCAAACTGTTTTTTTGCAGCATGAGATTAGCTCAGCCATTTAACTGCTCACACAGTATTAACTACCTGAGCAGGTAGTCGAGTTACAGTGAGACAAACCTTTGTTTTAATATCAGACTGAGATGCAGAGCTGGACGGGACTGGTGCGACAGGCGGGCGAGTGGCCAGACGAGGGCGCTCACACACCTCACACAAGATGCTGCTGCCTTGATTCACAACAGTGCAGCTCTTACACTGCCACTCTGAGGGAACAGACACACACAAGTACACACAACATTCTTACTGCTCCGCTGCATAATCCCATTATTTATCCGCCTGCCTTCATTCTTATTTTATTGTGTTGTCAGCTTAAGTGTTTTCATCTTTTCCCTCTTTAAAAGCACAGTGTGTAACTTGAGTTAATGACGTGCAGCATGAGTTAAGTTTATTGTTGTTTCGTCTTACTTGTGTTTGGTGAGGTAGGAACTGACGTGGGGCTTTCTTGAGCGGTGGATGCAGCCGTGGAGAGTCGAGGCCGTTCGCAGGTTGAGCAGAGAACAGCTCGCATCTCGTTCACTGTGGTGCAATGTGAACACTCCCAAGGCGACAGAGACGGACTGAAAGAAGACAGAAAAAGACTCACAGACAAATTTTGGCAAAAAGTGAACGCAGAATAGATTTTCAAGACCAGACATACTAGTCAGAGGTTTCTCCTGGTACTAGATTGTTTAGTGTGCAACTCTGTGTCGATAGTCAGTCGAGAACCAGGTGAACCAGGTGAACAAGGCAGTAAAAAAGGCTTTGAATATCCTCACCTGGCTGTTTTGGCTGCTGCGACGACAGATCTGTTGTGTCCTTGGCGGTCGGGGTGAGAGTGAAACAGTCGGTCACAGTTCAGACACAATCTCTGGACACAGGTGGAGCACTGAGACTGGACAGTGGAAACACCACAGATGCCGCAGGTCTCTGTGGGTACAAAAAAACCACACATGACAAACAAGTTCAAAAACCAGACGGCAAAACAAAAAAAACAACTCTACTTCTGTTTTAAGGCCCGTTGTGATGTGGCATACCCAGTTTGCTTTTCTGTATTTTGTCTCTCTTGTGACTGGCTCTGGAAGGGTGGCGATGAAAGAGCCCATCACATGCGTCGCAGAAAGCCCGATTGTCACATGAGGAGCAAACCAGTGACGGAGGGCTACCACACAAATTACAAGCTGCGAGAGAGCCTGGACACACGAGCAACAAAGGATGGAAACGATACAATACTCAATGTTACTGGTACAAATGAAGGAGCACATGAATAAAAACAATGAAAAAACAGAAGTAGACTTTAGACTCTATGCTCAACATTATATATGTATATAAAGAAATAACAAGTATGTAAAAGAATAAATGACCATCTAAGCCACATTTTGATTGGGTTTCACTTTTCGTTTCTGTGGTATGGCAGCAGCTCACCTGCTGACGGTTTCAGGGGCTGTCCCACGGGGCCCTGAGCAGGTTTGGGCGAAGGAGAGAGGACCTGTGGATTGTCTCCAGGCTGCTCCTCCGCAGGCGGAATAACCACTGGGTCACTCACCGCCACGACCTAAAGAAACAGCATCACAGTAAAAACGTTTTTCACGTTAAATATGTAAGACTTTGGAAGAAAAACTTAAATTGTTTTTTTTTTAAATTTAAATAAAAAATAATGACATTTATAGAAGATGTGGACGTAGATGTGGGGTAAATAAACATTTAGTAATAAAAACACAAATGTTTGTACAGACCTGCTGCTCGAGAAATGGGAAGATATCTTTGAAGAGTTCTAGGTGAGGATGGGTGCCCTGAACAAACAAATGGAATATGGTGAATCACTTAGAGAAAAACCTTCGATGTTTACAGCAGGGATGATTGACAACGTACAGACACAAACCTTAATGATCATGTCCACCTCGGTGCGTAAGGTCATGACCTCCAGCGTCACTGCGGCAACTTTTTCAGAGTCCGGCTCGCTGACCTCATCCGGAAAACTGAGGCCATCGATTTGCTGATTGGTGTAACCGTAGAGAAAGAGGACTCTGCGGCCTCCCTGTGAAAGGAAAGCTTTGTTCAAGCAGCTGGTTGACCCATAATCACACCACTGACTTTATAACTTTGGCACAAAATTAAGACTCATTAGCAAAAACAAACCCTCAAACTTCAACCAAAGTCTGATTCAAAACTAATTTAAAAACAAAATGACGCTGAAAGTTTCCTGTAAATTCAGGAAGATTTGCGCTGGATGAAATGTTGAAGTCAGAACTATTCAACATCTTCTCACCTTGATGGCGTCCACTGTGGCTCTGAAGACGGGGTTGTTGTGCTTGACGCTCCTCCAGTATCTGGGCCTGGCGGGGAAGGTCAGGTTACAGCCGTACTTCTCCAGAATACCCAAGGCCTTGACCAGTCGAGTCAAAGACTCCAGAACCTGTTGTGCAGATGAAGTTGCTGGGTCGGTAAAGTCCTTCGGGTGACAACACTTAAAGAAAGGTCGAGGGTCAAACTATATCTAAACAAACATGTCCAAGTCTGAATTACTTACAATCCTAAACATCACATTAACGCTGGCAGAACACTAGTTTATGTAAAATAAATCACGGCACATACAATGATTTTGTGTTGTACTTTTACATTTATCTGAGTAATTTTCATTCTAACAAGAGCTTTTGTTTCATTACATTAAGTTGTTATAAGTCTGACAAGTACAGTACAGACAAGTAAAGACTTTCTGCCCTTTCAATTTTTAGAAACATGTAAGATTTCCTGACTTCTCTCCTGGCAGGTTAAACTGATCTGAAACAGAAATAGAAACGTGACCTCCTGTTTGCTGCGGCTGGCCGTGTTCTCCCTCAGCATGGCCTCGGCTGTGAGGTGGCGGTACTTCTCTGACAGAGGCAGAGCGATGCCCGCCATCGTCTGGACGTCAGCCTTCACATCCTGGGCTACTCCTGAGGAGGAGAGGACGGACTGGGCTCTCCTCCTGACCTCGTCCATCTGTACGGACAGAGAGCCGCTGCTCATCGCCGCTGAAATGAGACAAATGTATGATAAGTTCATTTTTAAACGATTTATCACAAAAACTGGAATTTGATTGCATCCAAATATTGACGCAGTATACGCCTCTTACTAAACGTAAGTCACTGATAGAGAATAAACAAACAAACGCAACACAAAGTGGTTAAAATGAACCACAGCAGGAAAATGTGAGTGGGTACCCTGTGATATACATACAATAATAAATGTGAGAGACATTTTGAAGGGTTAAGGAATCACATTTTTTCTGGAGTTAAAGTATTTTTAAAAAATGCGGAAAGTTAAAAAGTAAATGGGTGTGTCTCCCAGAAGTATTATCTTCCTCCAACTTCCGAACTCAACCTTGGGTCCTGTGTGTGCTTCCCCTGACTTTACTCTATGTCCCGTCATAGAATAGAATACAAGGTTAATAAACAGGCATTTCACTGCATTAACTCAACTTGTGCTCAGAATACTTTCAATTCTTTTGCAATCGCAATATATCTGTAGTGCTATAAATAACTTTGTGAGACATTGACAGTTTTCTTTTTAATGGCATTAACATTTTAAACCAAAGGCACCAGTCAGGATTGTTTTAAATTCAAATCACCTAAAACCCAGATCACAGTGACAACAGGTAAAGCGAATGAACGAAGCGTGTGTCGTGGGTGTACCTTTCTCAGTATGCGGCAGAAAAACAAGAGCATTTGATTTTTAATTCATCAGCAGATGATGCTAATCTGGGAAGTCCAGGTTAATAATAGTTTCACCCAGTGACAGTGAACGTGTGAGAACAGTAAGATAACGTCTAAGAAACTCGGAGCGACGTTAATCATCGGTTCAATCTCAAGAGGGAATCTGTTGCTCTGGGTTTGTGTCGAGTTGAAGTTCCACTAAAGTGAAATCACAGCTGACAACAACATTTCTCCAGAGTTGAAAGCGAAACTTTGACAAACATCGTTCGTGCTTCGTACCTGACGTCTTCGGCGTTTCCCCTCGCGGTTTGTTTCCGCCCGAACTACGCGTCGCTGCAGCTCCGCTAGTGACAGAAGGTGAAATAAAATGTTTTAAGAAGCTGTTAAAGTCTCATCCTCACTCACTCCGGACTGACTGTAGCTCAGCTGCTAGCTTTAGCTTCAAACCCGGAAGCCCGCTCCACGCTTTAGCCTCTCCGCTCCACTTCCTGTTTCAAAAATAAAAGCTCCTAATTAAAAAGCAGTCGTCTCCAAAAATCAAACTTTATTAAAAAAGTTCATCAGAATCTTAAACAAAGTTTTTTTTTTAACAAACTAAATAAATAGTAAAGAGAAAAGTTGAGTATTTCACAGGTTTGAATCTGGAGGAAGTCTGTGTGGAGGCTGCGAGTCACTGAGTGGCCACTAGATGTAAACAATTAAAATTATTAATTGGTGTTTAAAACATTATTTCGGTTTTTCTACATTTATGATATTAAACATTTTCATGTTTTCCCCGAATGTTTGATACTAAGAAGAGACGACGAAAACTAAATATAAATACAAGTTGTTGTTAAAATGATAACTTCTGTCTTTCTATTCTTTATTTATTTTTTTCACACTAATACCAAACAAAGAAACTAATCAAATCAAAACTGAAAATAAACATGTTTTGTGATTTATGTATTTCTACGTTTTTAGGCAAAAAACTAAGAAACTAAGAAAAATTAAAAAAAAACAAATGATGAATACAGTTAGTGTAAAAAATATTATTTTCCGTTTCTAAACGTGTCCAAATATAATTTTGTATTTTAACATTTAATTGTTTTCATACTAAAAACAAAAACACTAAGAAAAATAAAAACGAATTAGTGTTAAACATATCCTTTATGTATTTCTATATTTGCTTAAATATATTTGGGGGGATTTTTTTCAATAAAAAATAAGAAACCAAAAATCTAATAAAAAAATTGGTGTTAAAAATATTCTTTATTTATTTCTACATTTTTTTGTTAAACGTATTTCTGTTTTCCTGTTTGTGTGGATAACTTCTGAAAGTTTTCTCTCGTGCAGCTGAAGTTGGTGAGAGTCAGTTCCGCATGTGACTGAAGGGGGGAGACAGTGGGAGGCGCAAACTGCTCCACTGGTGTAAAATCGAAAGTAACGTGGAGGAGGAAATACCCGAATCACAAGGTACCGACGGGATTATCTCACCTCGTAGATCCACTGTTCACACAGCTCTGCTTCACACTAGTTCGTCTCTTACTTGTTTTGCAGCGTCGTCATGTCCAAGGCACTGAACCTGAGGATCAGCCCGGAAGCTGCAGGGAAGGTGAGTTCAATCTGCTCAATCTGTTCAGGACACGGACACGGACACACACACACACACACACACACACACGGTGCTGTAAAATAAACTGAACTCTGCTGTGAGGACACGTCCACTTGGTGAAACGTGAGACGAGTCCATGTAAACGTCTGGTAAAGTTCCATGGGAGAAGAAAACGAAAGTAAATCCAGTGATTTTCAGTTTGAAGTGTAACATGACTCAGCAGTGTGAATACTTTCTGTCTCGTGTCTCCTGCAGGTGGAGAACGTCCAGCAGCACCTGCACCATGAGGTCTGTGCAGCTTCTCATTAAAGTCACTCATTCAAACAGAAACCACGTTGTCCCTGCAGCTCTCTGAATAATCGGGTTGTTTTCCAGGCAGAGAAACTCTTCTCCACTGTCATCCCACAGAAGATCACTCAGCTGGACGCTCTGCTCAAGGTCAGAAAGTTCAGTTTCAGTTACAACACTCTTTGATTGGACATGTGAGGCGCTCGATGAGGGACCTCTGTGAATCAGGCATCATTCATGCAGTTCCTGATTGAGTTAGATCATCTAAAGTCCTTTCTTTTTTCACTGAAGCTTTGAATCAGGCCACTCACCTTTGGAATGTGTTTCTCATTCAAGCGTTCCTCAAAAGAAGCTCAGAACATAAAAAGCCATTTGCAGACATGAACTCCGGAGGAAATCACACACGAACAACACAGCAGGAGATTCTCCGCTCAGCTTTAAATAAATAAAGTTAACAAGCTAAGTTAAAAACAGAAGTTAACCCCTGTGTTTCCTGTTCTTCGTTGACAGGACAGTGCCTTGAACCTGGACACGTCCTCGCTCATGGCTCCGCTGGACATCCCCATTCCTGACCCTCCCTCAGCGGAGGAGGTGAGTGCAGAGCAGCTCCCAGCCGTCGTCACTCAAAACAACCTGAACAGAGAGAATTCAGTCTGTCACACGCTTCACCCACTTATTTCAGATTCAGTTCAAATCATCCGTCTGAATCAGTGAGTTCAGCTACAATCACATTAAATAATCCAGTTTCTGAAAACACTCACATGCAAGGAAAAGGATTCTGTGTCTTAAGATCACTGTAAATAACTACATTTCCCATGGTGCATTTGTGGCAATTCCTTAAAATCTTTAAATAATGAAAACCCCACCTCCTCCATGTTGGCAGATGGTACATGGACCAAACAAAAAAAAATCATAGTACACGTTGAATCCATTTTTCTCAAAGGTGGTTTCTGTCATGTCGTCCATCTTTATTTACAGCATAGCAATGCTAACGTTGTTATGTTGTAATGATGCCACTTGTTCCATAGGATTGGTTCGTATGAACAAACTAATCTGATTGGCTGTAAATGTGAATATAACTATAACACGTCAGATTCGTCTTTATGCAAAAGCAAACATGACTGTTGGTCGGTTGGTTGTGCAGGAAATGGAGACCGACAAGAATGAAGAGGGCGAGAAGAAGAAGAAGGGTATGGTGTTTTTAAAATTTTGTAAGTTGTCACAGTCGAGGCCGACATTTGACAAACACTGTGACTTTTCACCTGCAGCTCTGAAAAGTGGCTTCATCAAGGGGAACGAGAAGATCGTGTTGGCTTTGGACAAAGTGAAACCCGAGATTGTTGCTTTCAGGGAGATCCTCACCACAGTGAGTGCAAAGACGAACGCTGAGCCCAGGATCTGCAGGAACACACAGAACAACGTCCACACATTAAATATGAAAATGTTCCACAGGCTCAGGTGTTTGAGTTTAAATTCACATTTTACAAAGTTAAACTCACTTGTGTTGTTTCCCTTCAGGTTTCCTGCTGGATTCAACATCTCGTCCCACAAATAGAAGATGGAAACGACTTTGGAGTCGCCATTCAGGTGCATGTTCCTTCCAAAAGACTCCGGGAGTGTTAACGTTTCCCGGTGTTTTAAAAAATGACATCTCGATAATTTGTTAATAGCACACAAATGATAGTATAACACATTATTTATTTTAGGTCTAATTAATTTGACAAAAAGAAATAAAGAGTAAATCGAAATTATCCTTATTTTCTTTAATTGCAGTATAACGTCATTATCACCAACATGAATATATTTTAGTTTATTTTGAAATGTTTCATTTCTGCAAACTTTTCCACCACAGGAGAAAATCCTGGAGAGAATCGCTGCTGTGAAAACCAAAGTTGACGGTTTTCAAACAAACATTAACAAGTAGGTTGAATGTAGATATTTGTTGTAATAAATGTAATTTTGGTTGATATGAAGACTTTAACTAGTTTAAACTTTTAAAACCCCGCGTTTTGTTTTTCTCGTTTTTAAATGAAGGTACTTCTCAGAAAGGGGAGATGCTGTAGCCAAAGCTTCCAAAGAAACTCATGTGGTGAGTCTGAAATGTTCTGGTGTTCAAGTCAGTAATTGTTTTTATTGTTAACATTTAAAGATGCAGATGTTAAGTAAACGTTCAGGCACCAGATTCAAACTAGAATCACCAACCACTGCAGATTCAGTCCACACACATTTACTGACATTCTCTCTCTCTCCAGATGGACTATCGCTCGCTCGTCCACGAGAAAGACAATTGCATCTACGCTGATGTCAGAGTGATCGTTCTTGACCTGCGCGGCTTCTACGTGAGTCCGCCCGACTTCTCCGAAGCGCAAACCAACACATGAACACGTTCAAATGTTCGTTTATTCACTCCTACCTCTTCACCCCAGGTCGAGTTTTTTGACATCATCAGCAAGAATCTGGACAAGGTGACCAATCCTAAAGGAGAGGAGAAGCCGTCCATGTATTGAAGCTGGAGGTGATGAAGACGGACACACACTTCACAGCTGGCTGGATCATCGATCAACCTTAGCCTCAGTCATTGAGTTCCACTCAACTCTGCTTCTTTAGTTCAATAAACATGAAAATTATAACCGGAGCGAGTTTTAACACTTTAACTAAATTCAACTTTTACAGCTGCAAAACAGAAATAAAACAATGAACAAAGATGTTGAGAGTCGCTGATTTATTTGTAACAAAACCTTTTTATTAAATGTGATTCATTGTTATCATCTCATTTATCTTTTCTTTTTTTTTTTATTAACAAAATCAATGAGGAATCTTACCACAAAAATAATTTCCTCTTTAAAAGATCAAGAGGAAAGACCGACAACAATAATGACTTAAACAAGAAGCACAACGTAGACAAAGCAAAACACAAGTGTCCCAGTGATTCAAACTTCAGGACCTTCTCCTCCAGGTATGAGCTGTAAAAAAAAAAATATATATATATATATTATAGGAAATACATTTTACTGCGAAGGCTTTAAACAACAGGAACAGATCATGTGAACATGTATCATACATGTGAGAGTCTATAGATCCATTAAATGGTCTGACTGTGTGTAAATTAAAAATCACACATGTATTTCCATTAGATTTTGACAATGGAACACAAAACATTTATCCAATAAAAAATATAAATTATTGTATACAACACAAACAAAATATTTCTTAACTCTCATTAGTTATTTGTTTTTGTGTAACATGGGTTTTAAGAGGTCGTCTGTTTTCAGCTGGTTCAATGAATCGGATTCTAGAAATGTTCTTACCATTGTGATGTTGTTGCCGTTCAGGAGAATCTGGTCCAGTTTTGTTATCCTCCGTCCCTCTGGTGTGATTTCACTGAAACAGATATTTACGATGAGTTAACTCAACAGCAGCTGAATTCAGAAATAACTGAGCTTGAGACATGTACTTACAACTCCGTCACATCCTCCAAGACCATATCTGAGGAAACAAGTTCAGGACAAAATCTGGAGCAGAATTCAGAACAAACAGTAAAAACCACCCACGATGATAAATACTGGAGAAAGTGTGTTTTACATTTTTAAGAGACTGTAACCATGACGACTGAAAGGATACTGACAAAATCATCAAAACCCAGAAGGGTGCCGACGATTTCTTTGTCCGTTTTCATGACGATGTGAATCCGGGAGCCGATACATTTGTCCACAAGCTCTGAAAGAGAAATTCAAATGATCACTTCTGAGTTTGTCTGATGTTTGAACGTAGTTTTATCTTCCTGCACTTCATTACAGATCAGTGCTTTATATCATAATCAAGGCTGCAGCAAATGGCTGCTTTCTTTATTAATTCAAATTTTTTTTATTTTTCAAAACATCCAGGAAATCATTTGCTCTGTAAGAAGAGAAAAAATGCTCATCACAAATTCTTACAAATGTAAAAATATGTAAATGTTCACATCCGGGACAATTCAATCAATATCTTCTAATCGCAGATACAACACATTAGTGCTAAATAACAACTATGTGTAACTGATGTAAATGACAAACATTCGTACTACAGTTAATTTAATATCATATTTACACATATTTTATCCACCAGAGCAATAAGAAGTTTGTTTTTTAGCATTATATTAGATTTATTGCTGTGTACAGTCTCTGAGCAGTTTATTAGGAACACCTGTACACCAGCTTTTCTCGGCCCAACGAGTGGCAGCACAGCTGAAGTGAACGCAGACAGAAGTCAAGAGCTTCAGGTCAAACATGACAGAAAAATGAGCATCATGGCTGTAAAGATGACACATCCGCAGAAATGAAGTCTTGAGGGTTTGTTTCCTTCAAAGACCAAAGTTGAACTGTCCGGTTAGAGAAAGGTGTTCCTAATAAAGTGCACAGAGACGTTAATGTCAGCTAGTTTAACCTGTTGTAACATCTCCTGCACTCGCTGCTGCCCACAGATTCACTCCACGATCAATACAGACACTTATTTTGAGGGAAATGCAGATTGATGCTAAACATGTGGACGATGTAAAGGACGAAGCTAAAGTTTGACACACGAGACGAAACCACGAGACGAATCCACGAGCTGATAAAACTCGACACACTTTGATTTAAATGAGTTTTGAACGGTGCAGATGATTCATCACTTGAACAACATGTGGAACAGGAGGACATTCATTCTGTCGCAGAGTTTAGCTAGCTGCTAGCTGCTAGCGTAATGCTACCGCGAGCGAGCGAGACAACGCCGACATTTTAAATCTTCAACCCGCAGATTTAACAAAAACAAACACACGAGGCTTTAATACAACTGTGTGTGAGTGTGTGTGTGAGTGTGTGTTTGAAACCAACAGAAACAGAGAAAGTACAAACCGAGCGGGAGCAGCTGGGAGGGATTCGTTGTTTGAGTCGCCGCCATGTTGGATCCACGTGCAGACGCAACCAATCGATGGAAGAATAGCCGGCAACGACCAAAGCGATCAAACCCGACTGAATCGATGCTCGACGTTTATATAGACGACGACTCAACTCGGATCGATCTGTTGATTATTATCGATCTGTTGTTTAATTTATTATCGATCTGTTGTTTATTATCGATCTGTTGTTTATTATCGATCTGTTTTTTAATTTATTATCGATCTGTTTTTTAATTTATTATCGATCTGTTGTTTATTTATTATCGATCTGTTGTTTATTTATTACGGATCTGTTTATTAATTCATCATCGATCTTTGATCTAAAACCAATTAAATATGAAATAATCTTATTTTATTTAGTCCCACGTGACGGCGCTGCCAATACATGACGTAATTCTTTCACCAAACAAAGAGAGCGATACTGAGGTCAAGATGGTTCCTCACTTTCCTGTGTCCTCTACTAGTGGACTATTTCACAAACTAGATTCATTTTTATTGAATTATGAATACTATGTCACGTGATCTGCAGTTATATAATAATATACCATAACAAGTACAGTGTGTGTAAGTATATCAGAGTCAGTAGAAACAATATTCCTTGTATACACAAACATGAGCAGCAGATGAATCTCATATACAGAAACAAAACATTTAATATATAAATGCATTTCTTGTATGAAAGGTGCAAAACAAATTAAGTTTATTATTATTAAAGTGTTTATACGATATTTATAAATGTAGAGTAAATTATTAAATGTATTTTTTCAGATTTTAATGCTGTCTTTGAAGACCCAGTCTAGACTGCTGCAGCTGCTGAGGATCATTCACATACTATTATATAATACACATCTCTAACATGTTTTATTTCTGTATCTGTGCTCTAAAGCTTCAAATTGCGTTTAAATTCCTATTGTTTGTTTTCCTCTTTAACTTATAAATAATATTTTTACAGGGCTTTTTGTATGTAAATGTATTTTATGAAGTTTATTATTTGATTGTTGTAATTATTATCACTATTATTATTATTATTATTATTACTGTCCTGTGAGGCGGAAGCGGAAGTGGGCAGCAGGGCGTCCTCTCGCTCCGGCCGCCCCGCCCCCCTCCGGGACGCAGAGCGGAAGTGGACGCTGTGCGCTGCGGACACGGTGCAGCTGAGCTCCGGGTTGTTTCCACTGATCCGCGAGCGAAGATCGTCTCGTTCGCCGTCAACGCGTCGAGGGGGGGGAGGCGGACATGGAGCCTCAGGCCGGAGAAGACGCCAAAGGGCCGGTGCTGCACATCGTGGTGGTGGGATTCCACCACAAGAGAGGCTGTCAGGTGGGTGAACCCGCCGCGAGCTAACGAAGCTAACTGACAACAAACGGCGTCACTGACAGAACCGTGCAGCTGCAGACTCTTCTACCTGAAGTGACGCAGCTGCAGACTCTTCTACCTGAAGTGATGCAGCTCTGCAGTGACATCGGCTCTGAGTTATATAACCTGTGTCCTCCTCACTGTGTCTGACTCTTGGCGTTAATCTCAGGCTGCAGCCTCGAGTCTCCTCCCTGATGTTAAACTGTTTGATTTATCACAACAACAACAACCGGAGCCATGTTGTGGGTCAGTGGGACTCAATGTGTCGTAGATGTAAACATAAAGGAAATGAGCGACTCGGGAGAAGCTGGAGCATTAACGTGATATTAGAAATGAGCTGCTGCACATTTTTAAAATGTCTTTTCAGTCCCTCCCTTGATTTATAATTATTGTAAATAAAAAATGGACGCAGTTTAAAAGTGAAGCCAAAACACCGGGATTGCCCCCTTGTGGCTGACTGCAGTATAAACACAACTTTCTCCATGTTGGCAGACGAGACGCAGACCAAACTAAAACATGGTTTCTGTTGTTGTTCTTGTCAAACTGATCTTTGACTCAGTGTTTCTGAGCATTTTGTTTTTAGTCATTTGATATGAAAACAGCTTTAAACGTCACGATTGTCAGCTGAGACCGACCTCGTCACTTAAAGACGGCCGTGTCCATGTTACAGATATTTCGGCTTCATGTTTGTACGATGGGAGGAAGTGGAGATGTTACTGAACCCGTCTTTAGAAGCACTGGTTGAAACCGTAAACCCGTCATTCATAAGTTATTTCATGCTGCTTTCAAATGAAACTCAAAACCTCATCTGATCAAAATTAAAATATATTAGTGTTCCCAAGAAAAATAATCAGTGGCCTCCATCTTTTCTGACAAACGTTAACAAAGCAAAGTTAAGCACAAACAGTCACAAGCTCATGTTGAAAAGGTCAACAGGAAATAAAACATGACAGTAGATGAAGTCCACAGATTTATTAACAAAGTCTTACACTACAGGTAAAAACCATCATGACAAACTCATCCAGGAACTCACGGTTACATAAAAATCCAGATGAGCGGAACACGAGGAATCAGACCACGACACAAACAACGACTCACCTGAAGTTTGTGGAAACTCGACCAGTGAAACTCAGGGATTTAAATCCTCTGCAGCTGATTGACAAACGAGAAACAGGTGGAAAACTGGAGGCAGGAAGTAAAGTCACTGCACACGTGATTAGGAAAGACATTTCAAAAGAAAACAGGAAACAGAGGACAAGTAGAAAGTTACTTGGGCTGTAACTACAGATTTTTTGGATATATTCTATTTAAAATATTAATTAATCTGTAAATTAATTTCCTGATGGTTTGTATAATATCAAATAAATGTAATGTAATGCTTGAAAACTGTCACAAAGCAGCAAAAACTCAGAAATTCATCTGATCTGCACGTTTGAGAAGCTGCAAACTGGGAATAGTTTTTAGAAAATGAGTAAAATGATTCATCAATTATGAGAAGAGAGTTTTTAGTTTCTTCTGTAGCCACAGTTCACAGAAGACAAAGCTCACGTGCTGGTTTTGGTGTCACTGTGTCGTCAAACCTGTTTGGCAGCAATTACCATTAAAGTGTAAAGTGTGACCTCCTGTAACACCTGCTTCATTAGTGAGAGTGAACGTGAGCCAGTCAGCGTAAGTGGCTCTAATTCAGCGTCTACTCGTCACCTCGTCTCCTCCTCAAAATGATCCGACGTGCAGGCCGAGCTGGCAGCGGTGAAAACCAAACACCGTGCCTCCTCGTCCTCGTCGCTGCCGCTCTCCATCTGTCTCTGCTGCTAAAACACGATGAGGCGCTTTAACTCGGAAGCAGCTGCCGTTTGAGGCGAAAGATAAAAATGTGACTTTGTTTTTCACTGAAGCAGCATCAGAGCAGACAGTGAGTGCTCGCTTATTGTATCAGGTGTGTCTGTAAGTTATCTGATCGGGGTCAACCACCTCCTGCTGGGTATCAGATGACTGGGTCCTCTGTCTCCCTCCGTCTCTTTGACCTGTCGTCCATCTGTTTCTCCGTCAGACGCCCAGGTGTCTCTTGTCGTGAGCATCTCCTCCAGGACTGAGGAGCGGCCGCTCGCCCTCAGGCAGCTGCAGCGGTTGATCCTCAGAGAGAGTGAATCATTGTCTGTGGGTGTGTGAGGCGTTCAGGACCAGCAGGTTTCAGGTTAATCTTGACGGACTCGGCTCTTAAACGTCACCACAGACAAGAAAAGATCCAGAAGGTTCCAGCTTCTGACGTGCAGACGTTTCCTCTCCCGTTACCTTCAAGTCAAAAAGCTTGATGTTCTCTGACGGCTGCAGCGTATTTTTATTATCGACTAATCTGATTCTTCTGGTTTTTAAAATGTCAGACAACAGTCGCTGTCAGTTTCCCAGAAGTCACAGCGACACAGTCTTTACATCACTTGTTTTGTCCAGAACCTGAAATAAACCAGAAGTTTCACCCCCCCCCCTCCCCCCTCAAAGTGTGACGTTTGAGGAAGTGACATCACTGTAAATCTAACCACGCTGTCTCTCCTTCACCCTCAGGTTGAATTCTCGTACCCTCCGCTGATGCCGGACGAGGGTCACGACAGTAACCTGGTTCCCGAGGAGTGGAAATACCTGCCGTTCCTCGCTCTGCCTGACGGGGCGCACAACTACCAGGAAGGTACGTGTCCTCTTCGTTTTAAATCAATAATGCAAAAATCCAACAGTGTCCAGTGTTTGTTTCAATATTTTACACATTTGTTTATTGGGAAAATACATAATTTAATAGTTATGGAGGATATAGTCTTTCATTTGTCACTTCTGTTTAAGTACGTTGATTCTGTCACAGTATCAGAAACTGTATCCGGGCGGTAAAGTGAGAACAGGACTGAGCGTCGGTGACACTGATCCGACTCCGTCTTCTTGTCCCGTGTGTCGTGGCTGTGGTCACGTGACACGTGGCGCTCCTGTGCTTCGCCACCATCGTTCATTCTGTCGCAGCGAAGGCAACCAACAGGAAGTTAAACTCAAAGTTCAGCTCTGGATTCAAAACTACAGCCATCAGCAACAGCTGTTACTGTGCTGGAGACATATTTAACTGGTGATGAACGAGGACAGCTCAGGGTGTCGCAGGAAAACAAATCTTATTTCAGACGTTCTCTTTTCTCTTTCTCTGACACAGTTTTAATACATTTATTTCTGCACAAAAACAACTTGACCACATGCAAGTGTGTCAGTTTGAATTAAGCTATGCACATTCAAATTTACTAAGGTTTTTTATTTTGTGTTTGGACACAATGAGACGTTTGCATTATCACAGTAGAGCAGCAGCAGCAGCAGCAGCGTTGTTCAGTGACTCCTGTGTAAAGTGTGAAGAGAGTCTGGAGCTGTTCGTTGGCTCGTCGCAGGAGTTCTGGTCGATGCACTGCAGCTGTGGCCTCCGTCCAGATGCCCCGCTGCAAGCCCCCCACCCCCCCCACCCCTGCCTCCGCCTCCTCTCTCGACTCCGGTTAATCTGCAGCCGTCTCTCCATCCTGCTCTCGTCTCATCAGAGCTGGACTTACTTCTTCATCCTGTGATTTTACTGCTATAAACAGACCATACTTGGATTCCTGGGCTTCAACAACCACGAAATTCTGCGACGACACAGTTTCAAATCAGTTCCCAACCTTCCACACTCGGATCGTGTCTCGTGACAGCATGAAGTGAACTGCTGACTGCAGATTAAGTGTTTTTAAAAAGCTCCAAAATGTGCGAGTCGGTGACCAGGGTAGCGTTTCATTCAGGAATGAGATCAGTGAAGTCCTTGAATGCACCACAATGTATCAGTCCACGTTCAGTAACGTTTGGCTTCCTGTTGCAGGTTCATCCAGTTTGTCTGCAGTTTTTAAAACCAGGTCAGGCTGTAAAACGATCACTTCAGTGTCTCATATGAGACTGAACGTTCGTCTGCAGCGTGAGAGCAGCGAACGCAGCTGCACTCACACATGAAGAAGATGCGTTCAATGTAACTGTTAACCGTTAAACTGCGTTTCCTCCCTCGGTTAATTTTTCCCTCTCAGGTGACACATGTCGTAAAAACCAGCTGGAACATTATATGACGGTGTTTATCCTGATGTTTTACAGACACTGTGTATTTCCACCTGCCGCCGCTCACTGGAGACATGAAGTGTGTGTACGGAGTTTCCTGTTATCGTCAAATAGAAGCAAAGGTCAGTCCGTGTAAATTCTCTCTTTATTCCTCTTCAGACACGAAGCTGTGAATTTTGTTCTGAGGCCAAAATTCTGTTGAAGAAGCACTCGATACCTGAGCTACAGTAAAAATACACGAAAGTATGCATTTCAGAATCATGTATACAACATGATGAGGTTGTGAAGATTCATTTAATCTACTTTAACACATCATAGTTTCTTCTTATTATTATAAGACTTATTATATTTTTTATTAGAAATCACTTATTTTGCTCTGAACTACAGTGAAGAAGAAGGTTTGGTGTTAAAGGATGTTTTAATCCCCCATCAGGCCCTGAAGGTGCGGCAGGCTGACGTCACCAGGGAGACGGTTCAGAAGAGCGTCTGCGTCCTGAGTCGAGTGGTGAGTCACCTGATTTCAGTCTTAGTGGTTTTTTACGAGCTGGAACAAAATGAGATCAAGAGTCGAATAACTGGGCTGTGAAATATTGTCGTGATCTCTGTGCCACGAGAAGGAAAATGAGCTGGAGCTCAGCTTTTATTAATCTTCTCCTCCAGAAATAAACTCAGCGAGGATTTAAAACTCCTCAGATGTCGTAATCAAGCTCTGATGACAAGAACATTTATCAGAGGTTTGATATTTTATGGTTTAACCGTAAGATCTTATTTAAATAATTATAAATAAAAAGGGGCTGCAGGAAAAATTAGCATCTGACTGAGACTTTTGTGTTCTCACATCCGGAAAACTTCAGGAAAATCCCCAGAGTTCAGTGCAGGTCTGAAAACCGAAGTTACATGTTGACAGACTCTGTTGTTATTTCCAGCCTCTCTACGGCCTCCTCCAAGCAAAGCTGCAGCTCATCACACACGCCTACTTTGAGGAGAAAGACTTTTCACAGATCTCCATCCTGCAGGTGAGAAGCTGTTTATGTTCGTTCGTGTTCTTCTTCTCTCGTTGTCGTCCTCCGCTCACGTCCCCTCTCCTGCAGGAACTCTACGACCACATGAACGGCTCCTTGAAGGGATCCACTCTGGAGGGGTCGCAGGTTTATTTAGGTCGGTGAAACTTTATTCATTTGAACAAACTTTCTGGTGAACAAGTTTCTGTTTGTTTTGTTCTTCGGTCTTTTTTGCTGATGATTGAAATTCTTCCGAACAGACCACATTTGTTGTGGTTGTGTCTCTTCAGCTCTTTAACTGCACAAAAATGTTCATGCATTTTTCTCTCAGGGAAAATTCCACATGAGTTGAAGGTTTGTTTTTCTCCTCAGGATTATCGCCCAGAGATCTCATACTGCACTTTCAACACAAGGTAGAAGAGAACATGTGTTTCCTGATCTCATTTGTTTTGTGAAGTAAGTTTATATTTTATGTTTCTATCACATGAGTTAACATCTTTATTTCACATCTTAGGTTCTCATCCTCTTCAAACTCATTCTGCTGGAGAAGAAGGTACAAACAAACGCTTTATGTCCACGTTTACATTCCGTCACTACTTTTTTGGAAAATGATTGATTTTTTTTATTTTTGTGGTGAATGTTTTTCAGGTTCTGTTCTACGTGTCTCCCGTCAACAGACTAGTCGGAGCCCTCATGACGGTTTTGTCGCTGTTTCCAGGTCAGTAGAGAACAAAGTAGAAGAAGAGTTTTTAAATTGAATCCTCATGTGCAGATGATATAAAAACTTAAAGGCCTTGAAATGATTTCAATGTTTTATCGTTAATGTTAATGAAAGAGAAAAATGAACACACCCTTCCACCAAGTTTTGAGAATATCACGTATTCTGCAAACAGACATTTAAATTTACAAGATACAGATTTTATTTGGACTCTGAGAGTTGAGTTTGTTTTAAAGGTCAAGAAAAAGGTTTTCTAAGTTAATGAAACTCCGACAGCTCATGTTCATGTCTCGTTGTTGTTGTGCAGGTATGATCGAACACGGCCTGGTGGACTCGTCCCACTACAAACCCAAGAGCAGCGTGTCGGAGGACCTGAGCCTGGTGGAGAGCTTCTCCGGAGCCGAGGAGTTCGTCTCTGTGTCCGTCACCGACATCGCCAGCACCGCCCTGGAGCTGGTGGGGGAGGACACCGCCCAGCCTGCCCCAGAGTCTCTGTCGTCCGGCAACAGCACAGAGGGGGACAACCACCTCCTCAAACCCCCGTCACGCACCTCGCCAGACTCCTCGGAGAGCGACTGGGAGACCCTGGACCCAAGCGTGTTAGAGGAAGTTGGCGCCAAAGAGGCAATTGAGGGGAAAGAGACGGGGTCAGAGCTGCCGGACGCATTTGACTCCCAACCGGGGACGCCCATCACTGTGCAGCCGCAGGCGGTCACCGGTCAGGGAGGGGTCACCCAGGGCCTGGTGTCCGGTCTGGAGGAGGATCAGTACGGCCTGCCGCTCGCCGTCTTCACGAAGGTAACCGCAGCGTCTCCGCTCAGCCGCTGACTCACCGAGCGAAACCCCGCGTTTGTGTTTAAGGTCCAAACAGGAAATGAGTTTGATATTTACTCAAACATCGTCTCCTGTCACTCGCCTTGTGCTGATGAGACCAGGCAGCCGGGCGGAGACAAGCACCTGACCTTCCCTCCTGTTGTTGTTGCCAGGGTTACCTGTGTCTGCCCTACATGGCCCTGCAGCAGCACCACCTCCTGTCAGACGTGACGGTGCGAGGCTTTGTTGCCGGGGCGACCAACATCCTCTTCCGCCAGCAGAGGCACCTGAGTGACGCGGTTGTCGACGTGAGTCCTGCGCATCGTCACCGCTTCATTCGCGTTCGATTTGGCGGTGGAAATTTGCAGCTTTAACTTTCAGGCTCCTCTCTCCGCAGGTGGAAGAGGCTCGAATCCAGATCCAGGACCCTGAGCTGCGGAAGATCCTGAGTTTGACGACGGCCGACCTGCGCTTCGCCGACTACCTCGTCAAACACGTGACGGAGAACCGCGACGACGTCTTCTTGGACGGGACAGGCTGGGAAGGCGGAGACGAGTGGATCAGAGCCCAGTTCACGCTCTACCTGCACTCGTTACTGTCGTCTGCAATACAGACAGGTCGGCCCCTGTCATTCACTCATTCACTCAATATCTTCCCCTCTTATCTCTTCACTCTGGTTTCTATTTGTCTCCTCCTTGTTTGGTTGAACTGACTCTACATTATTAGAGTCGTGGTGACGGCAGCTCTAATCACCATTATCACACATAATTACCCCGCGGAGAAAACGACAGGAAGTCCAGTTCCGCCGCTGATCTGCTTCTCTTTTGTTTCCTCGCGTCGTCGCTGCTCAGATAACGAGAGGCTGCTGGCCGATTACGGCGCTCCCTTCATCACAGCGTGGAAGATCACCCACAACTACCGGGTGTGGTACAGCAACAAGCACCCCGCCATGACCGCCATCACCCCCGGGTACGTGGACGGGAATCAAACAGGATTTATTGTCTCTCAGGAAAAGTTTTTACAATCAATGACGTGGGATTTTATGTGGAAATATTTTTGATAGTTCATATAAAATGTATTTCGCTTTAAAAATCATTTTTTTATTTTAAGAAAAGAAATTCACATGATGACAATTATCAAAATGTGTTTAAAAGTACGTAATCTCAAATATTAATTTCTGCGTTATGATATTTATGATGATTAAGATTACACACATTAGTGTCTGTGTTTCTAAATAATATTATTCCCATAGAAGTGACGTTGGTCTTTCCTCTCTGTTGCAGTCACCCGTTCCAGGGTCAGTACAGTGTCACCGACGTGAAGCTGCGACTCTCACAGTGAGTATTATTATTATTTCATCTCTCTTCCAAACAGCTTCACTGTTCACTGTCGTTTAAATCTGCACAAAACGTCAACAACAACACGTGAAACATGAAAAACGCACGAGAGGAGCGAAGAGAACAGAACCGTGACGCCTTCATTCTCACACTCAAAGCATGAGGCTGCCCCCCTCTGGTGAGAAGGCGATACAGCAGTATACATGACCTCAATACTTGGAATGAAACGTTCACCATCAAAATGTCGAGCTGCTTTAAAAATGAAAAATATACAAACTTTGATTCAGGAGCGTTTTATCATTATATAATATTGAAGCTCACGTTCAAACATTAATGATCCAGAAGAGGACTCATACGTCCATCGAGACACTTCTCACAGATTCTTATTTGGAAGTTACACAAATCCATAAATATCAGTCCTCTAAACGTGACTGGTTTTATTTTGTCATCCGCTCTGCTCTACATCACGGCGATATGACGTCATTCCCCTCGATTGGTGATTCACGGAAACCTGCAGAACTGAAAATTAGAAAAGAAAAATTAACAAGAATGTGAATTAAATGAGTAAAATTCACAATCAGACGGCTGCAGCCTCGTGAAATACTGGGCGTTACAGGCAGTGTCTCACTTCTCGCTGTGTTTGTGGTCAGATATAGCAGCGCAGCGGTCAGCGTGGGGGGGGGGGGGGGCAGCGAGGGTCTCATATCAACCACAGTCATTAATTATGGACGAGTTTCATTCTCAAAAACAGAGCTGGAGACGTCTGCAGCCTCGGCTCCGCTTTCATTCCAGGAAGTGTGGATGAAAGTCGACTCTGTCCACAGCTGGAGCGTCGCTTCTAGGGTTACGTGTCGGATAAATGCACCCCCCCCCCCCCCACCCCACCACACACACACACACACACACAGAATCAAGTGTGTCTCCGTCCCTAACTTAGCTTCATGGAGAGAGACCACGGCCAGATCTGCTTGGCCGTGATACTCGGAGCTGTCACTTTAGCCTCAGGTGTTCGGTCACACGTCAGCCGTGAACTTTGGCGTCATTCCTCCGTGGACAAACACACAAGCGGTGCAGGAGCGTTCAGTTCAGCTGAGCTGCACGTCAATCAAAACTCAAAACCGTTAGAGCACGAAACTGAAAATGTATTTTGATTTGTAAATAATACTTTACAGCGTCTTTAAGAATCAGACAGAACCAGAATAAGACTCTGCAGTGGTTTTATTACATCCGTCTGTCTTTCCGTCTTTGTGGTTCCGTGTGTCTGACGTCCAGGGGCCCCTGACTCTTTACACTTTGGGCCCCTGGCCGGCTCGTTCAGTAATCCATCTATTGTTTCAGGTGAGGCGGCCCGACGCACAGCCAGTAGGAAAAGAACGATCAGTATGAGTGGCTCCTGCAAAACCCTTGTACGATTATTGGATGACGTCTTTGTCTTTTCTTCTTGTTTTGTTTTTTTCGTCCATCAGCCGTCGTTTCAAAACAGTTTCCTGAGGCCAGAGCAGCTCGGCCTCTCTCTCTCTCTCTCTCTCTCTCCCTGCATCAGTAAACACGGAGCTGTTTTGCAACTTGAGAGTGTGTGGGGGGGTGGAACCTGGGGTTAGTGGGACAGACGCAGCTCTGATGTTTTGTCCGGATGCTGCTTGAGAAGGTGAAAGAGGATAACCGAGTCGCTCGCTCTCTCTCACACGAGGAGGAAAACTCTCTCTGCCGCTGCCGCTCTATTTATATTCACCTGTAAAGCAGAAACAGAAAACTACGCTCGACCTCCCTGTGAATGTGCCGTGTACGTGATTGAAGCTCCAGAGGCTTTTCATGTTTCCTCATCATCGGCGTCGAACAAAGACGAGATGCGCGGCCGCAGGCGGACACGCGCTGTTAGAGGATCTTTCTATATTGTCAGCGCTGCTCTACATATGGAGCTGTTTATTTGGGTCAGGCACAGAGATGGAGAATCAGTGTGGCTCCTCCCCGAGCCAACAGAGCGTCCAGCTCAGCAGAAAAACTTCAATCTGCGGACGTTGTTGGAAAAACAGTGTGAAGCTGTTTGAGTTTACATCCGATCATCTCGACACTGTGGGTCCATTAGTTTTCATGCTCTTCTGTGCAAACATTGAATTATTATATTTTTCTACAAATCCTCCTGTGATTTATCACGTTTGATCAGATTCAACCTTTGAGATCTGAAGTGGAAATTAAAGTTAAAGTCCCGAATTAACTTCTTTGTCAGTGAAGTTTAGAAGGAATTAAATTTACTAAAAGTTTTATCACACTTTGAAAAATATGTGATTGAAAACAAGGAAAGATTATCGTCATCAACATCCAGACGAGACAAGTGAAGATCCTCTGCACACTGATCTCCTCAGCTGCTCTTATTCTGATAAGTCAAATAAAGACGTCCTGGATACGAGTGCTTAGCAACCGCAGCTCGTCCCTGTTCACCGTCTGACTCCGAGACGCAGCAGAGGCAGCGAGTGGCGGTGCCAGCTCACGCTTCACCGGGCTGGTGTCGTGTTGATGCTGCAGTCAGATGTGTCTGTGGTGTGGAGCAATGACAGCAGCTACACACACACACACACACACACACACACACACACACACACACACACACACACACACACACACACACACACACACACACTGACAGTCTCACTTTCTCTCTGGTTTTACGTTTCATTGACGGACTTTTACATCCTGTCGCCTCTTTTAGATCGACTCTCAATCTTGGCTCCAGCTAAGTGAGATTAATTTTCTCTCCGTCAGTTTGTGTTTGTTCTGTCGAAGATTAATCGAGACGAAGAAGAAGAGAAGACGGCGTCACCTTCGTCTCTGACAAGTTGAAATCAGGGATTTCCTCTTTGTGTTTGAATCAGTTTTGTCTCAATCTCTCAGGATCAATATTTGTTTTAGTCTTTAACTGATTTCTGTCGACTTTGCTGCTTCTCTTTTTATTTAAAGGTAGATTCAAGATTCCGTCGAGACAAAATCTAAAGAAATTCAGTTCAAGTCAAAAAAGCACAATTCAAAAAAATCAGTTAAAAAAAAGAGTAAAAAAGGTAAAAGAAGTAAAAAAGAAAAATCTGTGTAAAAAGATTAATAATAAAATCAAATAGTTAGAAATATGTAGATTATTAAAATAACCAATTCAAATTGAGTGAGTCGTAGAAATCAGTCATGTCGTCGTCTTTGATCAGAACAAAGAGGAAAATCCTGGAGTTCCTGTCCATGAATCCTCCGAACTCACAGAGCGACTCTCCTCCGCTGCTCGGAGGCAACAGGTGACGGCGGGCGGTGTTTATTTTCAGATGAAATAATTGGCTCATTAGAGGCTGTGAGGGCGGCGAGTGTTGGAGTGACAGACGTGTGTGCTCTGCAGCTGCCGACTCGAGCGCTCGTGGCCTTTTTTTAACAACGCCGCTGTTTGGCCCAGATGATGCAGGAGGGAGATTCCTGCTGAATGTCAGGTCAGCGGGGATCCAGCGTGAAAGGTTGCGTGTTGGACTCCCACCAGGCTGCACCAGGTTCATGCCATCCTGTTCGCTGGTCGCTCGCAGCACCTGCGGCCGGAGCGACATTTAGCCGCAGCGCTTCTGTGAAGTTTGCTTCCCTGAACGGAGGAAGGATTCCTGCAGTGTCACAGAAAGGTGAAGCGGGCGCATGTTTCTGGTTCAGCTGAGCATTTCTCTGTTCTCTCTCTCTCTCTCTCTCTCTCTGCAGCTCGGTGCAGAACAGCGAGCGAGGGAAGAAGATCGGGAACGCCATGATGACCACCAGTCGCAGCGTGGTGCAGACGGGCAAGGCCGTGGGTGAGAAAACACCCAAATCAATTCCAGATACACTGACAGCAGAGGAGGCTGGAGCTCAGGGTGACGCCCAGAACCTCTGAAAGAGACGAGCGTCTTCTCTCTTGTCTGAGAAATCAAATCAATCAGACTTCTGCGTTACTGCAGAACAGACCTTTATTTTGAAACGTCAAAAAACATCTGTCTGATCTCCACCTCTGCTGCAGGTCAGTCAGTGGGCGGAGCGTTGACCAGCGCCAAGTCGGCCATGTCCTCCTGGTTCTCCACGCTGGCCCAACCCGCAGCTGTAACGCCCCCGGCCTCTCCTGAGACCGCCACCGAGGCGGAACCGTGACAACCCAAACTCCCAGTGACTCTGTCCCCCGTCGTCCTCTGACCCTCCGGCTCCCGTGACGCCGGAGGGTCAGCGGTCCGAGAGCTGGTTCCGTGAAGGATGTGAGCGTCTGATTGGATGTTCACCAGATACGACCCTGGACACGAAGGCAGCACTGCCATTACACAACAGTCCACACCCACTGTGAGGCCGAGACCGTCCCCGCTTCTACCAAAAACCAGAGGTTTCAGCAGTTTGCATCGTGTCCGACCCCCCGCGTCTCCGCGCTGCTGTCGCCGAACCGTTCCCTGACACTAAACACGTCGTTGTTGGGTTTGCAGTTTTCGCTCTTTGCTGCGTTTTTTCAAGAGTTTGTCTCTTTTGTCGACTATTTTCCTGAAGTATTCACGTAAAAAAAAACAAAAACAACATTAAACTGTGTCGCAGGATTTGAGCTGAAGGATTTAACAGTTGAGATTTTTCAGTCTGGCCCATGTGTGACGTCTCTTTAATAACATTCTGGTTGTTTCCATTTTAAATCAACGTGTCGGGTACGATCATACACGAACCGAAGTGAGGCGGCAACTCAGTTTGATTTTCTCTCATTAAATTATTATTCTCTAAAATGTCCATCAGAGTCTGAGGTGACAGTAACAGTAGTACAATAAATAATGAATCAAGTCAAGCTCTTCGTTATAAATATTTAAATCCCAGGTTAAGTAAAGTCCAACACTGTGGTTTTGAGACTTTTGTGTAACAAAGACAGGAACATCGTTCACCAGCGAACTTCCTCAAGTGTCAGTTTAAAAAAACAACACAATTAATCACATTCAAAAATAAAATGAGCCAGTGATTAAATTAACTGATGTTGTTGTTGTTAATCCCCCAAATATGTAAATGAAGAGAAATACTCGATGCCTTATCTCGTCCAACTGAAGTTAAAACAAAAGTACAAACAATTTTGTGTCTCAATATCTCAACTTTAATAGTTTTTGTCTGACTCGTCTGCAGATTCCAGATAATTCTCACATTTTGAAAATCAGAAAACAATGTTTGGCCTTTTTCTTTATAATAACTCATTATTATTCAAATGAATATTTCAGCTCTATTACTCCTGCTCGTGCACAGACACAGAAAATATCAGAATTTAAACACTAAATCTGAGAATTGTTACCGAAACAATCACAATGTTATTTGGTGAATCCTCCTGAGGCTCCAGTTTGTTCCCTGATGAACGTGATAAATTCTCCCTCGTTAACTTTGAAGGAACCCAGAACCCTTTTCCACCGCACCGTCACGATATATATTATATAATATATATAGGGAGAATTATATTTAGTAAATCAGAAGCTAGTAAAACGTATTTATTTGTCATGTATGAACGTATCTCATAAATATCCATGTTCTGTCATGACAACACTGGAACACTGTGTGTATTTGCACAAGCAGGTATGAATTCTGTTCACGTGAATCTTTATAACTGTAGCTGCATCTTTTCCCTCCACGCTACAACTACCGGAGTGTTGGATGAGAAGTGGTCCAGCGAGCATGCTCTGTCCAGTTCTACAGCTGTAATCAGTGTCCTCCTGCTGTCTTTAAGAAACACTTTAAATGTTTGCTCTCTTTTAAAAAAAAAAAAATCTCATTTCTGGAAAGTGATTCCTGGTTTAAGTTTGAGAAAAGTTTTCAGCTCCCGAAGCTGCTTTTTGTTTCTTTTTTTACCCTCTGATGATATATTTTTCTTTTTTGTATTTAAAAGATTCGAATGTATCGTGGACTCGAGATTCACAGAATATTTTTTTGACAGATGCTTTTAACGTATTTGGGAAAGAAAGTGATATTATATTATATTGCTGTATTAAAAAAAAAACAATTAAACATCCGCAGCCTTTTTATTCCTCGTGGGTTCGCGTCTGTGCAGAAATGTAGGTCAGCCAGACTAAGTGTGTGTTGGTAGAGGGGGTTGTTGTTGTTGTTGTTGTGGCTGTAACACACGGCCGCGCAAAAACGCACCGCGTGTCGTCCCGACAACAATTCAGCAGCATCACGGGGTCACGTCAGGAGCCCGAGGAGAGACTCACACTGAGTGACGGCGTCATCCACTCAGTCACATAGTGATTTTAATATTTGTTCAAACGCAGCTGAAACAGTTCAGAGTGAAAACACGTGAATAGTTTTGATGTTTTCAGTTTCAACACATCAGTAACTGACACTAAACATCTTCGGGGTTTAACATCCGACTTTAGTTTCTGCACCTGAACCAAAACTGGTTTTAAAACACAAGTAATAACTTCAATAACGTGAACCAGGATCTGAAACACCGGCAGGTCAAAGTTCCAATAAAAGAAACATGGAGTCTCAGTTTCAGGAACGTTTTTGGTATGTTTTTTAATAAATTAACGTTCATTCAAAATACAGTGCCATGGGAATATGATGCAGCCAGACATGCTAGTAAGGGTTTGTCATGAAGCACCTGTGCTCATGTTTTTAAAGGTAGCCCGCCACACCCCCCCTCCACTACTGCTAGTGGTTGCTGGGACGATTCCCGTAGCAACAGCCCTGGGCCAGCCCTCTCCTCTCACAACCAATCAGCAGCAAGAATTCACTCAGAAGAAAATTAAATCCGATAGGAAAATGGATGTCTACCCACAATCACACTACAGTAATGTCTGATATTAAATTAAAAAAAAGACACTAATACAAAATAGACCTGGTTATTTCCCCCACACTAAAACACTTCGTCTTTTAAACATATGAAAAATATATATTTCATTATATATATATTTCAGCAGCTTGGGAATAAAAAAAAAAAAAAAAAATGCATGAGCCTGAAACCTATGTTTGCACTGAGAGTGGAGTCGTGTGTGTGTGTGTGTGTGTGTGTGTTTGCAGAAAAACCCGTGTGTGGAAAGAAAAACACAAGTGTCGTGATCACGTGACGACGGACAGCGTGAGGTGTAAATGCCGGCTGTGTGGAAGACCTGCGTGCGAACACACTGACAGACGGGCGGCGGAGGGCCGAGCGGTGAGGGAGGAGAGGTGATGGGCGACCGGACCTGCAGCCGCCCTCTTCTGAACGAACTCTCCGCCGCTCACTTGTCTCCCCTCCGTCAGCCCTCCCTCCTCCCCCCATCTGCAGGAAAACTACAGCCCCCGGTTCCTCGTGTCCGCGGGGTCTTTACAGGAAACCCATTGATCCCGTTTGTGATGAAAACAAAAACATAAATCTATATTTGTGAAGCTCCGGGTTTTAAAAGGCGTCTCTGAAAAGTCTCTGACTCTTTGGCGGCGGAGGAATCTGCGTTTGGACGACACATTTAAATTGAGAACATGAATCACGAAAACCGATCAAATCGATTATTCGTGCAAGAAACAATTCGCAGAATAAGAAATGTATTAATTCACTTTTGACTAAGTCGTGATTTGATTAAAATATCAGACTTTGGAATGAATCCGTTATAAAAACAGAATCTGACGAGACGCTGACGTCGTTAAGATTCTTAAATGTCTGTCACAGTTTGAGAGACGTCGCTCCAGAGCTCTGAGGACAAAGACGGAGATTTCATTATTTACCGCTTCATCGATTTTAACTAAATTTAGTTTAAAATTGTTTAGAGAAGCTAACGCGATGTTGGATACAAGTTCCAACGTCGTAAAAGTTTTGGGCTTTAACTACTTTTCACCATTCTGTCATTTTATCATCGGGGGAAAAACTTTTCAGAGCCGAACTTTTAAAACCAAGAGTTCATTGAAACATAGATTTTTTTTTTTGCGGAGTATCTCTTCATCAGTGGTGCGAGAAGAGAAGAAGAGGAGAAGAGAGGGAAGCCTACGGTCGGAGAGCGAGGGGGAGGGGCCGGGAGATTTTGGTAGAGTTGCCATTGTCATTTTTTTTTTTTTTTTTAACCAGTTAAGTGCATCATCATCCTCATCATCACAAAAATCAGTTGACATTTAGATCATCACATTGTAGAAACAGTATGACAGGCTTGTAATAATATCTAACAGATGTCACAAATGACAAAATAAGAAAGAAAAAAAAAATAAAATGACATTTTCAGATTACTAGTATTTTTCAGGGGCGTGTTTTTCCGCTCCGAGCTTGTTTGTTTCGGGCTCCGTCGTTCAAAGCCTCCCGGGAACCGTCCACGACACAGACAACGTCAAACCCTTTCAGAGAATTCATCGCCCCCCCTTCGTGTTCATCCCTCAGCGTAACAGATCCCTGGTTCAGTCAGCGAGGCAGGGGAGGGGAGGTTAAGAGCTATACGTGGGGGAGGGTCACCAGCTCCCCGTCCACCTCGAACTCCTCCGCTCCGTCGGGGGAGAAGAGGTACGTGGGAGGTTTCCAGGGGGACTCCTCCAGGCAGGAGGGGTACAGCTTCCCCACTGCGCAGCGGAAGTCCTTACCCAGATCCCAGAGTACGCGCTCTGACACGGGCTGCCGCAGGTACCAGCTGTCCAGCTCCACGTCGTACTGATAGATGGCGTACTTGGCGCGCTCGTTCATGTGGGTTTCGCGCATGAAAATACACAGAGAGTTGAGAAGCACCACCGCCCGCACGCACGGGTCCGAGTAGCGCTTGGCGGGGATGTTGGCGGCGAGGCGCCACTCATTCTTGTTGACGTCGTAGATCTCCACGGTGACGGACGAGCCGTCGATGGTGCTCGTCGGCAGGCGGATGCCGGAGTTGCTGACCACGTGGAGGCCGCCGATGTAGAAAATGAGGTCACCGAAGGCGGCGGCCGAGGCAAAACAACGGCTGGTCTTGCGCATCGCCATCTCCACCCATGTGTCGGGTCGGGGGAAGTAGCAGTACATCAGGTCGTGGGTCATCACGTAGATGCAGTTGTGCGCCACCACAGAGGTGCTCCAGTTCCAGGCGAAGGGCAGCGGGCTCATCATGCTCCACTCGTCCTTCTCGCAGTCGTAGCGCTCTACCGTGCGCTTGTTCAACTCTCCCCCGACGTTATCTCCCCCGATTGCATAGATGTAGCCGTCGCAGTAGACCAGCGAGGGCTTGATTCGGGCACACAGCATGGGGGTCTTGGGCACCCAGGCATTTTGCTGGGCATCAAACCAAAAGAAGCTATCGACCGAGCGGAAGACGGCCTGTAACTTGCCGCTCTTGCCGTGGTTGGTGATTGAGTTTTTTAGAGGGATCTGGCCTCCGGCGATGAACACATCGTTGTCAGGTGTAACGAGGGTCCCCACCTTCTGCAGGTCACCTGGGGGGTTGTTGAGCTTGTAGACTTTCTCCGCCTGCGGACTGTAACACACCACCGTGGTGAGCAAGGACCCCGTCATCACGTAGCCCTCAACTTGCGTTTCAGACATGGCCTCCATGAAAATCAGCATCTCCTCTTTGGTCATGCCTAACCGAGGCTTGAAGAACTTGGGCATGGACTTGTAGAGGCCCTGCACCACCACGGATTTGTCATTGGGGGGCAGACCCTGGAACCAGGCGCGCTGCGTCACCTCTGACAGGGCGTCGATGCGGATCTGACTGAGCACGGAGGACAGGTGCTGCGAGCGCGCCTCCATATTGTACTCCAACCACAACATGGCCGCCTCGCGCACCGTCTCCTCCTTCTCCACGTTGAGGTTGTCGCTGCTCAAGACGTCTATCAGCAGCTCGTGGGAGAGCTGAAGGAAGGCCTCCTGCCGGTACACCATGGGGAACTTGTGCTCCACCATGCGTTTGGCGCTCTGCTTTAGCTCAGTGCAGCTGAACAGGTCGCCGATGCTCAGCATGCGGACGCAGTTCTCAGCATTTATCTTTTTCACCAGATAGTCTCTGCATTGCAGCAAGACGTCCTCCACCTGAAGGGAGAAAAAAGGACGGAGAGAAATCACAGTCAGAAGAGCTGAGTCATCTCTCTTTGTATCACCGTAGAAAAACAAATGTGGAAAACACCAGTGTGACTTTGAGTCACAGTGAACCCTCTGTTATTGATTAACACGTCTTCATGAGTCATTTCTGTGTGGTTAGTAAAAACTAACATAGTAATTAAGACCTTCACTACGATAGAAGTATTTATAGAGACTCAGATATTTAAATGAAAACACGAGAATCGTCTTTGTTTCGAAGTTTCTGGTGTTTTCTGGTGTCTTGTTGACGCCTCCTCTGTACCGACCTGCAGGAAGCAGGCGGTCTCGTACAGCGGCTCCACCGTGCTGTCGCTGATGGCCAGGTTGCCTGTGTAGGCGTAGGTGATGATGATCTGTAAGGTGGCCGGGTCCACGTTCCTCAGGTGGACGTGGGTCTGTTTGCTCTCGCTGAGGCCGCTCATGAACATCGCCCTGTGGGAGAGAGACGAGGAGGGTCGATGAAGTTTCTTTATTTCAGTTTTCTTGTTTTTTTCCACTTGAAACTCACTTTGTGCATAAAGTTGAAAATAAAACGTATCATCTCCTTCGAACGCGCGTTTATTTTACGAGTGGTTTCTCAACAATCATCATAATCACGGCTGAGCAGCTCATGAGCAGATACACAAACAGAAAGTGAAAAGACATTTTTGTTCCTTTTTCTTTAACAAGAAAGTGACTGTGTGAAACCGGACTCATTTGTTGTTGTTGTTTTTATTTGAAAACCAACAATCCTTGTTAATTTTCTTCATAAAACCTTTTTCCATCATATCTGCAAATATTTAACTCTTTATTCTGACGACAGGATAAACCCCTCAGACACAGACCAACCCTTTTAGCCTGCGTCGGGTGATCGCCGTTTTAACTTCCGATGTTTTTCTTTTAAATAAACAGAGCCTCCTAATGACAGCTGGAAAGTTTCCAAAGTGGCTGGAAAAACAGACTAAAGTTACCGACCAGAGCCGCTCTACCTGAAACTGGCTGCGGCTGCTGGAGTTAACTTTCCCACTGCTGTCAAGCAAATATGTGACTGCTACAAGGACGGAAAGGAATTAAAATAATTATGTTATTATTGATTCATCTGCTGATTATGTTCTTGATTCCCAGTTTTGCTCAATTAAATGCAATGCAAAATATTCAATTTACTATCTGGTCTACTAAGAAATTCATGTTTCAGAGAATTCTGGGTATTTTAGCTGAAACAATTTATTGAAACAAGACTTTTTATTCTTGTTTAAAACTTTGAATTATACTAAAATAATGTTATTAATATATTCAGAGAGCAAATGAACGCCACCAGCTGCTCGTCGTTATTACTAATGTGATTTATACTTCAGAAATAATCGAGATGTGGTCGACACCCGGCGGGTGGGATGACTGTGCACCGGCCGGGAGCTCTGACTCAGCTCTGACTCCCAGGTAGCTGCAGCAGCCTCGTCGGGCCGCCCACACTTCCACATCCCCATTCTTCAGTTTTCAGAATGACTAAGACTTTTCAACCTCTTTCACTACTTCGGTTTCTTTCTCATCTGGGGAGCCGGTGACACTTTCCATTCATTTGAGATGCACGCTACGTGAGCGACACAATGATAAAGGTGTCTTTATCGTCAAGATACACGTGAGAGACACGGATCTTCAGTGGGGGTCCGTGTCGTCGCTGCCTTCGTGTTTTCACTGAAGCAAAACAAACCCATCGAGCTCCCGTGTCTGTGAGACATCTTGTAGAAGCTGGACAGTAATTACAGAGACCTGTTCTCCGTCACATGGTGTTAATGATGAGCAACATTAGAAATGGTAAAACCAACAATCAGTGTGGTTTACCATGGAACAGATAACTGTTGGTAAGAGAAACCAAACCCTCGCACATGTGTCGCTCAGCTTTGAGAAACTGCAGGAGGAGTTTACACTTTTTAATCTATATAAATATAAAGATTGATCAATGATGTCGGCTGCAGCCTGTCGTCATATTTTGTCTGCCCTCCCGAACAGGACTTTTTTTTGGGGGGGGGTTAATCACAACAGAGATTAAACCTGCCAGGCTGTATTACGCAAGCCTGCAGGCATACCCCTACCCTAACCCCCCCTTCCTTTTCCTCTCTTTCTTCCCCTTTTCTCTCCATCTCTCACCAAGACCTACGTGACCAGACTTTCCCCCATAAACAGGAGCTCCCTCCAGAGTCCCGCCGTCCCCCCTTTTTTTGTGAGACAGGAGGAGACGCAGCAGACCGGCAGAAGGAAGGAGCAGCAGTTTTTAGAGGAAGCACGGCAACACCTCTTAACCCTCGAGGGGAAATGCTTTGCATGTTCGCACCAGATAACGAGTGCGTGGGAAACAGCAGGGAAGATTGGGGAGCGGTGGGTGTGAGGGAGGCATTAAGTTGTCGAGACCTTTTCTTGGAATGCTTGTGTGTGTGTGCAGGGTGGGAGGACAGGAGGGGCGCAGGGGCCGAGACAGACAGGGAGGTAGATAGCATGTCCAAATGCTGCATGAGCCCCTGTCATGTACAGATGGACTCTTCCCAGAGCCGAGGCTGCTGCTCTGTCACATTCACTGCAGGGCACACACTTTATTATGCAACGTAGTGCGTACAAATGAGGCCTCCCAGGGGCCTTGAAGGATACGTCTGCGGTACTGCAGGTTAGAGATCGCTTCATTTCTCCATGTAGAAATATTCAGTGTTTCCTTTAGGATTTTTTTGTTGTTGTTGCAGCGAGGGCGATGCAGCCAAACCCCCCCCCCTCAAACGTTTATGAATAAATCAATTCAATAGTGATGTAATTATTTGGACTATTTCACATCAATGCACTGAGGCTTGTGTGGTGAAAAACTGATTATAGCCTTTATATGTACTTTATCTGTTGAAATATCTGTTCAACTCTCGAGCGAATCAAACAAACACAAAGAAAACTTCAAATACTGTACGTGCCCAAATAAATTCTGATTGGTGTTCATTTGTTAAAGTGTAAATTGAACGCGGGTCAGGGAGAGAGCGAGGAGGGAGCACATGCAGCAGGGTGATACAGCACAATGCAAGGAGACCGGCCCGCCTCCGCGAAACGAACGTAGCGGAAACACTGATATGTCAGAGACAGAACAACTGGTGTGTCGAGGGCGCATCGAGCCCCCGCAGCTAGGGAAACACCATCCCCTTGTTTTCCATCCTCCATGTATAGTGTGGGTAACACTTGCTCTACAATATAGTGCATTATTCATTGCAACTGTGGGGGCTGAGCACTTAAAGACAAAATAATTGCACTGCATAATGACGACGTACCTACACCTCATCACTAACACCCCCCCCCCCCCAGACTGAGAGGCGTAATTGTCGTCCTTAAGCACAAAAACCTGTGTGGTGCATTATTTATTGAAACTGTAGGAGACAAACGCAGGCTACATACCACACGAAGCGTGGTCACAATCAGCCCGAGGTCGTTAAAAAACAGTAATCTCCCCCCCCGACACATACAACAGCAGCAGAAGGCTGATAACGGTGCACTCACCTGAAATAGGAGCTACATGTGGCCAAGACCATCTTGTGACACGGGAACTCTGTGTCCTCCACCAGCAGCACAACATCAGTCAGTAATTTCTGTTCATAAAAGAACTTGAGCTGCTCCAGCAGGGAGACAGCGTAGTCCGTGTTGACCGGCCTGCGCTCACTGA
This sequence comes from Paralichthys olivaceus, assembly GCF_024713975.1. Lineage (NCBI taxonomy): Eukaryota > Metazoa > Chordata > Actinopteri > Pleuronectiformes > Paralichthyidae > Paralichthys > Paralichthys olivaceus. The sequence goes on from NC_091109.1 coordinate 19,004,446, forward strand.
GATCCGACATGGTTGCATCCCATGAATCGCGCCCCAGTTTTGAAAAGTCACACGGCCGGCAGAACCGGACACGAAACAACCAGGAGAAAAAAAAAAAATATATATATTCTTCAAGATTCAAGAGGGAAAACGGCTCTCCAACACCTCCACTGGCCCGAGTGGAGGTGTTCAATTCCTGTGTGGAAAAATGTCTGCTGCTCCTTCGGCTGAGGATGGGTTGAAAGACGAGAACGTTTTGAGGTTGTGGCAACCGAGCGTAAGCGTCAGGCGTCCAGAGGAAGGGGCAGTTCCCCCTCGTAGGTATGTCTGTTGTCTGAGGTCATGCAAAGGCACTGGGGACCAGAGGTAGAGAGAGCGCGACGACTGTCACAACACTGTTACATCAGTGCTCTTCTGAAACACACAGCAGAAAAACAACATGAGGAATTAGAAGACGAGAACAGAAAGTACAACTCCCACCAAAGCTGAGCTCTTCCTTTATTTTCCCTTTTCTAACGTGTCACTCTGATAAACATCCCGACTGGAAACGTCATTATGATGCACTGTGATAAACCTGCCTCCTCATGCAGGTCACCTGCTGCCACCCCTCCCTCCTCTTCATCAAAAGCTTCCAGAAACTGCGCTGACAGCCAGACAGTTGCTAATAGGAGAGTCTGAGTGGAAGTGGGCGGGGCGTAAACTGCCAGACAGCACTCGAATAATGATAATAATAATAAAAAGTAAAGATATTTCATACACATACAACATAATGATGCAATTTCAGTTTTGTGATTAACACTGAAACAGAGACGAACACGTCTCGAAGCTGAAATGATCTCGATCACATCATTTCAGATTAAAGATGATTTCAGGGATCAGATCTTTATATCATTTATATTTATCTATACTCAAGTCAAAGTTTGTTTATACAGCACCTTTCAAACAACAAAGTGCTAAACAGGCTTCAAATACAAAAATAAAAGAATAAACAATTATATACAGTTTATAATGTGTTCTTTATTTGAATTGTTAGCTACCTCGGTGGTTTTGTGATTTATATGAAGCGGCTGCTGCAACACTGCAATTTCCCAGGGGATTAATATAAAGTGCTTTATCTCTCTCTCTCTCTATATATACACACTTTTATATCAGGCCAGAAAATACAATGAAGAATTCAAACAGGACCAAAACATCAAGCTGTGAGAGTTTAGCTGCACTGCTCACACCCTGAATCTCACAAAGCCAACTTTTAACACCATCGGCTTCAAGCAGCTATCAGAGATTAATATAAAGATCTGACGCTGCTACATGATGGATCTAACATGTGTGTGCTGTCAAATCAAACATGTGTTGAACTCAAAGAGCTGCACATGATGGTTTTGCATCAACACGCTGAAGCGGATCTGCAGGAAACACACCCAAAGTGAAAAACCCAGGCTAACTACAGTTAGCATCGCTTTCGCACACCGGGCTAACATCGACAGATTTCAAAAAACACGAGTTGACGGTTCCTGGATGAAAACATGAGGATTTGTTATTTCCAAGATTAATGTCACGCGGACGTGTTGTCCTCTCCCTGGTCGGGGATGGACGCGGTTGATCGGTGCGAGCAGGATGAAGCTAACTTCATGTGAACACGTTAGCTTCGCGTGAACACGTTAGCTTCGTGTTTAACGCGTGTTCCTCTCACGCAGCGCTTTCCGATTCCCGACACGCGTCGCGCAGCCGCTCTTTCTGGGGGCGAACGCGACAAATTAAAACGTTCTTCCAACATTTTTTTGGAAGTAGCCTGATGTTAGCTAGCTAGCTAGCTAGCTGCGTTTAGCCCGTCGCCCGATGCCCACCGCGTCCAAAACAAACCCAGGGGTTGGCTAACTGGCTAGCGGGGGGTGGTTAGCTTAACTGCGGACCCGGCTGGTGGCGTCCTGCGGGGGGTTCGCGTCAAAACAGCCGCTCGTCGACGCGACCGGTTCGGATTTTATATAAAAACATGTGATCGTCTCCCTGCGATGTGTCACGTTATGTCGCTAGCTCGACTAGCAAACAGCGGGTTAGCGAGCTTTAGCTTCCCTCCACCGCACAGTTCCGGGGTCGGCTAAAGTGTTAGCATCTCCGCCGGTGACCCGCGAGAGACACGGGCGTCCGCCGCGACCAGCCCGGCGGTGAACTCGCTCCAGACGCGACACGGTAACCGCAGAGACGCGGTCACGCTGCTGCTAGCACACACACACACACACACACCGCTAAGCTAACGGAGCTACACAGACGGAGGCTAGCTACCTGAGGAGTTCGGCGGTGGGAGCACGAGCGTCCCGGCGGCAGGTGACGGGACCTGCGGGGCTGTCCACACGCTGAGGCGTCGCTGCGGCGTCGCTCGTCGGCTCCGGGGGGTCGACTGAGCCGCTGGAGCCGGAATTAGACGCGAGAGAGTCGAGAGGAAGCTTCGACCAGCGGAAAAGATCTGCGCATCACCGCAGAGGACATGTTAGGATACCGCACATGCGCACACGGCCGCGGCCAACACCGGCCCCTGCTGGACACACCGCGGCACTGCAGCCGTTTCAAATTCAACACGAGAGCGAAGTTAAATTCCAAATAAATTGAGATTAAAGTTAAAATAAAGTTACACGAGATGTGATTAAGGATAAAATGAGTTCATGTGATGTGATACAGTACAATGGAAGATAAGTTGTAATGACAGATGATTAGATGAGATTGAAGATAAAATAAGATAATATAATAGAAGATGAGTTAGAATGAGATAAGTAAAAATAAAGATAGGATTAGGTAAGATTGAAGTTAAGTTAAAATAAGATAAATCGTTTATTTCTCCTGAATGTTCTTAAAGGTCATAAAGACATTTTATTTTTACCATAAGCTTCCTAATGAAACATGACTTTAATTCCTACAAAAATCTGACATTTCACCTGCAAAGCCAAACATTTTTTTTTCAATTGAAGCTCATTTGCAGACGTGATATTCTCAGAATGATCTAAATAGATAAATAATCTTTTTTTAAACACACATATGTTCAGCTTCATTCTCTCATAGACTGCAGAATAATGTTTAAAACTGTTCGAGTTTATAATCTGAGAGTTTCTCGTGTTTCTGTCTCAGAACATTTGATCCTCATCAAACTCAGGCAGCAGCTGTTTCCTGTTCCACTGATTATTTCACATGTTGCAGCTTTTGTGAGTCGAGCGTCACGTGGAACCAGAAGCTTCTCTTCTTCTGTTTGTCTAAAGGAAAACTGACTGTAAAGAACAAAACTTGATTTCCGGAAGCTGTCGTCGTCTTCCCTCTGAAGAGTTTTATTCTAACAGGTTGAGCAGGAACGTGATTCCGAAAATGGAGGGTAAAGATTTTCTTATGTTAATTTTTCCAAATTCAATTGAAATTTCTCTGACGAGCAGAGCGTTTCTACATCGTTTCTTGTTGTGATATTTCCCCTGCTGCTTTCTTTAGATGGAAACAAACAGCCGCACACATTTGGGAGTGGACAACAGAGAACTAACCACCCCAGACCTTTTTTCTACGTCCAGCCTCCATCTCAACCTTATTACCTCTACCAGCACTGGCAGCTGAACAACCCTTACAGTCACTATGGTTTGCCTGGAGGTATCAAGCTCTTTAAACTTTACTTTATGCAGCAGCCATCCACTGTTGATTTCCTAAAATCTCAAATTTATGTTTTTATTATTCCTCTAGGTTTTAATTTCAACCGTCCCTGCATGCCACCCTACCAGTACATGCAGTACCCTGGCTACGTTTTCCCTCATGCTCCCATGTATCCGGTTGACAACAGGCGAATGTTTGAGCCTCGGTTCCACGCTCCCGCCTGGAACCAGCAGCATCACTTGCAACCTCATGGGCGTCGAGAAATGGCCTGTTCAGAGGCCCAGACGGACCCCAGTGATGCTATATCCAAGCTAATCGAGTGCCTGGATAAAATTCGAGCCAACGAGCTGCAGGGCGCCGAGAGAGAACTTGACTCTGGTGTCGCCTCCCAGTCCTCGGGCATGTTTTCTCCAGGAGAAGAGAGGAAGAGTGAAGGGCAGGGTCACATCCTGCCTTCAGTGCCGGATGACAGTCCTGCCGTTGCCTTCAGTGACTCCACAACAGCCGTGTACGATGCAGAGTCCAGCCACAGGAGCCTGGACGTCATGAGCCCTCAGGAATGCTGGTCAGGAGCCTTGGAGGAAGAGCTTCCCCTCGATAGCTCCTCTGTTCATGAAGACTGCCCAGAGCTCGAGCAGCTGGCAGAGGATCAACACTTTCCCCCTCTGGAGAACGAAAAGGTCACAGATATCCGGTCAGATGTCTTAGAGACTGATCCCAGCGTTCCCAAATGTGAGGTGGAAGAGCTCCTGAAGTCGTCACTGGCACCTTCCTTCTCCAGTCAGCTAGTCCTAAAGGAACCTAAGAGCAGTGACACCGCCTTGAAGTCAGAACATCAGGCAGCGTCTCCGGATGAAGCCAGATCAGATGCAAGCTACCAGATCCTCAAGTTGCCCTTTGAGAGCATTTTGACGCCTGGAGCTGCAGGAGCCGGTCGCCTCTCCTCCCCTGCAGCCCCCTACTTCTACAACTACCTCTCCATGCAGACCACGCACGAGCGGATGAGCGTCCTCAGTCCGTCTCTGGATGAGCTTTCCTCCAGGGATGAGATGTTCTCCACAGATCTGGACGACGTGGAGCTTTTCCCCAAACACGTGTATACAGGCCAGAAGCTGGCAGAGGTCGTTGGTGCGTCGCCTCAGGCTGCCGAAGAAGTAGAAGAAGTGTGGCTGCCGGGTTCCAAGAGGTTCATGTGCGCCTGCTGTGGGAAGAACCTGGCAAAGGGTGCAGGTAGGACCAAAGCCCAAAGCTCCACTGTGTACAGAGACGAAGCCGGGGACTCTGAGGAGGAAGGCAGGTATAGAAGAGGGTGTGAGCAGCCGGTCAGGGTGGTGGTGAGGAAGCATTCTGCACCCAGGAAGCCTCAGTCTGTCCCACTGAGACATCCAGTAAGACCCTGGTATAAAAGAAACCAGTACAAAGACCCCTCGCATCCATTCGACCAGGAGGGAGGTCACGACCTCTGCAAGCAGGAAGCAGCTGAGGGTGAGATCGGAGCCGTGACTGGCGGCGAACTGCAGTTCAGAACATGTGAGGGTGAGAGTCTCAGCTTTTCACATCTTTAATTCAACAGTCATCTTTAGCCCAAATGTGTGAAACGTGTGAATCATGTTATAGACCGAGTCTGCAGAGACGATCTGACCACTGCAGAGAAAAGCCGGTGGGCCGACGGAGACGTGATTCCCAGGAGGAGACAAGGAGCCGCTCTGCCCCGACAAGGTGAGAGAAAGAGAAACCGTCAGTTCGAAGAAGAATCAGAATGAGCAGCCCAACAGTCCTTTTTAAATTCTATCAAGTTGCTTTGAATTTCACACACTCATAAATCTCAGTCCCCTAAATATGCCTGATTAGTTTATTTAAGATTCTTGAATTAACTTTCTGAAAAAAATCAAGCAAAATGTTAAAAGTTTCTGTGGAAAATGAAAAATAAAACAACCTACTGGACCCGCCCCCTGACGCGGATCACACCAGGATTTAACCGGTTCTTTGCCGCATCACATCCTTCCACCAAATTCTGTGGAAATCTGTTCTGCAGTTTTTACACAATCCAAACAAAACAAGACAAACAAAACAAAATGACTTCCCTGGCTGCAGTATGAGGCGCTGAGGGAGCTGCAGCACCATCTATTGGCGAAAAGTGTAATTACAGAGCTTAAAGTTTTAGTTCCTTTAGTTCTCCAGAGTGAAACTTTGACAATAACATTTATTTCTTTGTTTGATTTTATTTTTAGAACCTTCACTGTATTTAATCACGATTGTTTGCTGACGTCTTTAATTTACACTGACTCTGTCGTTGATGATTTACTTCCTGTCTTCGACAGAGATGAGTTCTCAGAGGAAAGTGATGTACCAGCGGCCGAGAGACGACGACGACGCGCCGCCTCCATTACACTGGGAGCGAGGTGGCCTAAGGCTTTTTCTTCTGTAGAACTATTTATACTTTCACTTTGTTCACATCTCTGAATGTTGGGATTTCTTTACGCAGGCTCGACCATGAGAGGAGAACCAAGGTGTTGACGTCCCTGGACCGACTTTTGATCAACGTGTTGAACTGTAGGTGAAACTGTTATTTCTATAGACTGTAAATAAAGATGGACGACTCGATCTTATAGCTTATAAACTCTGCCTCCTCCATGTTGGTGGATGGGGTTTACACTAAAAAGTAAGAAATACACAGAATAGATTGAGGTATTAGATTATTTTATCAATACATATTCATGATTCTTTGTTGATTTTATACATTATTATTGTTATTGATGCCACTTAGAATACGGTGAAACATGATTGACAGCTGAGACTGACTCGTGATTGGTGGAAGCCTCACGTTGGGAAAGTGGGAGGAAGTTAATACGTCTTCCATCTTTATTTACAGTCTATGATTATTTCTCAAACCTGCAACACAACAAGATGTGATTTATGTCTCCTCTCCTCCTCAGGTCCCCCTGAAGGTGTTAATGTTCCAGGATAATGTAATGACTTAGAGCACCAGGTGAAATGCACTGCACAGGAAGCCTCTTTTTGTTAAATGTGAAAATTAAAAAAATGTATAAGTATAAAGTTTCTGCAGAGACACTGCCTTGCACTATTCATGATAAATGGATTTCACGACCAGGCAAACGGGCTGAGAATGATGGTGTTGCCACTGTTTGGGGCCAGTCCAATAAAGTACTGTCATTATTATTTAAGTTTTGTCTTTTAATTATTTTGTGAAATCATGTGTTTGTGTTCCAGTGTCCAGGTTAATATGTGTCTCAGTTAAAATAGCTGGACATCCTGAAGAAGCAGGTTTATTTTTTCACCCTGTTTCTGGATAACTTGAATATTTATATAAATTCTCCTTAGATTCAACACAATGAGAGAACAGTGACACAGCATTTATCAGTCAGATCAGTTTAATCAATCTTAATACAGACAAATGTATGGATCTGCAGTATCACATCACTATAAATTGAATATTCAAGAGATTATTGGCTGTTGAGTGGATGAAAGAGAAGTTTAATTTCAACTTTATTAAAAATCATGAACGTCTTTATCAGAAAACCTGGTGGAAGAATCTGGGACGTGTTGCAGAAGAACCCATTTTTGTCTTTAACATTGTGTGATAAGACATTTTCACAGATATTGCAAAGAATAATTCATGGATCTTGATGAAAAGACTGATATTTATGAGTGTGTGTAATCTAGTGCAGATACAAATAAATATCTTGATCTAGTGAAGCAGTGTTTTCACAAGGGAACTGTTCCATTGGTCTATTGACTGATAAATGGATGTTATTTTGATTTTTGGCAAATTACTCTTCACTGTCATTGGCCTAAAAAGAATTAATCGCAGCTCTTCTATTTCACCAATGGATGGCGATGATGCTCCAAACATAAGGGAAGGGCTGTTTGTAAAAACATGTCTGATGAATCGAAATGTCAGAATAAGCTGCTGTGACAATTTGCAAAAGCAGATATGTGTGAAGAAAATAAGATTTAAATGAGACCATTGCTGTGAATCTCACTAAACAAATAATCCATAATTTAAAATCACAGTCAAGTTATGAGAGCATGTTTATTTAAATAAAATATAAACATAAAAAAAAACTCTCATCTAACTTCATAACTGACCTTTCAGGGGTCAAACGAGTCTGGAGCTCAGAGCGAAGCTAAAATAAACAGGAAGTTCCTCTTTGCATCTCACGCCTATAACCTGTGGTTCTGTCATCTCGCCAACAACACGACCGAGTCAGGAGCCAATCCTCCTCCAAGTGTCGGCTCACAGAAACCTGATCCGAGACGCTGATCCTCCTTTTCGTCCCATCTCTGATCTGTTGCGTGACCTTCCACAGGTGAGTTGATGTGCCGCAGTGGGAGGGAACCAGTGACACAAACACTTTTCATTGGCTGTAAGTGCAGGTCATTAACGTCTAATTGGACAATCGTCACCTGGGACAAAAATCTGTCCAATCAGTGTCACATTTTAGGAGCAGAGCTGAACCTTCAGTCCTCACCTTTGATTTCCAACTTCAGCCATATTGGAAAGTTGTGTTGGTTTGTTAGTGAAGTTAGTTTTTTGCTCTTTCTGCTGTAAAATACTCTGAAACTGTCCGGTGTGTCTTTGTCCGATATTATGGACGCAGCCACGTCTACGTTGCACCACTCTTTCGGTCTGGGCCCTCGGGGTCCGATGCCTCCACATGGAGCTCCGCAGGCCCAGGGGCCCCATCAACAAGCTCCAGGCTCTTCAGGAGCTCCACGTGCTGAGGAGCAGCACCACAAACCTTTCTTCTACATCCAGCCCTCGCAGCCGTACATGTCCATGCAGGGTCTGCAGTGGCCTGTGCCGATGCCCATGCCTATGTCCTACAACCCGTACTACGGCTACCCTGGTTTAGGTAAAGAAGCTAAAGTCTCAATCTCCTTTTCTGTCTCGTGCAATTTATCTTAAATGCAAATCTTTTCGTGACAAGAATCACTGTTGTATTTGGTGTTTTTCTAATCCTGAACTCAGATGCACAAGTGTCTCCTGCCGCTTCAAGTATTTAAGTAATTTCATGCTACAAAGTTCACATTTATGGATTCTGGATGGTGAATGCATGACTTTGCTGATCCCCCTGACTTTTCCTCTAGCGCCACCATGAGGTGCACATTTGTGGTTTTGGATTAAATGTCTCAACAACTATGGGACAGATGAGGTTTTGTACACACGCATGTTTACCTCATGATTTCTAAACCCAGAGGAAAATGTTACTTCTCATAATTGTCTTTTCTATATGAAAGTTGAATTTTCTTTTCCTCTTAGAACCTTTTTTCAAAAACCTGTGACCAGAAGCTTCGGCTGTTTCTGTGTGTTTTAATGCAGATCACCAACGTTTGCATACAAACACCCAACAGTTAAATAAAGAGCAAAGTACCTTAGTTTATATTGAGACCATGTTAGTACTCTGCGTTCCTGTGGTTTAGAAATATGCTTTGTTCGGACAAAGATTAATTTATTCAGTCAGATGTTGGCCACTCATTTCAGTTTTCTGTTTAAGGTTATGGGATGCCGATGATGCCTCACTATCAGCCGAATCCATACATGGAGCCCCCTGGCTTTGTGGTACCCCACACCCACCTCCACCTGATGGACTACAGACGCTTGCTGAACCCTCAGTACTACCAGACCATGGCGTACCACTCCCGCAGGTTCCGCTACCAACAAAACGGCCCGACCAGGGAAATGACCAGCTCTCAGGTTCAAACTGAGCCCCTGTCTGCAGCCCAGAGGAGCAGCACGCCGGCCTCCAGTGACGCCTCAGCTGCTTCAGTCTGCAGCAGCAACTCCCCCAACCAAATGATCTCACCAGTCAAAAATGTTCTGGAGCTTGAAGATCCGTCGCCCTCTTCCCAGACCAGGACGCCACCGAATGGCAGCTTCGTGATTCAGACGGAGGAAGTGAGGATTGAGTGCTGCACGACACCGGTGGGATTACAACTTCTGCACGCTCGTGAGACGGCAGAGGTGTCCCACAGGTTTTCACAAGATGTGGTTCAGCGTAGCGCCATCCTCCAGGGTGGCGTGCTGCAGGACGACGGGCTGCGTCTTCCTGCAGACCAGTCGGAGCAGGCTCTTCAAGCTTGTCCTGACATTCTTCTAGTTGGTGGTGGTGAAGATATCTCTGCTCTGGAGGAGTCCAGGGATCCGACGGACCCTGTCGCTGAGGTCTCGAATGTTGGGTCTCAAGTCGCAACTCATGGGGATGTTGAGGAGACGAAGAGGGAGGAAGACCTGAGTAACTTTCGTTTCAATATTGTTCACCTGCCCTTTGACCCCAAGTACCTGGATGAGCTGCGGAAGATGGAGTCCACCGTTTGGTCGGTGGAGGAAACCTTGATCCCCTCCGCTGACTCACTGATCCAAAATGGCTGCACAGACTCTCATGAGGAAACACCTGCTGCTGTCACTGAAGTGTTGTCGGTGGATGTGCCGACACTGAAAGAGGAGGCTCCTGCAGAAGAGGTCACCATGATCGAAATGCCTCCTTTGGCAGAGGACGAACTAGAGGACATGGTCCCCGCTGCGGAGAGTCCTGTGGATGAGATGGCGTCTGCAGCTGAGATCTGCCCCATCATGGACGTCGCAGAGGACGCTCCCATCCTCAAACTGATGCACACAGCGGAGGTGGATCTTGCAGGTAATCTGTTGGGTAATTCCCCTCTGAAGCGAGTTAGAAACCAACACAGAAGAGAAACAGACGTCCAGGATCATCAGGACACTTCGTTTGAATCGCTGCCCGCCTACCTCCCCTCATCCAGCTGGTTGGCCGACTTCGACAACGTCTACTATTGCAGCAAGATGCCACCAACTCCTAAGAAGCAGAGCAAACCTGCGAACAGCTGTGGTTTGGATGTTCCCACCACAAGAAGAAAACTAGAACTAGAGTATAAAGAGCAGCACAACGTCCGCAAACCAAAGGAGAGGTTCAAACTCAAAGGGAAAGTGGATCGGCGAAGCCTCTCTGACCACGAATGCTGCCTCCGAAGAAATTTCAACGAGAACGCGCTTGCCTCGTACGCGCCCAAGAGGGAGCGACTCTGCTCCAGGTGTTCGGCAAAACGAAGTATCTGCACGTCAGCCAGTCCAGGACTTGACGGAGGAAGGAACTTAAAGAGAAAAGCTGGTCCCCTCCAACAGTGGAATGAAGCTCCCATACCAACATGTGAAGCTTGTAAATTTCACACCAAGAAACCGGTGACAAAAAGCTCCAGCCCTGACGTCCGTGGTCTCCATCAGGGACTCGACACCGAGGGAGAGTCTTCTGAGAACAGCTCGTGTCGCAGGGGATCAAAATGGAGGCCAGCCGACGATCGCAGGAAGCCGGCGGACTTCAAGAGGCCGCTGGCGTCCAAACAGAACCAGGAGAAGTGTCCTGCGGCGGCGTACCCGAAGCTCAGGGAGAAGAACTGCGTGTGCAACGAGCTGCAGCATCAGCCCGTCGCATGGGAGCGGCTGCGCCACTGTCACCACGGCAACGACATCCCGGAAATGGATGAAAACTGCGTCATGCCGGCTTCTGTGCAGGACAAATGGAGGAATGTGGATCAGGTTTACTGGACACACAGGTGGCAAAGTGGTACGTACGTCTCATGACAATGTTCAGGATTCACTGAAGCTTCTCACGGGTGAATATTTAACAGTTTTCTGAATGTTAGTTTGGCTCCAGACAAATTAAACAAACCTTCCTCCATCAGACGTGTTAATAATGAAAATAACTGAAGCTGCATCAAACAGTTCTTTGTTTTAATGAAACATTTTAGATTTTATTATTAATCAATTAACAGATTTTGGGTCATTTGTGTATTTGTTGAACTCGACTCTGTTGGTAAATCTACAATTTGTCTTCCAACAGAGAAATCGTGGAAAGCGATGATGCCCGACGTCGACGGCTCCAAGAAGGAGGCCAGATCACAACACTTGAATAAACACAAAAAATCACAATCACAAGGTTTGTTTCTGACGTCGTCCAGAATCAACTTGACAAGTTATTTTATAGAAGAGGGGAAAAAAAGGATGGGAACTCTAAATGCAGAGAATCTATATACGTATATTATTATAATATCTCCGACCTGTTTGAGATTCTATGGAGAATATATTGTCATTGTAAACTGAAATGTTTGACTTTCTGTTTTAAATGTGTTTTCTCTCTGCAGGAACTCGTAGAAAAGACACAAGATGCTGATTTTGCACAAGAGCACAGAGTGGAGAAAAAAAAATCACTTTTAAAAAGAAAGAACTGTACACACTTAATTTAAAATTTCACCTAATTTAATTGTACAATAATTCACAATGTGCACTATTTATTAACATGTAAATAAACACAATTTATAACAACTTTTTGTTTTTGTCTGGATTCAAAAAGATATAATTTGCTGCTGTTCCTCCCGGTGAAGCTGTAGTAACCGAGGTCGTCCACAAGATAGAACCATTTCTACATAAAGTACAAATCATCAGGCGATAAATGTCAAACTCACACTTTTTATTCTTTTCAAAATGATGGAACTATTCGTAAATGTTTAAATTATAGAAGTGAAACATTAAATTTAATATTAATGGAGAATTTAGAATATTATTGAGATGAGGAATTTGTTTCCTCTGGTGGATTCTGCTCCAACTTATTTTAACAAACCATTTAAATCAGTTCTGGTTTAAACAGGTTGTGAAACACACAGCGATCGAGTGTTTGCATCAGACCTTTCTCCGACTGAGTCTTATCTGGAATTACTTTCAGGTGTGTGTTTATCATTACACAGCCGAGTCACCGGGGGTCTCCCTGTGGCTGCCAGGGAATCAAACCTGTGACCTTTTGATAACACAGTGGCCTGTAGCTTGAAGAGTGACTCTTGGAGCACAAAATTCAAATTATACTAAAACCTGAAAAAAATGGAAACGACATCCTCCAGTAGAAAGTTGTGGTTTGTCTTTAATATCTCAACAGCAATAGAAAGTATTGACATGAGATCCATCGGCTGTGGTGACCCCACGACCATCACTGTAGCGCCACCATGTGGTTGACATTAGTGACACATTCACTTATTCTTCTTCTTACCCAAACTTTAAAATTCAGGTCATACTGAACAACCATTCGTTAATTTGACTTGATTTTTAATGAAAACACTGAACTAGGATTAATTTCAATAATATCCATCAGCCTCAGCAGTTAAATTGGGCCAGAATCTGGTCTCTAAACATTTAAGTTTATTAATAATTTAGTTTGTTTAGTAGTTTTATCTAAAATAAATGATTCCAGTCGTTGTGATCAGATTTAAGTGAAGTGAATGAAGTGTCTGATGCCTCACTGTTAAATAAGTTCAATTCATTTAAATTCAAATTTTCTACACAGATTAAAAGTACAAAATTAAAGTAAATAGGCTGCTTCACTCGCATCGAATCCTTTCTTCTCATATTTAAGTCAACACTCACTCGACGGGATAAACTGCTGAAATCCAGGTGTGCAGAACTAATCTGCTGGAGACTTGAAACCATCACAGCCGCTGAAGAGGCTTCTGCAGAAACGCTGAACGGTCTGAACCGTTTGGTAAATGAAGGATTTAACTTTTTAATTTTAATGACTTTGCAAAAGTAGTTCTTCATTTTGTCGGAGTGAAAATTGACAAAAAAGGAACAAAAAGGAATCAACAGGAGATGAACACGAAACCTGGAGTTTCCTGAATGTCAACATTGGTAGATGTTTAAAGTGTCTTGTTCCTGAACGTGTCAGCGAAATCATGAAAACACTCTGAAACTGCCGTGTTTCCAACACTGCGTTGAATTAATGGACAGATCCGACATTATTAGACCAGTGTCAAGCTGTGAACTCCATTATTGACCAATAACACGTAATGTCACAGCCCGAGGGGAAGGACAAACTGCACGCTGAATAAATAATGAGTCCTGTTGGACCATTAGAGTTCCTGCAGGGTTCTCCAGGCCTCAGAGAACAGGAAGGAAACCAATTCCACTGGTGACGTCCTGCATGAGACATTTAATGACACGTGCAGCAGTGATAGCGTTCCTGGCTGCAGGGGACGTAATTAATCGCATGTTTCCCGACGGTTGCTTCACGTGAGAGAAGTCTTGCCTCGACATGTGATCTTCTCTCGAGTCTCGCAGCAGGTCAGACTACGATCTGCTTTGTTTTGCTCCCACACAGTTACGAGGACGAGTCAAAAGCGTTTGCAGCTTTGAAAGAACGATTTCTGGCGAATGGGGAGCGGAGGTTCTTTGCAGGGAGGTCAGAGGGGACGGAGGTCGCGGCGGTTGAGTGCAACACATGATTTCCCCTCTGATTCGTCAGTTTCAGGGCCCGAGATGGACAGACTGCGTTTGGACGGTCTCCACGCCGCCGTTCCATCTTCATGACGCCGGCATTATGAGTAAGTGTGCGAGGCTTGGAAGTGATTGGCTCCCAGGTGGATTTACAGCGAGAGGATGTCTGATGCGCTGCGTGTGTCACATAAAGCCGAAGGAGGCACACATATTTCACGCCGAGGGACATAAACAGTCTGGGGCCTGTGTGGGTATAAGAAACGCGGCGCGGAGATGATTTCTCCTCGACCTCCGGGAGCCAGTCGATGTGTTCCGGTGCATGAACTCGAGAACATCCTTGTAAGGATAGAAAGATGAAGAAATCCTCTCCGGTAACAACATTTCTTATTTCAGGGATTCTTCCGCTGTGAGACGAACCACGTTCATGAACTTGTAGAGAGTCGGTTTCACTGAAAACACACAAAGATTTTAATTTGACGTAGGATTGTTCTTGTGTTTCTTATTTCCGGGAAACAAGTCGACAAAAGAATTGGAACGCGGCTGCGATTATGATACTTTAACGATAATTAACGTTATCTCGGTAACTCCTCTGGTGGTTTCTACAGACGACTCTACTTCTCACTTTATAACGTCGGAGTTTGTCTCAATCTCTATAGTTTCAAGTCTTCTTCAATACAGCTGATGTTCAATTTGGAAATTGTGATAATTTAAAGTAAAATAGACTGTAAAGCATCGTGTTTACACAAATGCAGACTAGTCAGACAAAGTTTCATGAGCATGTGTATCAACAAAGAAACATCTGGACGCAGGGTTTTATTTCTGCCACTCTCTGCACGTGTGTTTACAAAATGATTAGAAACGCACGAATGGATTTCCACCAAACTCCGTGGAAACAAATTCGGAGCTGATCCGTCAAAGGTCAAAGGTCAAGTATGAAAAACACATTTTCCAAGCTATGTCCCCAAACATCAAATGGTTTGTATTTGTGCAGCTCTTTTCTGGTGTCGATGAATTTACAGCTCATTTTTTTTATCCTTCACACACATTCATCATCAAACTCTGTCAACGCAGTCGTTCGGATCCAGGATCTTGCCCAAGGACGCCGCGGCAGACGGAATGGATGAGACCGAACGCAACCTGACAATTAGAGAGATTTGGAGGCGTCGGTTCACCTCAGGGTCGACGCTTAATTCCAGATTTCAAGTTTCCGTGTGCATTTCAATATGTCTGTGAACTGTGATTGAACCGTTTTCCGATTTTATGCTCATGTGTCAAGCTGCGTTTGAGTGAGTTTCCAAATGAACAAAAGAAAAAACATTCTGTGTATAGTGAGTCTATACTGTGAGTGTGTGTGTGAGTGTGTGTTTGTGTGTGAGTGTGTGTTTGTGAGCAGCTGCTTGAGATGTCTATAAAAGCTGTGGGAGTTCAGGAGCATCCATTCTGCCTCCTTTACTGTTTGGAGTGACTCTGTCACGTGGGTTTTCCTGGAGAACAGCGGAGCAAGTTTCACGGTTCAAGTGTTTTTAAAATGCTCATCATCCGCCGACGTCTCGGAGACGAGTAAATGGAATCAGAACGACAGATTACTCTGAGGAGGGCTCTCTGCTCCTCTCTCAGACCATTACAAATATATAGGAAGAAGAAAATAACAGAGAGAGTTTATTGTTTTCACCTTGAGTTTGTCCTCACGGCAAAATGCGTCCTGGAGACATCTGCAGCCAGAGGTTTCCAGCTGTTTACATGCGTGTCTGTCGTGGAGCATAAAACCAGTTGGACGTGATGACGGCGTCCAGATGTGCGCTGGTGGAACCACGAATGAGACAGAAATAACACGTAGATAGGAGGAGACAGTTTGAGTTTACATTTCTTTGGGTGCTTGTGTGCGTCATTCTTTCCTTCATTAACGCTCCTACACCGTCAGAACCGGTCGCACCACCGCGTAAAACCTGTCGACATCATCAGACCCTCACCCCCCCCTCCAGCCGGAGACAAACACCGCCGGCGTCCTGACACCACCGTCTGCTCTCTGGAGGACATGATGGATGCTCGGTCGAAGAATCCCTTCTGTCATCTGGACGCCCAATTAGGGGCCGGCTGCGGCTGGCCACTCCGGACTGAGAGGTGCGAGGGCGGCATCAGTCACTCGGCGGACCACGCAGACTTTTGGTGTCCGCTGGTCACCTGACACAGCAACAGCACGTCTGTGAGGCTGCTGGATCTGTAGTTCTCTGCAGCTTCAACAGGAATGTGTATGTTCTCATGAACACGTGTGTGTGTGTCTCTGTGAGGTGTGTGGTCAGCGGAGTCGTGGTCCTGTGTGGTTCAGTGGCACCGACATCAGCGGGGTTGGAGGTTTGATTTCCACCGGGGCCTCCGTCACTCAGGTGTACGCACTAACTCAAGCAAAAACACACTGAAGGTCGCGCTCGGCTCCTGGCAGCAGCGAGCTGGAGGAAATGTAGCTGGAGGACGTGGAAACACGACCTTGACCGTGTCATCGCCGCCACACAACACGGACCACGTCCGACATTTTCCTGTTGGATTCTCACGTTGGTGTTTTTCTTGGGGTTTGCGGGAAAAACTTGCAGCAGCTGACTGAGATGTTTGCGTTTTCTCACTCAGCCCCTCAGGAGGTTTTATCCTGAGAATATCCTGAGCTCAGTTCAGGCCTGAAAGCAGCTTTACAGTTTGTCCATATATTTCTGGCCACATGAATTCAGGTTGGCATTTTGTTTTCCAACATTTTCAGACCATTTCACTCTGTTCTCATTTTGATTTTGTGAATTCCACTGAGAGAAAAAACCAGCAAATGAAACTGATCTGTGAACCGACTCTTTTCCACTTGATGATAATATCAAGTGGTTTCAAACAGCACACTGTCTGATTTAAAACACGGAAAAGTGCAAGATATTCACGACGGTCTCTCTACACAACTTCTAGTTTTGAAGCCACACGTCATGTGGTCGTGAAATCAACCTTCTCCACTGTTTGAAATGAGCAAATGATGAACAAAGAGAAAGACACCACATATTTAAAAAACATTCATGACGAGTGTTTATCGAGAAGGTCAAACCGGAAAGCGGGCGGCGCTCGGCTGCTCACGAGCTCCACAAGTAAATGTCAAGGGTGCGTATTTTTTTTCCCGCCCTGCTCGTTGGGATGATTCACGCTATCATGCAGCTCGTAGCTGGAGGAGCCGTGGCCTCTCGCACCAGAGAGCATCAGAACAGTAACATCCTGTCGGCCGCAGCACCGACATAGAGCCAGTGTGGTGTGAAGAGGAAGATGGTGTGTGAGGTCTCCAGGCGTTCGATGCTTATCCACTTGTTGGCTGCTGCTGTAAAACAGCTCCATCACCCGCTCAGAGCCTCAGTGCGACCTGCTGCAGCTTCCTCCGCCGGCGAGGTGACGGCAGATAGATCAGCTCTGCAGACTCAGGACCGGCCGCTCCGCCACTTTAACTTTGACAAACGACCTGCGGGTGTAGAAGTTGCAGAGCGGCGGTGAACCCAGAGCGGAAGGTTTTACAAGAGGAGGGAGAACGCACTCGGGGAAAAGAAGCGTTTAATGGAGCAGGTTCGGAGGGGGGGGTGCTGCTGATGGTGCATCTCAGAGGTTGATGTTGCTGTTGCTGTCACAGGCCCATGAAAACATGCATGAGACCCCTGCTCCGAGTCTGCTCATCACTAAAACTCTTCTACGTCTTTTACTGACTTTTTCTTTTTTTACAGATTTGGTGTCTGTCTTGTTCCTTGGTCGTGATTACGTCACAATAAATCTGATTTGACTTGAGTTTGTGGACGAGTCAGTAAATCACTTTTGTTTTGTTTCGTGTTTTTCTTTCCTCAACTAATGAATTAAAGACATTAACAACAGAAATGATGACGTGAAACGTTTTGTACTTTTATTATGTTTTTTCGAAACTGGACTCGATTAATCTCTGCAGGTCCAAGAGTCCCTTAATTCAATCAACATTTACGTTGTTTTTTTGTCCTCATATGAAAGACAAGTCCTCATAATGAGCCTGTAAACAGATTTCAGTCCCCACAACGTGAATCATTTGTGAATCTCCGAGCGCTGAGTCGTTTTCCTGGGTTGAGTTCTTGGCAGCGCTGAGACTCCACCCGGAGGTAATCAGCATTTGGGGCCTTTCAGCCTAAACCTCTGCAGAGGGACGTCCCCCGTACGCAGGGCGTTTTACCCAAACAAACACAGCAGGGGGGGGGGAGCCAGCGACGACCGCGTTCAGGAAGAGGGAGATTGCTAACACGTGCAGCCGGGGGAACGCCGTGTTCCTCTCTGCAGGCCTAATTGCCAGAAAGGCGCAGCAGATGTGGCTATCAGAGGCTGAGCTTTTCATTCGCAGAAAAGGATTACAGGAGAGCGAGGGGGAGCAGACAATAACGTGCAGGATGGAGAGATGAGCTAATCCTGTTTATGTAACACGGTGCGGAGACGAGGTGGGGGAACTGCAGAGGAGAATCACACCCACCTGTGAAGCTGCAGGTTTAACAGATGATTACGCTGAGATACAAGAGGAAGAGCCACTGCTCTCCGGAGATTCAAACACATGAATGGAGCTAAATTATGACTCGCGGAGGCTTTTAGAGATGCTGCATGTGACGGAGATAATGGTTGAAGTTTTCACTTTATATTCAAATGGTAATTTTTCAGGTGAAATGGGAGAAAAACAGCTCTTTCTTTGTCAGCGATGAGGAACCTTTGTTCTGGGACTTTTTACTTTTTACCATGTGTTTTTGAATTTATTCTAAAATCTGACTGCTGAGCTTCCAGGTTGATTAAACTGTACCTGACCTTCGTGGGATCATATGAGCCTGTGCTGTCTCAGCGAGAGCTTATTCTATTCTACTCTCTTTTAGCTTCACAGCTTTCCAGTTTACTTTTTAATTCTATTTTCATTCTGCTCATTCTTTAATCAATCTATCACGTGTGCGTTCTCACAAACAGCCCCTCCGGACATTTTCAGGAAAACAGCTCAGTTTAGCTTAGCTTAGATTTTTCCTAATCCCAAATCATTGTCTATTTTGTTTGTGTCCGATAATTCGAACCCTGAATCCTCGTGGCTGTTGGAGAGATAAGCTACAGCGGGAACAACCTCGTCCTGTCAGACACCATAACGCCTCCTTCAGCTCGGCGCTCGTTGTGCTTCTCCTGTGATAAGCCCTGTTGTACATTTCCAACCAAGACGTGGAAACCGAAGCACAGATGGTGCGGAAGCTTCTGCCGTGTGGTCTGATAGAATTAATGAAGAACTGTACAGACGGATCCACGCTGTGAAGGACGGCGCCAGCATCGATACTTCCACGACACACACTCACACTTCACTGCCTGATTAAATCCGTGTTACCGTAACCCACCGATGATTTATCTCAGATGTTCGGCTCTAAAGCGAAGGTAACCTCAGTAAATTTAACGCTTTCCCTCTAAAATCAACTCATCCCTTCAAGTGCGATGAATAAACCTCCAGAGCCAAAAAGAATTTGATCTCCCGCCTGCTTTTTCTGAGCCTGTTAACACAAGATATGGAGGGTTTTTTTTTCCACTTTCCCGAGGAAGGCTCTGATAATCCCTCGTGGATGGGAAGTATCTGACCCAGCCGCTGATTCCTGGACGCCCTGCTGCGCCTCCATCATGGATTAACGGAGCTGAATTGGAGATCAGAAGTGGGGGGGGGGGGGGGGGGGGCAGATGGAGCCGATGGACAGAGGCGCCATCCAGGTGTGAAAGTGCACACATTCACCGTCATGGTTTGGTTTATCTCAAAATGCATGAAATCTTCCCCCGGAGATCGTCTCATAACAAGGTCATTAGACCCCCGGACGCTTTTTAAAAACCTCTGCAGCCAGGATGCATGTGTGGCCATGTGCGTCTCTGTATACACAACATATAATATATTCATCCATCTCCACTTAGCATGAGAATTGAAGGTCAGGCTGCTGAAATGAGAAGCGGCCAGCCTCAAAATTCAATTTCTGCTTCATTTCCAGACCTTAATACATCGTCCTGTGTGCTCAGAGGCCGCTTCATTTCATACCCCGCACATGGGCGCCTGCCGACATGTAACCGCCACCAACTCCCCCGGATACGGCGTCCAACTCACACCGTCCTCACTGCCAAATAAATCAGTGAGAGACCATTGATCACCCGCAGCCTGGGAGACATGAGAGGAGAGAAATAATTAGACGGAATGAGAGATCAGAGAGTGAGGAAGACGAGTGGAGGGGGAGGAACGTGAGAGATGCGAGGGACGATATTTGGGCGAGAGAACGCGGAGAGAGACAAAGTGAGCGAAAGAAGAGAAAAGAGGGCGACATGTACCGAGGCGTGTTGGAAGTGTGTGTCTGCAGAGTGAGATACTGAACAGCCGGCTGCAGAGAGACACACAAACTGTGAGGATTTACAGCTTTTTAAAAGACTCCAACAGTCGCCGGCGTAATTGTGCAACTCCTGGTGTTGTCCATCACGTCGAGCCAGTGAGTCTCCTGGCGTTCGGCATGCGTCGCTGACTTTCTCCTCCATCCTTCCTTTGCAAAGACAACTTCCTCTTTTCTTTTACGCTTCCTGGCTTTTCTACCACACTCCTGGTTGCCACGTCTCCGTCGCTCGGGTCGGTCAAACCTGCCGATCGACGAGAAGCCATTGCACACAGACACAGGAAATGTTTACCAGACTGCGAGGTAAAGAGGTTTATCGGGGAAGTCGTGCCCCCTGGTAAAATAACCTCACCCAACCTGCATGTCTTTAAACCGTGGGAGGACACTGGAGTATCTGAAGATGTCAGAAGCCTAAACATATTCAGCTTTAGTTCGTTTTGTCTGATTAACAGTCAAAAACCTAAAGATTTTGAGTTTACTGTCATAGAAACTGAAGGAATTGGCAAATAATCACAATTGAGAAGCTGGTAATTATTTATTTATTTATATTTTTGCTCCAAATGATTAATATAGAATTAAAATTATTGCTCATTCTATCAGTTGACTGATCACATTTGAAAGTCTGTGAAGAGCCTATATTTTGAAAATAAAAATAAAGAACCCCCACCCCCCCATAGTAATAGGATGTTACCAGGAAACCTGTACAGAGCCTGTTTTTTCAAAATAAAACCCTAGAGATACTTACTGACCTTAAAAGGAAGCCTGAAGGAGGCTGAATTTTTAAAATGAAATCCCATGGATGGTGATAAAACCTTACAACCTTACAACATGGTTTCTCTCTCTCTCTGAAATTGGTCCACTCTCTCTCTGTCCTTCCTCTTAAAGGAAATGTCTCTCTGTGCGGCGCGGCGTCAAAAAGGCATCCGTTCAAAACGTCTCAGCAGGAGAGATTTCTAGTTGGTTATCACAATTCTCTGTCAATCAACTTCACGATAACTTGACTCATCGCTGCATCGCTATGTTTCCATCCACAGAGCTAACATGGCTAAAAAAAAAAAAAGGTGATGGAGAAACAGCGATGGAGCTGCGTCCTTCACAGGAGACAAAGGTCAACCTCTGGAGCGTTTACCTCGCCCTGCTGCAGTTTAAACCTCAGTGTTTCTTCTCTCTCTCATTCACAAACATCCATCGGAGGCAGGTCAGCGAGGGCCTCTCTCTAAAACCTGGTATAAACTCAATCTCACGTCAGAGTGTATCCAATTATACGGCCTCGCCTGCCTCATTCAGAATGAGGTCACCTTAACTCCTATCTCCTCCTCATCCGGCCGAGAGTGAAAGGAGGATTTGATTGGGTGAAAGAGGTTGAGGCGTGCGTGGGGGTTTGGCTAAATTTTCATCAGCATCAGCTTGTTTCAATGTTTTTAGACAGAAGTGTTTAGAGAGTAAGTTAAAGGGAGTCGGCAGCTGCCAGGTTATCACTGTTAAACCTGTTGTTGTGGTACTGCGTGTGTGTGCGTGTGTGTTTACTCATTAGTGTTTCCTCTTCAGGACCTTCTCCAGCACAAACACTGGCCTTGTCAGGACCAGTAGATTTTGTGAGGACCAAAACTTGACTCTAATGAGGTCCTGGGTAAGGTTAGCCATGAATTGGTCATAGTTTTGGTTAAATATTGTGCACGATGAATGAAAGTCAATGCAAAGTCATTTCATTTTTAATTTAAGTGATTCAGTGACGGTTTACTTCATGGGTTCTCTCTGATATTGTGGAAATCATCTATCGGCTGACGATCGAGGAGATAAAGTTTTCATCTGTGTTGTGCAGACTCGGGTGAAATGAGCTGCGATCGGTGGTCGGACTATCTCTCCTGCTTATTTAACAAGCGTTTATACTTTATACCTCATGAGCCTGGAAATAACAGAAGCACTTAGTACACCAATCTAATATGCATGTTCATTAGTTAGGCCTCAGCAACACATTCCACTGCGTTAGCGCTCAGCGTCAAGGTTGATTGGTTCATTCCAGAGATACGGAGTGTTTACAAAAACGTAGGATGTTGTGGGAAAACTGCAGCTTCTCTCCTGATGTCTGATAACGCCGTTCACAGAACGTGACTGTGCTGCCACAGCTGAGATCATAAAACAAAGGGGAGCAGTGATTCACACAAGGTCAGCCTCTGCCCTCAGGTCCTGCTCACTGTAAATCACTCTCGGTGTTCGAGCATCGGCCAAATGCTTAATAAATGTAAATGTCCTCATCACAGAGGCTGAGCCTGGTGCCCGGCCTGCAGGCCCCTGTCAGCCTGTGAGGTCCTAAAGGGATGTGGGGTCATGTCGCCCTGCAAAGCTCTATCGGGCTGTGAAGTCCTATCGTTCCGTGGGGTTCCCAGTAACCTGCAGGGTTCTACTGCGATCGACGGGTTGGCGACCACTGCTCTACAGGTTCCTATCGCTCTGCAGGATCATGTCGCTCTACAGGGTCCTATCAACCTGCGGTGCTGCAGTGGGGGCAGGGAGCAGATGGGGGACGGAGCTGATGCCGCTGATGAGCCACCCAGAGGTTCACTGATTGCTCTAATTTAACGGATGAGCTTCATTTTCAGTCTGCTGGACGTGAGAATCAGGGCGAAACGTGGATGTTGTTCAGTTACTCTTTTTTTTTTTTCTTGCTGTGCAGCTGCCTGACTTTACCTCCGTGTCCTTTTGACGTCTCCCCGCGTTCGCTGTTGCTCTCTCCACAGTGCTGACCTCAGATGTTTTCATGCTGTTGTTTTGGAAACTGTCTGCCGCCGCATGTTATCAGCAGCACTTGACATTGAGGTTGTAACAAAGATTTAAGAAATATTGAAGTCGAGAGTCCAGATTCCTCCTGCAGAACAAATTCAACAAGCCGCCGACGTTTCTGAGCATTTAAATAAAGAAAGTCACAAAAACTGGAGCTGGATCGTGCATTTGTATTTACAGTTCCACTGGACCTCAGGAGCCGGCTGGTGAAGCAGGACTTTCATTTTCATTAGTCGCACTTTTATCACCTTGGTTTTTAAATTTTAGAGCGTCCCTTGTAAACGGCCGTGTTCAGCAGTCAGTGCAGATGTCACATCACATTATTTCTGAGCTGTTAAGCTTTAAGATCATTTCAGGGTTTCTCTTTCTCCCAATTTGCAAACCACTTCATTTTTTTATCCTGTGAATGAGCAAACACATGAATATTAAAGTGAAGAAGGGTGAGGAGTCAATGATGTTGTTTGCGATATGTAAACACATAAAGTGGATGTGAAAACCGTGTTTGTTTCAATCGCTTTTAGAATTTCTGGAAACGAATTCATCCTGTGAGAAATGTTGTAAACATCTTGTGCCTGTATGTAAATCATGGAATAGAATAATCTCTATGTTCATTCACAACATGAAACATACAGAAAAAAACAATATCGTATTTTTTCATTGTATAAAAAATATATTATTTTCTACACGTCTTAAACTAGACTGTTAGACGCTTGCTTTCCACTCCACGCACATCACATTTCTACTTGACATACGTGTTGTACATTACATCAGGCGTGAGGAGGGGGGGGGGGGGGGAAGAGATGTGTGTGGGTGAGAAATCATGTGAGACTCCCAGAGAATCTCCAGAGTTTTTATTTTGGCGAGGATGCGGCCTGTCACTGCACATCACCCAGACAGCCGAGCAGCGAGCACAATAGGCAATTAGAAGCTCCCATGGAAGCACAGGAAACACAGTGTATATAATGGAGGAAACAGTAGAGGGGGGGCAGTGGTGGTGACGGAGGGGGGAGACGAGGTGGGAGGAGGGGAAGTTGTCTGATCCCCGACGGAGGAAAAATAACAATCACCTTTATTTACTCCTCGGAAACACTGGGGGAGTTTGTGCCGTCGTTGCTCGTGAACACGGAAGTCCCACAATTCTGAGGCCTTGAATCGAGCCAAAGACGAAGACCCCTCCCCCTCAATTACATCCAGCCGGCAGCGTTTCCAGGTGGTGGAGGTTTCGTGATGAAGAAGTCGACAGTGTGCCGCCGTCCTACCCCTCGCCCCCCCCCACCCCGTCCCACTTGGACTTTTGCTCAGTTCAGCGGATGACCTGATTTTCCAGGAATGTAAGTGCTCTGTGTTTTTATGACTCACTCATACAAAGCAACGAAGTGGAGGTTGTGGAGGTTATGGAGGGTGAGGAGAGGGTGGGGAGGGAGGGGAGAGTGCTTTCCCTTCATCCATCAACCAATCAAGTGTCAGTGGCGGAAGAAACCCTCCGCCCTGACACACGTCCGTCTCCTCTGCCTGGTTAAATATGCAGAACGTAAACAAAACAGAAACCAGAAGGAAAAAAAGATGTGGCAGAAAATATTTCCTCACAGTTTTCATGTGAGCAGCTGGAGGTCGACAACAAGAGGAAACTAACGGAGTTATACACAAAGTGTGTCGTTTTAGTGAACAATGAGGATTTACTCATGTCACTTGTTGTTATTTGATTTTAGGCTGAAAACTTTACACCTATAGAATTATTTTATTTCCACTTCCACTTCCATCTTACATCCACTCATTTATTTCTCCTGGTCTCAATAACACTCGACACCCGAGAGAACGCGTCACAACGCTGTGACATCACAAAGCAAACGAGCAAACGGTTAATCTGGTTTATGAGCAGAAACTACTCACATGGGACGAGTTAGAGCCAGAGAATATTTAGCATTTACTCCTGTAGCTGTTGCTGCATGTCAGATGTTGCAGGGTTATTGATCCAGCGGGGTGCGGACTGAAGGTTGCATCCTGCCTGTGTGTGTGTGTGTGTGTGTATGTGTGTGTGTGTGTGTGTGTGTGTGTTTATTCAGTCTACAGTGAGGAGGAGAGCATGTCATCCGAATGCCAATTAAGCCGGTGACGGTCAGATCATTGTCACGCTGCGCTGATGACTGGCAGGTCTGACACGCTGGCTGAGCCGTGCATGTGGTCCCATTAATTAATTGCCAGCGGCTCAGGGCTGCACGTGGGCGGACGGAGCGAATATGGACGTCGGCGGCGGCGAGCAGAACACTCGCCTCGTGTAACTTTCGTGAGAAACAAAGGGGGAGAGATTGGGGCAGAGTGACGCTTCGCCGCTCTCCGAACGGAATGAAGTGAATGTTTCTTTTTCCCCTCCGTTGATCTCAGAAGCACAATTTGTTGGTTTCTGCAGAACAATTTGTCGAAGAGCGAAGAACAAAACGTACGGCATTTATCTAATGGGAAGCCAAAGGTTAGCGTTACTCTCCCTGGAGAAGTGTGTGTCTCTTTTACAAACACACACACACACACACACATATTTGAACCACTGCGGCTCGGTGCTCGGTCCCGTTGGGCCGCTGCCAGATTTAGGCGCCAAAAGCATCAACATTAGCATTCGGGGCGCCTATCTATTTTCATTAACTCAATCTCGTATATAAGATTTTTCACAACTCCCACTGGGGCCTGAAGCGGTATCAGACATTTACGGCCTCCTGGGGAGAGCTGCCATTTCAGAGCCTTGATACATCACAAATTTAAATTCATTATCCTCCATAATTAAAGCAAATATATCAAAGACTGCTTACACTGCAGCGATACCGTCAGCAAACAACTCCAGAGGGAGCGAGGCTCGGGCCTGCAGCCCAGGTGGCTTCTAACTGTTCAAACATGCACACACACACACACACACACACACACACACAAATACATACAGCATCTTGTTAAATGCGTCCTGCAGGGTCTTCTTTAATTATTTAATCCCAAACATGAACATTCCCTGCAAAGTCTCACAAAACCTAATCGCAGCTACTTTTAATTATACTCTGATCTCCACATTTAATTATAGTAATTCATTAATTATCACTTTCTGCACCCGGAGTCTACGTCCAATTCTATTCACAGTCCAAGGCCCTAACTTGACTCATCCATAATCTAACTGACCCCCCCCCCCCCCGTGTGCTCTCCGCCACTGCTCTTTTCATTGGCCCCTTATATTGGCTTGGCCCTCACTTTCAAAGGTGCATGCTAAATTCCGGTTATGGTGAGGGTCCTTTTTTTACTGTGGGATGCTAATAATGAATTCTGCCCTTTGCCCCCTATAAGGGCAGGGGGCAGCACTGAGGAGTTTTTGTATGATACAGTATTAATTTGAGTTATGAGTCGAAAGTGAACTGGTAGAGGACATTTGGTGACACGTTAGCGGCAATGGACATGTTCGAAGCGATTCTCTAGTTCTGCGTTCTGAGCTTCACTGAACTTTGAACAAACAGGTGAACAGCTCTTTGTGCAGCTTCAGTCCGTTTCCATTCCTGCAGATCACTTTCACAAGTTTCAGAAAAAAGCTGCAACCGGACAAGATGGCAAACATTCTGGCCTAGAACTAACCAGGAGGCAGTTCACATGTGCTCCTCTGTAATGACACCATGGTAAACAATAGATAAGATAAGTGGAGAACAATATAATGTAGAATACAGTAAAAAAAAAAAAAAACAATGAGGAAGGAAGTCTGAGATATGTTCATATCAAAATAAAGTGTATATTGAAATCAAGTGAAACGTTAAATTCATATGATGATGAACATAAACACAAATCGCATGTGACTCAAGCTATGAGACAATAGAGCATGAAGATAAGAGCTGAAACTTAAAGAGGCGGTGACTCTGAGTCCAGACAGATCTGGGTTGACACTGTCTGAGCCTCATGTTTTCACAGTGCAGTCAGATCCAGAGGAGCCAGAGGAGCCAGAGGAGCGCAGCGGTGCAGCGGTGACTCCTGGCCGGCTGGAACAACACCTCGCTCGACCGCAGCTGGAGCCCGAATCCCGCAGCGTGCGCGGTTATTCTCTCGCCCCTCTGGTGCGGTTCGTCTGCCAGAGGGAGGCTGAGCCAGCGGCCGTCGGCGGAGGGAGGGTTCCACCGTGTTTTCTCTGGAGCGGAGGCAGAAAACAGAGCAGCCACGCCGCCCACTCCTCCGGGGCGCAGCGCGCGTCGACGATTTCGCAATCGCCGCTGCCCCGTTTCAAATGCGCGGAGGAGCGGCGCGGAGCAGACACCCGCACAAACCCCGCAGACGCGCACCCTGAGCCCCGCAGACTGGAACTAACAACAAGGTGAGAAACGCCGTCTCCTCCCCATCCTGCCTTTAAAAACAGAAAATCACCATTTATTACACGGAGTGTGGTGGAGCAGCGAGGAAACAGCAAAGTTGTTTTTCTGCAGGAGGCTTTGTTTTGTCGTGCAGGAGGAGAAGCATCAGTGCTGTTCCGCTTTGTCTGCTCACTTTGGCTCGTGCATTGTGTTCGGTCACTGGTGCACGACCGAGATCCGGGATTGTGGCTTCAATTCTGGTGCAAAGAAATAATTTCAAACCATTTTTATTTTAAGGAACGGGACATATTGTATTTATGGTTTTAACCTTTGAGCCCCTGAAGCTTCCCTGCTTTCTGATCTACATTGTTGTGTCACATCCTTTGTGTTGATTGTCACCCATTGTTGCACTGATTGATTTAGATACAAGAAAAAACAGTAAAATCAACTTTCATCATTATAATCAGTGTTTTTTTTTTTTTTGTGGTTTAATGTCTTTATCTATTTTTCTTAAGCACCTCTGGAGTGGGAGGTGATGAAATGAAATGGAAGTGCCTCGTTTCCTTTCCCCACAGTTTGAAGAAGCAGAATTAGAAATTGATCAGAGAGCTCCAGCTGTGCCTCAGGCCGTGCACGTTCCCCCTGCTTGGGTTTTGTGACATGCTTTCAAAAAATGGGTCAAATGAGGGAGGATTGTTCAGCGACAGACTGGAGATCGGTGAATGGAACCCTGAATCTAAATTTAAAGTTCGGGTGAATGCTGCTTGCCTCATTTCCCATTGCATTTGTATTTTCTTCTTCTTTCTGTAATCCTCTCGCTGACTTACTGCAGCTGGACTCACTCCAACGTTCAGGATGTGTCAAGTCTGACTTAATTCTCTGCAAACTTTAATGGCCTGCAGGATTACTGTGCCGGAACCAGAGTTTGTGTCAGTGTGATTTCTTGTTCTGCGTGTTCAGCTTCCTCCCTGTCTGTAAAACCATTTTCTGCAGGTTTCTTTATGTGCCCTGCACCGATCATGATGTACACGGTCGTGGTTCCCAAAGTAAAGTTGACGAAGCAGCTTATTTTTCGCCACAGCCGTCACGAGAGATGACAATAAACGAGAGAAAACACTGCAGCTTCTGATCTCCTCACGTGATCCTTGACGTGATCGTGACAGTATCAGTTGCAGCAGGTCAATTTACTGCAGCACAGGAAACATTCATCGTCAATATCCTTTGTCTGCTTCAGCCACCTCAGGGCGGTTGCACGAGCCTGTTGGTGCACTCTGGGGGGTGAGGGGCTGAAAAGTCCTGAGATTGTCCGAGTCCGGAACATTTGCGGAACATTCAGGCGAGGGGTGGAGCCTGTAGAGCAGCAGGAGGCGGGACAAATATTCTCAGAAGGGGCTTTGACTCTTTCAGGAAAATGTCAGTGTCAGGTTATCAGGGGAGTTATCTCTTGTGTATTCTGTGGGTTTGAGTCTTGTAATCTGCTTTAAATGGAAATAAATCACAGTCTAAACTAAATGAATTCACATCAAGCCGCTTGTTATCTACCATCATGTGACAATGTTGGTGTTTTTTTCAGTTTTGTGCTCATGGAAAAAAAACACATTTTCTTGTTCCAGCCTCAGAAATGTGAGGTATTTATTGCTCTCCCTGGTTTCACATCGTCGTTAACTAAATACCTCAGAGGGGTTTGTTGTGTTGTTTGGACAAAACATGGAATTTGAAGACGTCACCATGAGCTCTGGGACCATGTGATCGTGGCCTGATTAACCAGCGACGAGGCTCTGAGGCACAGTTTCTCTCTACACGGCAGCGTGCACAGTTTGTCTGCGCAGGGACGCCAGCCGACTCCAGATTTGATCTAACATGAACTCATCTTGGTCTGTGCAACAAAACGAGGTCTTTAAAACTGAACCTCGAGACTAAAGGTAATAAAACACCACCCACTTAAACAAGAGCACTCCACCAAATGCACACATCCAGATCAGTTTGCTCCCGGGCCTGTCCGACCACTTGTGTAATGTTTCTGTGGGGGGGGGGGGGGGGGAAGCATAGTGTGTTAAAATGAACCCTGCTGATGATATTATCTTGGAAACTCATTGAATTTTTGTAGAAAAGCAGAAAGACGTGGACAGACATGCAGAGTCTAATGGACAATTTGAATTTGAATTGATTAGATGATGAACAGAAACATAATCAATAGCTGTTGGGGGAAGTGATTAATGGCATCAAGTGTAAGTAGTGGAACGACGCTGAATATTCATAAATCATCCTTTTATAAATATTATTTGGGTTTTGGACTTTCGGTGAAAGAAAACAAGAAGATGTCCTGTTGCCTCGTTTTTTTTTTACCCCCCTCCCCCGTCCAATTAAGCAATTAACAGGAAGAGAAATCTAGCAAATTAATCAGTAATGAAAACTGTTGGTTGCAGCTGTGGTGGCATCGTGTTCAGGTTTTGACTTCAATAAAAACTGGGTGAAACGTCATGATTGACAGCTGAGACTGACTCTGGATTGGTCGAGCACATCCATCAGCAGGACCTCGATAACGTAGCTCCACCTCCACTGCACGGTATCTGATATTTTCCATCTTTATTCACAGTCAATAGGTTTGATAGGTTTGGTTTTTGGACAATAATTAAGTGATCAGTTGCAGCCTTGGAGGTTTTGGAGGTGGGTTCCCACCGCTGCATCTCCCAAAGTGTGCGGTGTTGTCAATATCTGAGCGGGGATCAGTGCTGGTGACTCACGAGGAGACGATGTAGTAGCAAGTACAAACAGCTCGGCATGGAACAGGAACAACAGGATGTCAGAGTGAGCGCAGGAGGACAAACAGTTCACATGGTTCCGTCAGACTCGGCGTTAAACCTCCATCACGGAGATAAATGAAACTACAGTTTACATTCTGTGGTATCAGGGAGATGATTTATAAAGCGTTCCTCCAAACAACAGTCACAGGAATTCACAAGTTGATTATTTATTGGACGGAGCTGTGGCGACCTGTCACCCTGCCAGGTTCCAGAGTTTGGCAGCGAGGGGCGGGCAGTCAAAACAAACTGATTGCACGCAGCACTCTAAGTGAAACGTGATAGATTTAAATGGGCTATTAGTGTGTTTATACAGCTCCAGATCAGAATCAGCGTCTTAAACATAAAACCTTTGCTCCTAATGCTGTTTGGACGTTTTCAGTACAAACAGGATCAAACTCACCTGCACAAACGCAGTGAACAGAAAAGCGTGGAGCTAAACCTCTCACAGGGTTTTGGAGATTTCAGAGCTGCTGCGGCTTTTCACAAAAACATTGCATTCTTTGTTTTCAGCGAAATTCCAAACAGAGGAGCAAAGTTCTGGAGCTGCAGGGAAGTCGCTCTTAATGCATCGGTACAGTTTTTGATTTGCTCGTATCGTAAAGAACAACATAACAACATCTCTGACTTGGTTTTAAAGACGAACAACTTTCCTGCACTTGCCCAAATGCATGCTGGGATGTCATCAAACTCCCCTCTGAAGCTCAGCAGGAGTGAGAGGAGTTACATTAAAAAAAAAACTTGGTGGACAAGGTGGACTTTTGGTTCTCTGATTGTTTCTTATGGTTCTGGCCTCGTTGTTTCAGTCACATCCTGGACGACGGGACAGCTCCCCAAAAAGTGAAGCCAAATATCCTTCATCGCCCCCTGGTGGCCTCCTCCATGTTTGCAGATGGGACACGGCCCAAATTAAGACATGAAATAAATTCTACTGATCACACCGATGTTTGTTCATGTTTCTGATATTTTGTCGTCACGTCTGGATAGTGGGAGGAAGTGGAATCGCGGCGTCCATCTTTTCTTACAGTCCACGATTCCAAAACCGATGAGGTGACATTTCAGATCACACCGTGCTCCTCTCTTTGTTGCAACACTTCATACAAGGTTGTAAAGATGTCAGAACCTCTGTGCACCAACACACAGACATAAAGAATTGGTTTTCCCGACGTGCACGGATCCCTGACCTCAACCCTCCATGAATCCTCTGGGATGAAGTGAAACGCCGTCTGTGAGCCAGACCTCATCACTCATCATCAGTGCCGGACCTCACTGAGGCTCATGTGGCTGAATGGGAGCAAATCCCTACAGACAGAGTCCAGACTGTGAAAGAGAGAGTGAACCTTGAAGGGTGGAGGATGTTAGAGCAGCAGATTAATGACCATTGTCTCGGAATCACAGGTTACGTCTTAATTTTCCCCACTTTTGATTTTTTTTTTTTTGTCCTAGGTGGCAAACTGTCTCTGTACATGAAAGCTGCTGTTCATTTAAATTCACTCTGATGTTCTGGAGGCGACGTGGCCTCTGCTCTGCTCACGAACAGTAGCTGAATCAATTAGACTTTAAATTAAAAGCACATCATTCGAAGGAACAGCATCGTGTGGAGAAGCAGCTGATTATACAGAACCTCCAGGATTCAGTCTCTGGGGGAATCTGTCGACTCGTATCACCTCCAGTTACCAATATTTACTTGGTTTTATCAAACAGCAGCGTGACACCTTGTGTAAGCAGGTAGAGGAGATGAAGGTAAACAAAGGCTTTGAGTTTGCGGAGGGAAGGAGCTTCAGGACGTGTTCTCAGACGAGCGTCTGAATCAAGCTCCGTGTGTTTGCTCCGTTGTTTTCATGGTTCAGTTTGATCCAGAGCCAGAACACCTCGTCTGCTCTGAGGAACCTTTCACACCTGATGTCTGAGACTGAACTGAAAAGTCTGAAGGTCCGAACCAAACAAGGAAAACGAGGCCTGTATCCGACTCCTGCCAACGCAAACCGTCTGGATTAGTTTAAATAAAACAGAGTTGAGACGAGGAGTAATCTTTTAAAACACTTTTAAATATCAAGATGCAGTCGTTTAGTTTACGGGGATCGGTGAAGACTGGATTTTGTGGAGCATGCGCCTCAAAATTGTGACAGAGCGTCGTGACTGTGAGCGGCTCTTGCATCCTCTGGTGGAGTCAGTGCGCCAGTTAAATAAATACGACAAGCTGTTCATTAACTAGATCAATGATTTCACGTGAGCCTCAAATTGAATATGTCGAGCCGCTGCTGAGGTCGGCTGATGGAGGATTCACCGCCCGCGGGCATTAGACGAACTTCTCCATCAGCAGATATGTTTCGCCCTCCCCTCGTTGTTTCTGTAACCTCTGCGGAGACTTTGACTCTGGCCCTTTCCCCTCCCCCATACATCATTTCCCACTTTATTCTCTCCACATTTTCCAAAACTGCACCTCGGCTGTCTCCTCCATTAATTTCTCCTCCTCCCAGGACGGCGGCAGGTCCGCGTCCACCTTTCCCTCTGCTTCATTTGCATCTCGGCTCCACTCGGCTGCCCAAGTGTTTTCTGGGAGTCAGGTGGCTAATTGGTTCCCATCTGTTGGGAGAAAGCAGCCGTCAGTGTCAGGAGTTTTACCATATTGATTTAGTTTGGAGTTCAAAGTCGCATCCTATTGATAAGCAACTATTTATTTATGCTTTTTAAATTATAATATGTGGCTTTATTAGCGGGTTGTTATTTAATGATCGGAATAAAAGGGACACTTGGATTCATCAGGGACCGTGTGACCTCTGGAACATCTGGACAATCAGGTACCACTGCTGATGTGTGCACACAAGTCAAAACGATGTAGAGAGGACAACACAGGGCATTTTTGACATTTTCATTTCCTGTTCTGTTGTTTAAATACAGAATCTGCTGCATCAGTGTCCTCTGTCTAAATCTGATGAGACAGATTCTATGAAAACCTTTTTACAGAAGTTACAGAAAAAGAAATGCAGGAAATATGTCCACTCATGTTTAACTAACCCTGATGCATCTGAATTATTTTTGCAACTTTGAACTTCAGTGTGCCCTCGTTCTTGTGGCCATTCTGATCTCTGTTTTTTATTTCACCACACCGATAAGTTTCAGCAGAGGAGGAAGTGGCCAGGTCTCTGAACTCAAAACAGGAAGTGACAGGAAACACTGAAGCGCTTCTTCGAAGCGGCCTTGAAAGGGGAACGTTGTTACCTGATGTAAACACAACAAATAGTTTCACTCTGACCAGTTGCAGCCTGGGAAATTTTTGGCGCTCATCCACACGGCACCTTTGCTGCAACATTCAACTTTCAGTATCAAGAAGAAGAAAATAATCTGCATTTTAACAGTAAAACAGAAACGCACATCTTTTCTGCCTGGTGTATTACGTAAAAGTAACGTTTTCTTATAAATGCAGAAACACATCTGCAGGATTTATGTCTGCATCTACATAATTCTCCTATTATGATCCATCACGTTATCAGTGCATGTTCAGCTCTTACACGCTGCCTGTGGTTGTTCAAACCTCATGATGTGCTCTTCACCGCGGCCTTCACCTCTCCTCCATCTCCTCGCTGCTCTGCATCGGTGAGATTTTATTCACAATGTTTGCCACACAATCCCCCGCTGAGAGAGAGCGGCTGGTGATGAATCAATTTCAGGCTCTTTTTTGAGAGCTTCCTGACAATTGATGGGGTGCCAGCGTTGACCTTCTGTAATGAGGTAAGGTCTCCGTATCTGCCAGTGGGGGTGGGGAGGAGAGGCTGAATGGGCACACGGAGATTCAGCGCTGCAGTGCTTGGCTAAATTTAATTTGCCATAAAAGAGGCCAAAAAAAAAAGAAGAGGGAGAGATGAGAAGCGGATGAGGTTTAAAGTGGCAATTGAGGGAAGATGACAGAAGTGGAGTTGGACCTCTGAGGTTATCCCACAAATTGAGACGCCTCCAAAGAACTGCACACATCGGTAGACGTCTCATTTAATGCAGTTATCAGCGTGTTTTTAGTTCCCGGATATCAAGGATTCGATTGTCGGCTGCAGACTGTGCATCCTGCAGCCTGACACTCCATTTGTTTCTGTGCTCTATCTGAAATGAGTTGCGTGCATATACATTCAGGCATATTGATAAACCCGCTGACTTCATCCATCTGTAATGACGGTTTGTTTCTTTGGTGGTGGGATCCATGAAACCCGTTCTCCTGCCTGGAGATTCCTGAAAAGGATCCAATTTGAATCAATCATGGCCCCCGCCAGCGTTTCGTTGTTTTGTGGGCGTCTCCTCGGATGATAGATGCCGCTGTTTCCGTTTGCAGGACGGATTGTAAACGCCGAAGAACGGTGAAGGCTAATGCATCCTCCGTTGTCAGAGGGAAACCATTTACCTTGCTTTCACAATCCATTAAGTCCACGAGAGGAGGAAAAGTGGGGGATGCTGAGGGGAGTTCGCTCCGTACAGAATATATGCTGATGATACTGGACTTTAAATATTTTTATGTACATTCACTTTGCTTCGAAATCCAAACTTATATCATATATATATGATATATTTATATATCAAAAACACATCTATTCAACGATTTTAATCAACTGAAGAACTTTATCGCCCAAAGCTTTGCTGTCAGGCGCAACAGTGAGACCAGACTGACATTGTCTGCGTAGATCAGGTCCTCTGAAGGACGCAGCCGCCGAATTGAGACACAGACACGAGGCTCTGTCAGCTCCGTGGTAAATAAATACCTCAGTGTGTGTGTTTTCATGAAACATGTTGAGTCTCCGCTCGTCTGGTGTCAGACATACGCCACCGGCTGTTCTGTCCCTGGGGGCGGAGACTGTAAGAGCGGGGTCAGTCAGGCCGACAGGTTCAGGTGGGTTCAAAATATCTAGTTTGACCTTCTGGCAAAAATATTTGGAGATGAAACCTGGAAAGTATTTTTGGAGCCAAAAATCTATATTGTCTCTCACTGGCTCATTGAAGTGTCTTGTTGAAAAGAACATTTTCAGTCATTTAGACAGTAATTGCTCATGTGATGAGTTACTTCCATCTCCGGAGGCGGCCGACAGAATTACTGCATAAAGAACATAAACCCCCCCCCCCCCAATTTATTTAAATGACATCAATTCGAAAATCAACACGTTCCAGAGAATCTCTCACACAAGAGCCTGACAGATACCTGAACGATTTCGTTATCGAAACCTTACGACAAAGAAATTAGTCTTTTATTTATTGGATGTGTATTTATTAGTTTCTGTCTCTTGAATAGAAAGCCTTTATAATCCCTTGTACGATAAAGTTTTCTATTCTATTCTACGTCACCTGAATTAGTTTCAACTCAACCTTTGTGACATTTAGCCACGAGAACTCATCTGTGTTCCCTCCACGTGATTCTGCCTTGATTCAGTTCAAGCCGAACATCTGTTCTGGTAGAAATTCGGCCTAATGTACGAATCACGTTGCACAAACACAAACCCGCTGTTTGTTTCTTAATGAAAACTTGGGCTTGTTTGCTCAACAGTATGTGTAATAATGCATGAAGTTATAATCGTCGCAGTAAAATCAGCAAACAGCTGCTGCTGTGTGCCGACGCTGGGATCACAGTGGACGTCTGAGATTCATTCTGCCTCAGAGCACAAAAGACTGATATCAAACCTGGAGCTAAACTGTGACTGTGATCTTGAATGTTTTCCTCCAAACAGGCTCAAGTAAAGTGATCGCATGTGATTCAAATAATCTTTTCAAAAAGAATAAAAACAGTTACCTCCGTGTTAACTTTGCACAGATGTCGACTTCACTAAATACTTTTCATTCATTCCTGTGCGATTGTGTGATTTCTTCGTATTCGGGCCTGATTTTCCTTTTAAACATAACGGTCATCTTATGCAAACTGGATTTACTGACTCTCACATTTCATCTCCACACTTGCTTCTTGCAGCAACAAGCTTTTCGAAACTATTTTCTGTCTGAACGTGGCTCAGGTGCGGTGGAACGTGTGGAATTTTCTGGGCATTGGACGTGTGACGTGTTCAATGTCAGCAGAGTGCGCACCTCCAACACTTAATTTCAAACAAGCCTTAAAGCTGAGGTCACAGGACGTTCACTCAGCCCTACACTGGCTGCAGCTGCAGATTTCTATCCTTCTTATGAAACCACATTTAAATCTGCTCGATTCAGATTTTTATGTGGATCTACACCAAATTTCACGGATGCTAGACGTTTAGTGGTTTTTGCGAAATCCTGCAAACAAACAAACATAAGCTCCTCGGAGAAGGTAATGAAGTGACTTCATCGATCAGGACAATGGTGCGTTCCAAAATGATTTACTGTGTGGTATTCGTGAAACATCCAGACAACACGAATCACGTAGACCCTACGCATGTGATCACGACGCCGCAGACCTGCGGTCTGTCTATAAACCTTGTTTCTGTCCATAAACCCTCACGTGCACTTTGATTTTACGAGCGAGCAAAGACCAAAGGAGCCGTTAACTTGGTGCTGATAATTGTTGTTATTAAAATCAGAAGTGGGCGTGGTGCATGAGTCGTCAAATGGTCCAGATATGATTTATGAGCTGAATTGTTTATGGTCGATTTACGACGGTGTGGGGGGGGGGGGGGGTCGTAAACACAGGGATTAACACGACGCTGGCCGAGCGCTGACTGGAGGAGCTGTTGATCAGATGCCAATGGGACGGGCGGCTGACGGATGATGGATGTGTGATATTACAGATGGATGAGTCTGCGGAACGTCACTGAGCTGTGAAGGTCCACTGTGCACCCCCCCCTCCCCCCCCTCCACCACACAGTGACTGATGAGTGGACTGAGCTGCACGAGACGCCGGGAGTCGTTTACAACGCCGCACCTCAGCACCTGACCCCCCCCCTGACCTTTTAACAATGGACTCTGAACTCACACTCCGCTCGCCTCCGGTGGAACTCATGTCCGCCGGGTGCTAACACATCACGACAAATTAAAACCGTCCGTTCTTTTAACAGCCGTTCCATGATTACGCTGCTCGCTCGGCGCCGCCTGCTCGCTCGGTGTAGTTACCGTCAAATAGACACCTGACCCACTTTTCTCTTATTCCAACATCTGGGGCGTCCGCCTCGTCGGCTCGCTCAGTCCTTCTCTGTTTGTTACTTGACACAAACAATCATGAGAGCATCTTGAGAAAAGGCGGACGAGCGAAGATAACTTAGCCGAGTCACGAGACTCACTGAAGGAAACGTACATTTATTTATTTTTTACCAGTTCAGTGTTTCTTCTTAACGTGTGTGTGTTTTAATGTTGTTTCATTGTGTTGTATTAATACTATGACACTGTCCCTTCGTATTGTTTGTGTGCTGGATGTCTCGTGCAGAGACCCAAGTGAAGCTAGGAAACTTTGTGCTCATCCTACCTGGTTAATGGTCAAAATGACACAGAATTTGTGTTATAATTTTCCACATGTGGTTTATATAACTGCTGTTTCAGAATCTGTGAAGAAATCTTCACAACCTTCGGACACAAGTTCACAACCTTTCAAAAATAAAAGCTCAGTTCAATACATAAAGCAATGCAGCAACAAAACAAACGTTGAGCTTTTACTTTGTAGTAAAGCTGTCACACAGAAAGTGATGCTATGGATGTTTTCAATGAGATTTTTCCAATGTAGGAGAACAAACAGTGAATTCAGTCCACAGACGTCCTGATAAGGTTTATTAATATTGAACGTATCACGCGTCCAAATTGCACCAAAGTCCAACGTCCTCATTAACACACAGGACAAGTGTGAAGCTGATCCACAGACATACAGCTGGAAGAGATTAAAAAAAGCTGGATCTGTTTTCTGTGTCCTGTTTTTGCCGACCAGGTGAGCAGATATCTCCCAGACTCTGTCCACGTGTACAAGCCACAGGCGTCTAATTTGACTTTCAGATTTGACTCCCAGAGTAAATTTGAAAGCTTAATTCACCTCATAAAATCGCGCGGTGCTGTTCTGGTGGAGCGAGGCGCAGTGGGTGCATATCTGTTTTTTATTTTGTCCTGTCTCAGGTACAGGCGGCCGGGAGGAGAGTTGTTAATTTGCTTGTTATCCCTCGAGGGGAAGGTCTTTGTTGAAATCTATTTTCTTTCCCACGGTGACCTCCCCACGTGAACCTGGCGGAGCTTGTGAAGGGACGTTCTGTGGAGGAGGCTGCATGCTGTGTTGTGTCTGGAGGGAAGAGGAGCCACAACACGCACGGGCTGAGATTGTCTTTTTTTTAATTCTTTCTCCCTCCTCCGGTGTTTTTGTGCGGGGGACACGAGGACACGGCTCCTCGA
Source organism: Paralichthys olivaceus (assembly GCF_024713975.1). NCBI lineage: Eukaryota > Metazoa > Chordata > Actinopteri > Pleuronectiformes > Paralichthyidae > Paralichthys > Paralichthys olivaceus. Next base: position 19,042,919 of record NC_091109.1, read on the forward strand.
TGGATCACTGGCAATGAGCTCCGATGAGGAGGCAGAGCTACAGAGAAGCTGAGAGGAAGGGCAGATGAAAAAGAAGACAGCATGAGGCTGGAGGGCAGATGAGCAGCAGGGGGGTGTGTTTGATTTCTTTACCACGCTAGAACCACTTCATGATTTCCACCTCTCCCTCCCCGGCCCACGCCTGATTAGCTGAAGTATGTGTTTTAAGTAGCTAAAGAGTCGACGCCCTCCAGATGGAGTGAACACGACTGCTGAGACTCGGTGGAACACTTCATCTTCTGAACCTGCAGGATATCAAGCCAATGAACTCAACTGTAAATTGCTAATAAGCCGTTTTCAGATAAACTCCAGAGAATCTGCAGAGGAGCTGTTTGCACACGTCCAAGTGAGTAGCTGCGGACATTGTCCCAGAGTTCAGAGTAAAACAAAACATAACAAGTTCCTAATAAAACAACTTTAAATCTGAATATTTTATTCCACCCGGTGGCCGGAGGCATTATGGTTTCGGGTTGTTCATCCTCATTCTTGTGAACACGATATGTCAAGAACTCTCCGAGGGAATTTCCTCACATTTGGCACAAATGTTAACTGAGACTCGCAGAAGAACTGATTAGATTTGGGAGGTCAAAGGTCGAAGTCGTGGTGGCCTCACGAAACATTTTTTTATCCTCTGGAACATGACGTCTCAAGTCTTTAGGGGAATTTCGGAATAATTTGTCCAGTGTTCGCTTGGACTCAAAGATGAACTGATTCAATTTCAGTGGTGGAGGAGATCACAGGTTTGATGCCGGTGTGATTTCTGAGAAAACCCCACCGCTCTTCTCTCATATTACATTTAATATATTTTGATTTATTCTCGCCCGACGTGACAGCTGATTGTTTGCGCCAGATGGAAAACGTGATACTTTCCCTCTCCGTCCTTTATCCTCCGTCCACCTCTTCACATATCGAATCAGCTCCGTAATAAAGTCTTATACTCTGTCTTTAGATTCTCCACCGCTCACTGGACGCCAGGTTTATATTCTCAGCAGCCGCTCCACAGATCAACGTTGGACATGGGAGCGATAAATCATTTTCATTTATTTTACTTTCAACCAATCAGAACAGAGTCCTGAGACTGGATTTTAAAATTAGCTGTCACATGTGTGATATTGTTTGACACTGATACAGTCAGTCACAGAAAAATGCAGGTTTTTTTCTTATAATGCAGTTCACATTTTGAAAATGTTTTTCCGTAACATAAAGAGGGAAAGTGTCACACATGCTCCTCAGAAGATAACTTAGCCGAGCATTAAAAAAAAAATCTGTTCTCATATCGCTGTGGCCACCGGGGAGTCTGCCGCAGCTTCATATTTACCTCATCCAGCACAAATCTGCCACCGGTCGTCTAATGTGTCGTTACTGCCGCCGGGGAAACGCTTCACTGACTCCACCCCTCCCCCGCCACACCGCCATCCTCTTTCTTCTTTGTGCTCTACCTGTTTTTGAGTCTGACTCCGCTCACCGACAGAATGACTAACCGCTGCTCAGCCTCCTGCTGCACCAGCGTCTGCGTCGCCCTGCACCTTGCCAGCGGCGAGGTTGACGGTCACATGTGGCGCAGCGGGAACTGACCCCTTCTTGACCCCGCACACGTAAACAAAGACACACAATCCGACAGGGTTCGGTTGTTGTTGTTGTCATAGTAGGAAAGGTTTCACGATTTTCGAATTGCTTTTGTATTTGACTTTATCTGTAAGAGGAATTTTATAGATACAGATATAGTTTCAAGTTCTAACATCTCGAGAGCACCTGGAGGGGATTCTTTCAAACGTGGGACAAACGTTCACTTGGACTCGGCGAAGGTCACTGTGGCCTTTACGTCACACGTCTTTGGTTTGGGAACACCTGTCGGGATTTTTCAATCAAACAAGTTGGGCAGCTTGGGCGTCAGTGACGGAGCAGCGGTTCCTCACAGCAGGGACAGATCATTGACCTGAGCTTCGTCTTTGTCGTCAGGAATCGAGGACTCAAAAGGTTTAATGAGCGGATTTTAAGAAGAAGACAAACCCAGTCGCAGCTCCTCTGTGCTGTTTGAAAGGAGGAAGATGCTCCTTCACGGCTGCTTTGATACTGAATCAGCGGAGACGTGTCAAACATCTCAGTCGCTCCTCCTCTTTGTGCTCCACACCCATGTTTGTCTTAACGGGACGATTGTTTTCCTCTTTGTGAGCGTGTTTTCCGCACACTTTGACTTAATTGGATTGTAAATTGATCCTACTTTAGAGCCAAAACCCTGAAAGCCTGAGTTTTGGTGGCATGCAAACAGTTTAATCTGAATTGTAAATGTTATTAAAAGCCTCCCCTGCCTCGCCTGTAGGACAGTGTGTACCTGGTAATGAGAAAAAAGCCCCAAAGGCCTATTGCATTCATTATACAGCAGCATGGTAAAACCCGGTAATTAATTGCCTTGGTGCCTGGATGTTGCTGTAATTGAATTGAATTTGTTACTGAAGATAAACAATATGACCAAGGTGTCGTCTGAGCGGCTCGTCTGTTCAAACAGGTGAGCAGCAGGATGTTCGTGGAAGCTTCAGGGTTTTACTGAAGCACGTGTTGGATTATCACATATCAGAATACGTTCGGTCGCCTGAACGTGACTTTTGAATATTTTCACACTGGAAGAAATTGTAGAATTGTCACTTTTTCAAAAATAATAGCTTAAATCATGTTTCTTTAAAATGTCAGAAAATAGTGAAGTCTTGTACGATCCCATAAACTAAAGTATAAAAACAAAAATGCAGCAAATTCAGTTGGATTTTTGTTTTTTAAATGTCTGTGTTTTACATTTGTCGTTATATAAGACACCTGACCAATTTAAATATACAGAGATGTCCCTGACACATTCACAAACATTTTGCTTTAAAGAATTAACAATATAGAAAATAATGCATTTATATTCATATGATAAATGATCTTAAAGCATTTAACATTATCAGGTTATGACATTAAACAATAGTTAATTATAGTTAATCAAGAACAACAGAGAATTTCACTCAGATGAGAAAGAAATTCACATTTGATTTAATGGAACTGGAGATTTTGTTTTTGCATTTTTGCTTCAAACATGATTTAAAACGAAAACTTGATGACGAATCCGTTTCAGCTCAAAATTCTTCCATCTGAAAGTTCTGCCTCATGAGAAATAACTTCAATGGAAACCCACATTTCTTCAGAGTTTTCATTTCATTGCGTCTGCGTCGGCTCCGGTGGCAGGAATGTAAATCCCATGCAGCTGAAACCTCCTCAGTTATTGTGCTTCACTATTCTGAGTGCAGCACCTCGGCCTCTCATCTCGCCTCCTCTGCTCTCACAGCCGAGGCTCCGAGGAGCCGCAGACTCCCTCACAATGCAGATGACAGGATAAAGAGAGAAGGAGACGGAGTGGCGGAGAACCAATGAGGGAAGGGAGCAAAAATAATGGAGGGAGTGATAGAGCGAGAAAGGAAAAGGCCAGGGAGGGAGGATAAGCCACGTCTCCCTTGTCTTGACATTTCTCTCTGTCTTTCCTGGGGATGAATACCCTGATATAAATGTTCCAAACTGGTGATGGAGTGGGACAGGAGGAGGAGGAGGAGGAGGAGGAGGAGGAGGAGGAGGAGGAGGAGGGCAGTGAGGTTTGTTTGATGTGCATTAGTTATAACGTGCAGCAGAGGCGGTCTATAATTTGGTTTCACGTTGATGTAATTAAAGGGTTCGGGCCTCAGCAGGTTTCTCCGGGCTAATTTGTTTAGGAAGCGCTGATTCCCGCCGGCAGCCGGTGACGACAGCGACGCGGTGACTCGGCCACTGTTGCTGGTGGTCATGGCAACAGAAGGCCCCTCAGGTGTCCATATTGATATCTCTGTCGAGCTAGCTGCTGGCTCGCTGGGCCGGATTTACATTTAGCACCAGGTTGTGTTTATCCAGGCTGTGGAGGAGACGTTCACCTGCAGCTGCAGAGTTCCACACCAGGTGTGAATATAATATGAATGTCTCCTTTTCTCACTACAGAGAAAACCTCATGTACACATTTGTATTGGAAGGAAAGACTCTGGTTGATTTTCCATCCAGACACCGGTTTATAAATTGGATGCTAATGCTAAGAAATATAATGTGGCCACGAAAAACAAATTTACTTTTCAAAGCCGCAGCCGAGATTTCTGTGAAAATGCCGCCAGCGTAAATCACAAATCGATGCTGCATCAGTGTCTCATTCGTCCACACTAACTCAGGCAGCGTGGACGCCGTCCAAACTAAATCCTGGCGTGCGTTCGCAGCAAGTCCTCGCTCACAGGAAAAAAAGGACGAATCGGAATCAGAGATCTGTGAGTGTCCAGAGAAACTGGACTGTGTGTTGGACGTGCCGTGTTTGGCTTCTCCTCGATGTTACATGGCAGGACCTTCTTGATCTCAGAAGTTACCTCTCGCTGGAGTCCGTAGCTGCCAGTTTGTGAAGTTCAGGTTCAAAGCGATGACAGGATGATAACACCTTTTTAAAGTTTGAGCTCCATTTTATTTAAAGGTTTGGGATCCTAATTACGCACTCTCCCACTTCTCCGCAGGGCAATTTCTATTTCAAACCCATTACTTCTCCTATAATTCAACCACTTTGCAGCATTAAGTCTGACAGCTCTGCAGCAGCGTTTGGTGTTCCCTGCGAGATGTTTGATAAAAACCAAAAAGTGTTATCTGCATCCAGAGGCCCGACCTCGGTGGGTCAGGGACTTATCCTGCCAGACCGCCGATGATAATCTGCCCACTCCTCGGGTGTCCTGAGTGGAAGCACCACCTGCCGCCACATCAAGCAAACCAGCGTCCCGCCTCCCTCCTGTTCGCTTTCTTGGAAAACAAAGAGTGAAACTTTTTTATATTTCGTGAGGTTTCGTAATCACAGAATCTCATCGACAGCTTTTTTCTTTCTTCTCTTGATCTCGGAAAAGAAATCGAGAACATCTGGCTGCATGCGCACTTCCTGTTTCTGAAATCCCAAAAGAGGGATTTCGTGAGATCGGATGTACGGACGTCCACACTTGACCCCAGAGTGAGTCTTTGAATCTCCCGTGGCTCAGGCTCAGGCTTTTCATGTGTAATTATGCTCATTAGATCCGACAAATCCCAAACCAGGCTGCAGAAGGAAAAAAACGTCTCCATCCTTCACTAATTGAGACAGATTTGTAGATTTGTCCCGTTGGTTTGTCCAGATTTAGATTCTAGGGTCTGTTTGGACACGTTCCCCCACAGGAAGTGGTGATAGCGAGGCAGGGCTCCGTGCGTCACACGAGCTAGAACTGATTTCCTCGTGTTGGTTTGAAGTTGAGCTGAGCTGAAGAAACTAATAAGACACATATAATAACAACTTGAAATTGTTCTGGACATTTTTAGAATCTAAACATTCAAACGATTACCGTTGTACGTTATCTGCGTTGCTGTAGTTTTTTCCTTTTTTTTCTGATAATCCCACGTTAATAAAATTCAATTTTTCCTCCCGCTGTGATCAGATGTGGCCGCACGATAAAAGTCACTTTGTAGCGGAGTTCAGACGCGGCGAGTAAAGGGCTTTTCGAGGCGACTGATAAGACAGAGATAAAGGTTGTGCCTGCGAGGATGTTCACGCGTGTGCCTCTGTACTATTCCGTGTATGTGACTCCGTGTTCAAGCTGCTGTGATTATCAGCTCTGCAGATATATGAGCATCATCCCCTCTTTGAAGGCTTGATTTGCATATGTTGTTTCCCTCCTCAGAGGTTCCTTCATCCTCTGGTCTCCTCTTAAAATCTCGACGTACGTCTCCCTCTGCGGCGTCTCATCTCAACTCGAGCTGCTCAGAGTCCTCAGGCGCCACGGTCTTGTGTTGTCAGCCTGTCTGTTTGTCCTGTTGATTGAAACGTGCCCGCGGTCGGACTCTGCTGCCTGACTGACGACACACGATGCCGGGCGGCTGATTTATGACCTCTGTGGCGCTCCGACTCTCCTCACCTCCCCTGATGTGAAAGTCCTCTCCCAGAGTTCCGTCTGTGTTTCCTTCACGTTGTCCCTGTAAACCTGGATGTTTGTGTTTCTACCCTCAGTCGCTGGAGGCCGTTTGGTTCTCACTTGCTGAGTTTGCATTGTGCTCTTCATTGACTGCGCTCGTCGCCTCCCATTGACTGTGTCTTTGTGCGTTTGCTCGCTCCTTTACAACGATCTCATCGCATGACACCGGCAATCGATTAACTCCGCGGGCGTCGTCAGAGCTCGTTATCCCGTCAATTATCTCGCCAACCGCTCCAGTCATTAACATTTAGGTTGAGTGCTAAACGTTCCGCCAGGTGCTACTGTCGCTCGTCTCGTCTCGTCTCTGTTGTCGCTTCATATTTATATCCGCAGACGTGTTTAAGCAAAACTTAACCATCAACATCTGCATCAAACTTCAAACTGTCACATCCAGGAACAGGTGAGGACCCAAAGACCGACGACAGATGAGGACGCATCAAAGAAACTTTTCAACAAAAGTTTAATTATTCATTAAAAAGAATTCAACACTATGAACTTCAGGAAAACCAAAAACGGACAAACTGACACAGACAAAGGGAAACAGAGACTTTGATAAAAAAAAAAAAATCTCTGCTCGTACTTTGTTGCTTTGTTTGTGGTATTTTCTGTAACTAAGCAACCAGCTGCAGAGAAGACAATCTGCTTCCTGTGTACACCACATGCTCAGTGTACATGAAGACACGTGAGGACGGTACCATCAACATGAACCTGCTGCGCAGGGACGTGGACAGTGCGTCTCATTGTGTGTGCGCTCAGGTCGAGGCGCTACGTGTTGCTGACCACGCCGATAACACCTCGGTGTCGGCTGCAGCTCTCGGCTCCGCAGGATTTCTGTGAAGCTCGTGAGGCATCGTCGTCTCTGAAAGGCAGCGTTGTGAGGCCCCGACCGATTTCATTAGAGCTGTCGGGCAGCTTTGCTTGAACACAGGTAGCCTTTCACATGTTTGGCCTCGGGAGACGCTGCTGAAGGTCACGCCTGTGCGTCCGCAGTGTATGTACAGTGTTTGTGTTGTATGTTTGACATTTGTGTGTGGTTTTTTTTTTAGCTCTCTCTGCTGCAGGGCTCTTGTATAAGAGAGGAGAGATGTGTCGGGGAGGGAGGTGTGTGTGTGTGTGCAGGTTGAAGGGCATCACTCAGCTCATGCAGATAAGGAGAACAGTCAGAACAGCCTCCACGTCTGCTTTGGTCACTGTAAATTGAATATTATTGGGTTTTGGTCTGTTAATCCACCACATGTGTATCAGAATATAATCAACAGATAATGAAAACAATGCAGCCTCTGTTCGTTCTGCCCGTGAGGGGCGTTGCGGGATGAAAGCCTCAGATGACCTCCGCCGGCTCGAGGATCAGCACTGAGCTTCCCTGACAACCTCGGGATAATGAACAACAGCCGACACACGACGACAGACACAATCCATCTTTAATCTGGACTGTAGAGTCCGTTTCCAAAGCCGAGGTTCATTCTCAATCCATATCCTCCCCAACGGGGTCCATTATCTCAAGTGAGTGCTGATAGGATTCTGTTTCTTCTTCGTCTCTAAATGAGCGGCTTCAGAGCTGCACTCTGATGAATCACTGGCCTCTGTAATGTGCTGTGATATTTGCCTGTGTGTAAGATGTGCAGGCCTGCGGTGTGAGGGCCTCATGCCGCTCACCGGCATCACAGCGCTCCGCTCAGCTGTCAGACGCACCAACATCCCTTTAAAGCCGAGAATCAAAGCGTGTTTATTTCATTTGGCAGAATCTGGGGACGTTTCCTTCGGGAACACTGCGAGAGAAACTATTAAAGCTCCTCAAAGTGGGAATTAGCTGATTTCATTTTTGAATGCAAAGCTGACTCATGGTCTCCATCCATCACTGAGGACTGGGATCTTATTTTAAAACCTCCCCGGTGGTTTTACATATTTACATTTACTTTTGAATATGGTCACGATATACGACCTGGACCGAGCCAGGAGACGGATGATCAGGTCACAATCTGTCCTCAGAGCGTCTCTCCCGTCGAGGACAACTGTCTAAGACAGAGATAAAGAAATCCCTGTTTAAGATTCAGATGAACCAGGACGGTGGCGGTACACAGGCTGAAGTCGCTGCTGAAGAAATGTAAATTAGCTCAGGGCTGGCGGACGGCATCTACAGTATCAGTGTGCGGTCCGTCCTGATGGATTTGTCAGGAGGACCTGACCCGTGACTCCGGAGCTACATGCCAATCAGGGTATCGACCCGTTTGTGTTTTCACCGGCCGGAGGTGTCCGCTCTGACATCAGTCAGGGTGAAATATTCCTCTCCTTGGCCGAGCGTCAGATGTGTCCTCAGCCTCGGTGGAGTCTGAGAGTGATGGGAGGAGGAGGAGGAGGAGGAGGAAGAGGAGGAGGAGGAGGAGGAGGAAAAGGCATCACAGCCATTTCTCAAACTCAGAGGTGTAGTAGCAGGTGGGCCGGCAGCTGGAAACCTCGCTCCTCGTCTCCGCAGGTTAAAGCAAACACAGAACTTAGCGCTCCTTGCGTCACCTCGGTTCACAGCCTTTTTAAAAGTGAGTCCTTCGGGAAAACACCTTTAATTGCGTCTTTATAATGTGCATTAAAAGTCCCTTCAATGTCTTTTACTGCACAGCATCCAGCGCGTCCTCCTTCCAGGGACGCTGCAGCTGTCACTGAATGATTTTTGCCGACTTCAGCTGCTGTTTGCTCGCTTCTCTTTGTTGTCCAGATTTCAATGTTGTACTTTAAATAGAGGGATTAAAGATTCCTAATTGGTTCACACTCGGAGGATGCAGGATTATGATGAAGACGGATTTCTTGCTTGAAAGTTGGAATTATTAGAAAAAAGTAAAAAAACGGAAGCTGGGTCCGTGTATTACCCTGAAACGTGCGTGTGCCGTTGTTCGCTGCTTAAAAGAAGGGTAAGAAAAATCAATGACGATGGATTGTGACTTTGGAAATTCACAATCAATGCACAGATGGAGTCCATCAATGTGTCCTGGTTATTCGCTGATCAATACTCGACCCACTGTGTTGCCTTATCTTATTTATTCTAACCAGGTTAATTAATCCATCTGAATTTAAAGCACGTCCTCCCGTCTCCTGCTGTTGAAAGCTTTGTTCTGACAGATTTTTATTTTGGTCACTTGGGGGAAGTGGAAACACATCATCACGCTTTAAGTGATTTTCCTGCATTTGTCTGCAAACAGCTGCTTATTTACACGTCGAACATTAACACTCGTGTGTTGTGTTTATTTGTAACACAGTCAAAGTCTTTCACAAAGGCAGAGAAACGCATTTCAATTACACTCAAATAAAGAGAATAAAACGGAACGTAAGTTAACTGAACGTAGAAAACACGACACTAATGGATGTTCCTCTTCTTCAGGCACAGACGAGCAGCTTCTCTTCACCTCCAGCCGCTGCAACAAGCAACAGCATCCCGGACCCGTCTATCGCCTGGTCTATCACCTCCATCACACTGTGGTAAGAGAAGAAGAACGCTGTCGTCAGACTGACGCAGCAGCTCAGACACGTCGCTGTGCCGTAAAATCACCCATAAAGTTTTTACTGTCCTCGCAGGCAGCCAGTTTTGTTTTTGTGTGAGTGTGGTCGCTATAATTATACTCACGAACTAAAAAGGACCTGCTGGTATCCTTACGATTAATCTCTCCGGAGGTCCACTCCAAATGAGGCAGGTGTGAAAGTACTAATATACTTTAAAGACGTGGGGTTGGATCGGCTCACAGATTTGCGTAGGACCGGGTTGTTTTTTTTTTTGCAGGTAAATTTCTCTGACAAATTCTCAAAGTCAGAAAGTGGAGCAACATCTAATCCAATTATTAAACTCTGAGAAATCCACAGGCTGAGATTGAGCCGGCGTTTGCAGACAGTGGCCACATGAATCATCTTTGTGTTGGTGATGAAGACGCTGACATCCCCTCAGTGAGGCGGATCTCAGATGGAAAACTAAGCAGGGTAATTATTTGCTCTGTGCTGATTCCCGTGTCCCCTTCACTGTCTGTTTGCACAGCGTGGATTACTGAACGCCCGGGACACCGCGGGTTGGTGTGGCTGCGTCACCACATTCCCAAGGACCTTATTTAAAATGTGATTATTGTTTGGTTGTGAAACTGATTTCTTTTCCATCCTCCCATCGCCTGGCAACGGCACACATCACGGTGCTCGAGCCTCCTCGTGTCCCTCCGCGTTATTCAGAATTACATTCCCCTGGTTTAATTGGCATTTGAAATCTTGATTGCTTTAAGTTGGAAGTAGCTGTTATGGATTAGGTCTCAACACGATCAGAGCTAATGGGCAGAGCGTCAGTTCTAGAGGGAAATAATCCAGCGTTTAATACAGGAGGGAAGTTAATGCATGAAGGTTAAACTATTTAATAATATCATGAGCCTGTTATTAAAGGGTCAGGGATATTTTACAGTGTGTAATGTCACAGTGCTGTGTTTTTATTAATGTGGAGACAAAAAGTTCAGACGGTTCACGCTGATTAAAGACGCTCACTGAAACTGTAGAACATTTATTTCTTTAATCGTTTGTTTCTTGGTTTTGTAAAAATTCTTAAAATTCATCATATGGAAAAACTGTGATACTCCAAGCAGAGGATCTGCCTCCCTCAGAGCTTTGCCAGGATTCATTTACAGAAACGCTGATTATTCTTAAATATTTGTTGATGCAGTTTTCTGCAGCACAAGCAGGAATCAAACCAGTTTCAAGTATTTGCTCTTCAGGTTTGGTGTTGTTCCTTCGGTCAGAGCAGAATCTTTGGTCCCTGCTGTGATTTCCTGGCGTCGCAGCGGTGAGCGGTGGTGGGAGTTCACTGCGGCGTGACCCCGCCCACAGCAGCGACTCGCTGTGTAAGACGCAGCAGGAAAACAAACACACAAACCGTGGGTGTGTCCGACCCAGAGACGCTTCAGTAAAAACACAGTGAACAAACAGCTGCTCCAGAAAAACAGGCTTAAAGAGCCTTTGGCTGCCTCAGGCCTCAGGAGGGAGAGTCTGAGTGAAGCTGCTGGACTTTGACATGTTGTCTCATGTTTGCACATTTTCAGGTTTAATATTTTTTATGATTCAGGCGTCAGATTCGATCTCTTCCTCTGGGTGAGTTCGTGGCGTCTGCTCTGTTTGGAACATGTCTGTTTGTTCGTGTCTGTCAGTGGCTGGCCGTCAAATCATGTGTATTTAATTAATACATCATTAAACTGCTTGTTAGTTCAAATGGGCAAAAAAATAATCTGAAAAAGCAGATTTAGTTTCCCGAGGACGGACGTGTCACCTCACAGTTCTGTCCCCAAACACGTGTAGATGTGAAGAGTCGCTCCTGAATTTAAAGTTGAAGTCAAAGTAAGTTGGCATAGGATGTTTAAAGACACCAAAGTCGACAGTACATCAGAAAAATATTCCCTCAGGGAGGCTTATCCCCGGTCCCCTCAGGCTCGCTGCTGACTCTCTACGTCTGACAACTTAGTTTTCCTCCTGAACACACAGATCTGAGCGTCTGTGTGTGTGCGTGTGTGTGTGTGTGTGTGTGTCTGTGCCTCATTTGTTTGGCTCCGCCTGTGATTAACGTGTCACAGCACCGGTCACGACGTTGAGGTGTCGGCGGTGACAAGGTGAAACAGTTTGAGGGGCGAGCCGGTGGTACCAGAACCTCAGAGCGAGGTTTTGACAAAAGCAGCAGCGATTTGACGACTTGCGTCTCCTAGCAACATGCTCCGTCCCCCCCCCCGGGCTGCGCTTCCAACTGACTGATAGACTCTTGAAAGCGTTAGCTCACAGCGTCGCCCAAAGTCCGAGCGCAGGTTGAACAGCAGACGTTGCGTGCGATGAATGTGTAATCATGCAGTTTGAAGTGCTTTTCTTTTTTATATTTCTTTTTCCCTAAACGTTGAACCTGCTGAGCTTCTTAGAAACTCAAGCTGGAAATGCTAACACACAACGTGCACACCCACACACACACACCCACACACACACACACACTCCTGCTGTGCTGCTTGCTGATGTGTGAATGATCGCACACTCAGCTGCAGGAACAGGGGCTGAGGTGCGTTCGCCGCCCGCTGCGTGTTCTCGTGCTGGTTAGATGCACAGTGGCTGAAGTCTCGGGGGAACACTTCTCCAGGAACGACTCTTATTTACCACGAGAGGCAAAAAACAAGACGAACAGGTCGATTCTTCAGATCGCACAAACTTCAAACTCTCGTTTTCTTTTCTGGAGCCGTCTCCTCTGGAGGAACGACGCCCCGAGGCTCATCCTTAGCAGTTTAATTTATCACCCTCTCTGTGGTGAGCTGTAATTTAATAAGTGAATCAAAGGGTTTCATTCCACAGCGAGACATACTCCATTTGAAGAAATGAGACCTGCTCTTACAAAGTGATTTCCGGCCCGAGAGGGAAAAGCCCCTCACGACCCATAGTTACAGTCAGGAGTCATTTCTGAAGACCCCTCGCTCAGGAAGGGTTTTTTTTTAAAGGAGCCATCTTTGTTTCTGACAACCTGAATGAATTCATTTCCACAAACAGGGACGGCATCATCGTCCCAAGGTTAACAGTTGTTAAATAATCCTCATTTGCATAGTTTCCTGAAGCTGCGTCGTCTCAGATTAGCGTAATTAAAAGTGTCAGTGCTGTTTGAAGTTTGGGCAGAGCTGCCGTGCTCCTTTATCTCAGACCTCCTGGATCTGTGTTTGAATCTGCAGATGGAGATCAGGCCTCCGGCTGCTCAAATCACAGCATTCACCTCTTTCATCTGCTTTGAAAATTGCAGTTTCTCGGTGCACAGTTGCCTTTCATCAGCGAGCGGAGCGTAGCCCGTGATTTGTTTCGCCGGGGAGAGTTTTTTGGACTCTGCGTGACCTCGCTGAGGACTGATGGGAGAGGTGCGGGAGCGCCCGCCTGTCACTCACGCAGATATGTCAGCTCAACATGACGTGCATGCTCTCAAACGAACAGCGACACATGAGAAAATAAATAAAGGAACGAATATGTTGAGATGCACTGGAACTGTGTGAGCTCCTCTCTGGATGATCCACGCTCCGACAGGAATAAAAAAACATCTCAGTGAATCCTGTTTCTCTCTGAAACCGTTTTCATTCTGTTGAAAAAGAGAGAAACTGCCTCCTGTTGTATCTCTGATGGATTTCTTCTTTAATGTGGGGTTGAGTCTCAGCGGAGAGAGACTCCCCCGCTGTCCGAGAGACCCCACGCTGCTGTTTTAGATCGATGGATCATTTTCTGCTGTGAGACTCCATCATCGCTGCAAAAGCAACTCCTCAACATGACACAGCTGACGTCTGACCAGTTAAACCCAGAAACTTTAAACTCTGTAAGACGTTTTGTTTCTTCCGCTCAAGACGTTCCGATAACATTCTTCCTTTTCTGATTCCGATACCAGTGGATTTAAAATCTCTTTCGTGCATTAACAGCATCTGTTACCTCTGGAATAAACATTCTGAATGAAGAGGCATTTCAACCTTTTCTTTTTTTACTTGTTGCATTTTTGGAAAAAAACTCGTCTGCATCTCAAATATTTGCTCCAGAGAATGAAACCAAATATCTGGAGAGATGCGCTGGATGCACGCTGTCGCACGCTGTCGCACGCTGTCGCACGCTGTCGCACGCTGTCGCACGCTGTCGCACTGTTGTCTCTGGTTGGGCGTCCTCCCAGCGGAGCCGGAGTCAGTGTGCCGCTCCATCTCGCTCGGGCACAGCTGTGGGGGCCAGGCCCGTCCAGCCGGCCCTGCCAGCTCTGACGCTCGCTGGCTCCTCAAGCTGGAAATTGCCATAATGTGTCCTGCAGTGGTCGACTGCACAGGTTTCTATCAGGGGCTCCATCTGCACACACACACACACACACACACACACACACACACACACACACACACACACACACACACACACACACACACAGAGACAATATGCTCCACACTTGGAGAGAAATGCGCCCGAACACACTACAACAAAAAGCAGTTTCATTAGGCATCAGTGAACAAAGGTGCTCATGTGTTAGTTCCAGACTCCACTCGTCTGGTTTCTGTCTGATGTCGAAGCTGCAGCTGCAGAGATTCACTTCTCTGAGCCGCAGGAGCATAAAACAATCGGCGGCGCTCGGTGATGAGGTCTGGGTCGTTTGAGTTCATCTTGAAAGGTGTTGGATGAGGTTACGGCTCGATCTGAATTTGAAATTTTTCCAAAACATCATCTGTGGTTCTGTTCTTGTGAGGACCCTCGTTGTTCTGCAGCAACTCCCTCACGTCTGAATCACAACGAGACAAAGACACGCACACACACATGCACACACACACACACACCACGCACAGTATATCTGCACTGTAAACCCTGTAACCTTTCTTCAAGGACAGACTGTTCTTTGTCCTTCTCGTCTGAGCAGTTAACATTAAATGTATATGAAAAATGGACTGCAGTTTAATTTAATTGATTAACACACACACACACACACACACACAAAGACACACAGACACACAGTGAAGCATAAAGCTGCCGTTACCCTTTAGCTTCTGCAGCTCCTGCGTAAACTTGCCGGAGGAGCTGTGTTGACTTCCATCCAAAGTTTTGATGAGTGGGCGATGAAATCGACTCAGCAGCGTCATGACAACACATTTAATTTGGCAGGTTTAGTTTTATGTTGCTGCTGCTGCTGATGAATTGTTTTCAGGACAAACATCGGAGAGACGGATTCAATCTATTTCACATTTCGGCTCATGAAACCGACACAGTGTCGTTCACAGCGAGCGAACGGCCTTCGGAGGGGAATGGAACATATGATGAGGGCTGAGAAGACGGTGTCATCCAAAAGATTCTGATATCCTTCCGATAGAGAAAATCAGATCCAGTCCCAGTCGGACGTTAATGGACCCAGATGATGTCGTTTACTTATGATCATGAAATTAAAAACATAGTGCACATGACAAGGATTTGTATTTTACTGTTCAAACACAATAATCACACTGTGCATCATCATCATCATCATCTTCATCATCTCGGTGACATTTCACCGCCTCACCTCAGGATTCACAGATTAAAGAGCAGTGTGTGTGTGTGTTTGTGTGTGTGTGTGTGTGTGTGTGTGTGTACACTCCTGGCTGTGGTGGATATTTTTAACTTCTGGCTGCGAGGACGACAGAGCTTTCTCCTCGGCTGATTGTGTGTGGAGGCCCTGAGGGAGTGAGTGTGTGTGTGTGTGTGTGTGTGTGTGTGTGTGTGTTGTGTTGGCTCCTCCCACTGGACCACAAGCTATGTCGGGGTGATGGAGGCCGCTGCTTGGTCACTCTGCATCATCACCAAATCATTCGTCCTTCCCTCTTCTGCTGATGACTAAACACTCTGCTGGAATTATTAAGAAGCTTCTACATTTATGAATAAAACTTATTATTTGTGTATTTATGCATTTTTGTAAATCTTGAACCTTTGCAGGAATGTTTCATCTCATTTGTGTATCTCAGCTCGACCAGACTCTTATTCAAACCAGCTGATATTTCTAAGTAGGTTTGATAGAAAATGGGTCAAACTGAGCTTTCGCCAGTGAAAACCAGGTTGCCCTGGTTACGGCTGGGTTGAACCGATAAATCATGCTGTTAAGTTTCAGCTGTAGTCGCTTCTCTCTGTTGTTTCGTGACCTCGGATCAGTGTTACTCGGAGTCGGAGTCGCCGCTGCAGAGACTCTGACGGACAGATGTACGGAAGCTGAGAAAGAAAGAAATGTTTGTGATGTTCTCTGCTGATGAATTGATTAGTTCATTAGCAGAATATGAATCAGCAGCTATTGTGATGATCAAGTCATCGGTTCAGTTTTCAAGAAAGATTCACTGATCAAGTGAATGGCTCATGATTTTCTGTTTCTTATAAAAACGCTTTGAGATAATCCTTTTGAATTTGGCTCAAATGTTCTCAGATGAACTGATTTGATTTCAGAGGTCAAAGGTCGCAGTGAGCTTTAAGAGTAAAATCAAAATAACTTATTTTCTGATCCTTTGATTCTAAAGAGTAAAACACGACCTTGTTTCAAACGTCAGGATCCAAATCCGCAGGAAACAGCTGCCGAACAACAAAACCTCACCGACTGCAATCATCGGGCCTCGTTACTCTTTTTTATTGTTCACCTGTGTTTTCGTCCTTGACACGAGTGGAAAGGAAGCTGAGGAAAGGAAACGACTGAGGGGGTGAAAAGGGAAAAGTAGTTACCTGGAGGAAAGTGTGAAGAATTGGTGTGAAGTGGAGAAGGAAAAGCTTTTCATTCAGAGGGGAAGAGAGTGGGGGGGGGGAGGGCAGGAGAGAGAGCGGCTGGGTTTATGGGAATATTGAGCCACAAAGCGTTTATGTCAGATCAAAGCTAATCCTTATCTTTGGGAAAAGGATTCAGTAAAACCCTGGGCTGTCTCGCCCCCTCAAGGGCAGGTCTCTTCCTCCGCCTCCCTCTGCTCGTCTTCCTCTCTCCTCACTTTTGTTGAAACTCCAGGATTTTTTACGCACCCACCCCCCTGGACTTTGTCTCTGTGATTCTCTGCAGAGGATCAACCCCTGTGGCAGCGAGGAGCGAGAGGGAGGCAGGGGAGTGAACACAGGAACTTCAGAGTTCAGCTGGTTAACGAGGACTTTCCGCCGATGTACTTATCAACTGATTCTTATACAGTCAAACATCTGATGGAGGGATTATGTATCATGTGTCCCATCTGGTCTGGGAATAACTTAGGACCCCCCCCCCCAGAACAAGGACACAGCGATGGACAAGGTCGTGTAGACCGCCATGTTGGCTGCAACACTTGAACAAGATACCGATCAGTCGGTGAAACGTTTTTTCTGAAAGGATTCAGATTTGATAAAATCCCACCTTGTCTCTGTGCCGTTATTCACCACCACCCAAGGTCAGATGTGATCGTCCTCTCATGTCCAAATGAACCCAAAGAACTCCAGAAGGAATCAGCTGCTCCGAGCGTGCTTCGTGTGAACACGCCGCAATCTGTCATTGCCAAATCGGTTTCCCCCAGGGGGCGCCGCGAGCAGTATAATTGCCTGCGATCTTGTTTTTGATAAGAGACTGAGATGCACGGAGCTGCAGGGAAATCAGCGCTCACCTTTTTCCATTCCCATCACCATTTCCTCTGCACCTCTTCCCCCTCCATCTGTCTCACCTCTCACTCGAGCTGTCTGCCCACGGTCGTGCCCGGAGGGAGACCGGCTCCGTCGAGATTGGCAGCCGGGGGAAAAAGAAAAATCTAGTCGTCTTCCCTCCTCAGCAGTTTTCACACTTGACAATTTGGGCAAAAAAAATAAAATACAAAGTCGGCAGGGCCCCTGTTTGGTATTCATTGTTTCCTCGGTGCTATTTTGACAGGGTTTAATCATCTGTAAAGGCAAGCTATCACAGCTTCCGCATGGATTAACGTGGTAGACGTGATTATGCAAGAAGAGTAGGAGGAGGAGGAGGAGGAGGAATAATTTGTGTATGGAGTCTGTGGCCTGCAGGAGACGGTTTAAAGAATTAGCCATACTTAACAGATACCGAGGCGCGGGGTGTCGTGAACTCGCCCCCTGCTGCGGTGAGCCGCCGGCTGATGTGTACGATGTGCGCCGTGCATAATAATAACTCCGCATCGTCCATGATGCATTGTGGTAGTTTGACCCCTGCCTCATTCAGGCCTGAGAGTGAGATCGATTGTCTGTGAAGTTCCAAAGCACCAACTTTATTGTGTTAAAGGGACGTTACAACAAGTTTGATCTCTTTAAACACTGGTGCAAGTACTTTTACTCAGCTGCTGTACAACTAACTTTTTCTACTTTATAATTTTACTACTAAAATTGTGGGTTCCAAAATGTGTGCGTCACAGGAACAAGTGTTATTTTATAATTGAGATTCATTTCACTTTAATAAAAGTGAACCAACCTGAGGGCTGGAAGAATATTCAAGTTTTCTTTGATACAACTTTATTCTCATAATGACCTTTTTCTCTTCATATTATGGACGTAATCGTTTTTTCTTTTTTCTTCAACGTGGTTCTAATTCATCATCATATGAATTAAACTACCGGCAGAGGAAACTTAATCCTGCAAAATGACTTGTTTTACTTTTTTATGACTGAAACTGAACGTCTGTCACAGACGAGGCGCTCGGAGAGACTCAAAGCTGAGAAATGCTGTCGGAGAAAATTATTCTGTGATGAAGACTCTTCTTCTTGGATTAATGGAATTTAACATAAAACTGTTCCAGCAGGATTAGTGTAAAACTCTCAAGCGGACTTCATCTCATAATCAGGTCGGTCCTGTGTTTGGACCCGTGCTAACAAACCAAAGTGCAAGTCGGCACATAAACTTCCCATCAAACATGAAAATAGAAATACAATAGAACAATATGTGATTAATAAAACAAAACGAACGATGTTCTCATCAGTGTTCTCTCCTCTGTTGTAGATGGACGACCCTGCGGACGCCACAGGGCTGTGAACTTGTCGACGGCGGTCAAACGTCAAGAGTCAGCTGCACTTTTCCCGACTTCACGTGGAGCCGTGTGACTCTTCTCCCAGATCTGTTTGAGCGTGACTCAACGTTCTCTAAAACTATCTGTGGGTGAAGATAACAAGGAGCCAAAGTTTTCCAAAATGGAGACACTTTCCCAGGATTCCATCCTGGAGTGCCAGATCTGCTTTAACTACTACAGCCCCCGGCGGCGGCCCAAACTCCTGGATTGCCGACACACGTGCTGCTCGGTGTGTTTGACCCAGATGCGCAGCACCCAGAAGGAGATCCGTTGTCCTTGGTGTCGCGGCGTCACCAAGCTGCCACCGGGGCTGTCCGTCTCCCAGCTCCCAGACGACCCGGACATCATCACGGTCATAGCCATCCCTCATGCCTCGGAGCACACGCCCGTCTTCATCCGCCTCCCCAGCAACGGCTGTTACATGCTGCCCCTGCCTCTCGCCAAGGAGCGGGCGCTCGGCCTGCCGGGGGAGCTGGGCTGTCGCTTCCTGCCCGGCGGCCAACAGAAGGGGGTCACGGTGGTGACCATGCCGGAGCAGCAGCCTTTGGGCCTGGCTATGGGTCTCGAGGCTGTGGGGCTGGAGGGCGGCGACGTGGAGAGGAGAGTCACCGGCCCGGTGGGAGGAGCGGGGAAGGGCTCCACGTGGTCCGGCGTGTGCACGGTAATCCTGGTGGCCTGCGTGCTGCTCTTCCTCCTGGGCATCGTGCTGCACAACATGTCCTGCATCTCCAAACGTTTCACGGTCATCTCCTGCGGCTGAGGGCGGCGGGGGGAGGCCGCTCGGACTGTCGCAGGACCCCAAACACCCCCCTCACCCACCCTGGATTCCCCCACCGGCTGTGCGTCTCCTCAGGGCAGGAGACCGGAATAAACTCACTTCACGGGCGTCCGAGGAAACAACAGAGCGAAGCAGAGCGACTCAGATGAAGAGGAGGATCAGAGACAAAAGTGGAAATACACAAACAAACTTTTTTCCCCCGTGTTTCCATTTTGAAAGAACTCGAGGATTTCACTTCAAACATGGTCAGGTGACCGGCTTCTCTTCTAGGTGATTGGTTTTGTCGGACACAGATGGATTGCCTGTTTAGTTCGTGGTCTGTAGAAGTACGTCAGTCGTCGTCGTGTTGTTTAGATGAGTGTAGGTTCTGAGCTGGTGCTGCAGAACAGAGAGTCCGGACTTGGCCGTTCTCCGCCAACCCCCCCCCCCCCCCCCCCCCACACCCCCTCCCCCGATGCTGCAGGAACAAACTGGGCGGGATCCACATTTGGCCCCAACTGATAAAAACTCTGAATCACTGAAAAGACAGAAAAACAAATCGACACAGCTTCTTACTTTCTCTGTTTGTTTCACACACACAAGCTGTTTCTGCTCAGAGCTGCGATGATTCCATGGACAGTTGGAAACGGGGACGTCAAAAAAATACAAGGGATTGTGGGTCGTAATGTTGGTTAGTGCCCACGTGTCATAAAAACACAGCTGACTGTTTGAAATATGTGATGTTGGTTGGTTGGAAAATGACCGATAACCTGCAGCGGTCACCTTTTTTAAAAAGAAATGTTCGACATTTGTCTAAATCTGCATCTAAAAAAAACACCTTTACAATTTTAAGGGTTCAAAAATAAAATAATGTGCACACTTCACCACCAGATGTCACTAAATTCTACACACTGGACCCTTTAAAATCAAAACAAAGCCAAACTCGATACCGACAGAAAAGAAAACGTTCTTGCTTTTAGTTTTTAAGTTTTGTCGTACTTCTTCACTCCGTCTGCTGTGATTTCCCACGATTTCGTAAATTTCCCGCTGACCTCTTTCACACCGGTCGTCCTCTGAAGCCTCCGTCAGCCGCCCACACGCCATCATCATCTCTACGCCTCCCTTCATTTAGAACTCTGGAGGATGTATGGGCTCAGCGAGGGATGGTTTGTGTTGGTGTGTGCGAGTAGCGGGTCAGCGGCGGGTGAGGAGTGGGCGGGCGCTGCAGTTAACGACGGACATATCGATTGATCTGGTTTTGAACCTCTCGATGCAGAGGTGGACGTCTCGCTTGGTTTTTTTCACTCTCTTGTGTCGACCAGCACTTTGTTTACAGCGTGGTTGTACAGCAGCAACAAACAGGGTGAACTCTTTTGTACAGCGGCCTCGTCGTGTACAGGACGATTGTAATTTCCTCTGATCATTCTGTCTTTTCGTTTGACGCGTGTCCTCTGATGTGAGATCGGGGAGCACGCTGTTTGTTGTTCGGTGTCTTCAGGGCGTCGCCATTGACACGCCGGTGACGCAACACACGAGGAAAGAAAGTTAAAAAGTGTTTCAGTAAACTGCACCAAATACAACGTTATAAATAAACACACACACTTGTTCTTTCAAAAACTTTTCTTCTCTTTTTGATTTCGTTCTGCTCGTTTTTCATCCATGAGCAAAGTTTCACCTCCTTATAACGTTTTTTCTCTCAAACATATTTTTTTTGAACGAGTCATTTTAGTTTATTGTGATTTCATTCGACATCTCGTGACGTTTTCACACCTGAGAGTCTGAACCGGCCTCGTGTCTTTGTTCCATAGATTCTTTTTAATCTGGTCAGTTTTGGTTTCACGTTGTAATTTAGGGACTGAAACGTTCTTCTCTACCAAACTAGATGTGAAAGAGTCACAAGACACAAGGTTTGATGAGATTAAGAACACACATCGATCCCGCACATGAATTTTAAAAAGGCGTTTGAGCCACAACAGTGTTTTGCAGCTGCAGCTGGTGAAGCTCAGCCGCTGCTGTTGCTATGAGACTACGTCGAGAGCCCTTTTGAAGTTGGGCGCTCCGTTGCTGAAAGTTGAAATATTTTTAGCTCCCGGCGCAGCGAGCTCGGAAAAAAACATGATTTCTCAGCAATTGAGGTTGAAGTGTTTTTGTCTTCCAGCTCGTTTTCACCCAATGTAACTCGGAGATAAAGGAAATTCTATAAAAAATAAAAGATTCATGAATCATTTTTTTTTGCATCTCTTGAGGCAGCATGTCAGTTTTAATATTCCTTGTTTTAAACGATGTCTTTATTAATCATTGATAATGTTTTATAGTTCTATAATAAGACATTTAAGTGTTTTTAGGTTCTCAGGTTGAGTACATGTCTGTCTGGTGGTTATCATCTATCATGTCAGTATATACAACAATAATGATTGCACTACCTACCTGGCAACCCAGAACATCATTAATGTGAAATTATTGATCTGTAAAGTGTTTTTTTAATAAGCCATTAATTACTACAAACCCCTTATAAGCAATACAAACATTCAATGAATGCTTTACAACACTCCAGTGTATTGTAATGTATTGATTAATGCTGAGTATTTGTGTAAAGTTATAATAATAATTTGACGTTAAGACATTTTATCCGTTATTTGTTCATCAGCCGCCGATTAAAATACTGTTTTAACACATTTAAAAATGTGTTTACTTGTGATTCAACGTCTCTGTTTACAGCGTCTCCACTGACTCAGTGAATTTAAAGAAAAGGTTGGAAGCTTAAAGATAAAGTTGTTTGTTTCACGAGAGCAGACGGACGCTCATTGTGACGTCTTCGTGTTAAACTGTGATCCACTGTGACACTGACTTTAAGGACCAGTTCACCAAAAACAAACTTTTGCTCTCACACATTAACGTACGAGTCATTTATGAGCCTGACAGATGTTTGGAGACATCGGCCTGATGTCTGGATTCAATCTGTGATGCTCAAAACACTGAAATATGTTAAATAAGTGATTCCACCATAAAAAACACTGACAGTTTTCACTCCACAACTTTTTACAAGAAAATTACTCACAGATATTTTCTATAGAAGCAGTTATTGAAACTGAACAACCAGAAACAAGAAATCCATAGATATAAGATAGAAACACATTTAAAGATCAGGTCTTTAAACACTTATTATTATTATTATAAATAAAGTCGTCAGAAAAAAAAAATCCAAACACACCACAACTATTTAAACCAGTGTTAACGTCTGTCTCAATAAACCTGATTTAAGTCTTATACCTTCATGAGTAAGACACTTCATATGATGCAATAGATTATGGGGCTGATATATGGGGCTATAATCTTATATTGTTTGTATTTGTGTGATTTTACCGTTAAATTAAAAGCAAATGCTGTAAAAGTCTGTAATGCACCAAAGGAATCAAAGGATAAAGCTGATTTTGTTTGTGCAACTTTAAACAAACTGAAAGTTTAAAGGTTGATGTTCGACCTCCCGCCACAACCTCTTCATCCTTTGAGTCGCCACATCTGTAAACCTCTGTTACGGTTGTTTTATAAATTTAGAAACTGTCCCGTTGGAATTTTTTACAGAATCTTAATGATGAAGAAGAAGAGGAAGAAGAACGGGGAGAGGAGGTGGAACGGGGGTTTGTCATTTCTGTGCCTGTGTGTTTGTAAAGCTGTCAACTTCCTGTGGTAGTTTCCTGCTCACGTCGGGTCCGACGACTCGAGCAGCTGTTTTTGATGAACTATTAAATCAAACTGCTCCGGATCTGAAACGGCTCCAGTCGTCTTTATTTTACATTCAACCTGTTTTAACGACTCCGGGTTTGTTTCCATCTTCATCTTATTTCACCTGAAACCTAAACAGAGAAACATTTTGACATTGACTGTTTTTAAAAGAAATGAAGATTCCGTGTCTTCGTTTACTGAAGTCCTTTATTTCACAGTCTTTCTTTCCCCCCTCAGATCTTCTTCTCTCCTCAAATATTTATTGATAGAGCGTCAGGGAGGCAATTAACGCTCTGCAGGGACCAACTGCAGAAAAACTCCTCGGCTCCTCGCAGCAGCTGCTAATGATGACCTCACTCATCGGGGGCCGCACCGCCACAACACAACCAGCTCCGCTCACTCTTAATTATCACTTCTTTGCTTTAATGATCGCACAACGCTTTCTGCAAGAGGATCAGTTATGTACAAGTACATAAAAACCTTTATTATAAAACCTGTTCTTGTTCACGGAGGAGTACGACCACAGGGCGGTTAATCTAGTTTTTAATCATTTTTCCGAACATTCGAACCAAACACCTGAATGTTCAGCTCCTCGTTTCATCGGAGAAGATGCAGGAACCATTCTCTGGTGTCACTGTATTATGGGAGCGCTCTCGGGGATGTATCGTGGATTCTCGCCATCAGCTTCGAGGACTGTCATCCGTTTCAGCCCGGGAGCAGATGAGACTCTTTCCTCATGCTGGGAAAAAAAAAAGAAGAGAAAGTTATGGTTCCTATTTGTAGGAGGCAGCGTTGGGTGACAGTGTGCAACGGTGTGAATAAAAGCAATATCAATTTTTCAGAGAACACTCCCAGAGTATGTTGGGAAACTGGAAATGTGACGGGATTAGAGGAAGGTCTGTTACCCAGCATGCACAGAGAGGGCGAGGTTCACGCAGACAGAGCCGCACAGTGTGAACGCGTTTCTGACTTTCTTACACAAAGTGTAGAAAAGCCAGGGAGGGGCTGTCATTTCAGCTTTTAGGGAGACGGATCACGGGAAACACTGGAGCCGTGCTGTAAATGGGATGTTGCTCATGTGTGAAATACACAGCTCTGTGCACGTGCAGCCTCCGGTTACATGACGTCCTGAGCCCGAGCTCAACCGAGAACGTCAGAAAGGCTCGTTTGAGATTCCGCTCCGTGTTGAAGTGACGGCATCACATTAATCCTGCGGATGTCAGCTGCGTGTTCACGCTGCCAATCTGCCGAGGTGTCGTCGTGGGTTCAACCGGAAACGGCAGGAAGCCGCCTGAACATCGATTTGACTCCGAGCGGAGATTTAGTGAAGACGTAGATAAACGTCGCTAATGCAGCAGCTGAGAAGGTTTTCACATATATCAGTAATCATCACAATGTCAAATTCAGTCCAGCATGTGTCGATATGTTGTTTATATATTTCTCCCTTATTATTAATTATATAACATTAGGAGACGAACCCAGTGATTCTGACAGACGTCACCAGAGCGACATGGTAGAGCACCACTTTCTGGGACATTCACGTTCGCCCATCTTGTTTCCACATTTCATACGTTTTCATTTATTTCTTCAATGTTAGATTTGGTTAATTACATGACGTCCCCACGTGTTGAGCTCTTGTTCCCCGCTGCCGCTCGGTTTGACCCCGCGACGATCGGACAAATTGAAATACGACAGCGTCAGAAAACGAGCCCGCACTTAGCAGGAGAATTCAGCGAGCGGACGAGCGGCAGAATCAATTCTGTTGCTCGTGATCATTCCTCTGGAGTGCAGGTGATGACAGGTTAATTAGTGTGTGTGTGTGTGTGTCCTGTAACTGATGGCTGCTGGGTTTCCAGGGAGGGAAAATACCTCATTTGCATTTTGACAGCGTCTGACCCGCAGGGGAACAGAACCAATCAATCCACACATGAAATTCAGGAGTTAATCTTTTTTCTTTTCGCCGTGTGCCTGAAAGAGTCACTATTAATACATTCTGTAAAGAACTGGAACTTTGAATTTGATTTTAAATCCTGAGTGTGAAATGATTTAAGAAAAGATTCAGAATCATTTATTTACTTTAAACACGCCTCTTGTCGCCAGCGTAGTCCCTGGAACATAAAGTCGACCAGAGCTGATAATAATAATGTCGCAGCTAAAGTCCGTAAAGATTTGATTCAAGTTAAAACCATTAATAAGATAAGAAACTTGATCCTGTGTTACGTGACGTTCACCACAAGCCAGAGGAAAAGTAGAAACTTCATCATCTTCTCAACGTTCACTCTTAGAAACCAGATTATTCTAAATATCAATGATCCTCTTTGAATCTGTGTTGAGCTGATTGAAGTTAAATCATCTTCGTCTGGGTTCACTCGGCCTGCAGCTCAGGAAATGACTTCACCGACTGCTCATTTCTCCGTCCAGCACGTCCACCGAGGAGACACGCGGCCTCGTTCCTGGCACGGCACGTCTCGCTCTGACGCCGTGACCTTTGCCCCCGAGCGGTCCAGAAACAGATCCTTGTCTCATTGTCTTCACAGAGGACGCCCCCGAGGTGATAGGGGGGGGGGGGGGGGGGGGACACAAACAACAGATGCTCCGGTTTATCAACGGCGAACACTCGGCTCCTCGTGCTTTTCTTTTAACTTAGGTATTGTTCCCTTACAGCGCCGCTTCCTTCCTCCTCGAGTGGCAGCCCCCCCACTCCTGGAAATCCCCCCCTGACGTTGACATCACCCCGATTCCCTCGTGCGATTACACTTCAAGGACTTAATCACTCCGCTTGACACTCGCTGCATTTCTTGCCCCGGGATTCTCCTGGATCGACTCGCCAGCTCCGACTCAGTCACTGATTTACGTTTTTTTTTTTTTGGTTTTCCCCCCTCGTCTGTCTCTCCGTGCTCGTCAGTGTCTTCTTATCTCCAAGGAGAGGATCGCAGGGATTCCCGCCAAGAGAATTAAGAGTCGGCTGAGAGCGTTGCTTGTTGAAGACGGAGCCTCGTTATTGGGACCGATGGAGGTGAAGCTGAGCGGGTTTTTTTATTTAACTCGTCTTCTGTAACATTTCACATCCTCGTTTCATCACAAGACGTTTTAGACTCAGAAGTTAAAAGTTTAAAGCATGTGTTTATGTTCACATGTTCACAGCGATGACGAGGTTTTAATGAAGAGAAAAAAACCAACTGGGACACAACTGAAGGCTGGATATTACCCATGATCCTCTGCTTCCTGAACCAGAAGAGCTGCGGCTGCAACAAATTCACCAAACTCTTCATATTTTAAAGTTTCCTGCTGATCTACAGTTCGGCTTCGCTCCTCTGGAGCTGATTCCATATTCACACTCACTAAACCATCTTTTTAAATCAAGCTGCTGGTTTCAAACAAACCTTTTCCTCCTTCACCTCCTCTGACTCCTCCTCTGACTCCTCCTGTTTTTTTTTTATCGGCTGAGGCTCAATTTAAACCTTTATTTCCTCCCGACTCTTTTCCTCTCCTCAGTCCATGAAATCTCAGGTGACCTCCGCTGACACCACATCTCCGCCAGCGTTTCACTTCACTGAAAATGGCTCTTTTCCCACACTGCACCTGTAATTACTCAAATCACTGCTCCTCCGTCCTGAACGACCCTCAGACGCTTCACTCTCTTCACCCCGACGTCCTGCCGGGCGTCAAATATCAGACACTTTCACCTTGTTCCAGCTCGCGTTGTTAATCCGTTCACCAAAACACACAAGCTGGATAACATCCGTCCTGACACCTTCCTGCTTCTGTTTCAGGTGCAATGTCACATTTCTTCTTCTCTCACAAATGTACAAAGTATTTTTACAGCAACGTGGATCAGGATTTAGTTTGCACAGGAACGCTTGAAGCCGCCTCGTGTGTTTTGATATTTATACAAACGGAGATTAATCCCAAGCAAAGCGCTCGCTCTCCGTTTCTGACATTTTTGCCATCCGGCGACGCTTTTTCCTCGTCTGTCCCATCGGTGCTTTAATTTATTTACTCACTTATTGATTCAGATAGTTCCCAGCGATGCATGGCCCTGTGCAAATGATTGGCCTATATACTGGAGTATTGACTGAAGAAACCTTTATTGTGCCATCATCACGCAGGCCTGCGAGCAGCTTTCTGCAAGCGGTGCATTTTTTTTGCTCACAATCATAAAAGCAGACAAGAAAAATGATGCACACACAAACACAAGCAACCACCTGCCTCCCTCTACACACACACACACACACACACACACACGTTTCTTTCATTCCCAGTTGAAATGAACCGTGCAGTGAGGCTCGCTCAGTGTGAGACCGGCCGCTTTTCTCCGCAGCCCCGCTCCGGCTCGTCAAATCCATCAGTGGTGGAGAAAGCGCCAGGGCAGCCATTTTCACTAAACCCCCCCACCGTCAAAGTCATCAGGCCGCCCGCCTGTCTGCTCCCGTCTCAGAAGATTTTAACGCCACACACGAACACACACACGCTTGTGAGGTTTCTGTTTTGACGTGTGCTGAACCTTCAGGTGTCACTTCACAAAAAATAAACCATTTGGACGGAGCTTTTTTCCACGAGTCACATCTTTATGAGCGGCTCAGGTGGGAAACTAAAGACGAACTGTCACCCATCTATTATCTGGAACGTCTGGTCGAGAGGCGGGGTCACAAACACAAATACATCGAAATATAGAGAACTGAAAGAAAATAGATTTTAAATAAAATCTATTTTCTTCCTGGTTCATTCTGTAACGTCAGAGATTTCATCGCGAGAGAAACAACAAAACATGAGGATGAAGAGAAACGTGCACCAGTGACTCGGCTTGTAAACTGTGAGCAGCTCTTTCCGCTGGAATGCAGGAAATGAGCGTTTGGTGAGTTTCCTCCTTTTAACAGACGCATCAGTGTTTGAAGTAACTACCCTTTGATCAGATGACTCAACAGGAGGAGCACAGATATAATAGCCTCCGTGCACGACAGCAAAGAGAAAAGAGGGAGAGAGAATCACCAACAAGCACGAGTGTTAGTTCAGCTTCTGTCCCCAGACACTGAATCTACAGTTAATCTTAAAAACATTAGAGTTCAAGCAATGAATCCTATGAGAAGTTTCTGTTCCCTGCAGAGGTCGTGTCTGAGAACGACGTCTGAGGTTTCGGCCTTTTCCTCTAAGTACAATTAGGACAATGAATAAAGAAACGAAATGATTATCTCAGTATAAGTTCTATTCATCGTGCTCTCGGAGATATACCGAGACATGACGATCTGAAAGTCTGAGAGAACGAGCGTGTGGACTCTCTCTCCACGCTGCACGGAGAAAAGAGATATCTGTAAATCTTTACAGAATCAGCAGCTCCACCGTAAAAGAAAATGCCTCGTTAGATATTAAAGAACATCCAGTTTTTGTAGGTTTTGAAAAAACGGGAAAGAACAAAGCGAAGTGAAATTTAAATCTCTCCACGGTTGTGTTTGTGTGAAACATCTGTTTCAAACATCTGCCGCATTGTTGAGAGCTCATTCACTTCACGTTCATGTATCATCGCATGTGAGGTCAAAGTCCACGTCAACTTCTAAGCTTTATTTTTTTCGTTGAGAGCAGATCTTGCATTGTGTTGCTCAAGGGCCCAGGCTATTACCTGGTTTTCCTGCCCCTCGCCCCTGTGTGTTCCTCTGGAGCCTTGAACTTGAGGTTTGCGTTTCGATTCAGAAATATTTTTCTGCGAACCCCTTCGACAGTGAAGTTCTGTTCTGAGTTTCACATCAAGTTTGTGCTCGTCGTTATTCATGCATCTGTAACTTCTCTGCAGTTTGTCCTCACGACGACCTGCAGCTTCCCTCGTGTCGTAACGTGACAGTCCGACGCACACTCACGGCCTCACATTGACCTTCTGAGACTTAGCTCCTCCCGGGGAGATAAGCGACACGTCTCTCTTCACCTCTGACTCCTCATCCCTCCCGCCGACACGAGCAGGGACAGAGCGGTCCAGTTGAGTCACGACCTCTCGGGACAAAACTCCACGGACAGACGTGGGGACACGGGAGCCAGAACTCGCTCCTCTGTAGTTCTGCGCTGATATTTCCATTTGAGAGGAGAGTGAAGGAGTTTGGGCTTCACGACTCACGCTGAAATCGACTGAACTTGTCTTCCCCCGCCATCACGGATCTTGCTGGAGGGCAGTGCAGCAGTTTACACGCCTGAATGACCTTGACGGTGCGGTCTGAGGCATGTCTCTATCTGCTGTGTGTCGGGCTGATGCCAGGATGAAGGTGGATTTGAGAGGGCAGGAATCGTGAGAAAGCATCTTGTCAGGGCTGCAGCGTAAACACAGCAGCGTGATGCATATTCCCAGGATGAGACACATTTGTTTGGAGTATGACCTCCTTTAATCCGTCACGCCGGCTCCGCAGCCTCCCCGGTGCATTTATTAAGGCAGAGAGGCAGAAACAGATCGATGGCATCAGGACTGGTAGAAATGGAGCCTGAAACAGGGTCAAACACAGACGCTGCTTACATGTGAGAATGAATCTCAGCTGGTGCTGGAGCGGAGAAACTGTTTGCAACAGAATAAAAAGAAAATATAAAGTTACTGCAGCAGTAAAACTGAGGAACCTCTGAGAGTCTCTCTGCTGTGGTTCGTCCTCATCAAAATGGATCCTGAAGCTCATTCAAACCTGCAAAACCGAATGTGACACTTTCAGATCCACTTAATCTGCAGGAAGTGGCCTCCACATATTCTCCATCTCCTACAAAGTAAAGTGAGCCGGTGAACAAGACGCTCCTGCTGGAGTTCAGTGGATCGGCAGCCGCATGAGAACAACAGGGACCGGAGCCGGTGCTGTAACCACGTCCCGGCTCTGATTTGACAAACTCTTCATATTTACTTGCTCTCAGCTCCGCTATCATTTCCCCCTCCGGTCCCTCTGCTGCTTTTCTATTGGGAGAAAAGTGTCATTGGCTGTGAGGGCCCTGGATTCTTAATACACTGAGTGTCACGTCCAATTTGTCAGATCCAGTTTGCGCCAACGTCTCGCACTTTATTTTTTTCCGTCAGAGCAGAAAAGAAGTATTGGGGTTCTTCTCCTGGGATGAAGGAAACAAATTGGTCAATGTGAAGAAGATGAGACGGGAGGTATCAGGGATGGGAAGCAGATATTTTTCATTCAGCCCTCTACTTTCTATCCGCTGCCTTATTTGACATCTGTAGTTAACACCTCGTGGATCATAGCTCACCTCAGTCCGCCTCGTTTCAAATCACCAGCATCGGCTCGGAGACGCCGGTGTCTGTCACTGCCATTAATAATAAAATGTGCAGAGCAGGCAGGACTGAAACTGCACACAGGCGCATTCTACAGGATCAACAAACATTTTGAAAAAGTCGACGTCTTGAATAATTTCGACTCGGAACAAGAGAAAGCCGGTCGTGATCGTCGCAGCGTCTCCTGAGTGTTCCTGCAGCAGGAGGCACGATGATGCTTTGATGTTGCCTCTGATGCGTTTGTGGCTCCAGGTTAAAGCGACATAAAATGTTCCGGTTGACAAGGAGCCAAATAAAGATAATTCAAGCATCAATCAACAGTATTTTAAAATTAAATAAACGTAAATCTTTCTAGTTGATTCGCAGCTTCAAGCATCAACATCTGGATCTGCCCTGGATTTTTGTATTTTTTTTCCAAAAAACAAACGATAAAGAGGAAATTGATCCAAAATGTTGGAAAAGAGAAACGTAATTAAAGAATCGGAGGAAAACACATTTACTGAAATCTCACAGGAAGCTGAAGTCCTGATGTATTTCCTGTTCATATTGTGACTTAAATGATGTTCGTTAATTAATTAAACCTTAAATCAGAAACAGAAGAATATATTTTCTTTGAATGGAATCCACCAAAATGAATTCTAAGGTTTTCCGTCCTCTTATCTTTTACGTGAGTAGACCGTAAATAAAGATGGACGACCTGACAAAGTGAAGCTAAATGATCTTGATCTCTACAGAGACAGACGCTTATCCTCCAGATCAACTTGACGAGTGGTGAATTCAAAACAAAGGAAACAAAACACACGAGCAGATCGTTCCTCTGAAGTCGAGTGTAAGTCGAGTGTGAAGTTACTGTAAAACCTCAGAGACTCTGCTGATGCTCAGGAGACGCTCAGTTCTCACGGCACAGAGCCCGACGGCAGACGCTCGTGTTTCAGCTGCAGCTTCAACGGATAAAGAGAAAATAACCCTTCGCTGCACTGGTGAGCTGAGCGGAGAGGAGGGGAAGAAGAGGAAAGAGGTGGAGGGTATTTATACGAAAGAAAATGTAGAGAAATGAAGACACAGATAAGAGGAGGATCAGAGGGAGAGAAAGCCCCGCAGCACTTTCACTCTCTAACTCCTCGTGTCAGACGGGTTGGACCTGCTCCTCTCTCCCAGGCCTGGAGTCGGCCTCCTCTTTCCGCTCCTCAATCTCCAGCAGAGCGCAGTGTGTTTTTCCACTTGGCATCAGGCGATGATTCACTGGGTCTGCTGCGGTTTACCCTCAGCAGGATTAGCGCTGGAAGGCTCCTTATTATCTTCTGCCGTTTGAGCTCCTTCGCCTGTTTCCGAAGAGCAGCGGAGCTTAAGACAAATTACCCCCCCCCCTCGGTGGCTATGGGATGGCACCGCTCCGGCCTGGATACGGCCCTGCAGGGAGCGAGAGGCTGGCAACACAGGGCAAATGTGGAGGAGGGGGCGCCTGGACGAAGAGGGGCTGTTAGGAACTTAATTTATGTGAAGGGAAGGACACCGAGGAGGAGAGAGACTTCAGGACAGGAGCTCTGTACGCAGACAAATGTTCCTGACGAGACATTAATGGTGAGAAATGACGGGAATAAGGTCAAAGCGAGATCAGGTCCTCCTCAGCAGCCCGGAGGAGCACTCAGAGAAAACCGACGGAATAATAAAAACCTGAAACAGTCTCAGCAGCTCAAAGTGCCGACTTCAACCTGAACTCATTCTCGCTGGGTGCTGATCGGAACGTTAGACCGGAGATACGATCGTGTAAAGATGATGCAGGTGTCGCATCTTTAATTCAGGCTGATGTAGGAGGAGAGAGAGAGAGAGAGAGAGAGCTGGAGAAAAGTGGACGGAGACACTGAAGGTTTGAGTTTCCAATTAAAAAAATGAAGCCCAGTGTTTGTGCTTCTAAATGTTATATTTGCATTTCTCCTTTGTTTCCATTTGTCTAATCGAAAAACACAAACTGTTTTAAAGAGAAGTCTTCTTCACATTGACAACCTGCATTTACATTTTCAACTTTGAAAATGTTTTGTCGATCATACTTTGTTCTTTGTGATTAGACATTAAAACCCATCGTCTCCTGATCAGAGTGAATCTTTCAGTCGATCGACTCTCGGTCCACAGTTTTAATGAGCAGTGAATCCTTTCACATCGAACGCTGCATGTTTGCATTGTGATGATTTGTTTTTTACAGCGTTTGATTTATTGGAAAATAAAGTTTCAGCTGAGAAAAACTGACATTTAGTGACTTTGAACTCAGACAAGGAGACGGTGTCACCAGTTTTATACAAAAACTACGTCGGTGGTTTCCCTGAAACTTGGTGGACGGACGTGTTTCCTGTCAGGGAATCTTTTGTTCACTTTCTTCAACACTGAGTTTTTCAACAGATGCACAGAGTACGACTCATGGATCTTCAGCATAAAACACAAACTGGATCTAAACACAACAGAACAACAGCACAACAGCAGAACACAGGCGAGGTCACGAGGAGACAAAAGAGTCTGAGCGAGTGCGAGAGGTTTATATTCAGTGAGTCCAGCTGAAGAGAATCTGTGTGACGAGACGACTCCTCCCACCAGGAGACTGCAGGCAGAGAACACCAAGTAGTATTAAGAAGTTTTTTATGTGTATTTTCAGTGTGCGTTTAAATAAAACTGCCACTGGAAACAATGGAAGTTATTCAGCTTCAGGAGAGTTTTATTTTTACAGTTTAATTCATGAAATATTCTAGTTTGAAAGAAGAAACAGGAACTGAAGTAATCACTGAATCTGATCGTCCTCTTAACGAGTCGACTCCTCACACCTGCAGGGAGACGTCAACCCGAGCTGCTCACACTGAACTGAACCAGTTTTGGTTTTAAAGGAAGAAATCTCAGTTTAAAAGAAGAAGAATCACGACTTAGACTTGTATCCTCTCTATTTTAAGTGTTTCTTTGCTAAAAGAGAATTCTGTGCTTTTAACGTTGTGTCGGTTTTAATTTTAAAAGAAATATATGCAACAAATTGCTGTGAATCTAAATCTGATCACAGCTCATCATCGACCCCCCCCCCGTGTGTAATTGAAGCGCTCGGCCCAGTGTGAAGGCGTCTCAATGAAAACCTAAATCTGGGGAATATTACCGGCTCATCTTTTGTGTAATTTCACCGCTGAGCGACGCCCAGCAGGTTCGACAGAGCCGCAGATTTCAGGCTCACTTCTCTTCTGTTTGTTTTGACGACGGAAATGGAAAATTCAAAGTGTCGGAACATTTCATACAGCGCAGATTATTGTTGCTCCTTTCTTCCTCTGTCCACTTTCTGATTTCTTTTCATCGTCACTTCGCTCTGTGTTCCGGCCCCTCACTGGCTGTTATTGGCACAAGCAATTAACCAGAGACTGTTCATAAGTGATTGATTCCCACCCGTTCATTGGAGCGGTCGAGTCGGAGCGATCTGACGGAACCACTCTGAGGCCCAGGTGCTCGGCAGCTTCTGATCAATGCTGAGCTTTATCTCTGCAGAGCGAAATAAATCTCACAAATTAAGTAGTTTAAGGGAAAGTGTGATGAAAACGGAATCATCTGCAGCAGCACTTCGGAGGACAATTTGGCACATGATTGCAAATTTAAATAGCTGCTTTATCTTTTGCAGGACTAACATTTCTGTCATGCTTCAGGGGGTTGCGTAATGTTCTTCACTGCCAAAAGAAACGGTTTATTATTCAAATGGAGTCTTGAGAATGTTTCCACGGAGACGTGGAGGGAGGCTCTTTCTGCAGGAGCTTCACAGACGCAGAGGCGACGTAGTTTTTGACCTTTTTTATTAGCAAGAATACAAAACGTATCTACATTCACATACCACGCACTGGTATGACTGACCACATGGATTTCAAGTAGAGTCAATTGAATTATCAAAATGTTCCTTCAGTTTGTAAAGTCCTCGTCCGTCTTTTGGTGTTTTGGTGTTTTTCTTTTCATCCCAAAAATGTCTTTTTATCTTTTGTCCTTTTTACATTTGGCACTTTACACTCGGCACCACGTGT
Organism: Paralichthys olivaceus; assembly: GCF_024713975.1. Classification (NCBI taxonomy): domain Eukaryota; kingdom Metazoa; phylum Chordata; class Actinopteri; order Pleuronectiformes; family Paralichthyidae; genus Paralichthys; species Paralichthys olivaceus. The sequence continues at coordinate 19,077,207 of NC_091109.1, forward strand.
TTTATAAAAACGACACAGTGCCTCGAACGGGACGGATCAAGCCTCGCTGCCGTCGGACTCCCGTTGGCACGGCGGTGGATCCGAAATTGAAAGGCGACGCGGTCATGTGCTCATCCGGGGTAGGGTGATGCATGTTGGGTAAAATCTGACCGTCTGCTGGAATAAAAAATATCCAGCTCCATCAACAGAGGTGTTTTTTTTTTTTTTTTTTTAAATGGCTTCCCTCTTCTCGTCATGAATGAGCCGCTTCATGTTTCGGGAAGAAAAAGAAACGAGTACGATACAAAGAGCTTTAAAAAATGATATAAAAACAGTAACACAATAAACAACATGAGATTTTTTCTTACACAGACAGAAAACAAGGGCAGTTTACATCTTGTATGTTACAACAAACATGTGATCTTTCCAAGACCTCCTCACGCAGCTGCGGTTTAAGCACAGTGTCGGTTTAAAGTACCAAAATAAGTTAAAAAATATAAATACGGCACATGAAACACATAAATTAAGACCTGCCACGAATGAAAGCAAACCGACGACGCCTCGCTTTGTGTCTTAGTTTGAGTTGAGGAGCGGATTTCAGAGCTCTGCTTTGAGGAAGGTAGTCTCGTTCCCTTGGTTTTCATCTCTTGGCATAAATCGCTGCACGCTTTCAACCAAAGGCGCTCTGCCTGTGCCCGGGTCAGGCGGGGGAGTTAACATGTGCTTTGAAGCCGTTCCTTTGTGGGGCCCCGCGAGGCTGCCAATCCAGCCCGTCTCTGAAGCCCCGTCTCTGGGGGAGATTTAAAACAAGCTCACACTGCTGCTGCTGCTGCTGCTGCTGTGGGCATCTCAGGCCTCCGCGGCTGTGGAGAATCGAGGCTTCGGCAGGAATTCAAGTGCCAACAGTGGTGGATGTGGACGTAAGCGCTTCACCGCGTCGTCCTCACACATTTTCGTGAAGCTTCTCTGACGTGTTTCTGTTCTTCTCTTTTTTTGTCGGTGCAGTTTGTCTAAGATTTTTTTTTTTTTAAAAAGGCAAAGGTTCAGGAGTTCTACCACAGCGGCGGAGGGTGTGTCTCCAGCACGCCGTACATCTCGGCCAGTTTTTTGAAACGAGGCCCCCAGTCGTTGAGATAGTCGTACTCGTGGTCGGTGTTCGAGGCTCCCGATTGGAGTGAGCTGAGCGACTCCGCGACCGAGCCTTCCCCCTCGTAGGCGTAGGTCTGCAGGGAGTCGTAAGGTGGAGCGCAGGGGTCCACGTCGGCCTCCAGCAGCTTCGCCAGCACGTATCCTTGAACGTTGCTGTCCCCGCCGCCGCCCATCACGCAGGCTTGAGGGACGTAACGAGACAAGCTCTCGATCTCCGGCAGCATGTCCTGCCTCATCTTGCCCAGGTGGTTGTGCGCCTCACGCGGGTTCCACATGGCAGCGATGTCGAAGGCTTCGGTGTCCTCCTCGCCGCCGCCTTCATCGTCGTAGCGCACGATGTTCTCGTGGACGTTCTCCTCCTCGTCACACAGGTAGGGCTTCTTACGATGAGTCCGCAGGGACAGCATGAGAAGAATCATCACTGTGGTAAAGAAGGAATAAGAACACTGTCAGTAAAATGTGGAGACGAAGAGAAAACATCTTCAAATCCTCAAATTAATGTCACGTGACAGTTTCAGGAGCTTTGGTGTTTTTCTCTATCTGCTACAGACTTTGGGCTTTTTCATTTTCCAGAACTTTTACATTTACAAAACAACATGAGAGGAAAGAAAGACGCCATGTCTCCTTTAAAGAAATGAAAGTTAACGCTTTCTGGAGACTTAGAGAAGTTTTCTCCGACATTGATTCAGCCATCCCAGCAGCCGAGCACGACTCACCCAGCAGGACGAAGATACAGGCCAGGATGGCGATGAGGGCTCCTCTGCTGAGGCTGGCGGGCAGACTGTAGGCCTCGGCGTTGCACGACATGACGTTGCCCTCCTGGTCGCAGCTGCACACTCGGATGGTCAGCGTGCTGGTGCTGGTCTGGACCGGCTGTTCTCCGTCGGAGATGAAGATGGGTAAATAGAAGAGGGTCTGTTCCTGCTGTGACCAGCCACCACGTCGGGTCAGGATCCAGGCCGTGTTGTCTGGAAAGAGGAAACGAGGTCAGAGGCAACCTTCACATTGAACAAGTCCTCAGATTTGACCTCAAGGCAGCAACGGCACAGATTTAAAGTCGGAAGACAAAAGATGTGATTCTGACCAATATTTACAAAGATGAGTTATTGATAAACGTGTTTAATATGTTCAGAGTTCCCATACCGGGAGTCGAACCCGGGCAGCCTGGGTGAAAACCAGGAATCCTAACCGCTAGACCATATGGGACATACGAGCTTGAATGTGTAAACAATAAAAATCATTAAAAATGCAACAAAGCCGGATCAATGAGATTGTTAATATGGAACGTGTCACGTGTCTGAACGGCAACAGATTCCACACGAGTTCTGAAGCTGATGAGACGAACGTAACGAGACGTGTGAGTAGGATAGAATGAAACTTAAAACATCTGAGATTGAATTCCCATACCGGGAGTCGAACCCGGGCAGCCTGGGTGAAAACCAGGAATCCTAACCGCTAGACCATATGGGACAAAAAGAGGAGGAAACGTGCTGAGTGATGAAGCTACTCTGAAGAGCTAATTCTTTCAGGGCGTCTTGTCCAGAAGAGGACGGAGGGACAAACTCTAAAAACACGATACAGGACTGTCCGTTACCTTGGTTGTCTCTCAGGGTGAAGTTTGGGTTGTTCGCGGCCTCGGGAGCCAAACTGTAGTAGAAGTGATGTCCGCTGAGCGGCTCGTCGGGATCCAGCGCCGTCACCGTCTGGATCAGCTGGATGACATCAGCACACAGTTAGATTACGACTTTGGGAGAATAAAGCTGCGTGAAATCAGACCTCAGGAGGTTCCTGTTCTCGTACCTGCCCGGCTTTGGCGTTCTCACACACGTAAGCCTCCAGGTAGTGCGTCAGCAGGGGAGGATTATCGTTCACGTCCAGGACTTTCACCGTCACTGACACGCTGGAGATCTGCGTTGGGTTGTCTGCAGGAACACACACACACACACACACTTATAGTAAAATGCACTGATGGACTCTTCAGTGTGTGTGTGTGTGTGTGTGTGTTAATCTTCCCCTCATTGACTCCGAGCCTGCGGCACATCACGACCTCTCACGCTCACATTACAATTCTATTATTCTCCATTACCAGCGGGTCATTTGCATACCTTAACCAGCTGTGTAATGACCAATGGAAAGGCAATTAGCGGCCAGTAACTACTTTCTCTGGTTTCATCACATGATCGATCAATCAGCGGAGCGACTTTGGTTCTGGAGGGCGAAGCTCAAGCATGTGTGTGTGTGTGTGTGTGTGTGTGTGTGTGTGTGTGTGTGTGTGTTTTAGGGCCGCACTGAGGTGATTTAATATTCAGCTCGAGCGAAGGTGTTGTGGAGATTTTACTGAAGTGGCGTAAAACCACTGGTGTGAGAATCTACTTCTGTTGACGCACAGAACGAAGTCGCTCGATTGAAACGTGAACAATGATCGAGCTGCTTGAACAAACGAGTTTTGTTGTGTTGAACGAGAGAAGGAAGGTTTTTCTTTTAATGGAGCGTTTGCGAAGAGGTTGTGACATGTCACAGGAGGAGAGCAGACATTTAAATAACACAACTAATTTAACTTTCATTGCTGATTCATTCAAAAAGTCTGATTTGCATAAAAAGGCCATGAACAGTCTGTAAAATTCATTTCTAATTCAATTGGTATAATTTAAATTTTACAGCATGAAATATTTTTTCTTTTTTGCAACTTTATTCTGTTTAATATTCAAATATTTCGCTTTTGCTTTAAAAACAACTTCATATTTAAATATTATTACTTCTCTGATAAAAATTATATTTAATGACTTTACATTGTGATTTGATTTATATGACATAATAACTTTTTTCACTTAAATCCTCATACTGATATTTTTATCATTGTTCAGACTTCTGTTTGTGAGCTTTACTTAACGTTGTTTATTTACAAGAGAGAATCAATCAGCTTCTCTTTGTTCCAGTTAATTCTATTATTCCAATTTGTGTTGTTCTCTCCGTCTCTTCGCCCTCTCTCTCTCTCTCGCCCTCTTCCTCTCCATCACACCTTTCATTAGCCGCCATGCGGGAGAGTATTTAATTAGTCTTTAATTCGATCAGCGTCTCCTTTTAGGGTGCGTGGATCCAAACAAACAGACAAACAGAGTGGAGGGAGGACGAAGGTGACTTTCTGTGAGCAGATCTCCGGGGCATCGCCTGCTCCACATTATCACACGTCTCTGCAGGAGACAAAATCACTGCTTCTGCATTTGTGAAAGTATATATTATATTCACCCGTGTGGTTTATTTTTCCGTGTAGAACCGCAGCATGAGTCTGACCGGAGTCTTAAAAGTCAAACCAACACTTGACTTTATGTACATGAAGTAATTCATTAAGGATTTTTATGCTCCTCTCTGTTGATAGAACAAAACAAGCTTCAGAGGACGTCATGGAGGATAAATCCACAACACTGTGTACATTAAGTATTCTGGAATCTTAGAGCTGTTTAGACAGAGAAGTTTTCAGTTGTCAGGACGGAGATTAAAACTAATAGACAGAGGACAGAGATAGTTTTTTTTTTTTTTTAATTAAATGGATGAATTTTGAATGTTGTCACAAGAACGTCGTCTTCTCTTCACTTTAAATATTTCATAACTAATGTTGTTTTCCTGCCGCAGCTTCGTGTCGTCTCATTTCTTATTTTCTCCGTAGATATAAACTCTCATGTAGAATTACATGTGGTCGCACGCTGTCGCCACAAACGGTGCAGCTTCATCTACATACATTTCTTGATGACCTTTGACCCTTTGACCAACCAAATCTAATCAGTTCACCCTCGAGTCCAGCTGAACCTTTCGCACCAAAAGTGAAGAAACCGCCTAAAGGCGTTCTTGAAATATCACGTTCACAAGGATGACACGGTCAGAACAACCCGAAAAACACGACGCCTCCAGCCACTAGAATGAAATAAGAAAAGTGAACTCCTCTGGACTTGATGAGGCAGAGGTGTGTGCGTGTGACCTACTCATCTCCATGGCGAGGACTGTGATGTTGTGCCAGCCGATCTCCTCTCGGTCCAGCGCGCGGCCCATCATCAGCGACCCGGTCGTGATCTCCATGTAGAAGTACTTGTCGGGGTCGGTGGACCTCTCGATGGAATACCTGGTGGCACAGAGCGTCACATGAATATAGGCAGTGTGTGTTCTCGGGTGCTGGTAATCCTATCTGAGGGCGACGCACGCGCACAAACACGGAACAGCGTGTGCAGCGTGTGTGTGTCTGGGAGATAAGGCGACAGGCTGGCAGCTTCTGGGGGCACAATGAGAAGGAGGAGAAGAAGAAGAGGAGGCTCCAGATAAGGCTTAATCAGAGTATCTGCCTGCTCTGCCAGTCTGACACCGGGGATACACAGACCTGCAGCGAGCCGCCTTGGCTCATCTCCTGCCACCGCGGGCCGACGTCCAAAACATTCTACTGAGAGCGACATGCAACACACACACACACACACACACACACACACACACACACACACACACAGAACATCCTCTTCCAGGCTGTGGAGCAGAAACCTGTTCATGTAACCGTGAGGTTTCCTGTGTTCACACCTGTAGCTGCTTCGCTCACCTGGAAGAGGGGAAGGTTTGCATGTGTGTCTGACTCAGACTCAGGAGGAGAGAAACTCGCTGAGTCTTTAAGTCCGAGACTTATTCATGTCGATCGTATTAATGTGTGATGGCTGTAAAAGGTTTCTCGTGCTCTAATGTTCAGAAAACACATCACGCTGCTCAGACGGTTCATTGCTGCAGCTCCTCTCTTCAGCCTCTGTCTGAAAATCTTCAGTGCCCGGAGGAGCTGTGAGCTGGCGTGAACGTGGTTTGAGTTTGGTTTAATGTGGCGACGCCTCTACGTGATTCTGTTTTCTGTGCGTAACATTTGTTCATCGTTGGAATCGTCTTGAAAAGCATCAAACGCATCGTGAAACACTAAAAACTCACTGTGTATATTTATTAAACTGTTTATCTGAGGATCAAGTCTTGAATAAAAGACTGGTGTTGTTTACACTCACTTCAGAGTGTGTGTGTGTGTGTGTGTGTGTGTGTGTGTGTGCCGACAGGCAACAGTCGTGACTGGCACATCCACAGCTGGCAAGGATCTCCCTGAAGGATCTCTATTAATATCACTCCTCCACAGCCATGTGAGGAGTGTGTGTGTTTGTGTGTGTGTGTGTGTGTGTGTGTGTGTGTGTGTGTGTGTGGCCTCAGATTCATCTGTCAGTCATTCGGCAGCCGGTTAAAGAGAGAAGGATGTGAAATGGAAATGAGACAGACTGAAGGTCGCCTCCTGCTTTGTGTCGTTATCTGTCATCTGATGTTGTCGTGGTTTCTGACCTCGGCTCGTCACGCTCACCCTCCGCAAACTCTCCAAACCCTCTCTCCTTTTTTTTTTTTTGTTTTGCTGTTGTTTTATAAAATGCAGCCAGAAGACGCTGGACGCTCCGGGGATTTCAGTGAAAGATGATATTCAGACAGAGCTGCATCAGTGGCTCTCCGCTCTGATTCCTCCTCGCTCCTCAGGGATGACAGCGTTTTCTGTTAATTGTCACGAGCGGAGGTAAAAAGCATCAAAGCGTTCCGAGCTGTGGTTTCACAGCTGGAGATCAGAACCACCTATAGATGGATCGGACGTTACAGATTTAGATGACACATGATGGTGCAGTGGTGTCTCCATCCATCTGTAAGGAAATGCATTTGTATGTATTCAACACTAGGGGGCGGAGTACGTATACGACACAAAACGAAGTTTAGTGAAAACGAGGTGAAGTTTACGCTGCCTTCACTTACGAAAAAACACACGTCTGAAAATATATTCTTCTGTTTCTCAAAATGCAGATTTCACGAGGGGACACAAGGTCACTGTTGGTCACTTATTGTCCTCGAACGTCTCACACGGTTTGATTTGATCTCCTGACTGTCAACAGCTACTGAAACAAACTCAGAACAACTTCCTGTGATCAGTCGTCAGCCGCAAATTATTTTCATTTCAGAGAAGGTCAAAGAGGAGGAGGAGGTCAGAGAGAAAGCTGAGGTTTTATCTGCTCCACGTTTATTCCACGTCCGACTGGAAGGAGTCAGATCCAGAACAAACTGGGAGGATTAAATATCTCATCCTGGTAGTAAAGTCAGGATCCCAGCTAGAGGACTTGGCCGAGGAGAAGCAGCTCTGGGTTTCTGTTTTTCAGAAGGAGAACACCTGATCACCTGCAGCTGATGTGCGTCTCCTCGTCAGTGAAGCTCTATATCACCTCCCTGGATCTGTGCTTGCTGCCGTTTGGCCTCTGAGCCGTCTGTTGGTGTTCATGAAACCCTGAGGTTGTTCTGTTTGATTTACAAATGTCTTATCTCTATGAATCTCCTGTATTTAGTTTCCACCATTTTGATTTAGTGACTCTTTAATTGTTTTTCCAAACTAAAATGAAAAATAAACTCTCCTTGTCTCTGAAATCTAAACCTCCTGCTCACTATCGACAGTTTGTCGTGCAGCCGATCACGAGTGACGATAATAATTCGGACGCAGCAATAAAAAAGTGCTGAGTGAGAATTTAGCATCAAACTCGATCACCGCGTCGTCTACATCCATTTCCTGTGAGCCGACCCTAATGGTGGACGTAAAAAACTGACAGCTGGGACGGGCCGCAGCTCGAACCACGTGAAACCCTCATGTCCCGATTGCTCCTGATGATTAACGGCCTAATTAAAAGCTTTATGTCTAATTAGTTGATGAGAGGAGCAGCGTGGACGCTCGACCCGGCAGCTGCTCACACACAAAAGATTCTCTGCAGTCAACCCGGGACGTCTTCGTTCTGTGGTGACTAATTGTCGGACGTTGAACTTTATTCATGTTTGTTCTCTTCTTCATCAGTATCAGTCCACGAGCTCAGTGATGCTGCTGTCATGATGCGATGCTGCCCCCTGCTGGTGGCAGTGCATCATCACATCCCTAAAGCCCCCACAGCAAACTGACGGTTCTGCATCAAATTATAAATCATTTAAATCACTACATCTGTATCATAATGTATTTCAAACATGCACCTGTTTCTTTTTGTAGTAATTTAACTCAGTTTTTTCGCTGTAAACATTCATTCATACTACAACTGCTCCGATTTACTACATAGTACAAACATACTTTACTTCCCATGAAGTATTTTTACACTCAATCCATTTTTGCACTGCTCTGATCCTATCCACCATCTGCCATATGACTGCATAATATGTTGTACTGTGTACTATGTACTCAAATGCTCTGTGTACGTACAGTATGTGTTTACACCCGGGTTCTATCCATATGGCAGATTTGACAACAAAGTTGACTTTGATTAACAACATGTTTGTATTTCTAGTGCTGAAATTCACATTATTTCTTTTTCAAGATGAATTATTTCTAAAACTTTTGAATTGGTTTTAAATGACTTGTTTTTATGAATTCAAAAACTGGTTCAGATGCAGAGTGCAGTGAGCCTTGTAGGACTAAATTATTGAATACATCTTTGTTCCTTAAGCGCATTTGCTTTTTATTCTTCTGCATTTTTTACTTTCGAAAGATGACTTTTGTGTTTGAGTATTTCTTCATCTTTGTATTAGTACTTTAGCACAGAGTTGTCTCCTCATGATCCTCACCTCACAGTGTTGTTGGCAGCATCAGGATCCCTCGCAGACACCGTCTTCACCAACGTCCCAATCTCAGCGTCCTCCGGAAGCTCGACGTAGTACGTCGGCAAGTCGAACAGCGGCGGCTCGTCCACGTCCTCCACGCTCACGTGCACGATGGTGACGTCCTTGAAGGGCCCGCGGTGACGGAAGGCCGGGTCCAGGTTGGTGTTGGCCCCCTCCACCTTCAGAGTGTAACTGGGTTTACTCTCAAAGTCCAGGGGCTGGAAGGAGAACACACACACACACAGCCATGAAACAGACGACACTTTACTAATGGTTCATGAACTTCTGCTGTCGTTGGTTGACTCTAGAATTTAATGTAAAGTTTTCTACATTCAAGGTTAAAATAAATTATTGGTTTGGTTTGGTTGCTTTCTTTCTGTGTGGAGAAAATAAGCATTTCCAGACTTCTCAGGAAATGTATTAGTCTGTAAATCCAGAGTTATATCAGTGGGACGTACATCTTTACAGCCTGAGAGTGAGATTGTATAAAACTAAAACTATATTAAAACTAAAACTAAAAGTTTATTCAAATAATTGCAAACAGGCAGGATGTGCAGATGGTTGTTAGTCAGGAGTTGCCTGCGAGTGGAGGAACCTGATGGTAGAAACTCATCCTGCGGTAGAATCAGACTCATTTTCTTGGAATGGTGACGATGGTTAAAATGATCCATTTCCTGTTATGAGGTTTAAACCATTTACCTTTTTCACCGTGATGATGCCGAACAGGTTGGTGGGGTCGGTGCTGATGTCGAAGGTGTCTCTACCGTCTCCATCGATGATGCTGTACTTCATCTCAGCGTTGACCCCGATGTCCCTGTCCTTGGCCCAGATACGACCCACCACTGAGCCCACAGGAGCCGACTCTGGGACGCTCATCTGGTACAACCCTGAGGACACAATGGACCACAGTGACCATCCTGCTGTAACTGCTTGTTTCCCTCGTCTCTCCTCCAGAGGGAGCCAAACATCTTCCATCCCCTCACCATCGCCGCCATTCAGAGGCTGCCTGAAATAAATGGCTCTATAAAGACCTCACCATCGGGTTATGCACACTCTCCTGGGTTGGCTTGAATTTCATCTCCTGTTTAACCTCAAAGAAGAGGTGACAGCTGCCCAATTTGAGACGCTCCCTGCAGGCCACGGTGAAATGCCTCCACATTGTGCCTGACAGAGGGAGAATCCCTGAAGCTCTTCATAACCGATCAAAGTTCCTGCAAAGTGATGGCGTTAATTGGTGGGGGACTGGTGAGGGGAGTGGAAATGGCCTTGCAGCGGCAGCGGAGGGTGGGTTTGTCTTTGTCTCGCAATGAAGCCACCCGTCGACCTGGCTGAGATGACCACGGACAGCTCCACGACCCCTGACCCCGCGAGGACGGTAATGAGACGGACAGGAAAGGGGATAATCAAAGAGACAGCATGAGGCGACTGGTGGTCAAGAGGAGGAGGAGGAGGAGGAGGAGGGGAGGGAAAGAGGAGGCCAGGGGGTAAACGATGGAGGACTGGTGGGCAGAGGGGCTAACGGCTCCGATGCTCCAGAGAAATGAGGTGTGGAGATGTGTTCAGGGACTGATTCTCACTGGAGACCCCCATCACAAACACTCTGATATTAGCGTCCACACATGGCAAACAGCTGCTGCAGCATCATTTTATCACACGCGTGTTAAAATACACCACAAACCATCACTTAAAGCATCAAACATCAACACAAATCAGTTTGACATTAGAGTGAACTTTGGTTATTTCAGCAACACTTAGATTTGTGGATCTATTTCAGCAAACAACATCAAACACATCAGAATAAAAGGTTTGGTAACAGGCACAATATAGGATTCTTGATTTTAACAGTATACTTCCATTACTTTTTCACCAAGTTGTAATAGTAAAACACTGGCTGTGCAAAATTGTGTAAATTAAATAGAATCTCCGACCATTAAAAAATTAATTGGCTAAATTACATTCAGCAAAATATTCAAACTTAATAATATATCATTTGAATAGTTGCCATGGTAATTGACGTCCAAATCTATATGCATTACCACAGAAATCCCAATAGCCCATGAAATTAGAAGGCAATTCAATATTATTCATTACACGTCACCATCAATTATTATTATTATTATTATTCTCAGACAAGGACGTTTTTAATGTCAGTCGCAGCTCTCAATGCTCTGAAGTGAGATTTAAGTGATATGATCCATTTCTGAAATGATCTTTTTTGTATTGTTTTACTAAATGTTTTGCCGCAATAAATAATATTCCAGTTTCTGTTTCTGCTCTTTGATTGAGTGACAGTCTCCAGAACATTACATGCATCAGAAGGATTATAAAGTGAATGAGAGTAAATGAAGTGAAGGAGAGAAACGCTGTGAGCTTATACTGTCGCTTACTCTGGTCAAACATGGGCGGGTTGTCGTTGACGTCGCTCAGCGTGATGTTGACCGTGGTGGTGCCGGCGAGCCCCCCCAGCTGGCCGCCCATGTCCTTAGCCTGGATGACCACGGTGTAGTGTTCTCTGGTCTCCCGGTCCATGTCTGCCAGGGACACGCGGACCACGCCTGAGGAGAAAACACCGAGAGACAAAGACAAGGAGAGACACGGGAGGTGAATTAAAGGTCGGCGGCAGAGAACCGGTGACACAGATTAGGATCATGTGTCCAAGCGATGTTTTCCTGGAATGTCGACGCTCTCCATGGGCCAAGAAGCTGCACAAGGATTTTTATAGAGTAGCTTCTTTCCAGAAATGATTTTGTTTCTTATAAAGAGCTTTGAAGTTGCACGAGTGAATAAAAAATATGGTCATTCCTGTTGGTCAAAGCCAAGAAAGGGAATCAAACCACTGACCCCCCCGATGACTGTTCAAGCCCAATTTCCCTTAAGGGGTTTTCTGCAGGTAAAACCTCGGTCACACTGACTTCTAAGCAAGTTTCCACCCGAGTGTGCATAATGAAGATTTAAGATAGGGAAGGAATTGCTTTGACAGCAGCGAGGCAGGATAAAAAGGAGGGATCAATACTTGTGGCGGTGCATCCTTGCATCCAAAACAAGTAAATCCAAACTTCCACTGAAGGTAAGTCCAGGGTTGGACGTTCAGACGCACTTGTTTGATTCAGTTCACTGTGACTGCACCGGCAGAGTATGATCAACAAAGACGTCCATACACGCCGCAGAACCCGACCGAGGTCAAGTGATGTTTCAAGAAATGAAATAAATACACGTCACAGGTCTGCGGACTTGGAGCTACAGGGTTCAACACCGACACAAGCCGGACTGTTGTGCTTCTCGGTGCGGGCGTCTGATTGACGGCTGCAGAGCCGCTGGTGTTGCAGTGATGGATGAACCTACAGCAGCAGCCTGACTGGCAGCTGATGGGCGGTGCAGCTCGAGAGGGCAACAGATTCCACGGCTGACAAACAAGGAGCTGAGGCAGCTGTGGTAAACAATGGCCAGTGACTTTCTGCGTTTAGCAAACTAATGGGTTTTCTGGTTGTGGAGGCTCAAGTTGACAAAGCTGTTACCATGTCCTGCAATGTGGCAGTTGGGTATTAAAGCTTAAGGAGTTTTAGCTGCGTGTTCACGGGAATTTATGGCCCGAAAAATATCTACGGTCATTATTGTGCACCAGTTGTATGACCAGGCTGCGGGTTTGTTCCCATTCAGCCGCGAAAACATTTAATAATGAGGTGACACAGGCTGAAAAAGCTGAAGGCACAGTCCGTGTTCCAGCTCATCCAGATGATGCTGAAATATTGTGCACGGGGACATTGTCAAGAAATGGAAGGGACACACAAGCTGATGCCACACACATGGAAGCACAGTTGAAAATATAATTACGGGCTTCAACGTTGACAATTTGACAGTTTTTCTGCAAAAGACGGACAATTCCAGACCAAAGTCACACCAAGCTGAGAGTCCATATGTGTGTGGGGAGAGTCTGAACCAAGCCTGTGTCACAGTTTCATTTAGGGAGCGCACTAAAGAAGTTTGTCCGACACATACATCCTGCTCAGTAATTCCTCGATTAGACCAGATGTACGTTACTGTTGAGAGCAATGCGACTGTTTTTAGCATCTTTTGATAAAATTCCTGCTTCGTCCTGTTTCAGTATTTAAATTACCCGTTGAGGTACATTTTTGGAAATATTCTTATTTGCCTTTGACCTTCTCATGTAGATTTAAAGCCACGTATCAAAAATCAAATCTAATTAATTGAGAATATCACGTAAAATTAACCTTAACTGATTTTCACAAAGACATAAAGTCAACGCTGCCTGAGAATTCATGTAATTTTTAGCAAACAGACTAAAAGTAGCTTCTCTCAAAGTTTCTCCAACAGCTCGATCACTTCAGGACGAGGGGGCTGCTGGTTAGATTCTTTCCCCGCTTTCAACACACAACTCGCACTTTGAGTTTATTTTGTCTCAGACTCTGTGCAGTTGCAGGAGTCGGAGATTCTGCAAGTTGCAACAGCACTTGTGTGTTTCAGACGAGTGTTTGGTCGTCTCATGGCAACAACAGGAGCCGTGCTGAGATTCCCACATTCAGAGGCGACACAGAGGCTTCGTGAGTGGACGCCTGAAATCAGACCGTGGTGCAGTTACGGTGAAAAACAAGGCGGGTCATTAACAGTAGCTGTCGGACGAACGTCAGTGGTAATTTGTCGACTTTATCACAAAGTAGTGTCTGAAGACTGAAATCCATCAGACTCGGTGGATAAAAACGCTGGTTTCCCTGGTTACGGTTGTGAAGCATCTGTGCAGTCGTACCAGTCTTGGCATCCACTGAGAAGTAGGGCTGCCCCTCCAGGATGCTGTAGACCACACGAGCGCTGTTGCCATACGTGGGATCGTCTGCATCTGTGGCCGTCAGCTGGATCACAGATGTTCCTGGGTAGAAACAGAGGGAAAGGTTAGGGGGAAGGGAAAACTGGATTCAGAGGAGAAAGGAAGCTGGCGATCAGCTTCGCCAATATTAACATATTAATGAAAGAAATAACTTTGGGTCGAGTTTTTCCATCTGTGGCTGGAGCAGCTCCAGGAATTAACTGTGCTTATTCACTTCAAAGTGAACACACGAGTATGTTTATGAACGCTGGTGGATGAGGCAGATGTAGACAAGCCTGTGAGAGCGAGTGGCTGTGATTACTCTGCAGGGTTATTATGCATTTTGCTGTTGTTTAATCGTGGCCGAGAAAACTTCCAGCAGCTGCCGCAAACACCACAAACACGCACAACGGTTCATGTATCCATCTGTCTACCTATTTTGGACATCTCCGGCACGTTGGCCTGGTAGGGTCCGTCCAGGAACCTCGGCTCGTTGTCGTTGATGTCCTGGATCTTGACGATGAACTCGGACTCCGGCTCCAGAGGCCTGTCCGTCAGGCGGCTGCGGGCCTGGGCGCGGAGGATGTACTGGGCCTTCACCTCGCGATCCAGCCTCTGGATGGCGTGGATGTCTCCTGTGCTGTCGTCGATGGTGAAGGTAGTGCCGGCACCCTCGCCCGTCAGGATGTACTTAATGGAGCCGTCGCCTTTATCCATATCTGAGTGAAGCTGCAGAGACATTGGGAGTCAGTGAACAACAAAGTACAAGTTTACTGGAGGGTTTCTGAAGTAGCGCGGGGACAAGGTTCCCATATGGTCCTGATTTAAACGTCTTGTCAAATAACTGGAAGAGGATCAGTCCCAAAAATCATGAGCATTTCTCAAACACGGATAAAACCGCATCAATAAAATGTGGTCACAAGTTGAAGCTGAAAGGAATCTGGCCGACATATGGTGCGGTTGGGACAGTGGCCGTTTTTTGAGGATGACTAATTGGGTCATGATCCCCCCAGTTTTAGAATAGAGATGGAGGAGAAAGCCTTTATTGTCACTGCACAAGAGAAGGCAACGAAATGAGACACAACCAATAAATACAGGACTAAAAAATAGTTTCTCCTATTGCAACAGTCCTTAGGTGATGATATTGTTACCACCGTCAATCCTAATTGTAAATTAAGGGGTGCTGTGTGGTTGTACGCACACCTTTTAATACTGTAGTTCTCTAGTAGGTCTCTAATCACAGCTCGCGGCCTGTTTGTTGCCATGGGCCTTTGCAGTGCAATCACAAGTCTTTTGTGGCAAATGCCAGACTGTTGATGTGCAATCACGCTTCACTTTGTAGTTAGAGGGTCTCGGCTTATGAGTGCTCGCACTGCCATCGCGCTGGAATTAGAATTAAATGCCCCCATTGATGTGCTTCGTATAATCAACAGGCGAGCACACAACACAGCACTCTTCCTGCTGACTCTTCTGGGGTCATTTCATGAAACCACCACGCCGGGGTTGTCAAACTGCCAAAAGTTTGCAGCAACAGCGCTCGTTGTTATTCTGGTGATAGGTCGGGAGCAATCTTCACAATACCTATCATTCCCCCGGCAGCAGACAATGCAGCTTTCCCTATCTCTCCGGACAACGTGCCCACCTGCACTTTCCCCGGCAAAGCCCCGTGTAGCCCGGCTCGGCCCAGAATAGATTTTTTAATCAACACCCCATTGTGGGCCTCAGCCCCGCGTCTCGTGGTGATATATCTCTGGCCGGTGCCTTTCCTTCGCCTCATCCGCCTTTTCCTGCACTGATCCCTCCTTTCCACCCAGGCCTATGAAAGGAGGGGGTTTGACACTCGGGCTATCAATTACCTGCTCCATCTCCAGCCCCGGCCTAAAGCCCAAGCACTCCGACATCCCAACGCCTCTGAATACTAAGTTACTCAACAGAGGAGAGGCGAGGTAGGTTGAGTTGATGATAAAAACCCTGAGGGGGGGAGGCTGCATTACATCTTTCTCCTGCTCTGTCATATCCAACAATGCCTTCCTGCCTTGAGTGGTTCTCTGGGTAGTAGCCCAGCCTGTCAGAATCACTTATTTCATTCAGCTTAGGAAAGATTAGGGCGTGCGACATGAAGAGAATCAGTGAAGAAATGCTAAATGGCGGAGAAGAATGGGACGGTGGTGAACACTGTACATGCAGCAGCGACTGGGAGGAATTTTTCACTCCACATAAGCAGATGCGGAACTTTTTCTACGGCATCGGCGGGTTCTCTCTCAGGACTTGTTACTCCTCCACCCGGTCGGGCCACGTGACTCCACCATTTGCCTTGGTATTCCTGAGCGGTGGTGGTAAAATTATTCCAGAACACTAATTAGGCAGGTTTGCATCATTCCCAGAGGGATGTTTCAGAGGATGAGTGGTTAGTACTGCGTTGTTTAAAAAAAAAAAAAAAAAGCTGATGAGGAGTTCTGGCAAATTCAATCAAAGGTCTGAAATCTAGTTTTTACAGTTTTAAGATCAGGGGAGCTTTTGTTTTCGCAGGAATTTGGTGAAATAAGGCATTTTAATAGCTCTTCACATGGAGCCTGACATCATCCACTCATTCATCTGATTTATTAAGTTTGGTGCCTTTTCTGTTCGGAGCCAGGTAACAGGTAGAGTAAACACGGGGATTCACAGTGTTTGAGCTACGACTATCTAAAAGGGTTTCAAATAGCTTCATTGGTATTTTACTCTAAATGTTAAGGGACAAAGTGTGCTACGAAAAATGTATTATATCAGACTAATATCAAGTACACCAAAGAAATCTGAATTAAAACCGTGGATCAACTTAACAGCTACATCATTTTATCTATTTATTCACTGAAATAGTGAATCAAGCTTCCTCTCGTTGATTATGAAAATAAATGTCACATATCGTTATGAAGATTAAAACCAAGCGAGCGACACATGTTTATCTGCTAATGTCAACATTTCACATTTCAAGTGGCTCTGACTCAAACGACGTCTGTCACGACAAGCTCTTCCAAGAAAAAGCGCTTAATGGCAATTTTCATTTGGGTTTGCAAGATTGTTGTCTCTCAACCGATGATGACTGGCCTTACAACTATTGATCAAATGTTCAATTCACTTTAGCGACTGATCGATCAAAGTGCTCCTTTGTGAGCATCCGTCGTCTGCTCTTTTCAGAGCGTGTCCGCTGTGTTGCAGACGTGTGTCGAGCACTTCTGTGGAGCGCAGCCAACTGAGCGAAGCCTCGGTTCGAGTCAATTAACTCAATCACTGCTGTCTGGCTGCGGCTCAAAGGGACAGAAGTACAGAAGTGTATCCCGGGATTAAATTGAGGGTTTTTTTTCCTTTTCTGCAGTGGATGAGCCTGCGCCTGCCCGAGATCTTCTCTTTTGCATTCGGAGGTAGTCTCTGCAACACCGAGGCAGCTCTGACATCAGGTGTAGCACACGGAAAGGTCATGCAGGAAACTGAAACACATTTCTTGATGCGTGCGCATGTGTGCTTGTTCATACAGTCGTCAGTACTGACCTTGCCGATGTAAAGCGGTTCCAGTCCAGTGTACTCCTCCAGGACGAAGAA
This sequence comes from Paralichthys olivaceus, assembly GCF_024713975.1. NCBI lineage: Eukaryota > Metazoa > Chordata > Actinopteri > Pleuronectiformes > Paralichthyidae > Paralichthys > Paralichthys olivaceus. Next base: position 19,094,395 of record NC_091109.1, read on the forward strand.
CTGGTTCCACACCCATCCTCGTTTGACCCTCTGGAGCAGCGCGGAGCTGCCTGCGTTGTCCTCCTCTGCGGGCTCACCCAGAAGGCTGTGAGGCAGAAGTGTCAAAACGCACAGGGCCACGGGGAGCAAAGTCCTGGCAACTGCCGGAAGATGCAATAGGCGTCCCATTGTGAAGCACAGAGTCGTATCTGAAAAGACTTTTTCCTCTTTCTTCGAGAGGGCACTCGTTTCCTGGCTCCCTTTTTTCTGCTCGCTGTCCTGGAAAAGAGAAGAAAAAGACTAAGTTAGAGATTTATGTCCTTCTGGACAGCGACATAAGAGTCGTATAGTTGCAGGGATGACCCACATGTGCTGTCTTTTCTTCTGCCATTCTGAGTTTTTGTTGGTTTGTAATGAAGTGTGTGTGTGTGTGTGTGTGTGTGTGTGGGTCAGTGTGTGTGTCTTCTCGCAGCTGAATGATGCTGTCGAAGACGTCACATGGAAGAGGAGATGTTGAAAAAGAGACATCTGAACCGTTTAGAATTTTCTAAACGTCCGTTTCATCACGTTTGTAAAAAGTTTCAACACATTCATCTTTAGAGATGTTGTGAAGCTTTGTTTTTTAACCTGCTTCCAGTCACTAAGAATCTGCAACACAAAAACTAAATGAGCACCTTTAGTTCCCCAAATGTTTACAGCTTCTCCTCACAACCTCTTGAATATATTCATGTAAGGGTAGTCGATATAAAGCCGGCACCAATCCACATTTCTTTTTGCTCAAACCGAAGAAACTTGGTAAAAACTTTTAATGGAAAGCTACGTCACTTTGTCTGAAGCCTGGAGCTGAACTCTAACCATCAGCCTCAGATGCTTTCACTTTGCTCCAACTCCACAAAACCAGGTATTTTGACATCCTGGAGGAAAAAGAAAATCGTTTCCCTTCCTTCTTCCTCTTCCTGTCATGAGGAGAGGTGAGCTCCTTCACACCTCCTGCAAAAGGCCCGGGGGTGCGATGTTCTGAGATTGTTGTGTTTCTGTTCACACACTGTGCAGCTTTACTCACACCAGGTTCTACAAGTTCCCTTCAGCGCTGCACACTGCTCATTACAAGTGAAGTTTTTCTTCCATATCTCAGGTTTGACGGCCCCTATGGTACTGGGTATCGCCTGGATGCAGAATTGAATGCCTCTAAATACCGTCTCCCTCTGCATTGCTCTTTTTGATTCAGACATCATGGGAATCTATAAGATCAGCGAGGTCAACTTGGTGAATTTCTTGCAGGAGATGCTTTTTAAGGATACGCATCGACTTTGGGTAATCGATACCTTTTCACATGCAGCGCATGGCACCTACGCTGCCTCTTTCTATCTGCATCTTGTTTTTATGTATTAGGAGGACGGCCGCATTTGCCCGTTCTCTTCCTGCATTAACGAGCTCGGGGAGAAAAATAGGCAGATTTATGGTCAAAAGGCAGCGAGTAAAGCCAAGAGTGACGGGGGAGGGAGGGGGGGGGGAGTTAACACAGAGGCTGTTAGCAGCGGGAAATGGAAAGTTTGAGCCCGAAGAGTAAAAAAAAAACAGAGCGACTGTTTGACTCATGGTTTGACTCCATTATGTTTTGTAAGAGAGAGTGCATTGTGCTGCTGTAGACTCTCTGAAAACCCAAACTCAGTTAATCATTGTTGAAGAGGCACAAAAGGCCGGGGAAGGTGGGGGGCGTGGCTGCATTGTCAGCAGGAGGCCGGGCCGAGTGTGTTTAGTGTGTGTGTGTGTGTGTGTGTGCATTTGTGTGTGTTGTGGTCCCACAGAGGCAAACCCTGCGAGGGCCGCTTGGCAGGATGGCTGACACTTGACCTCGCTGCTCCCGTCCTTTCTGTCTATTCACGCCGCCTGCTCGCCATTATGAAGTAAAATTAGCTCCTTGTTCTTTGCTCACAAGCTCCCGGGCCTCCCCTCTCAGCTCCGCCCCTCGAAAGGTCACAGCTTGCACCCGAGCATTTTGCTCCATTTTGTCGTGCTTAATGAGGTGACATGCCACGTAATTGTGCTGGCAAAACATTTCACACATCTTTCTCCTGCTAATCTTATGGCATTTCACTTGTTAAAAGGAAAAGCAGCTGGCGTTTGCCACACAGGCGGGATGGAGGGGATGGGATGATGAAGGGATGAGGAGCGAGGCGGAGGGTAGACGAGCAATCATATGAAAAAGCTTTGCCAGACTTAAGGCGAGGAGGTATTTTCCCACTGGGCTGGAACATTCTTCCCAGATGAAAATCTGTCTTTGTATTCACAGAGAAAATAACACAATTTAAAATCGGTATTTTGAAAAACAAAGGGTTTTTTTGTTTGTTTTTGAAAAGCCGAACCTTGGAGGAAATGTGTTGGCAGAGAGTGAGGAAGAAATTGAGTGACGGGGAAGGAGACGGTGATTGTCAGGGGGGGAGCAGCTGTTACGACAAAATGATGGGCCATATTGTTATATCATGTTACTCCGAGTCCACCTGCTGCTCCATTTAACTGGGATCTGACAACAGACTTTATCAAACTGCTTCTGCATGAGAGAGACGGATGTTTCCTTCCAACAGAGGAAAACAAACTGCAGGACGGCTGACCGAGCGCCACCGGGCCGAGTCCGAATATATCATCAACTGCACCCGTTCAAATGTATCAGACACCCAAAGAACATAAAAAAACATAAAAGGAACTCGGTACATTCGACTATAATACTTTTTCAAACTTGTATATTTGTATGGTACAGTCTGAAATGTAGGAAACTTGGACAAAAAGTTTAGTTTAGTTTGAATGCAATCAACAATTATGCATTTGAGAAGCAAAAGGACATATCACATGATTGATTGGTTTGGAGCCAGAAGAGAAATAAGGAACTTGTTGTGAACTCTAAACATTAGCTCATTTTGACTTGTTGAATATCAAGGTTGGCTGCTGATGAGATGGTAAATTCAAACCTTTCAGATTTCGGCTGCTGAAGTCACCTTGGCCTTAATGAAATTGCAATTGCAATAAAACATTTCCGTTGGTTTTATAGAGCTAACGATTGAAAGGTTGATTGTTTAATCAGGAAAATAAGCATTAGTTCCTTCATGGTGATCAGGAGCCTCACCCAGACCAAACTCCCATTTTCTGAGCGAGGTCACCAGGGGCCAACTCAGTGTGTGGTACATTAGTACGGGTCGGCCCTGTTTAAGTGCTATGTGGAGCATTATTAAGTGTTAATTTCACAGTGGCCATGTCTATGCTCCGCTCACCTCAGCTCTAAAAAGAGGCCTCCCAGACTGTGGAAAAGGTCCTTTTAAAAACTGGGTGGACCCGTGAAAAAGTGAACCACCCACCCCGGCAGTGCAAAACGTCACGGCCAATTTGTTAACCACAATTGATTTTGCATGGTGGAAGGCGAAGCCACGGCAGAGGCTCTGGATATCTCGGGCCCGGGCGATGGGGCCGTAATAGATGCACTTTTTCTTAAGAAGCAGAAGCCGCGGTTTGAGAAAACAGCTTTCAATAAGTCGAGCACAATAAAGTGAGCGGGGGCTCTTGCAAAATGTAGAAGGGTTTTCTTAAACACAGAAAGTAGTTTCACTTTCTGAAGAGAGGGCTGAGGGTGACGAGCTGCATTCCTCGACGCAGCGTGGATTTAAAAAAATGTCTGAATGCTAATGTTTATTTACATAATTAAATTCAGACTCTGCTGCTACACTAACTTTTAATAAACAAGCCGACCCAGCAGAATGGCTGCCGGTGTGTGTTTTATGTGTGTGTGTGTGTATGCAGGCTGAATGAAATGACCAGGTCTGCTTTCTAAAAGCAAAGGGTCTGTATACTATCATCGCCTGCAGCAAGGACCCAGTTTCCTCAGCCGGCTCACAGGGAGAGATGGCAGCCTTCAAAGTCGGAGCCGGGCAGAGGGAGGTGTGTATTCTAGCTGAACTCTCTCAAGATCACACAGTTGTTTGTGCATGTGTATGTATATGAGTTCTCTGTGGATGCACTGTATGCCCGCGTGTGAGTCAGGCTGCTACCCTCTACTCGTCCTCACTCCTCTAACCCCGCCGCCCCCAGGACATGGCGCTGGCATGGGGCAAGTCTTTGAACCTGCCTTTGCCGTGCTCTCTAATTGTGGGAAGCTCCCCCGGCCTCGATCTGTGCAGCTGTGCGCGACGCCACCGCTGCGCCGCGACGAGCGACTCCCTCCCTGTGGCTCGTTTAGCCACTGTAAGGTGCTTTTAATTACTCCCCTCTCTAGATGCCTTTGTGTGCCGACTGAGCTTCTGAAGTTTCTGCTATTTCTGCAACCGACAATAACGCAGACAGAAACATTTATTAATCTATTTCTCATTTTATCCCTCCTCCACTTCTTGTCTTTTTCATCCTGCGCTACATCTGTGTTGTTGTGTCATTTGAAGGTAATATTAGTTTTCCCTCAGTCTTTTCTCTTCTCCTCTCCTCCCCTCCCCAGTGCACATTTAGTTCATTCATTGCTTGGTGGAGCCATAAAAGGAGCCTTGTCATTTATGGAGAAATTAAATCACACAAACTGGCATTCATCCCAGGCACTGGTGCATGGAAATGATGTCACCATGCATAAACGTCACCCGGAAAAATGTGCAATCAGTGTTACTCTGTTGCAAATTAAATGGTGGCGTCTTGAGGACAGATCCTTTCAAATTAATATTGAACTCATGATCTCTTTTGAAATCTGGGAGTTTTGTTCTGTGGAGAATCTCCTGAACAGTTTTCATTCACCACGTGGCTGCAGCTCCTCTGCATCAGACCACTTCCTGTGTCGGGGTATGAGATTAACTCAGGATCCTTCACCTCCTCTTGTTGACACTGACGATGACAAGAAAAACCCTTAAAGGGTGCACACGCCAATCGTGAGTCTTCCAGGTGATGGATTCATATTTTTCTCTATGAAAGCCATTAAGCTGTCTTCAGCCTGAGAAACCTTGAGTGTGAGAGAGGAGGTCTGAATGCCAAACAGAAGTCCGTAAAAAGCAGAGAGGCATTCCTCTCCTTCAGCATGACTTGTTTGAAGTAACGACAGTGCAGACGTGCTGAGAATTGGAGCCACGCTTTGAACCTATGCTCGTGTTCGTAAAAGTTTTTTAATGTGCCACCAAATCCCCCCCACCTCCCGTCTGAGGCGAGGCTCTCTGAATAGTCACTGCGACCTAGTTTTTGACAGCCAGAAAAACAATATATATATATATATTGCTTTCTGCAAACATTGTTTAACAATTAACACACACACACACACAGAAAGAAATGGTCGCTCAGGTGCAGAGGTGATACAGAGCTCCCACATCGTGTTTTTAATCTCTGAACTCTTCATCTCCACCGAGTTTACAGCTGACAAATCCCCAAATCCTCCTTAAATCAGCTGCACCGTTCCCTGTTTACAGCCCGAAAGTATTAATCTCACCGCTGTGTTTCAAAACATGACCGCAGTAAGTCAAGGATTATTATTTTTTTCCACCTTACCTTATTCCTTTTCAACTCTTCTCCTTTCTCAGTCCTTCCTCTGTGAAAAAGTCTTGTTTTTCTTCTTATCTCTTTGTTCTTCTTTTCCCTGCACGCTTGCTAAATTTCCCTTTTAAAAGTTGTGAGAGCTACTGCCTGCAGTGCATCAGCTTCCCTAAAGTCACCTTGAGTCCACGGTGTGTCTCCCTCTCTCTCTCTGTCCTCTTTGTAAAGTTTCTCCTCTCTCCATCTATCGCAGTATAAATATATACATCTTCTCTATATATACATGTCTTCTCTGGCTGCCTCTGTTCAGTCACTGCTGTGTTCTGCTTCTCATAACTCGTCTGCACACTCTCATGCCTCGTGTTGCCCTTCTGGGGACCCAATCAGACTAAAGGACCAATTGTCCCTCTCTTAACAATCAGTGGGACAGCCCCCCCCCAGCTCTAGTGTAATCCAGCAATCTGCAACCTCCGGCATGGGAAGGAGCAGTGGACGGAGAAGAGGAGGAGGAGAAGGAGGAGGGAGGAAGAGTCATAGGGGAGTAGATTGACAGCAGGATGGGGTGAAATTGTAGTGGGGGCTGGGGGCAGTGAAATCAGGAATGGAAGGCATGGAGGAATGAGAAGTCGGAGACATGAGGTGGTAGAGATAGTGAGCATGGGAGGAAAATGCTCCTGCACAAACCACAAAGGCAACTCATTTCATGTCGAGGTATTTGCAATTGAATAAAGTGACCAGCAAGGTGGGGGGAGAACTCGGAGCGTGTGCAGAGATTGCCAGGGGGGGGTGCAGGGTCCTTGGATCGCTGGACCAGTGAAGAAGAAAACGCAAAAGAGGACGGGGAAGAGAAGAAAATCCACCTTCCCTCTCATGCCGGCGAAGTTGCCCTAATGCATTTTAATGAGCCGGTGTTGTACACCGCTGGATCTGTGGAGGGATTTATGGGCACAGAAGATGAAGCTTTAAAGTGTATTATATTCCACTGCTTGCCCAGTCAGAGTCAAAGCAATTAGTTTCCCAAATTGGCAAAAAGATTCTGAAAAATTAGGTGCCCGCCAATACACACAAAAAGCGCAACGATAGATTAGTCATGGTCACGGAGATCTGATCCCTGTTTAGCACGGAGCGAGAAAATAGCAGTTTCATTTAAGCAATCATGGAATTAATGCAGCAAAAAGAGGTTTTCAGAGTTGAGTCCTCAGGAGTCGAAGGACTGGGAAAATGAAATCATGTTGGAGATGTTCTCAACCATGTTTAAACAGAAATGAGAATATATTACAGTAACAAGAAGTGTTCTAGCCTGCTGCTCGGCTTCTCAGGATTTTTTCTTGCATCGTCTCAGCTGTTTCCATATTACATTTATAGTTGGAATAAAATGATGGAGCTGCAGATATGAGGTAGCAAAGTTTTGAAATTCTCCACTATTCATAGCCCAATGGGGCAAATTTGCTCTTTTTTCCCCACTCGACAGCCCTTTGACTCTCCTTAATCTTCCTGACAGAGTAATTTGGTGTGTTGTACGGCTCTAAAAATACAGATGAAGGCTGGTGTCACCCACCGAGCCAGATGGTCAAAAGGTTGTACTTCTCTATCGGTTCAATATGTTTTTTCTTTCTGCCTCTCTGTCCCTTTCAATATGTCTTCTTTCTCATTTGGCAGGTCATTCTTCTTCACCACTGGCCCACCCTCCCCTCGCCGCTGCCCTCCCCTCCGTCTTTGTCTCTTTGAAGACCTGACTGGTTAGCGCCCCAGCCAATCTGTCAGCGGATGCTTGACTGGACCCCCAGAAAAAAAAAAAAGGCCGGGGCTCTTTCTTTGTTGGGGCGGGCCAGAGAGATGGTGGCATTCAGACCCATTGAACAGCCCCTTCCATCACTGTGGCAGGGCACAGGATAGTAATTGGCAGAACAAATTGAACCTATAGGGCTTATGGATGGGCCTCAGTCTGTTTTAAAAGTCTGTTATAGTGGTAGACGTCTGGAAAACAAGTCCCTTCGGGTCCCTTCACAAAGGCCCAGATCCGCCGTAGAAATAGATTGGATACAGTTATGTTCTGCATGTTGCCGGACTTTGGTTCAGCGGTAACATGTAGGATGTGACTCGGACACGGTGCTTTCACGGATCTGATCCAGTACGCCTACTCTTAAGGTTTAGGTTTGTAATGGCCATGTCTGGACTGTCACCTCAGGGTACCTTTAAGTCAGACTCGTGACAGCCTCATCAGGTCTTTCATTAGGAAGCAGATTTCATGGCTGTTGGAGTTGCGTATCCTCTCTGGACAAGGATCATCTCCATTACAACTTCATTAACCAGTCTCCCATTATTGTCGTGTTAACCCCTAACATTTACATTTCAGTCTGTTGGTATCAGTCGACACATGGGCAGAGTTACAGATGGGAAACATACAGACAAAGAATAAGTTAGTTGATTCTAAATGTTTTTAAATGTGCTGCACAAATAAAGTTGACTTGAATCTACATAACAAATTAAAAGATCATTTTTATAAAATGTTATTTTTGCTAATTTGTGCAACTCAACGACCCAGTATAAAAAAAACTAAACAAGTCAGTCACTATTCATTGCAATGGCTTGTGGGAGCTGTGATTTTACAATCAACAAGTGAGTTCTGGGTAATGGTACATTCCTATGCTACTAGTTTCTAGTTGGTGTCGCGGTTTTTCTTGTTTTTACGAAAGACTCATTTTCTCAGAACTAGACTTCTATAGAATGTGACCTCTTTTAAAACGATTGGAGTCGCCCTCTGCTGGTTATTCGAGATAATGCAGGTTTCAGGCACTTCAGTGTTGGCTTCACTATCTGGACCTGGAGTCTACATCCATTTTATTATGTTGCATGAGTTATAGAAACTAATTGAACAGTCCTGGGCGTGAAGTCATGACTTCATCTCTTTATGACCTAAGTTTCAAATGAAGCCCTCCGTCTTGATAAAAACACCAACTTTTATCTTGTGTGTATCACTACCTGAGCTAACAGCCACTAATCAGAGGGCACATTTCACAGAACCTGGTACCAGAGAAAAAAGAGAATCCTCAACTAAACAAACACTGTAAGTGAAATAAGTTTTTAATAGTGTGGTGCATCTGGCAATTAAAAGTAATGACAACCGATACTGTACGTGCACCAGACTTGATGAAAAGCACAGCCCAGGGATTAACCCAACTTGTCGACTCCCTTTCTTTACGCTCACTTATCGTGTTGCAGCCGTCAGATGGAATAACCTAAACAAATTCAGCCAGTCTCATTCAATGTATTACTTCGCTGCCACCACCACCAATAGGGGAAAGCATGAAAGGGGGCTAGGTTTCAGAAGAACGAGATGAGAGAGAGCGCCAGAGAGAGGGAGCAAAGCCTCCATGTCATCTAAGATAAGACGAGCTGCTCTCTTCCCTTCTGCCCAAGATTAAAAATGGCATGGAGCAGAACAAGCCTGAGTACAAAGAGCTCTTCTGTGTCTTTGGGGGTGCGGTGCAGTCAAGCCTTTTCATGTCTGATTTTGGCTACAGGTCGAAACAAAGGGAAATTAGTGGAGGAAGTCCTCACGTCTTTGTTGGGGGAGATGCACGAGCGAGGATTTGTACACACGAGCCGAGTTCACAACTGAGGCAGTAACCTTTACAGTAATTGGTGGAAAAAAATAAGATGTTTGGCCTTAATTGTGAGACATCAGAATCAGCACCGGGTCGAAAGTGAACCGTGACATTAACTGCCTGCCTGGCATCATCTGGCTTCCTGCTCTGTGTCTTTCAAGATCCCCCCTTTTTTCCTGGTGACCTTTTCACCGTTTCCCCCTCTTGTGTCTGAGCTGCGCTACCTCGGCAGGGTATTGACTTTCACTCCGCTGTGTTAAACTTTGCCATCCATGTGTGGCTTGCTGCCGAGCCTCCGCTGTGACAAGAGGCGGCATTCAGTTTGGGATAAAAGGCTCCCCGGGCTGTTTGATGCGTATTCCAGCGGGGAGAGGCAGGGACTTGGCCTTGATGAGCTGACAGAAGCTGAGGAGACGTGGGGCCTCGGAGCAGCAGGACCACAAAACCCCAGGAACAGCGTGCCTTGCTCTGATATTTACCCCTCCCTGTTCTGTCACTCCCTATAACCCCTACTCTCTGCTCCGTCCCTGCGACCCTGTCACTGCCACTGAACCTGACATGAAAGACTAGAGTAACTTCTGAAGTAGAAATTAAGGGCGGCGGCGGCGGGGGGGGCACATACGTTGTGACTCATGTAAGAAACAAACACAAATGCACGCACAACATGAAATTCTTTAATTATGAATGTATTCTGTCTGCAATGTTATTCCTGCTAAATTATTTACATGGAGCCAACTAAAATGAGTGGGGAGAGAAGAAAGGAAAACATGTTTCTCCAAATGAAAAATAACGTCCCTTTCCAGAGTATTTTGACTCACTTAGTTGCAGCATCTGGGAAGTTTTTTTTTTTTTTTTAAACGTGAGCACAAAAAACTGAACTTAATTAACCTAAACTAATCTAACGCACACTTTATCTTTGGTTCAAAAGGGCTCATGCCCTGGTAGAAGGAGCACGCGTCTCGTATCAGCAGGTTTTGACGGAGACTATCTCCCTACCCCCACTTCCCAGAGTCAATAGAATAACAAGTGTGCACGCTCCATTACACATTTGGTATGCGGGGGGTGTATGCACAGGGAGCCACGTCGAACCAGAAACAAACACACACAGGATAAATGTCTCTTTGATGATTTCTGTGTGTTTGTACTTCCACACTGATCCAGTGATCAGAGGAAGAAATAGTTCAGAGGGGGTTTAAACAACACCGACCGCCGCTCTCCCTCCACCTCCAAACAAACCTGGCTTATCACAACGGAAAAAACTGCTGCTTCCTTTCAAATCAACGTGGGTGAAAAGTTTCCTTTTCCTTCCACATAAACATTATACATCTAACAACAGCAGCAGGAGGAGACCAGGATTTATATTTTTTCCCATCATCTTCTTCTAAGAACTTGTCCAGTGCTGTAGATTAAGCTGCTGCCTAATCTTGGCCGACTGCTCGTGCATGGAAAAAATCAATTAGGAAAGTTATGCAGTTCTCCCTTAAACCTGGAGTCTTGCTCCCAAGGTCGATGACAACACTCACATTGTGCGAGGGAAGATGAGTTTTATTTTCTGTCACCTGGCAACTAAAAGCTTAAAAAGTACCCGTTCATCTCGGGAGGTTCTAGGTCCACAAAACCTTTGCTTTGCTGGTTTTATTCTTATAAACACACAATCAGTGGAGTCAGGGAGGCCAATGAACCCTTTTACCACAGACCATGACTTTCTGCTCCGTGCACACACAGTGATTAGTCTGAAGATTCCCCTGTGACGAGGTGCAGCCCAATAAAAGGTGCATGTGTTTGTGGTTTTGCGACCATGAATGTCTGCAGCATTTTTAAAGTAATCAATAAAAAAAATGCTGAAATTTCAGGCAAAACAAATATCACCATTATTGAGGAGGATTTATTATTTTGGCATCATTTATTTTCAAATTTGATGACAATTTGTCCGACAGATGTTTGAGTCTGAATTATAGACTTTTCATAAAAACCTGAGTTCTCTCTCTGACCAGCAGGGGGTGACTCCATTGGTTGTTTCTATAGAAATGTTTGAGAAAATTACTTTAATTAATAGGTCAGTAAACATTTTATGGTCATAAGGTCTAATTCCAAGTCTTCTTCAAAACAACAAAAGGGCATGGACACTGTGATTGACAGCAAGTACCATTCAAAGTGTGCAGGTTGCAGCTGTCAGGCTCCACCCCCTGCTCCTCCAAATATGGTAACTTCTGGTTTTAAAACTCTAAGATGACGCTGGACAAGAAACCAAAGTTAAGGCTTCAAAACCACAGCTCACAAACCAAATGGGTGACATCACAGTGCGAGACACGTTGTCTGATCAACAAATCATTCTTTACTCTCCTTGCAAAACAATATCCTTTTTTATTCTATCCCAGATATTACGTAGATTCACATGGATAGAAATGCAGGTTGTCTTTTATTTATATGAGCAATGTGGACTCAACCCTTAGTCAAGTTCGAGTGGTGCAACTTTAAATCACATTTCTCACACACATTATGCCTATGAAGTTATTGTATTGATCTATAAAATCTATATCTTGTCAAATCCTGAAGTGACTGGATTATTACACTGTGATCGGAGAGTAAATGAAGCCGAGGGGAAAAAAAGAAATAACGGTTTAAGAGGCTACTTGGCTCCGAGGAAAATATGGCACCTGTTTTTCAGGCTGATTTAATAACGTTCCCTTAAAGCTTGGGTTGCAACCCAGGGGTTGGTGACAGACTGATCTGAAATCATTTCTAATGACTCCACCGCTCACTGCGTTCAGTCTTAAGGCGAAGCAGGAGTCTGTGCGGCTGAATCCATCATCAGTCACTTCTAAAAGAGAGTCATTTGTGTGCAGAATAGACGGACGCAGAAAGCAAAGGAGAATTTTAATACCTCATTTACAGAGCTGACAAAACTATCCCAAGAATGTGGAAACATTTGGTTTTGACAAAAGTTAAAGAAAGCAGATGAATCAAGTTGGAATTAATTGCCATCATCGCTGCTGGTGCCGCGTTTGAATTGGCTTTTGAAGATGTGACACTTCTGCAACTGATCTGGGCATTATGTGCTGGAAAGTTAAACCAGAATTCATTCCCTGTGCACAGAATGAGATAATACGACATCTCCGCATTCACAGAATTGACATCTGAACATTTTGTGCAGATTCTGGTATGGAGAGTCACATGAGACGCGTTCAGACGACAGCTGATGGGCTCTGAGGTTGCTTCGTGTGATTGTGGTTCACACGTCAAAAAATGGACAAAATCCCTTGTTCAATTAAATTTTGTCCAAGGACAATAGGAACCGACAGACTATGAAATCTATGAAATAAAAGCTTTTGGGAGCTCTTGAGATACGTCAAAAACACACTGAGAAATGTGAAGGACAACAGAACCCGTCAAAATTCTATAGGTGGTTGAACACGTGTGTCTAACAAATGAAGCGTCACGAATCTAAAATGTCTATAAATCGAATATGAGAACCTTAGAGACTCAGTGGAGGCAGATGAAGCTACTTTTTAAGTGCTCTGCTGCCAACTGAAGAAAAAGTTATCCCTGAAAAATCCGACTTTCTTTTGTAAGTAACCTGAACACACTGTGAAACACTGTGGTTCTTCAGCTCTGCCCACTGAGGTTTAACTTAATCAATGAGATTATTTCCACCTCCGGCGCAGCTCTGTCTCTGAGAAACGTTTGCAGCCAAAACTCAAATCTGCTCACAGGTTCAGTTCTCTCTGCAGCCGGCGTCTGTCCATCAACGGCCATGTGCGCTGTCAAAGTGCCCTTGAGCGAGACGCCAAATCCCAACCTGCTCATTCATGCAATATAAATCACTATGTGCACTGAAGGATTTGATTATCTCCATCGCCGATATTATGAGGCTGAAAACAAAAGAGAACTGGTTCCTGTCTCAGAGGTGCAAAGGGAGTTTTTAGCTGAGTGGATGTGAGGACGGCAGAACCTTAGCTAGCAGCCTTGTGTACAGAGCACGCCAGACTAAGCTTTGTGCCATAATGCCAGGCTGCGCGCCAGCGGAGATGTGAGGAGAAACAATTGACAGAGCTTTTGTTACATCTTTAATTACAGGCCTTGTATTTGTCTTGTTCACATGCAGGGCCTTAGGGAGAGGCAGCGCTCTCAGGCTGATCTGCTCTTGTTCCTGTGAAATGAAAGGCCTGACCTCACCCTCTTCTAACGTAACACATGGATGGAGAGAAGGTGTTGAATACTGGAGTGAGCTGCAGCTGATGATGATGATGATGATGATGATGGTGATAAGCGCCTGCTTCAGTGCGTTCTGCATGAAACAAACCCGCCATCCATCACGTGCACAGACTGAGAATGTCCTCCATGTCTGCGAGGCGTTAAGTGAACTTGGGAAGTGAGGATGTAAAAGGCGCTCGCTGCCCGCTGCTCAAACATACACGCCCACCTCCCCCTCTCTGAGCACAGATATGCCTGGCAGGTACAGGTATGGGCTCAGCTCTGCCGCCGCCAGTGAGATCAACCGTTGTGTCAAAGGAGATGATCCACAGCTAATATGCAGCTGTCTGACCCTATTACCTTTAGTGGCAGGGCCAGGCTGCTGCATCCCAGGAGAGCTCCCCCAGTCCTTCAGAAGCAATTTAGTCAAGCTTCACATCGCTCTGCATCTCCGCAGACGCTCACTGTATTCTGTTTCTGTTTGTACGTACATGTGGCCTCGACAGGGAGAAGCTGAGCGTATGGATTTGATCTATGTGTTCAGTCAAGTCTCATTAATGAGCTCATGTATGTGTTGCCCCTCGGCGCATCAACCCTCGTAAGAAGATGAGGATTTTTCTCTAGTGCTACGTTCATTAGCATCGGTGCTTGCAGGTGAGAACAAAATGTCCCTGCAATTTAACACGGAGATGCAGGAAGGGGTGAATGCAGGTGGACTACAGATGAAGGTGAGAAAAGGTAGTTAGCGAAAGGTTTGGATCAACCAAGCTGAATATCAATGGCACTATAAGCCTCTTTACTTCTCTGCTCTCTATGCAAACATTTCTTAAAATGAGGAATAACACTGGGACTCAAATTGATTTAATTTAAAAAACAACAGTTGCTAAAAAACAATATCTCTGTTAATGTAAATATTAAGTGTATCTCAGAGATAAATACTCAATGATACCAATCTGTAGTATAACTGGAGAAAGGAAACTATATGTTTTGTAGTTTGGCTGAACGAGCTGTTTTAAATGCTGTGTTCGTGAGCTCACTTGTCAAAAACAGGAAAATAAATTATCTAATTTAAGAAAGAAAAACAAATACACAGATATTCTTGGATGTATCTGTTTTTTTCAGTGATTCGTCTCTTTCTCTCTTTCCGTTGAGTCACTGACTCCCTTGTCTCTCCTCCTAGATCTCGTTACTGCTGGATCTTGTTACGCTGCCTTTTCACTGAGCCACGGTGAAAATTGGCGACACACAAAGAAGTATTGTCAGAAGTCCCACACTCGGTCCCTGTCAAGCTCTTATCCTGCCTGATGGAACACAAGGTGTCTGTGTCGAGATCTTGTTACGAGAGTTATGATCTATTCGTATACAGCCCGCGCTCTGATCTGCTCCTCAGGTAGAGTTTCTGCTGCTGGTGACGGATAAGTGGGTTTCTGCCTTTGAGCACAAGTAACCACATATTGAGCCGCGAGTCACCGACGTACTCAAGTGTCGCAACATAACAGACGTGTAGAATCAGATGTTAGGATACTTCTAAAAACAGAGAGGAGGAGGTTGTTATGGATTACGACAGCTCTTGGGCGGATTTTAAGAGTTTTACTTCGGTGTTATCCGTTTCTCACGGCAGCTCACACATGATCTGCATCAAACCTGTCTCAGCCAGAGTGTGACAGACACCTTGTTTTCCACTGATACCTGCACCTGAAGCATTCCCGTCTCTATTTCACATATGTTTGTAACTGTATGACTGTAAAATAGAGATGTGAGCTGTGTCAAAAGTCTGCGGCTGAAATTCAATGGTGCTGATAAATAACGTGGATGAGTTTAAATAGAGTTCAGCTGTTCACCCTTGAAATGACCAATTTATGCAAACAATGATTATTGTGCTTTTTTAAGTGATGAGAAAAAATGTTGACAAGATTTTTAGAAGACGAATTAATGTGATGCAAAAAACAGCCTGAAAATGATCTGTGAAGAATCAAGTGAATGTGTCATCAGGTTAAAAATAGTAAATTATTTTATGCACTAATTGTTGGACGGATGTAGAATCAATGTTGAGGCCAGAAGCAGCTGATTCAGCGAGTCAATCTGATTAATTCTCTGCTGATAAACTGGCAACCACTGAAGTCCCCTTGAGCAAGGCACTTTTCCCCTGTTGCTGCTTATAACAGGACGTTCTCTGCACATAGGACTCTATGAAACTCTGAAATGATTCACTCACTACACTCCTGGATCCTTGGTCAACTTGACCCTGCAAGTTGAAAGCTTTCACGTCTTCCCCTGACAATGAACCTTTTCTTGTGAAGCATTTACACATTCCTTAAACTCCCCTGGCACATGCTTTGAGGAAGGTTTGCAGATTATTGTACAATTCCACGACAGGAGAGGACTGTGTTCGCCAGGTATAAATGTTACTGTACACATTGAAAATCAAATGACTCAAGGACTTTGAACTAAAAAGAAGTGAATTATGCTTCACTGAGAATGAAAAGGATTTTGTAAACTCTTAATTTCATTTACAACTGGTCATCTAAAAGTATTTTTAAGGTCCTATAAGCAAACAGTCTTGTAATAAATAAAAAAACAAATACAATAGAAGGCGGTTAATAGCATTAAAAGCACAAAGACAGGGGGAGTACAGCGGAGGGTGGATGACAATAACAACAGCAGGTTAAGAATTAAAGCTAAAGGTGATTGGATAATTTCTAATTCGTTGGCTTTAGTATAATCTAACGCGGGCTCTGAGAGTAATAAGCAATTACTGTGTTTATCCCCACAACTCAGAGAGAACTAATCTGCACTCAACAGTCAGGGCCAAAAATAATGAAATTAATTACAAGCATTAAGGCAATGCAACTGCCAGAGAAAGGTAGAAATGTAATTATCCACACCGAGACAGAAACCTCTCTTTGTTTACCTTCACTCTCTGTCTCATTGTGTGTGTCTGACGACTATTCGCCCTTTTCTCGCTCCGTCTTTTAGTTCGTTCTTGATGAGCGACATCACCCACAGGAAAAAAAACACAGGAACCGTCTTTCTGCTCATGAAAAACGTCTGCATCATCTTTTTTAATTGTTTCGCTGGAAATTTCACATTAACTTCAAAAAACATCTTTAGAAACAAATCAAATATCGATATATTTTCATAATATCAACCATCATGCAGATATTTTTTAGTTTAGAAAAAAAATCAATTTATTAGACAAACTAAATGACTTGTTCATAATGAGATTATAATGCACTCTCCTCTGTGTGAGCTATGCTACATTGCACTTTTATGCGATAATCCGTCATCAGGTGCGGAGCAAATACATTTAAAAGTCTTATTTTAGCCGCACACAAAAAAGAAACCCGAACTCTTCCACTCCGAGTCGAGTGAGTTTTGAATGATATATGCGTTTTGATCAGTTGTGACATAAAATCAATGTTTCCAAGACGCAATTAGATTTTTATGTTTTCTTTTTCATCTAACTGCTCAATAATGTTGTTTTTCTTCTTAGTTTTTTTTTTTTTTTTATATCAAAACCAAAGTTTGTTGCTATTGAACCAACATAATAAGATTATTAAGAAATCAGCTTCAAAGAGCAGCGGTGAAAGTTTCATTGTGATTCCAGCAGCTGAACGCCGAACCTGCCGATTAGCCTTGTGTTGGCTAATGTGCTAACGGAACACGAGTTCATCTCACGTAGAGAATTAACTATTGTTCCGTTCCAGGTGAGTTTGTGTTTATCTGGTGAATCTAGGTCCAGCATTTAAACTCCTTTAATCTGGTTTTGAAAAAACTGAGGAAACATTTAGCTTACCTTTCCGACGGGTGTTCCAGCTAAAGTTAGCAGCTAGCCAACTAGACTCCTCGCAAGCTAACGTGCTTTAGCTGTGGCTCTTTAGCTGGTGAGTGATGCAGGTAACTTTAGCTGCTAGCCTACTAGTCATGACAGTGCACCTCTTCAAATGTAATTGTTGGTAATAAAGCACATTAGATGCCGTGTCGTTTTAAAGGAAAAAAATCTATTTTCAATTAGTAGAAAAAGTCTAATTGTGAACAGCTGTGAGCTAAATGTTGCTAGCATGCTTTAGCCAATGTGACAGGAAAGCTAGCTAACATGCTAATAAAAAGTTTCTCTTTTTGCCAGCAGACGTAGCATCGAGTCCTGATCCTGCCCGGCTACAACGTAAGTCAATATTACATCTTCGTTCAACTCTGGTCTCAACCAGTAACTGTCTCTTCAGGCTTGTCTTCGGTTCATCGTATATTTAGCGCTGCTGGTTTGTCTGAGCTTCTTTTCTTTCTTTGTTTCTCGCCGCTGGTGAAAACTGGTTTGATGAGAAGTGCGAGAGAGAAATATGAAGTCAGTGTGAAGCTAAACCAAAAAATAAAGAGTTGAATTGGGCTGAAAAGCTCCACAGAGATGCAAAGTTGGTGTTCACTCTGGGTTTATCAGCTGCAGGCAACCTCGTTACATGTGCTAATTATGATTCATTGTTAATTTAAAACATTATATTTTCATTATTCCTGATCAGTTCAGCTTTTAAAAATATATAAAGAAGATACTGAAATATCACAGATGCAACGTTCGGCCTGTAAAACCCCGAACGAACTAAAATCTTAATGCGAGTGTTGTCCGACTAGTGATCAGAGTCTCAGGGGTGACAAAGCTCAAATTACTGCCTTTTCTAAAAGTCACAAGTACTTAATTTGATTTGTCGTAGCTTGTTTGCCAGAGGCTTGTTGTTTTCCTCCTCGGTACCATTTACCACAACATCTCCAGCGGCGACTGTCCACTGTGGTCAGGGAACAGCGGGGAGGATAAACCTTCTCCTGTGTTACCGTCTCGTCCCTGGAGCGCAGGGCTTGGTTGTCATGGGAGACAGGATGTAGCGGCCTTGTGTTACAGTGGGCAGGAATTGTGCTTAAGCATGACTCTGCCTTCAACAGCTATTGTTCTCGTTCCTCACACCTTGCGCTGGTGGGAGACGAGCGCCTCGGGGAAGCGGATTCAGCTTTCACCGGTGCGCCAGTTCTCAGGGATATACTGCCTGTTCGGCCTGAAATGAACGTCTCCCACTCACAGTCACCGCTCACACTCTGCCTGCTCACTTTCTCCTTTTTGGCTCACAAAGAACAGGCACACAACACGTCGCAAATCACACACTCGTTTGATCTCTGCACATCTGCCTCCAGGCCGTGCGTGATCTTCACAGACAAACAACTAATTTTCCCCAGTGCATATTCCGCACCAGCCCGACAAGAAATCTGATGCTAACTCATTTTCTGAGGCTGCACCCCCCCCCCCCCCCTTCCCTGGTTTACATTGCTCTTCACACACTCTAAAGTACACATGCATATGTACATGTGTACATCTCTCCCCTGCCAGTAGTTTATTATTTTTCTGGTCTTACAGTTAATGATTCGAGGTAAAAGCGTAAATGCGACTCCCCATGAATAGATTTCTCCTATTATGTGCGTGAGCGAGTGAAAGTGTGTTTAATGGTGTGGCCTGCAGTGTGAGCAACCTTTTCCAACCACAGAATCAAATACAAGCTTGTCACTGAGCTCTGGATAAATGGAAAGAAAGGACGGGCTTTATTGAAAAGAAAGTGTGAATGCAGCTTCCTATTAACGTACAGCATCCTCACAGGAGAAAGAGCTCACTGCTGTTTTTTTTGCTTTTCTCTCAGAGGACATAGAGAGGAAGAGAGTGAGTGGGTGATTGAATTAATTATGTTTTATCACCTTTTAGCTGATTGAAGTCTACCTTACTCCCTTTAGACAGCTTGTATCTTTGCATCTTTGGCCGGCGCCAAATGGATCAGACCTGTCACCCGGTGCAGGCGCTGCCATCTCTGTTGTCAGAGACTTGGACTCGGAGATCTGCGCAGCGAGACTGCGTTGTCAGTTGGAGTCTCTGCTGCCTTTGTGTTGGGTTTTTTTTTTGTCTTCCGTTCTTCCCAGTAATTCATCTCCATCAAAAAAAAAAGTCCTGAGCCTCCAGCTCATAACAAACACAACGATGTATGGGAGTTGTGTCTGGAATTGTTCACAGAATGACGTTTCTCTCGCATAACTTAAACACAACAGGACTTTTAACAAGGGTTGCAGCTCATGTTTATGATCAATTGAATGTATAACCTATTTCGTCATTCATAAATCAATAACATGTTCAATGAAATACCTGTAAATCATATAAAAATATCCTCACAAGCTCTCTGAACCCAAAGTGCTGCCTTTTCACTTGCTCGGATTGAATATTCTCACCATTGAGAAGCTAAAAAAACCCAATATTTGATATTTTTACTCGATAAATAAAAAAATAATTAATTAAATATTGCATTAAGTGTTTTAGTCAAGTGAGTAATTGTTTCTGCATTACTTTTGACTCATAGCGGAATATAAAGTATAGATACATATATAGAAAGGCAAATACATTGAATATAAATAGATGCACAGCCAATAGTGGAGTGGAGCGAGGAAATTAATTCTTGATCTTGGAAACAGACGATCTAAGATTATGTCGACGTTTTCTGTTGCATCGTTCCATATTCATCAACATGAAGAACATTTATCAGTTTCTCTCTGCATGTGTTCTCTCGGTGCTGCGTTAAACACATGTCGAGACGAGGAAACTTCTACACGTCAATACGATCGATCGGCTGATGTTTCAGGCCCGGGATGAATTACACACCGCTCCCAATTGCAGACAATTAGCTAAACAGGCAGAGGATTGATCTACGAACACCAGAGAGACAGACGGAGGACTGTCCATGGAGGTGATGGCTGGAGAGTCAGAGATAGACAGAGGAGTGGGAGAAGTTATAGATGTGGGGGGGGGCAGTGGAGGGTGATGGGGAAGCAGGAAGACACCTAAGTAGCTGACATCCTTAATTCAGGTTGACACGTTCCAGGTCCTAAACAACAGAATTCCTCTGTGAGCTCCTGCAGTATATTGTTAGGGAGCTGGGTTCTGTATATGCTGCACAATGCAAAGCTGTTTCTCTCTTTGCATACAGCTCCTATGATTTGCGTTTTTCTGTCATTACCAATAGCATATGCTAATGCCAGAGGATGGAGTGCATTCACCTCGAGGAAGTAAAAGGTAGGCTTCCTAAAACTGCTCGACTTTATGGTGCAAAGGACGTTTCATGAGAAATGTTCGGAGAAAGATTGGAGATAGTAAAAAATGATGGCATCATTGCTTTGATAACATGGATGAAAAATCATGATTGAAAGCCGAGACTGCAAGCATTGATGGGACCTCGCTACCACAGCTGCACCCCCCCGGGTCGCTATTGCGCAGACTCCAGACTCGTCTCTCTTTTGTAGTTTATACCTTAAACTTACAAGGTCACTCAGTAAAGTCCATTGGAAGGAGAAACCTCCACCAGAGTCCAGGGGATGTAGTTAAAAGCTCCAGAAAAAAAACAGTAAGGGAATTTCCAAGAGATCATTTTTTTAAATCAAATGTTGCTATGAATACTGTGTACAAGACACTTTTACTATTAGTATGTATCTTGCAATTAAGACACTTCAACTTTTCTTTTAATGGTGCAGAAAACTTTGTTTTATATATATATATAACAAATTTATTTTTACTTGTTCAGAAAACCCTTTGGTATTATTTGTTGAGAGTCTAATGTTCAAAAGAAAGCAGCATAGCTGCTCCATCAGGACTGTGCTAACATGAGCAAACAACCCCACAACTGTTTTATTTTGATTCAGATTTTCCCAAATCCCGAGCGGCGCACTTCAAACCGGAGAGAGAACCAAAGACAAAACAACACAAACAGAAACCTCTCAATTAAACAACCAAAGCTGTTATAATCTGGGCCAAAAACGATCTGTCCATCCACACGCTGCACATGTTAAGAAGCCAACAGTGGATATTTGTTCTCAGGGCATTTTATAGAGCTGCTGTAGATTTTCCTCCAGTTTGTATTAAGTTTTCACCCTGAACTTTTCATTAAGAAACACACAAGCCACTAACCGCTGTTTAAAAGTCATCCTTCCCCTGAGGATGTTCTTCACACAGATTACTTGGTGCTGCCCATCTCACCACATCAGAGTGGCACTCATAATCATAGTGAAGCGATTCCTCCCAGGTATTATTATGACAATGACATTTGCCAATAGAAGGGCAGGCAGTCACAATAGATGTTTCTGTAGCAGTAAAAATGATTTATAGTAGCTCTCATAGAAATGATAATCCAGAGAGGGCATGTTAGCGAAGGTAGATAATAGCACCCGCGTGCACGGCTCCTCGCCAAGCCGGCGTGCCGCTCGGCCTTGACTGGCTCACAAACCCGGCTCCCTCGGATGACTGAGCCTGGCCTTCACAAAGTCTATTTCTCCCTCAGATAAACGCTGCCATAAATAAGAGTACAAAGCCAATCACCTCTCTGTTTAAAGAGACGTGCCACCTTCCCACACACGGGACCGTTTGTTTGTCGTAATCTCCCTGGTTTGGTCTGGGGCCGCTGGTCTGATACCGGGGCCCGGCCTGCCTGACTGATTGTTGGAGCCTGCTGCCTCTGTTTGCTGGGAGCCGCAGCCCAGGCTGTGGGTGGTATTTGCCATTTCAGGATTTTCTGCGCTGTAGACCAGATGGCCGTCAACCTCGTGTTGATCTTGGAGCGCCGTCTTGCCAAGGCCTGCTTCCCCCACAGCGTAATAAGAAGAATCGAGATGTTAAACATGCTCCCTGTCCTGAGCTCCTGGCTTCACTACACCGCAGAGGGATTATGTTTGTATCTGGCCGTGGCGGAGGACTGTGGTGTGGGCTGTAATAAAGCCCAGAGGGAACGAGGGCTGGCACAAAGCAGGGTTTCAACAAAATGACACAACTCAAACCCCAACGGGTGCCTTCTGCTTTCTACTCACTATCTCTACTTACTGCTAGTCCTTCACTGCTCGGCTCATGATTTAAACTTTAATCTAATTTCACTGCTTTGTTAGATAAGTTCTAAACATGTAACATCACAACAACTTAAAGGGTCATTCAGGGTTTTGTTTCTGAAGGCTTTGATAATGTCTGCTTCTGTCATGGAAAACAGTTTCATAGTGTTTCCCCCTGTCTTTACTGCAGCAACCAACCAGGGTGCAAATCAGTCATGCAGTCAAAAATAATACTCAATTGTCTGACCGGTGTTAGTCTGGAAAACAAGGTTGAATCCTTCAACACAATATAGATGGTTTAAAGATATAACTTCAACCAATGCGGAGAACTATGGATAAATATGAGGAACGCTGCTACATTGCTGGAACTCCTGCACCTTTGACCCCGTCATGTCAGCCATACACTCAAAACCTTCCCTCTGCCCCGACGAGTGTTGTGTCGCTGAGAGAAGGTTGTTAAACTAACAATCTGTAACTAAACACCTGCAAAAAAATGATAGCGAAGAGCTGTAGTGTCATCGGCCTCTTTAGCTCCTCCGCCGCTGTCCGACCACTTTCCCTCTTCATTTAATCCTCTGTCCACCTCCCTCTCCACTCACCCATATAATAACTGCATTCTTCATGTTGAAAAGAACAGGACACCATCTCCCCTCGCGAGGATCGCTGTTTCACTCTGCTCTGAATTAGACATGAGTACGCTGCTTTGCTTTCTGCCTCCAGTCCTTCACCTTAACCCCACATCCCATTGTCCAGCCTGCACCGAGCGCTTCTTATCACTCGCTGGGTGTAATTCACCATCATCTGCTACTGACAACCAGGCCCATGTGCGACCGTGGCCCTAATGTTGACCTGAACCTCTCCACGGCTACTTCCTATCCTGGAGAGGCTCTTTGTGCTTCTCCAATTCTGCCTCTAATCTATCAGGTAATGTGAGGCTGAATCCTCCATCTCCTGCCTCCCGTCATGTCTCATGTTAGCCTCTGTAAGTAGAAGGTGTGCGGAGACGGAGCTAGAGGATATTGGGTCTCAATCCTCTCTCAGCATGTCTGAAATCGAGTACAGCTGGAGGGAGAGCAAATGAATAAAAGAAAGCTGGAGACCAACATGTCACAATAAGTTCTGTGATCCTCGTCTGTGATGTGTTCAACAACCTGCAGACGTGACTCATCTGGAATGAAACCAGGTTGTTGTTCAGTTGGTGAGGCTCAACCATAAAATGAATAAATATTTAATTAATAATATATATATGCAATATATAAAATATATAAATAATTAAATTGAGAAAGTAAATCATAGTGTAAGTGTAAAAAAGTAAAAAATGTATAGAACAAATAATAAATGCTCTAGATTTGAGATCAAATTAACATAATTAATGTGAGTGTTCCCCAGTCTGCAAACTCAGCCCCAAACTTCTACAGTCTCCCCTCTGTACATGAACTTCCCCGATGCTCTACATCCGACATGAGCATGCATGCACACTAAGCACAATGATTGTGAGGCTTGTTTTTCTTGTCGTGCTCCATAGAGGAAAAAGATGAAGAGGAGGCAGAGCAGATGTCAGAACTGATAGCGAGCTTATCTGAACATCATTGATTTTCACAGGTTCTTACTGGGGCCCAGCACAGGTTGGTTTCCTCCTCGGATGCCAGAGCGTTTGACAGAATCGCCAGGAAACTTGTCAGAATGGATAAAAACTGATAAGAAGACACAAACCGCCGTCTACCCACACCTTCCCAGCCTGCTAACACACATTCCTGCTCCCTTCAACGTGTTTAAAAGCTTTTAACAAGAGAAGGGTACTTTTCACTTTGATGCAGGACTCATCAGTTTGTGAGAACATGTGGAAAAGGAAAGGAAAAGCAGCAGACATGGAGCAGAGGTAAAATAATTGGCCACACTGCCCGTGCGTCCAGCTCTGCGTCGGCCGCACTCCTGCTTCTGTTAGTATTTGACCTATCTGCCCATTTAAGAAACTCTATCTAAGAGCATGTTCACCTACTGAAGCATGAAAGCCGTCTGAGGCAGCGTGTTACACAGACAAAATAGAGAGCGGTACAAAGGGGGCACGGGAATAGGATAACACAAGGAGAGGAAAAAAAACACCCATTTCAACTAACTGTTCAATCTATCAGTGGAGGCTTGACACTTTGAGCTTGAAATGTTCCACCAGGATCAGATGATATTGTACTTTTATGGTTTGAGGAGAGAATAATGATGAAATCTTAAAAGTTATATGTGAAAGTGAAAGATAAAGCTTCAAGTCAGGGATCATGCATGTGATATTTTATCGCTTCTCAAGGTAAACGTTAGAGAACCATTGTGTTGATGATTAATGAAGAGACATATTAACTGCAAGCTAAGAACTTCACTCTCTTAATCTGTTCAGGAAGCGATGGAGTAAATAGTTTCATACCAACAACTGTCAAAGTTGTTTTCCATTATTCAAAACAACCAAAGAAGATAATCGTCAAACTGTCACTCACACAAATATCACAAAGAAGCTGCAGGTGACAGATTAGACAATGACACCGTTTACAAAGCAACACTTCGTTAGCAGTGGAATGTGTGGACTACTTTTATTAATGCATTCTCAGATTTATTTAACTTATAATGATCATTCTAGATCCTTTAAAGGAACAGTCCTGCTGATCAGATGGGAGTTTTGTGAAGTTGGGCAAACTCCCATCATCGGCTTTGATCCACTTTGGAAGAATTGATTCTCCTCTGACCTCAAACTTTGCGGCTGCAGCTACAGCTCTACCTCCTTACCCGTAAGGATATTTATCATTCCTCTGCTCACATGATGCATTCAGCCGCCATTAAGTCGCTGTGCTCGTAGTGAAATGTCAAGGATTGTCTCCACCGCCTGTTGTGTTTACTTCCTCCTCCCTTCCTTCTGTTTCACGCTGTTCGTCCGTGTTGCCTGCAGGCGAGTGTGCTTCTCACATGCCCCCTGTGACACGTCTCATCTTTAAAGTGCAGCCGTGACAGCACATTTGTTAAAGATGACAATGAGGGTTCCTCACCCCCCCCCCCACAGGCACGCTCAAAGACGCTCGTACATTTGTTTGTGTTTGTGCCCGAGTACATGAATTTATGATTATATATCTCAATGTCTCCCTTTTGCCTGGCTGCTGTTTATTTTTAGTCATTCAAGAGTTTTGTTCAGAAGCATTGAAGGACGACAGCAGTTGCTTTATTTGACCTTCTCCAAGGTCTTGAGCATGTTATATACGGTCTGAATGGAAATGAATATGGTCACCTGCTCCTGATACAGACCATAAAGAGGTGCGCTCACATGTTTTCCAGTGTTTCCTAGTTATTACGGGTTTATAGCAAGATTCATGAACATTTTCTACCTCTGAAAGCGCCCTGGGCTCTGAATCCATTAGTGGTTATCACACCAGGGAAGGGGAGGCAATCTCCTGAGCGGGGAGACGGGTGTGTGGTGTTTGGAGGGGGAAGAGAGCAGTGGCGAGTTTCTCCCGTTGCCGGGTTAAGAGAAGCAAGACATGCTCCACAGAGAAAATCACTCAGCCACATTGTGCGGACTAAATCAGAAACCAGTGCCACCCCATCCATCTCTCTCTCTGGCACTATAAGTGGTGATACTCCAGAGTCTGATTGTGCACGGGCGTGGGCGTGCGTGCATTTGTGTGTTGTTTTTTGTTGTGTGGAAGTGGAGAGGGAGATGGAGAGGGGGTGCAGCGGGCAGGGGGGCTGGGCACAAGAAGAGTCTTAAAAGCCTTAAGCTTTGCTTCCTGTCTCCTGAAGTTCACAGCTCCCATGAATCACCATCGCTGCTGTTTTTAGCCCGATTACTTTTCTTTCACTGCTCGACAGCTTATTTAAAACTTCCAGCAGAAACAGCTGGGCTCAGTTTATGTTAACTGATCAAGGGGCAGAGCGGTGGCATGGTGGTTTGCACTGCCCCAAGAAGGTTCCAGGGTTTAAATCTTTCTGTTTGGAGTTTTCATACTTCTCCTGAGTCTGTGTGGGCTTCCTCCAGGTAAAAGCTTCCTCCCACAGTCAAAAGACTGAATGTGAGAACATAAATGTCTGAATGAATGAGTTTTTTCAGATTGTTGAATCCATTTGCTGGTGGATCAGTAAAATCTGACTGGAAATAAAATTCATCTTCAGAGTCGTGACCAGTCGAATCACTTTTTACTCCGACAAGTTGAGTCTGCCTTAGTAATTCTGTTTGCAGTGTTGCTTTAACAAGAATCTGGTTCTGTTTTTCTTCTGCCACATTAAAAGATTTCCATCTTAAATTCCGCCTCTTGCCGGAAAGTGAGCATTTAGGAAGCCGCTTTGTGTCGTTATCGTTTCCTGATTCACTAAACTCCGACATGAAACCCTTTAATAGTGCTGTCACTTTCTCAAATGTCACTCAGTACGGTGCAGACATCCAGATTTTTATTTGGATCTGCACCAAATTACACACACTCATAAATATCAATGTCCTATGCTGAATTTCTTTCATCAAGCTTCATAAATTATTCCCTGAGAAATTGGTGAAAATGTACAAAAACATCTCACAAAAGTCCTTGATCTGGCCCAAAATTTAATCAGTACTTTTTTTGGCCTATGTCCAATCTTTTTACCGAGTTTCATGGAAATGTGCTTATTCATTTTTTAATCCTCCAAACTAACAGACAAACTTGGTGGACATGAAAAAGTAGATCAAGCTGACAGTGAATGACAAAAGTGTCTTTTACTGACCAATTTGTTGCTTTGTAGCTTTCGACCATTAACGGTTTGACTATTAAAATTGTGTCCACATTTAGGGAAATATTTGAGGATGAAAACTGACGAATATTAGTTTGGTTATTGAAATGTTTGCAGTTTGTTACGTAAAAGTGAAATCAAGCCAAAGACGTTACATATTGTTTATATTGAACTCCTTTAATTTAAATGATAACCCTGATATCAAAGCTTTGCTAATGCTTAAATGACCCTGTTGTTTAAACTATACTGTATTTTATACATTCTTTCTCTAGTTAGCTGCTCATTAGCCTACAGACGGACACACTGGTCCCTGCATGAGTCAAACCCGTCGCACATTCTTTACCTCAACCTTTTAGCCAAGTTTCTAACGACAGACAATGGTCAGGTCAGAGCAGGGCAGCAAAGTTCCTGGAGGGAGACATGGCTGACTGCTCACTGGACCCTCGTTTCCTTTTAGTGGTGGTGGAGAGGAGTCAATTATCAACTTAAATTACCCGACTTTAAAAAGTTACCACGACTTGCGTTGACTGCTTTAGCTTTCTATTGTTTTTGGGAGACTTTGCCGGGGTATTATAATTACCTCAGTAATATGCAGAGCCTTTTTATCCCGCTCATAAAAGCCGGTCACATTAATCAAGCTGTATTGGTGGCAGTGAGCTATATGAGATATTTGGGACAACAAGTGGTGCATGTCTTTGAGAGAAGCAGGACTCTGAATGTGTCATCCAAACCAAGTTCCCGACCATTAAACGTTATGACACTATAGCTCCATTAAAAGTCTGGATATTACTCATATCTGAGTCTTGGAGGAGGAAGAAAAAAGATTTGTGCTGGGCTGTTCTGTGAAGTTCATTCCTTGGTGTCAGTCTCACGTCTCTGGTAATTGTTGAGCAGCTCATATATGGAAAAACGGAGAAGTGTTTGTGTGTGGGGGGGAAATAACTTCCTGAAAAACATGGCAGATTTAATTTGTCAGCCGGGATGAAAATTGGCCGGTGAGGAAAACAAACGACAGCTACATGGGCCGATGGTACCAATTCGTCAGGGGGAAGATTGAGGAGCTGGTCTAGAGATAGCTCACATCTCCATAAATCATGTTGACAATTGACTTGAACTGCGAGAGGAGGAGGTCTCTCATGGAGCCAGCCTGAACGGGCACTGATATAGGACGTCTCTGTCCCCCTGCCCAGAAATAGAATGACAGCTTGATGCATTGAGGATGGGCCGTGATGGCTGACTGAAACACGGTCTGCACACTCATTTGAAGCGCTAATCTGTGAAGGGTTCTGGTTTAACTTTAGGGCGCCATCTTTGGTGGCACGTTACTGAAATTTCTAACAGTAACACAAAAAAACCCCATACTTTTAATACGATGGTGACAAACTGTTCTTTTGAAGGTTTAGTTTCTGGAGATACTGCTTTGTCTTTTCCCCGCTCGGACTAATTATGCAGCTTGTCCAAACAAATGGCCGTTGCTGCTGCCAAAAATGTAAATGACCTCCTGTGACCAGTCAGTCTCCGGCCAATGTGAGTGAAGAGGTAAAGCGGTCGTCTACAAATCTGACGGCTCCTGATTCAAACCCCAGCTCCTCCAGGGAGGGTGTTTCGAAGTGTCCATGAGCAAGACGCTGAACCTGTAACTGCTCCTCACTGTACACCATCACCATGTTAACAGAGGTTAAGAGCTATTCATGGACTAAAAAGGTGCTTTACAGATTTATATAACCTCCTGCTTTTCCAGATTTGGTGACCACTCCACACTAGTTGCATTCGTTCTTCCATGCACTCATCCACACAGTGCCTCACCCAGTTCACTATCTTGCCCAAGGAAACGTAGGGGAAATGATAAAATACCTCGACCAAGGCCAAACAGTCCCTCAAATTCAATCAAGCTGAGCCAAATTTCACGCACTCATAGATATCAGTCCTCCAAATATGCCAGATTTTTTTCCATCAGGAACCATGAATTATTCTGTGAAAATGTTGAGAAGAAACAAACTGACGGGTGAAAACAGAGCCTCCTTCTTGGAAGCAATTATTTCTCTTTTTAATTAAGTATCCTTGTCTAAGTCATTTATTTAATCTATTAATATCACCAAGTAATTATCTACCTTATTTTCCACACTGTCATTATTTGACTGGCATAAAAGGGAAACGTGTTGTAAATTCCCTTTTTTGTGTATTAAAAATCAACTTGTTGATAGAACCTGTAAATGTGATATGAGACGTACAATTCAACATCCAGCGTTACTCTTTTACAGAGAGCAGTAATGGGATTACAGTTATAATGCATTGCATCCAACAGAAAGCACTGGATGACGCAGCATTACTCTACAGGTGCATCACAACTGTGACGCCCAGTCGAGTGTGAGCTTCTCGCGCTCGGTGGCTCACGGAGCTGTGTTTACGCTGGTTTCTCCAGATGTTGATTCAAACGTTGAACAGACGACAGACTCAGGCAGCAGCTGAGGAGACAAATCCACAGTCCAACACTCAGCAGGCTTCCTCCTCGCTTCTTTCTTCGCCTGTCTTTATTTACATATGTCTGTCTCTGTCTCGCTTCCTCTTTTGTCGGATCAAAGTTCTGGCTTTGTTTATTTCCACCTTTGCTGAGCGGCTTGTCTACAACATCTCGTGTATGAATGCTAATCGTGGATAACCCATTACAATGACGTTAAATTGAAGATTATGATTCCACAACTGTAAACAGTAAAAGTGCAGTGAAAGTTTAGTGCGGTGCTGAGTAATTACTGGAGCAGGGGAATAGACCGACTGTGCCGAAGTGTTTTCCTTAGAGAAGTAATTTACTTCAGTTGCTCTAATAAACATTCAGCCATAAAAACAAATCTGTGCGGCAAACGCCAAACGTGTAAAGCTGTCGGTGTTGAAATGACAGATTAGAGCGTCCACTAAGCAAATAAAACACCACTCAGGAGGTTTGAACTGCTCTTTCTAATGGGAGTTTTCATGTGCTTCCAAATCCTATCACAAAACAAACTAATTAAAAAAATTATTAATTTGTTTTTATTTACTTTTCAGTCTATTTGATTGGTTTTGGGTTTGATTCTGTGCCTGTTGCCATTTCCATGATTATATCTAATCTCTGAAATAATATGTTGTACAGAAAAAGCCCAACACTTAAACCTCTCCGTCTGTTATTGTTTGCTATGTTTTAGTGTAAAACCACGTTGATGATGTGATCCGTAAAAATATCCCAACCACTGTGTGTGTGCATCTGATGGCAACACAACATTTTCAGCCGTCTGAAGCATCAAACTGAGTAAAATCCACTGCAAGACAGAGACGATCCCTCAAACAGAGCGTTCAGTAGACCATGATGCCGTTCAGCTACAGGACATGGGCACGCTACATGACTCCTGTGTTTTCTCGACTGTGGCTCACATCTTACCCTCAGCTCCGTGCAGCATCACAACTGACATTTTTAAAAGACATTTTCCGGGTAAATGTCAGAAAAGACAAAACCATTGTTGACACACAGAAAGCAGGAAAAGAGTTCTTAGATTATCCGTCAACCAATGCACCTACATTTCATCTGGTTAGTTTTGGTTTCACATTGTAATTTAGAGAGAGCACTAAAGAATTTTGTCTTCATTTGTACATCCTGTCAAAATCACCTTCGTCTCCATTTACTTGACATTGTTTGTTTTGACGTGTTGTCACTTGGGCAGGTAGTTAGTTTTTCTGTTTGAATACGCAGCGGTTGGGCACCAAATGAACGTCCTTGTCTTTCAAACATTCTATCATCTGCGGTGAAGACGCAATCCTGCAGCTGCTTCCACTTCTTTTTCTTCGTCTATCCTTTAATACTTCCTGTGATTAGTCCAAAAATTCTGGAATATCCCAAAAAGTGTTCTCACTCTGCAAATGAACTGAACCATGGTTCAGTTCAATCGGGACCCAGACCACCTCTTCTGGTCGGACTACATTTTGGTCTGTTTGTCTGGACCATGGTCCAATGAGCCTTTCACACCTGAAATACACTTTTATTCATACTAAGAACTTTGACTATTTGGACAAAGCACGTATTGTGAAAGAGCCCTAACCCTGAGATGTGTAGAACTTCTTTAAAAGATGTAGAAACAGATAAAATGTGTATTTCCCCTTTAAACAACCCTCAGACTGAGTCCCACTTCAGGAAAAATTAAATGCCCCACACGTCACATGTTGAGTAAAACAAGTCAATTTCACCGTGATGCTTGTTCACCTTGAAATAAATCTAGGGAGGGAACGGACATTCATTATGAATGCGCTCCAATTCTTCCAGGTGTTCAGTGCAGTGCCTCTCTCCTCTTCTTCATTCATGTCTGGCTCCTCAAATATTTAAAGGTAGGACTTAAGAATTGAAGTGACTGCAAACATGGATCCCAGTTCCCACTCAACACGACCAAGTGTGTTGTCGAACAAGACAGGAGCTTACGCAAACATAAAGCCGAGAGAGCTCGCCACGAAAGTTAAGGGAAGCCAAACCTTTGTGTCTGTCCCTCGACTGATGTGATACTGAATATTCATACGATACAGTTTTCACGCTGCACTCTTATCTTAGTTATAAAATGTATCCCACTATTCACTTCTTCTTATGTTGTATACATTCCATTATTTCATTAAATCAGCTCAGCGTCTACACAAAACTTTCATGTTGTTCATCTTTATATAAAGTCAATGGTTTCACAACCCACATCTCGAATAAGCAACCCACTGTTCTTTAGAAGTTGATGACAATCAAACCAAATTAATATTGAGCCTGAAAGATAGTTAGAAGGAAACACTACCATGGTTGCTGTTCTTTATTATCTTAATAAATAAGTGATGTTGTTCTGGTTCCTCAAAGTCACGTTATCAGTTATGCTGTAAATGAGCTTAACAATAACTGTGCTGTTGTTTTTATGAAATCTATATTTAAAAAAAAAAAAACCCATTTGCACTTGGATTCAGACTCAGTTTTAGCTTGAACGTCTAGACGTTCTTCGACCTGCGAGTCAATAAAACCATGCTTACTGGGAAATGGCAGGAGATTCCGCTGCTAGTTTTCCACGAGTTTGATTTTCTTCTCACCACATGAGACACATGAATCTCCTCGGGAGACATTTGTCTCCGGAATACAGTGGGAAGGAGAACCGATCCTCCCACCTGAATTCAGACGAGAGTGAACTCTTGCTGTGGTAACTTCCTCGCTCTGCTCCTCCTCTGCATCTCCCATTCTGTCTCATCTGCTTCTGTTCACTCCTCAACTTAAAAAGAGGACACAGGTAAAGTGATTTCAAAGGGGAGAATAATGATAGCGAGAGGAGGGATGGGAGGGAGGACGGGTATTGAAGTGTATGTTTTAGGGACGGTTTTGACTGAGATCAAACGGTGTGTGTGAGTGGGTGTATGGGGGGGGGGGGCTGTCCCACCTCACCACTCCCAACCATCACTGCAACAAGGCATCACAGATGTCAGCACCATCAAACACCATCAATGAACACAAGGGACTTGGTCTCAGCATGAGTAAATACACAGATTCTGAGTGGAGCTCACTATCACATATCTTTCACTGCTAGGAAATATCATCTTTTCAGAAACTGAGCCAGTTAAAATTCAGATTGAACATGAGCTACGTTAACTTTTGACGATGGGTGTTTTCCACTAACACCTGTAATGCAGTGTGCAGCACATACACGGCTGAGTGAGCATGAAGATCAGCACAGTGCTGATCTGATGCAGCCGTTCTCAGACATGTTTTTCATTACAAAAATGTCACGTAAAAGGCCTCGTTTTCGTTTCTTCTCTGTAAAGGTCACTGTAACAGTTGTACTAGTTCTGGGAGAACAGAACGCACAAGGTTAAATTAAAAGGATTTGTCTTGTCTTTGTTAAAAAATGAAAGTGAGAAAAGAAAAAAGTAGAAAGCAACAACAATCAAATTATCAGGCTGCCGAATATTTTAACATTCCTCCATGCTGATTAATTTTTAACCCTTATTTATTTAATTATATACCCCACCCACCTCCTCCATTTTAAAGGAAGGGATGTGGACCAGACAAAAAAATTCAATGTACACGTCAAATAAATGTTTCTCAAAGATGGTTTCTGTCATATATAGTTCTTATCACATCGGTGTTTGTTAATCTGTGGCTTATGTTACTTCATATTACACATAAGCTTTTGATCCATTCCTAATGAAAAATATCGAGCAGCTCTTACAGAGCCGCTCTTACGCTTTGTTGATAATGTCAGACTGCATAAAGAAGTAGCTGAATTCTAATGGAAAGCGGATTTGTCATGAAACTGATTCAAATGATGATCACATATTTAAATCGATGTAAAATGAAAATCATAATATAGGATCATTGACGCACTGACGATTTATTATATGAAGCATTTTAAGATATGCCAAGAATCATGAAAACCCAAAATACCAATTTAGACACTGGGTTGTTTCTATTACAGAGTTAATGAATGAATGAAAAAGTAATGATGGATAGAAGGAGAAGTTAAAGCAAGATGTACATCGGTAAGTATGACTTTAAGTTAGATTGGAAATCATCAATAATGAGTCAGGACCGGATGTGGGACGTAACACTACTCCAGAGCTGAGGGGGGGGTCATGATCTTCTTCGATCTTGGTAAAGTCGAGTTTCCTAGGGGTGGATGAGTCTAAGCTGTTCCACTTCTAGCCGTACACGGCAGAAAGTGCAGCTAAAGATTTTTTTTTCTTCACCTCAAACAACCAGCGCTCCTCGTCTTCCTCGGCAAACAGCGGGAAAGAAACACATGTGAGGCTCTGCGTTTCTGACTCTGTCTACGTAGCTCTCATCGATCGGAAGCTTCAGGATATAGAAGTGAAATGATGTTTGAGGAAAGCTCGGATAAAAAGCCTTCCAGCCAGTGACAGAGCAAACTGTATCTTACAATGTGATATGTCTTTTTCCAAACTTCAGTCACATCTCCTGCGAGTCAGGCCATACTAGTCCTCTGATGGAGGTTTTTTTTTTTTTTTGTCTCTCGCGCTCTCAGTTTGCTCACAGCTGCAGAAGATGCAGGTGATAGCTGGGCCCCTGTGAAATGCGTATAAGGTATGTGGGTATACGTGCGTTTGTGTGTTCGGCGGATCCAGCGCTCGGCACCAGATCGCGTTCTTCTCTTTCATCCCTGCATCTGTGGCAGGCTGCCACGGGCCCATATCGTTTAACACACTGCACCTGTTGGGATGAATTTGATACCTGAAGATAATGGATTGGAGTTCAAAGGGGAGGTTGTGGACAGGAAACTTTTCCAGAGGTCGTATTTCGCGAGCAATCAGCGCTGATGCAAACACACAGGACCGTCCACCAAAACATACACATTAAGTCACACACAGAGATAAACACACACAGCATCTCAAAAGCAGCTGCTACATCAAGAGAAACAGCTTCACTTACCATTGCTTAAATATCTATTCTAAGAAAGAACTGATTAGTAGTTGGTGTAAATCTATTTAACACAAACTATTACTGCCTAACATTGTAAACGCTACTTATCCTTTGAGGTGTGATTGGAGCCAATCACAGCTGACATTGGACGAGAGGCGTGGTGATGATAATATAATAATAACAATGATTACACACTTTATTTTTGTTGCATCTCTAGAAACAGACTTTACAAAGTGGTTTGACAGCAAAGCAAAAAAAGCAAAGACAAGAGAAATAACAGTCGGCACGATTCAATGTGATAAGAAAGTCAGACAACAGTAAAAAGAAATAATTAAATATAAGACTGTCATACAAAAACTGGATCACATAAAACCAGTAAAAGGACAATAAATATAAAACTTATTAACTTTGAGCAGTCCTGCAGAACTCGATGTTTGCAAAAATGCAAAACAATATTTCATGACTCTTTCTGTTCAGGACAAATGTGCTTTCTCACAACAAACTTGAACAATGTGTCTTTAACCATGTGAAAAAGGTGTTTGAGCAGCCGGTGGTATAAGAGGTCAGGTGTATTTGAGGGTGGTCACATGGTCTGGTGCTAGAACACCAGCTCTCCAGAGATGTTGTCGAAAGAAGTCAGAGCAAGTTATGCACGTTAGGGTTTTGTTGATTTAGTCTATTCCAGATTAGGTCCAAGATCTTGAACCCTCAACCTCTATTTGACGAAGTACATGACACAGATTTCTGAACATCAACTTAACTCCACCTTCAGACCATTATTTGAATTAATTCATCAACAAAACTGATAATCACAACAAACTCAGTGAGTGCGGATGAATCATATATTATAACATTACTGATGTTATCAGGATAAAAGAGAGAGCAGCCTGATGCTGTGCGCTGCAGAGTAAAGAAACTTAATGGATTTGTGGGACAGATTTATTGCAACTCATCCCCTCCGCTGCTTTAGGAGAGAAAAAGTTGACTGGACTACACAGACTCCAGAGACCATAACTCATTCCCCAGTGTGCTCGCTTTTATTCACCCAGAGTATATTGGTGAGCATTGACTCCTATTTTTGGGGGCCGATAAAACATAATCACTGTCTGCCAGGACCAAGGTCACACCGCGTTCCTTATGCAATGAGATGATTACTTTGGCCTTCGCTGAAGGTCGA
Source organism: Paralichthys olivaceus (assembly GCF_024713975.1). Lineage (NCBI taxonomy): Eukaryota > Metazoa > Chordata > Actinopteri > Pleuronectiformes > Paralichthyidae > Paralichthys > Paralichthys olivaceus. The sequence goes on from NC_091109.1 coordinate 19,129,862, forward strand.
TTAGCTGTTTATTTTTTGCATTTGCCTGAGAGATGGATTAATAAAATATGAAATAGGGGATGTTTGGTTTTGTTGTAATTGGGGATCATAGTTTGCAGTAATATTTGAGGTGTTTTTCCTTGTGCTCTAATACTGAGCTTGTTAACGAGGCAGGTTGTTTGAACAGGTTGACTGTGAGCACATTTGTTGTTGCATGAAATAAGCTGGTGACATTTCAGCTCGGGAACAGACTCCTGATCTCACGCTTCTCTATAGGCAGAGAAGTAAAACAGTTTGACATCATGGTGTTTAGTTCCAGTCCTCCACACTGCACTGCATGTTCAGCCCCTCACCAAATCCCCAAAGGTCCAATACTGAAGTTATCCACATTTAAAACACTTGAGTGACTTTTAAAGATAAAGCCGAGCAACTTCCTGAGGAGACATTAGCATCTTTTTTTTATTTTTGTAGTTTGTGATACAACAAAGAATTGCATTCCTGGGACATTGTTGGTAGAAATAATATATTAAGCTGACTAACAATCCATTTCATTATTTTTCAATCTGTTAATTACTTTTTTCATTACGTGAAGAAGAAAATTAAAAATTAGCACCCAAGGTCACATCTGACGTCTTGTTTTACTGTCCAAAATTCAAGGACTTTGTATTTACCATCATTTCTGACAAAGAAAAGCCTCTAATCCTCATATCTAACAAATTAGACACAGAAACTATTCATAAGTTTTGTTTGGAAAATGAATCTTAAATGATGATTGAAGTATCAGAGATTCATTTTCTAACAATAGATGGACAAATTTCAATATTACTCATTGTCGCTTCAGCTCTACTGTAGATGCTAACCTACTTTCACCACTTGCGTAGCATATGTAGCAGTTTCATTGACATTCTATGGTGCCAATCCATGTTTATGTCCGGTCAAGATGGCGACAAACAGTTTTAAGCTCTTTATTGTCATCTTGGTCATTACGATAAGTATCCAAATTACGGTAATCATCGTTTTTGTAGGTCTTGGATGAAAACACCCATGGAAAAAACCCCTGCTTTTTAATAGTAAATCCCAGATTGTTCAGTGAAAATAATTATGTTACCATGCAGCAGTTAATTTAAGTTTTGTATGTGGTCAGACTGGTTTTCCTGCTCACAGCGATGAAAGGCCTTGAAAGGTTTGAAATTTCCTTCTCCAAACCTTGACAGAGCAGGGGGGGAAGGCCTGTGGAGAATCAATTCAAATTAATTTCAGAGATGGGCTGTTTCTGTCTATTACTTTAAGCAACTCTCATTTTAAATAGATACATTGCCTGAGAGTCGGTCAGACGCGGAAAAAAAGAAAAAGAAGTGAAAACATGATTGCTTTCTTCAACCCAAGAGGGGATGGAATAATTCACTGTCTGAATTTAGAGGGAGTAGCAGGAGCAGCTTAATGAAAGGAAAACCTGCACCTTCTGCTGCGTGATCGAGCTCAGGCATTGAGGAATTTGTTCTGGCTAACACACAAACAATGACCCGCGCACACGGATGAACATTATTGTACTGCACATGCACAGAGGGAAAGGTAAAACGCTGCCTGTGTTTAAATCTCAGAATGCCACGGGAATTTACTTATTACTTGCTGTAGGTGTTCTTTAAGGTTGTGGTGGTGTATTCGCTGTGTTTGCACTGACAGTTTAAATTACAGTTGTATTTTTAGCTGCCTCAGTCCATTTGTCAGCCATGTGCCTCTTCTTTAACTGAAAGTGCTAAACAGATGCTTCAGGAAAAGTGCTGGATGTGACTCTTTATGTTAAGACTGTAAATCAATTTGAACTGCAGTGCACAGAACTGTAAATACCGCTAATCCCTGCTGCATTGCAGGACAAAATATGCTTTCAGAGCAAGGATGGACAACACCTCTTACTGGGAATTTGAAACAAAATGTGAGATACAGCAAAGGGGTTTATTAACGATGGAACGGTTGGAGAATGGGACAAACTGAAATGGAAATGGATTTAAGAAGACTTGAGAAAACAAAATGTACATGAAGCATGACTTACAATATGGAACCTCAGCCACTAGGGGTAATACAGCTAGTTTGATGCCGTGGGATCATGAAGTTATATCAGAGATGGACAAATCCACGGGTGAAGAGAAAACTAGGTATGATACTGAATATTTAATCTGTTGAACAATAAATGTCCTATTTCCAGTTCAGGTTTGACTGGAACTATTAATCAGCTCATAGACTCAACTCCTAATGCTATCGTAAGAGTTCCTACAGGAAATGGAAAAATCACAAACATTTTCTCGATGGTCATTTGGTTAAAATCTAAATGGAAACTTTACAAGAGACAAAACAAAGTGGAATCATTACTTGGTCAAATTCTCTTTGCAGGGAATGGACAGTGAGCTACTGAATTTCAAGGTTGCACTGATGTAGTGTCATTTCTCTGGCGTGTGTTAAACACTAGCTGAGCCACATCGATTCTACAATATGTAGTAGACGTGTAGGTTGGAGGAGAAATGAGTCAAAGCCGCAAATGCAGAAAGTGTTGGATGTTGTCGTAGATGTTGGATTAGTAGTTTCATAGAGAAACTGGATGACACAGCAGAAACTATTAAGTTACCCAAACCACTTCTAGAGGGACTTGTTGAAATCTTACAAACCATTTACCTGAAACAGGACTTTTACTGTGAATAGAAATAAATATCAACAAGAAAACAGTCGGTTCAGATAAATCTGACCATTCTAAACTTGAACTGTTTCTAATTGTACAACACATTATCTCCACTACATTGAGGTCGACTGGTTAACAAAATGATTTAGAAGCATGACACTGAGCAAATTGCCAAAAAGTATGCAGTCTGTCCCTCTGTTGAAGTGGCAACGAGAGCCCGGAGGTCAGTCAATCCATCAGCAGCGAGACAGATGAGTTACAGCCCCCGACAAAGAGTTCACTCCTCTACAAAACACCACGAGGCAGCTACGTGCACAGAAAACATACATCTTGTTTTGACACCTAGTGTCTGTTTCCCAACAACTGTGCTTCCACCCTGAAGGTGATTTGCCACCTTCCATCACTGTCATGACATCAACCATACCTCTGAGAAAACCTGCTGCGAATTAGCCAAAAAAAGTGTTTCCAAGGAACAAAAGCAAACTGAAGGAAATATGACACCAGCATCGGCTCAAGCGTAACATAGCAGGTGTACAAATACGAACACGCTCCTACCGTCACCTGCCAGCCAGGCCGGCCTGATTGACATGGCGTTGTTTCCCAGACCACAACAATGCCAGCAGGGTCCTTGTTATTCTGTGAGCTCTCAGAGGCTCAAAGGCGCCTTCTGGTTGCCCGTAAAGCACCATCAGGCTCCGGCCCCTGCAGTCATTCAATTAGGAATTTACTGGGCTATTGATTTCACCACAAGCGAAGTGTATCACATCTTGGAAACAATAAGGAGCCCTTTACCCAGCTTTTACCTAAAGGGCTGATGACTCGCTCTTCAATGTGGAGGCACAAAAAGACGAATGCAAAAATGTGACCAGTTTATGTCACTCGATTTTCTACTATGATAGTAAACCTTTACTCACCACGACCTGTTGAACTGTGGCTGTTTAAAAGAATACGCTACTTAAAGCATGAGTCAAGACAAATAATTTATTTCCTCTTGTATTAAACAAAGATTTCCTGAAGTCACTAGTACTTTTTGTGTTTCCGCCAATGTAGTTTAGGTCAGGATTACTGTTTTAAAGCTGTGTTTTTGGATATTACCACTGGATTTGTGGTTGTCTAGTTGTTACACGATATTGTTAAGTTTAGACACATGAAGAAGTTTAATTCACAGAAGCTAAGTAGCAATTGACAAATGGGATGAAAGTGTTTTATAAAGCATAAATAAAAATAATTATGGCCACATCTTGGCTGCAAGCCAGAAATTAATTGGAAAAGTCAACATCTCAAAGGATTTTTTATTTATTTAAATTTTTTGTCATGGTCAAACATGTAGTAGCTAAGTTTGTGTCCAATAGGGGGCAGCAGAAACAAGCTTGTTTGCTAGCTGCCGATTTAAACGTTTAGCAGAGTCAGAGCTAACTTTGCTGTAATTTGAAGTTATTATATATTGGCTAATTTTAGGCCTGCTTTCACTGAGACTGAACCAAAACTGTGAAGCTGTGGGATAAATCCAATATAATGAGTAAAAACGGACTGAAAAGCTCTTTGGCTGTGAGGGCAACTCAGTGGGTTTGATACAAAAATGATTAATGTGAAGCATTGTTCACATAAAAGAATGATTTACAACCTCTTTAAATCAGGATCACTGAATGTTTCTGCAGGTAAAGTCGTTCTGAAAGTCTTTCTGTTATGAGTATTTCAGTATGATGATGTTTAACCTGCAGAATAAAAGCAGGATTTAAACCCGTTCTGGTTTAAAATTCTAATGTCAGCAAACTGTGTCACAGCACAACACATCCCAACAAGATTGATAAAGTTTCCTGTCGGGAACATCCCCACAAAAATTGTTCTTCTCAACAGAAACCCTCCCTGAAGGATCCTAGTGTTTACTGTGTGTTTTATTATTCACCGCTGAGCTTTACAGAGTACAACTGTTGATGCAACACGAGTCGAGCCGATTATCGGGCCAATTGAGACCATAATGAAAGTGAGGAGGAGGGAGCAGACGGGCAGAGCGAGTATCAGCCAGGAGTTCGAGGAGAGTAAGCGCAAACAGCGGAGAGTACATGTAGATGCTTAATGAATTCGGTCACAGCGCGGCACAATGAAATCTTTATCCGTGGGGGATGAGGCAGGGGACTTGGCAGAGCCCGGGCGTATCTCGGCAAGGGTGAAAAATAGAAATCCCACTGTCCCCCCGTTGGCTCTCCCTCATGTCAGCTGCCGTGGTTACTGAGTTGGCTGCCAGTGAGGCTCTCCGCCACTCCAGTCCTCCATCCCTCCTCCTCCCATCCCTATTCTTTCTCTCTGTCTGTCCAACTCTCCTTCACGCTCTTGTTTCTTTCTCCACCCCCCCCCCCCCCCCCCCCCCCCCACACACACACACACTCATTCTCACCCAACTATCCTCTGATCACATTTCATCTCCTCCTCTATCCTCCTGATTTTTCAATAATTTATTTTTTTATCTCTCTTTCCAGCACTCTTTCAACTCCACCTTGGTGTCACGCCATTTTCACAACGATGTGGCTCATCTGAATAAAACAAGTGCACCCTCCTGCTGCTCCCTAAAGTCAATAAACTACATTCATGACTGCACACACACAGCAAAGGGGCTGCAGCTCTCACATGCAGCATTCGTGAAGACTTACCTTCATTTAACAGGTCGTTCTGATCGTTATGTGCGATAATTCAAAATATCATGTGCGTGCATTCAAGTATAAGCAGATGAAGTGATGCACAGAAACAAATCCTACCTTTTCTGAGCAGATCCTCAGTGAAACTTCTTTTCCTCTGCAGCCGCTGTCGTTCACTGCAGTTCTCTCACTTTTGTTTGCCTCTTCTCTCCTCGACCTGCAGGTTTCTATGTCATATCTCTGAGTTTTTGCACAGAAGTCCAGTTGCTCGAGAAAAAAAAAACCAACATAGAGCAAGAGCTTGCGCCTCCTGATCCACTCAGCTCCTTCCTCCTTAGTGTAGTGCTCAGGATGAAGTGTGAGACAAAGTAATCTTCAGGTGAAAAGAGAGACTCCCTCCCTCCCTCTCTTTCCTCTCAGGCTCTCTCTCTCTCTCACCCTCCTCTTCTTCTCTCGCTCTACCTGCTCAGAGCGTTCGTGGATGAGCTCGCAGAGGTGCCGCTGCCTCTCCAGCTCTCCCTCTCGTGTCTGAGTGCTGTGCTGTTGCTCCATCCATTCCCCTCTTCTCTCTCTGCCTCTCCCTCCCTCCCTCTCTCCATCCCTCCACGGCTCATGAATGCTCAGACACGGCAATTGTAGCTGAAAGGCACTGAATTAACCCACAGGACTCACAACACTCTCTTTCGCTCCATCACTTTTACCCAGTTTTTCTTTAGTACTCTCTCTTTTTTTTGCAGCGACCCCTCTCACTGTGTATGTGACCCTCCTGAATAGTACAATCAGTTCTTTTTAGGGGGAGTGATAGTCTATTAACTCTGTGGTCCCTGCTCTCCATTGGATTTTTATCAACGGACAGTTTGAAGGAGGAATAAAACATTACGGTCTAACATCCATGATGAATGTGCAGTCAGGGACGGCAGCCCGTTAAGTTGGAGTGCTGCACACATGGGCACACGCCATAAGAAAATTGCCTCATAAAAGGATCATGAGCAAAACAAGAAATATGTAGGCCTGTGATGAATAAGTAAATATTTACCACCCGCCTCCCCAGGGTAATCAACAATTAGTTGTCCTTAAAGTAGTATAATTGGAGTTAATTGAAGATATTGAGTCATTGGAAAACATAAAAGTCATCAGAGAGTCGGTGTGCCCGCAGGCTGGGGAGCGTTTCCGACGAGCTCATCGACTGGTGCCTCATGACTCCAGATAAAATCCCACGTCAGCGAATCAAAGTCAAAGTCTCTGTGATGTCACGTTCAGTCAGGTCTCTGGAGGACACAGTGCAAGTGCAGTTTGAAGTCTTAATTACCTGTCAAGTCTCTAATTGGGAGTCAGACTTGAGTGCTAAGTAATTACGGCCAATTACAGAAAAGTCTTCTATAGAAAGTCAATCAGACTCGTCTTTAGAGGCTGAACGTGTCGACACGTACAAAGGAATCTGTTTGTTAGTATCTCTAAATCCAAAGGACTTGTAGCCAGTGTCTGCTATTTGTGTTGTTCTCAGCAGGTAATTTAAATCGTTAAATGTTAAAATAGTATTCACATCAACATTAGTAATGAGTAAAAATGTCTATGTATGTGTATAGACACTGTATCAGTGAGTCAGTCAGTACAGTTGTATTTTAACAATTACACAACCATATACAAGCCATAAAAAAGGAGTGCGTGTGTTAATTTGTGTAAATGCAAAGTGTGTGGTTCTGTGACTCGACTGGATCGACCTCGCTGTGTGTGCGTTCTGACAATTAGAACAGAAAATCTAAACTTTCTGAATGAACACTTCTTCTCTCAAACATTCAAGAAATAACACTGCGTGGTGTCGACCCTGTGAAAGTCTCACTGAGGCAGGCGTGGTTTTGACGTCACACACATGTCTGACAGGTGCTCGTCATCCATCTGAAGCTGATATCCACAGTATCATTTCCTCTGAGCCTGAGTCATGCATGAAATCTTACATTTTACATCTTGCTGTTGCTTCTCGACTGTCATTAAAAACATAAATCTGAAAGAAGTGAGAGGAAGGCAATTACCATCAAATCTTGGGAATTATCTCCACAGCTATATGATTTCCTGCTTTTCTCAGGAGGACCAACATGATTATGTTAACAAGGAGGCCATCTGCATCACGGCAAATTACTGAAAAGTGCAACGGCATAAAAAAGTAATTGTAGTGAAAGACACAAAAAATATTCAGCAGAACATGATTCTGTGTATTTATAGCACATGAAGTATTGAGATATTGAGTATTTGCTAGAAAAGAAAAGGTGCAGGATCAGGATTTGAAGAGTGATACTGCTCCCTTGATGGTCTTTGGAGAAAATAGTTTTCAGGTCTGGATTGGCCCACACACACACACACACACACACACACAGAGCGAGAGCGTGTGTGTGATTGATTTCTTCAGTTTATCCCCAGGAGATGAGAAAGTTTGCATGTCTCGCTCCCGAAACCTATAAATCACATCGATCTAGCAGGATAATAAGGCCATGCCTGTGCGGGGAGATGAGAAAACAATTAGAGCAGCGTGGTAAACCCACACAGACACAGAGATGAAACAAAAGTCAGACCTAGATAGATAGATGGGGAGGCAGATAGGCAATAAGACATGAAGGGTAAAAGGAAAAAAGGTAAAATAAGGATGATGATATCAACTTGTCATAGAAGCAGAAACTGAAAGCATCAGGAAGTCATGAAATATAGCAGAGCATGTTGATGTCTCATGGATTGCTCATCTTCACTGTAGCTTGATTCTTGACCTTCACATTGTTATTTTGACCAGTGGACAGTCAACAGCTAGATTCCAGATAGAATATACATAAAGAAAACCGACTTTTTAAACCATTTATTGCAGGATAGGTCGTAACCCTTCCTCCTCCATGTTAGCAGAAAAGCAGAAAGATGGTTCCGTTCATTTTAGGCAGAGGAGGGATTCAAACGTGTGACTGAGCCAGGTGTACGTAAAGATGGATGAAACACAGCTTCAAAAAAAGGAACTGAAAAGATTATGATCGCCCCCTCATGGTGGGAAGAAGCAGCCCCTAAATTGGGACACAGCTATTGTCTATAAAAACAGAATATGTCAGACTCAATATTATTATATTAAGTCTGTGGTGATGCAACATCCTCAGACGTCTGCAATGTAATTTAGACGAAAGCAGTCAAAACACTGAATTTCCCGTAAGGCGACATTTCACTTTCCATCTCATTCATGTCCAAAAGCAGACGATTAAGACACAAGACTGACAAGATCATGAATCTGCAGAGCTGTTCATTCAAATCAAATTCAATCTTTTTGTTTGATTTAATGCAGAAGCCCAAAAAGCAAACTGTTATTAAATCATACCCCAGCATATCCTTCTGATTCTTCACTGTATTCTTTCTCGTGTTTAGTCTCCTGTGCACAGCCGCAGCAGTTTGCTGGAAGTCACATAGAGGGAGAATAGGGCACCGGCCAGACACCCCTTGTGTGAAGTGGTTGACGGCTGAATCCTCAGTGAGAAGTGACAGGTGGGTGAAGTCTCTGTGACGCATCAATGTGAGATAACGAGAGAAAACCATGAAGCTAAAAAAAGAGGGAGGGAGAGAAGAAAACGACTGGTTCAGTCTTCTCCTCTCTTTCTGGTCCACTGCTTGGTTTCACATGTAAATGACGGCGAGTGAGCGACAGCGTCCTAATTGTCAGCTGTAGCTCTTCCTCGGTACAGTTGCCTGGTTTGTGTCTTGCCGGCGGTTTGACAGCGTCCTGTTGGACTGAAGTCATGCAAACTGCCTTTTTGCCCGGTGATGGACGTGTGCAGGGGCTGCTGGTCCGGGCTGTCTGATTCATGATTCAGCTGCTTGTTACTGTAAGAGGCATCTCAGGACTGGACCTGTCAAACCAGGCTCTGCTCTGCCTCAGACGGCTTTTTGCTCCCAGACTAAAACTACACACACACACACACACACAAAATACACTGAGAGGTAAAAGTTACATACACAAGATTTTAAACATTAATGTAGCAGCCAACATCTATTTTCTATGTAAAGACTGAGAGGAGTAATGGTGTGTGTGTGTGTGTGTATGTATGTAGTCCCACTATCTGCCTGCATTTCCATATAAGTGCATATGAGTCCCTTCATGTGAAAACTGTTTTCATTTAAGATGCAGGTTTAAAGATTCAAAGATTGAAGGTTTAAAGGTTTAAGATTAAATACTTTTATTGCCGTATCAGCAAAGTTGATTGGAATTCGTGTCAAGCGTGAAACACGTGAATAAAATCTGAGCCCTTTAACAGTAAACAATAATTCATCCTTGTGACCTGAGATGGCTCCAACAGTTAACAACCAACACAGCACGGCTATCGCTAACATGGTGCTAACTCGCCAGATGTCTTCCACCGGAGGCTCCAATCTGAATTTCTTTTTAAAATTTAGTCTCATATTCCTACTTATATTCATACAATGCATTTTAGTTTGAGCATTGTGCAAATGTTTCTATGCCCTGTACAGTGCAGAGATAATGAGTGTAACTGTGCTCAAGGGTAGAAAAAGTTTGCAATTGCATTATCTATATAAAAAAAAACAAACCTCTTAAATATCAAATTTGTACCCAAATCTAAAGGGAAATTTAAAATTAGAGATGTGAAGTGAGAGCAGGTTTGGGAGCCTCATACTTTTCAGTATTGGATCAGTGTTATGCTGCAAACACCACTGTCACATAAAGTTTGTCATAGTTTGAGGAACCAAACGAGGCACCACTGCGAGGGCCCACACGTCTGCTGTAAATTGTTGATATGGTCCGGCTGCGAAACAGCAACGGCACGAATTATTCAAATGACAAACCAAATCTCATGGAGCAGGTGTCCGGAATCTGTCAACAGCACATGCAAGATTGATGTGTTTTTCGGCATCTTGAACCAGCAGAGAAGCGAAGAAGAGAATGGGCTCGACCAATTTCTTCCCCGACACTTAGTTACCATTCTCTCAGCTCCTGTTTCTGCAGCAGATTGTCTGGTCTTGACTTGATGAATAATTTGGAAGGAGAGCTGCTCACTTGGACCCTGAGAAAACAGCGGTGGACACTGCTGAGGAGAGCAGTTCTGCACCGTCCCCGAGGTGACGGTTTTGGGCGACTCTGAGGAGAATCAGAGAAGATTCGACGTGCAGCAACACAAGCTGAAGTTTGCCGGGGTTTGATCATGACCCGATGCTGCAGCTTTTGTTTCACAGAACCTGATGTGCAACAAGCTGTCAGTCAACAAGCAAATAAGCTGGATCGCCTTCTTTCTTTCCTTAGCCAAATTCTGTCAGTGTGCTCCGAGTGTTTCAGCACGACTGAGCGAATGCGTGTGTGTACGCGCTTCACTGTGTTTTGTATTTATTCATACGATGTGAGAGCGTGGACCCCTGGCAGAAGCTGCGGCGTCTCACCGCGGGGACCGTCTCTCTCCTCCGCAGTGATGAGATGTGTGAAATGCGAGATGTCACACAGAGTGATCCATACATGCTGTGCACATGGGGATGCAAATCAAATCCAATATCTGAAATCTTATCAGAATAAACGTTGCATGTTGGATCAGATGGAAGATGGAGAAGAAGAGATTTTCCTACAAAACAAACTCAGTGTAATTCACAGCAGAAAACACAACTACAGATCTAGATCAACTAGATCTGCACCGAATTACACACACTCATAAATATCAGTCCCCTAAATATATTGGATTTTTTATAAATCAAGATTCATGGAATTGGGAAAATTTACAAAAGAAATTTAGTGTTAAAATGATTAAAAAAATATTTCTGGATCCCTCCCATACTCGTACAAGTTCTGTGGAAATCCGTTGGGTACTTTTTGCGTAATCCTTCTGAAAAACAGGCCGACTAAAAAACCATAATCTCCTTGGAGCTAATAATCACTCCTGTCATCCAGGCTCATTAATATGCAAAAAAAAAAAATCCACTTAATAAATAATTTAACTGTGTAGCATGGACTCATCAAGTGTCACAAACACATGGAGAAATGGAAAACGTTCAGTGACAAGAACTTAGAATGAAAACTCTCTGGTTGATCTCATTCAATACTGAAAATATCTTAACTAGCATGTTACCGTTGTTTTCAAAACATACAGTTAGTGTAAGTGACGTGTTGCATCATGCACTTTACCCACAGTACCATGCAAATGGCAGTAACTAACTGTAAATATGTGTTATGGTATTTTTTACCATGTAATTTGTGGTATTTAGCTGTACGGTAACACAGCAAAGGTTTAACAGCCTGGTCACATTTTTGTTTCAGGTCTCTGGAGCTTTTAACAGCTGTGTTGTCACATATTTAATATGTTCAAAAATATTCAAGTTGTATTAAATGAGCCTATTTTTTAATTATATTTTGGATTATTTTGTTTATATATTTTTATTTTATTCCTGCCATGTTTCCTCCGGGAGCTGCCACTTGTTTTTGTGCTGTTCTGTTAAATTTCATTTCTCCTGTGGGAGATCAATAAAGGTTCAATCTTAAATTTTACAGAATTTTACTCGTCTCACTTAAATGTACCTCGGAGGCTGGAGTTATCCTCTTCTTTTGTGTGCGCGACTTTGTTTTCATCACTGAACCAGTGATTTTCCAACACTCATTTTTTGCACTGACACTTCAATGAGCAGAATTTAATTTCCATCCAAGCTTTGGACGAGCTCCCACTGCCAATCACCTGTCATTGTCTGTGGAGAAACGTTACTTTGACTAAACGGAAGCCTGAAACATCAGCTTCTCTGTAACTGCTCTAACTGAACCTCACTTATTGTCAGTTGTTCCGTTTGTTCTCTGTGCTTATGTAACCAGGCTGCGCCAGTTCAACCACATTAATACTGAGCCTGGATACAGAGAGCGTAGAAACTGATTTGAGAGCAGTAACTGAACTTGTTTGAGTGATTTCTGTGGATGTTTTCTTACTTATTCCACCATTAAAACTCACAGAGGGAATGTTGTGCATGTGTTTTGGTGAAATATGACTTTAGATGCACAGCAGGAAGAGATAAAGTTGAAGTGACACATGTCAGGGTTTGGTGCTTGGAGCTGGCTGCTCTGAATTCATCCTGTAACACAGTGTAACTGACTCCACAGTACCGGATTTAAACCTGAACATACATGCTGAGTGAAGCCGTACGTGCAGGCATCATTACCACCTATAGACATTCATTAATTCACCAATTAGAGCAAATATAATGAGACAGATTCTGATTTCTTAATGACAACCCTCCCCCCCGTCATCCTCGGCCTCCCAGTGTTTTCCAAACTGCCGAGAGCAGATGCTGACCTTTGGTTGCTTGACGCAGGGGAAAAGGGAAATGAGATGTTATAAGGCCACGTTATCAGTTCACAGATTAAATGTGGATGTTAGGTGTAAATATTTCATGACCGTAAATCATCTGTTAGAGAGGATCCTCAAAGTTGACATGTGGATGATTTTTAATGCTCTCCTGTCGAGACTGGGAACTATTTCTTTCTTTTCCATAATTTAGTAAACACACTTGCACTTATGCCAACCCGGAAAATGTCATCCCCGTTTGCGCTCCCCATATGACCGCCATCTGGTGAACCAGGAACTTTCCCCGTGGACCGACGACACAGCTGGGTGGATTTTTTGGGGGGCTGACCAGCCATAAAACCACTAAACTGGCTTGTTGTTTCTCTCCTTTGGGTGGTGGCCCTATGACCAGATTTAACGATGGATGACTAGACACAGAGTCTGCAGAGTGGTGACCGGGAAGTGGAGGTGTCTCATCGACCAAACAGGACATTTTTACAGTACAAGTCGACACATGCTCTCGGCTGAGTCGTCAGGGGCAACTCGTGGGTTCAGTATCTGGCCCGAGGACATGGGGATCAAACTATCGGCTCTCTGCTCAGTGGGTGACTCTCTCTGCCCTGTTTTCATTAACTAATTAACATTAATTTCATTAACTAATTTCATTAACTAACTAAGTAAAATAAATAAATATAAAATTAATACTTTTCTTATTTTGCACCATTTGCTAAGATGAGGGTGGAGGTGTATATGACCTATGCTGCAGCCTGCCACCAGGGGGGTATCAGCATGTTTGGGCTTCCCTTCTTGGGATGTGTCATGTCGGCATCAGAAAACTGATGAAATAAAAACGACCAATCAAACCTCCTCTTCTCTCTCTGTCTCATAACTGGGCTTCAGGTATTTTTGGGTGTGATTCATTGCGGTGGGTCAGTCTGAGCCAAAGACCGAGGCCTCGTCGTTTTATTTTGTCAAACCCTGGACATCAGCAGACAAGCTGACAGAACAGACAGAAATAAAAAGACACGTGGACTCCATTTGAAGAACTCATCAGTATTTCACTGACTGCTGTTACACCTCTCACTGATTTCTCCTATAGAACAATTGTCGAGCTGTGTGTTATCTTTACAGTTGTTTGGCATGTTTTGGTGCTTGGGTTTATTCTCAGATTTTCCGCACCAGGTGTCCGGCGTGACGCTGCCGTGTCTTGATTCATGGCGGAGCCTCTCAGACCTCGCTCCTGATTAGTTGACCTCCGTGTGTTGTTGTCAGATTAGTTTGAAACTGATTGTTGTGCTTACAGGATCCGCCGAGTGATGAAAAAACATTTCCAAGTTGATTTCGCTTCCACTTCTCTTACGTGCTGTAATCATGGCTGATGCAGCTCAGCTGTGTGTGTGTGTGTGTGTGTGTGTGTGTGTGTGTGTGTGTGTGGTATCGAGTGCGCTCACAGCTGGCCAGTCTCAGCTGGAACCTCGTCACGATAAAAAAGTCATGAAACACCCCTGTGTCCGAGTCGCTCCCCCTGCCGTCCTCACTGTCTCCACAGGGACAACACTACCCGCCCTTCCCCACTCCTCACCCCCTCACCCTCCACTCCCCCCCACCCCCCCACAAATGGTGCAGCAGCTTCGCTTTGGATTTTCGGACCCAACAGGATTTGAGGGGAGAGCCGGTGGTAGAGTTGAGCTCCCTTGGGATTACCCCAGCTTGGGTTTTTGGCTCGGCTTGAGACAGAACCCCGGAGAGCTTTTGGTTGAGTGTGTGTGTGTGTGTGTGTGTTGCATCTGTACGGGGGAGGGCAATTATGGTTCTGTGCATCTGCCACTTTCTCCCGAGGGAAACGGCCTGGAAGGTTAGCCTAGTTTTCACCTCCATCAGGACCCTGCAGGAGTCAGCAGGGTGAGTTTATCTCCACCAAATGGGACTGGAGAGGAGATACAGTGAAATAGTCCCATTCATATGTGAAGTGTTTTTAATATTACATCTGAGGATCGGTGAATTTTAGTCCCGGTGGAGTTCCATATGTAGGATTATTTTAACAATTCTTATTTATCTTTAAATGAATGCCTTTAAAAGAGTGTTATTGGACCAAGCTCAGGACATTGTTCGGTATCAACCTCCTGACAACTGACACAAGTGGCTTTACTTTTAGGAAAAAGAAAATAATATATATGAAATAATATTTAAATAGACGTAGTGTGAGTGCAGCAAACGTCCTGAAAACATCAAATATTCTACCATTGTACTCTGCAAGCATTCACTGTAATTACTCCCTGAGAAAGGCATAAAAAAACCTGTTTTTCTTCCAGTAATTATTTGTAAACTCCTTCTCACTTCTCTTTTCTATTGTCGAAGATTGACAGGGAAAAATAAAGAGCCTCTTATTGTGATGCCCTGCAACATTTTCAAACGAAGCCTGAATCTTCAGCAATTAGAACGAATGTCGACCGGGGAGAAGGAAGAAGGGGAAAGAAAGCAGCTAATTGAAAACATAAAAAGATTCCTCAATTATTTCTGGAAGGAAACACATGAAACAGGTTGTGCAGGGAAATCATTTTAATAATTTGCATCATTAGACGAGAGGAAACTCGTGCTGTGCTGCATTCACTGTGAGAGAGAATGGAAACGTGCATGCCCTCCTCAGCAGGGAGCAACATGAAACACCACCAGTGTGCACGCCGCACTCACACAGTTCCAACAATGTGCTTTATTTTACCTATAACATACAGAAAATCATCAAAAGACGTTCACCTCACTTTTGCAATTTTCCCCCGACAGTGTCCACAACTTGAAATTGCCGTGTGAGGAGAAACCTTTTCAGGAGCGATGCACAATGCGAATCGTCTCCGTGTGTTTGTGCAGCGCGCCTCAGACAGCCAGCCGAAGAAAAGCATCGCTCCCAACTGTTGAGAGTGAAATCCATAAAAAGCAATCTACTTACATCTTCTGTTGCTTGTATGACTGAACAAGGCGGTCACCTGTGGAAGAAAACAAAATGACTGCAGCCGCACAATCAGCCTGATGGAGACGTCAGATTTCACGGTGCGAGCGTGCACACCAGCGATGGCCGCCGTGTGCACGCTCGCTACGGAGGCCCAACAAAAGTCCCGAGATGAGTCGTTTATCAGATTCTATAAACAAATGAAAAATGTGTGAGAGGCCGGCTTTAGTGTCCCCAGCCTGTTTTATTTTGTCTTGTGCAGAGACACACACAAGTGGCCGACTTGGGCACGGCTGGGTACACTTAATGTTGTACAAATTTATCTTACACTCGCGAGATACTGTGTCACAGGTGACCTTTCACAGAAAGGAATAATCAGGTTGTTTTTTACTCTTGGATTCGGCTGACATTTCCTACTATCAGTTAGATAGATTCTGACATAAAAGCAAAGGGACCTTTTTCTCACTGTTGTAGAGGAGGGAAAAAAAATGAATAGTAATAAGCCGAGGAAAGCGTGAAGCTTTTTAACGCACAAATACAAGGAGAGCTGTGACCTGCCTCTGGCAGACTTGTGCAATTCATGGTACAGACATCATAATAACAATGTTTCTGTGTAACACACAAAAGAAGAAGCAGTTTCTGGTGCCGGTCGCTTTTCTCGCTTTTAACGCAAAGTCTCCTCAGAAAGTGGAAAATGAGGAAATATAACAAACACCTATTTGTTTTGGACGTTTACACAGCAAGATAAAAACCTTCTCTTTCAGATTCTTCCTCTGTTCTGTGAAACTATAAAAAAAAAGTTCTCCCACTGAAATTAAACGGTGCAGTAGAAAGTAAAGGTTGTTGGGCGTTTTTTTTTTTTTAAACCTAAATTTCTCTAATGCACACAAATAACCATGAGAGTATTTGAAGTATTTGTCCTTAAAGGAGACAAAGACAGGGACACAAGGAAAATGTGGAAAGTCCTGAACACCGGAATCTTTAATGAGGGTCATCACATTTTATTCCAAATTCAAACATCCAATGGAATCTGGTGGGGAAAAGTCCAAATTCAGACTTTAATGACCTGTTGACCTCCAGGGAGGGATCCCTCACACCTGACTCTCTCTCTGACTTCCCTGTTGAACGCTTTTCTCTCGTTGAGGGTTAAGAACAGAACATGTTGCACCTTCTCAAACCCTATGAGACAAATTGAGATCTGCTAGCTTGATGAATAGTTCTGTGGCTTCTAGACACTGATTGTAATGTTAACATTAGCGTCCATGTTGCAGCTGCCCAGCAGCAATGTTCCCGTGTCTCAATCACTTAAACCTCAATCACTCCGTGTTTCCATCATCCCACGTCCCAGCCACAAGCTCACGAGTTCCATTTGACATCAGCAAGAGCCTGTGAAAGACGCCACTTTGTTTTGTGATTCTCTCTCCTCATACGCCGAGTGCAGAAGTATAATACAATATAAAGTGGTGCAGGTGATTGTGGACCTTTATATTGCTTGTGTTAATCACAGTGTAAATGAGTCTAACAGCAGTGAGTGTGTTTGTGTAACAGTTGGACTGATTGACTCTCAGCGACACAGTCAGGGACTGGAACTGTGACTCAGAAGAGGATGTGTTGAATTCATTTGTATTAAACCATAATAGCAAGTCAAACCTCCCTTTATTTCTAAAATAGCTTTTGCCCGAAGAGAAAAGTCTATTGCTGCACCATCGCAGGTAAATGAATCCATAATGTTTGTGATTTTCCATCTGCGACTCATAAATAAACGGTCGTTTGCTCTTTTTGGATTTGGTTTAATTCAAACAGCAGATACATGATGGAAGCTTCGTCAGCAGATCTCAGGAGTGACTGTTCTGAGGAGGTTCGAGTGTCTTGAGTGATTTAGAGGAGTTAAGTATTCGCCTCGGGTGCTGGAGCTTCAGTTTGCTGATCCTGACTCTGATGAATCCAGTCCGCACAGACGTGTGAGGCGAGGTGCGTGGGGGGGGGGGGGGGGTCGGTGTGAGATGATGAGGTGTCTGGACGGGAGGAGCGGGGGAGGCTCTGGGGGTACGTATGGCCTTTTAGTGATGATTGGCTCTGTCAGCTTTCAGGGCTACCTTGTCGTAAACATCCAGGAAGCAGCGGAGTAACACTGATTGGCTCGGATGTTTTCAGCCTGTTATCTTTCTCCCAGGCATCATAAGAAAATGCACTTTGAGAGTATTTGTGCGGAGACGAGAAACCGGGGAGGATGATGTTTATTTTACAATAAGTGGAAGAAAGTGACGAGAAATGTAAAGTGGAACAAGAGAAGGTGCTGTCTCCATGAGCACAATCTCCCCGTGCAGCTGAGACATGTGATGAATAAAAATACATACATTCACCAATTTACTAATAGGTGCAGTTCCTCTATTGACCACTAGATGCTCAGTCCATAATTTATTAAAAACTGACTCGATGCTAATGTTGATTTCTTCGGGGACTTGACTTTATTTTGAGTTGATGCGTGACACTCAAACTAACGTTTTCATTCACCATTTGAAGTCGTCGTAAACGCGGTGCAGCCTCAGAGAACTACGTTCATGCTACTTTAAAGTAACTTTCATGCTTTTGTTTTCTTTTAAAGCATTTAAGTCAAAAATACTAAGTACTGGAGGATGATTTAGATCTGTTGGAGAATCCTCTGAGGAAACAGAGCTGTGCTCAACAGTAATCAGAGAGGTGCGATAATGCTCCATCAATATTTTCATTATAACTCCTATATAGCTAAATTGAAATTTGTCAAACAGATGTCAAATCGCTTACACCTTGGTACCTATGGGAGCTCACGAGCTGGTGCAGATGTTGTCCTTTTCTTTTTGTCCCCAAAAAACACTGCAGTTCTTTTGTTTGATTGAAAAGAAGAAAAAAAAAAAGTAATTGGAGTTCCTTTCAACTAAACTGATGTTAAGCTGAGGCAGCGCAGACCTTGAAGGTGTGATCAAGCTGCCAGAGGCCGCATTGTTGGGAAGACAAAAGGAAAGAGGAATGTGGGAGCGATGGAGGTGGATTCAGCAGAACCGAGTGTTCATTAGAAAAATAAATAAAGCGATGAAGAAGAAAAAAAAACACCTCTGTTTATCAGACGATGAAGAAAGCAAGACGCAGAGTTACATGTGACAAAGAGTTGTGCTGGATTTTTAGCTTGATTTCCAGTGAGAGAAGTATGAAAATATTCTCCTGGTGTTTTGTCTCTGTCATTCATCGCACAGACTAATAATGAAAACAGGAACGTCTTCCCCCGCTGAGGGAACATTGTTTATGAGGATTTTCACAGCTAAAGAGAAGGATGCTGCTCATCGCACTGGGTTAACACTAAACCAATAACAATTAGAGCAGTTCATTCAGAATGTGGAGGGTATTGCTCCCTTTGTTTGCTTCAGTCGAGGGTAATTGCTCTGCGGCTCCGCTGCCCTCAGAACTGCCAAGGACCCGGAAATGTCTCAAAGAGTGGGGGATGTTTTTAATCCTGTGAAAAGACCAAAAATGTTAGTAGTGCCTCCTCTTTCCTGGACTGTTGCAGCCTTTAGCCTGAAGGCTCTTTAAACGTCTCACAAATATACAGTTGTGTTCATTAGACAGGTGGGTTTGAGTCAGAGCCTGAGGAAGTAGTGGGTTTATAGGGGACTATTTTCACCACTGATCTACATGTGGTGCTCCAGTAACTACTGTACTTGTTGTAGCAAGACGATGCGGGTGAGTTCAAATCAATTAGAAAACTAGGACGGCTATAGGAGGAGCTCAGACCTCCACCAAGGACAAACAGCGCTGCACATATAGAAAGATCTGTCATTACTCCCTGTATCCACAACAACATGTGATTGTCAGTAGTTCTCATCCCTCAGATCCTGTGATTTCTTTACTTCCTAAATATTCATATCACTTCATATTATTTAAAAAGTGAGTTTGACTCTGGCCTGAAGTGACAGGCTGGTTAACATTTACACATTGTTGGTATTTCTTTTGTTCTGATCTTGTTTTCTTATGATTTAATAAAAACTAATATAAAAAGACAAAAGAAATCTAAATCCATCCTGTCGCAGAAGTGCAAGTTCCATAGGACTCACTCGTGTTCGACAGTATATTTGTGCCCCGTGATTCAAAGTCACTTTAATGTCACCTTAACTTAGGAAAAGCCTCAATTTAAAACATTAGGTGGTGTGAGAAGTGGCTCCTTCAGCCCAGAGGCTATTTACTGTCCCCTCTGCAGTCGGTCTGCCCACAGCGGAGGCAAATTTTCATCAGCCCGCTGCTCTGCCAAAACTGTGAAGGATAATTTCCCGTAATTACACACAAAGGAAGCGTTGAATCTGACCGTTCATTTCGCTCGTCTGTCTAATGGCACCCTTCGGCGAGGCTCCCCCGTCCCCTCTTGGGCGTTGGGGGGGGACTGTCAGGAGTTCAGAGGAGCCGCCTGATAAAACATCCATTTGACAAATGTTCATGCTGCTTCCTCAGTGCAGAGTAAAACTTGAGTGAGTCTGTTTTGATTTCGTCATGCTGTCAGTACTCGGGCCCTGCAACTCCTCAGCAAGGACGGAAAACTGGGTTAAAGTGAAATTCAACAGAGACATAATCAATTTATGATGTGACAACTTTTATTTCCTTAAATCCCTATTAGTGTTTGTCTGTGCCATGGGAAGAAAAGAAAACGCATCAATTTCCTCCGCCTGGATACAGTTAACTGCTCTGAGAAGAAAAAAATATATTATTAAAAGACACATTTAATTTAATACAAAAATAGAGTGTGTCCAGGAAAGCAAAGAGCAGCGGCTGAGCGTACTTGTGATAGCTTTAAAACCCGGGAGAGAATTTACATATTGAGTGGAGTTCTATTATAACATCCAGTATTTGAAGACCTGTTTCTAATGTGCTCACAGCACTTCACTCCTCACACAGGCACAAGTCAAACACGCATTTTACTTCATGGCCTTGTTTTCTACGACAAAATGAGGCTTGTGAACGTAAAGACGTCGTAAAAACCTGCAGCCAAAACTAACAACACACATTGAAGTGTCTGAACTTCGAGAACGAGTAAATGTTTATTATATTTCCAAGAAACACTATGTTGTAAATAAGTGATAAATACTTTATTGACAGACAAGTATTCAATTATTTATGACTCTGTGATTGTCACATGATTGTCTGCCTGGTAATTGACAGGTTTTTTAATATAAGCTTCATGCTGTCCTGCTGGAAAATCTATTTTATCATATTTATTATTATTTGAGTGTTTCCATCGATGAATCTGTCTACTCTAGAATTTAAAACATATTCTAATGACACTTTACAACATAATGTGATGCTTCTTTTCCCCTGAAAACCCAAACACAACGAGTGAACACTTGATCCGTAGCACTTTCTCCATTTGCCTTAAAATTAGAGCCAAACCGTGTTACCAATAATTCACAGCTAAATACCAGATAAGTTTTTGGGAAATTAAGTAGAAAGTTTGCAGGAAATTAGCTCGAAAATTCAGGAGCCATTAAAGCTTTAAAATGGATTTTGTGGCGTTTCAACGAACCATTTTAAAGTGATTTGGGAGCATTAAGGATTTTTTTTTTTAGATAATATTATTCTAAAAGGTTCTTGTGCAACCAAACAGCTTCTATAAAACACTTTAGGTTCCACTGAGCTCATTTCTTACTGTAACTATCAACTCAGTCTTCAGTGGATTATTTGAATACAAATATTCATTCTCAGTTGTTTAATTGGGTTTTGTGGAAGAAATCTCGGAGGTAGATGACGTGGGTTTGAATATGTGTTTAATACTTTAATACAGTTGATGCGGTGGAGCTGCTGGGCGTGCTTTAGCTAATGTGACATCACAGTGATGCGGAGGTATTGGACGACTGACGAGGTGTTTCAGGAGTTTCAGTATTTCCCTTTGGGGAAAGGAACTCCCTTCATCATCGACCTCACAGAACTTTTCCATTCCACTAAAAGAGGAAAGAAAGACTGAAAAGTTTAAAAGATGAAATCAGCATTTCATTGAATTCAAATGATGAAGAGTTGCAGTGTTTGTCTTTACACGTCTGAGCTCTTCACTTGTTTTATAGTGACGGAGTGAGAGTCACGTCTGTGTTTACCTTTATGATGAATGTGTTTTGAGTCACTGTGGAATTACACAAAATAACTCGGAGGCTCAAGGACAATCGTGAATTTTAAATTGTAGTTTAGGGACTGAAGTATAAATCAAAGTATTTTTGTTTTGCTGAAGGACAATAAACTAACACTAAGGCAGATGAGCAACGTCATCAAGGGACTCAAACTCATCTCATATCTTTTCTTTTATTCCTCTTTGAGTCACTGAAACGTTTGTGTAAATGAGTGAAAATCCTCTGATTAATTCGCTGATTAATTCACCTTCAGCAGCTGCATTCTGGGTATTCTGCTTCACATTGCACATGACGCAGTGCAGGAAACATGCATGCTAATTGCCTGCAGAGACTAATGAGTTTTGCTGCTTCAAACTCCTGGAATTGATTATTTTTCTTTTTTCCATCTGCTTGTTTTATCCCGATGGTCGGTCGTATCCAGAGAGCACGGTCGGAGCGTTTTTTAAATAATGAAGAGCACATCTGCATGTATCCCTCTCATTTGAATATGTGAGGGGCTGCAGGGCTTCTTATTATCCCTTTTGTCTGTCTGTTTGTTCGCTCTCACCTCATCGAGATTGTTGTTTTTAATGAGGCGAACGGACGTGATATTCTCCCTTTGCTGCATCTCCTCTTGTGGATCTGTGGTGCAGGCATTAAAGAAGCTAAAAGAAATTCACCAAGTGCCACTGCCGCTGCCTGTGGAGCTGCTCTGTGTCTTCAGTCTCTGTGTTTGTGCATCTGAGGCCATTACACTCACAATGGCCTATCAGAACTGGAGGAGGAAGAAGGAGGGTGATGAAGATGAGGAGGAGATTATGAGAAGAAGTAGGAGGGCGAGATCTGCATGGAACAGGCCACGGAAAAGACACGTTTTATTTCTTATTCTCACTGAGCAAATCGTCAGTGACTCACTGTTTGTCCCCCTCTTCCCATGAGCATCCCAGAATTGTTTTGTCTTGTTGTGGCTGTTTGCTCGGCCCAGAAAACCCAGTTACATGCTCTTTAAGACACATGATGCAACATTATCTCATCCTTTTCAAGGGAATTCGATTAAAATGATCTAATCTTTCTTTTTTTATCTGGCTCTTTTGGTCGCTGGATAAGCAGCTGCACCGGTTTTCTTGTTTCAATAGACAAACGCTAAGTTCTGTGCTACTGCTTTAAGTTAACGAGAGCCTTTTTAAAAAAAAAAACAAATTTCCTCTAATCAGTGCCTTCCCTTGCTTGTTTTCCTGAACGCAGTGTGCTTCACAATATGCAGCAGATGGTTGAGACACAAATGCAAAAGAAGATGTTGACACTGTAATCTTGTGATTAACGGCACCAGTTATCTAATGAAAACACTGATGTTTTTCACTTCCTTTTGCAAATATTCATTCTTTTCCTCCAGTTAGAAATAAAGGATGGTGTGGGGCTGAGAATCGAAATCGGTGGGGGAGACCCCAGAGGAGAAGAAAGGTAATGAAAGGGTGGAAATGGGCACTCAGAGGGGGCTCCCGGGCCGAACCTTTACTGATGCTTTGATTTATTTATTCACCCGGCAGGGTCAGAGAACAATAACTGATCTGCAGCAGATTGCACATTCAAGTCCCTACAGTAGAGTTCTTCATCAGAAATATTAAAACAACAATAACAACAACATTCTCGCTTCACCTCGCGCTGATTGTGAGGAACCGAATTGACCGTTTGCTAAAAACGCACCCTGCGTCAGTTCTACTGCTTCACCTCGGTGTAAGCGCACAGATCGAGCAGAGGCAGAGGAATTGTAAGTACAAGCAGGGGGGATTGGAGTGCAAGCGCATTTTGGACCATGTTTTTCATTCATTGTCTTTATTAACACTCCATTGAATCCCTAACACTTGTTCTCCTGTGTTTTTGGTTCTGAGAAACACTGCTGACCGATTATCCTCATACGCCGACTACGTGCTCCTCCTCTTCCATCCTCATCAGCACCCATTCGGAGTTGCAGGAGTTTGGCACGAAGCAGCATCTGTGGCAGGCTGGAGCTCTGAGCTGAGACATGGAGGTCTGGGCCGGTGATAATCCCAGTCCAAATGTCTCCCATTTGAGCAAACAATCCCACCGACACAGCCAAGTCAGAACTCTCTGAAGAGCCACAGTCGGCAGATTTCTCCAAGTAAACCCTTATGTGCGGGGAGGGGGATGGGGGGCCTGGAAGGACATGAAAGCTCTGGCTCGAGTCCTCGCCCTCCTCCCTCCCTCCTTCTTGCATTTTCCTAACTGCCCTCCCGTCCTCCCCTCCCTCTCCCCCTCTCGAGCGTTTGCCAAACCGTCCTTTAATTTGAGGTGTTTTGTGAGCGTCTCAGTCGTGGTGAGTCTGCCCTGCTCTCCAGGATCACATGAACGGACATATTTACACTCTTTAGAAGGATCCACGAGCAAAAAACCTCCAGTGCTTCGTTCGTCGACGGGCGAAAGCGCCTCTCAGAGGAAACGCAACAGGCTCGGCTGCTTTGGCGTTTGCCTGCTGACATATTTCAATAATTCCTCAGTCATGATCGGAAATTGAATATGAAATGATTTTCATTGTTCGATTGAGAAACAAATCGATGTTGTTGAGACATAGCGAAGACGTTCCACAATGTTTAGTGCCTTAATCAAGAGCAGTTTTATTAAAACTCTCCAGATATGACAAGAACTTACATCACCTACCTCATCCCAGGCTGCTCAGCGCTTGACCCGGCAACCTCGTATTCGCGCCTCTGAGCAGAGCGGACGTCTGTAATCTGCTGCCTCTGGAGGGTTTGTGTTGATTGTGTTAGAGGCACAAAAGTAATGTCGGGCGGCGACGTGCATTATATTCCTGCAGTCTGCTGAGACTGCGTCTTCAGTCTCCGAGAGGTTTATTGCCTTTCTGTCAGCACACAGAGTTCTTATGTGAAGCTGCAAAACAAAGTCCTCTTGATAATTACAGTCACTGTCATTTGTTTGTTGGGCCTCTTGTGATTTATCTCCTCTGAATGCTTTTGATTCATCATTGCTCCGAAACATTAGATTAATTCCCTGCGTTGGCAAGCAGCCTGCCAATTACTTTTAGGGTCAACCGTAATCAGCACAACACTCTTGTGCTATTGTGCAGATTAAATGAGAAGCGTATCATTAAACAGGACAATAGAGCGGCCGGCCCCATGACCAAATCAGGACGACTCTCCTGGAGAACGGGTTCTGAGACACGTCCTGAGGTCACGCTGAAAGTTTTCTTTAACCCACCTCCGCCATCTCCACCAGCAGCTTCATAACTGGAGATTGGGTTATTATAATTCCAGAGCAGCTGAAATCCAACAATAATTTTATTTGATTTTGAAAAGCCCAGTCTGTCCGGGCTCATGCAGAGCGGAGCGGTCCAAGGCTCAGCAAGTTCTGGGTGATGCTGGCAAATGCTAATGGGAGATTAGGAGGAAAAGAGAGAAAATGAACTGGAAGAGAAGTCACTTCATGAATTAATTCTTAACTCTGTGCTTTATTTGCAGACATGCAGTTTAAAATATCATAGTTAAAAACCTTCTCGTATTTCTTAACTGTTGGGAATTATTCACTTTTTTACACAGTTGGTTGTGAAGATCTAAACCACTTTGTACAGGAAGCTGGAGTCCAGCAGCTGTTAGCTTAGCTTAGCATTAAGACAAGGAAAAAAAGCTCCCCTCTGTCCAAACACCAAACATCTACCTGCCAAAGCAAAAATATGGGACGTGTTTCCCATTAATTCTCTAGACTGTGGTTGACATATTGTCCCGTCACATTTTCATAACGGGGAAACTAACTCAAGCAGGAGTGTGTGTTCGGCTGCAGGGAGACTTTAATATTTAGTTTGATAGTTGTTGCTGCTACTTAGACAAGGTCACAGACACGGTCGTGAGACGGAGGAATAGTGACGTGTATTCACTCACATTTACATAGAAGGTTGTTTATAATGTACTGAGCCTGTAGATACACAGATGAGATGTGGATTTCGTGTTTTTACCATCCACGCAGACGGTCAGACGTCACAGTTGCAGTTGTGGCATCAATGCAGATCTCTTTGACCTGTCGCTCTGAATCTGTTGTGCTTGTGTCTCCACTGCTGCCACAGATTAAGAATGTAGTGGATTTAAATGTGCTGGTTTACATGTGCGTTTAAACCCAGATAACAGCACATAAAGAGCAATACCAGTATGAATCATAACTTTAAACATGAGTGAACCACCTGAACATCTCATGCAGTGTTTCCAGCACTTTATCTGTGCACATTTCTTACTCTGCCACCTCATCACACTCTTCATTCATCATCTCTTCTACCAGGTGGAGACTTTTTTCAAGCAGCAGGCAAGAAAAGGGAAAAAACCCCAGAAACCAATCAATGCAGACCCCCACAGTGAAACTCTGTTAGGATCAATATTCCATAATCATTCACTGAGTGTAGAACCATGCGTGGACTTCTTTAATTGTCCCTCTGCAGGCAGGAGTTTAAGAAGAAGAAGAAGGAAAACAACCACATATTCACAGAGCTGTCAAGACGAGCGCAGAGTAAATACAGCGAGCCGTCACCTCGGCTCCTCACACTCCACATTATTTATGGACTTGCAGATGCTCTTGCCTGGGATTGCTTCTTCTGCAGCCCTCTCTCGATCACTGAGTAGAGTCATGATCCAGCTGTGGTTGTGCAGGAGCCGCTGGCCTCTAAAGATGTGAACCAAGGACCGAATATTTCACGCTGACACGTCGCCCTCGGTGCTGTAATCACTGGCTCAATGGCATCAGGCAGCTGGTGCCGAAGCCGGTCCTTCATCTCGACTCGCCCCACATTTGAATACGTGCTTGAAGCAAACATTTCATTTTTGAAATTCAAATACATGAAAGCACCTGGTCTTTGGCAGCTGTCAATTATAATTCAGCCAGAGGCTCATTAGTAAAATTACTTCTCCACGGGGGGTTGAAAGGACATTTTCATGATAAAGCCATCATGTATGTATGAAACACGGCGAGCAGCTCGCAACAGGTGGAAATGTGCCCGCGCTAATATCTAATTAGCACAAAGACACAGAATCAGATCAGAGGGCTAGATCGAGAAAAAACAAATACCACACAGGTCACGTTCTACATGAGCCATTTTCATAACTAATACGTGAAGCAAAGAAACTATGAACTAAGGTTCTATAACTGCTGATGATAGCAACTCTGTGTTTTATTTGGCAGGAATGTATTTTCTCTCTCAGATTAATAAAAGTCGTTCTTTGTTTTTTTAGCTGACATTTACCTCCTACAGTTGCTGTGTTTCCCAAAATGTTCCAGTAAAGAGCTGAGAGTTTGTGTTTTAGCTGTTTTCACTGGTCCTGAGTTTTAATTAGTGGTTTATAAAAGGCAGGTGCAGTAGAAATGTCAGCAGGTGTAGGCTGCACAAACGGTGGGAAAAATACATATGAGCCTAGAATCTGCTGTAAACAATGATGGCTGCTACAGGAACTGTGAGACAAAAGTTTCCCCACAACTTTCTGTCTGTACTTGTGGTTCTATAAAACTTATATATATATAAAATACTGAATTATTAAATGAACTGACGAACACAACACATTCAAATTTTACCTCCGCGAAGGAGGTTATGCTTTAATTGCTGTTGTTTGTCTGAGTCTCTGCAGGATTACTCAACAACTAATGAACCTATTTCCATGAATAGTTTTTTTCGAGGGCGGGGTGTGAACCAAGCGAGAAGACATTACATTTTAGAGCTGATCTGGAAAAATGAGGATCCTGAACTCCCTTAGAGTTTTTATAAGACTTTATAACATTTTAAATATTTGGTTTAGCTTCCTAGTAGATTTACTCGTGTCTGAATCTTCAACTGCAAGATTATTCCCAACAAACATGTGAGTTTTAATTTCATACGTTAAAACACTCCACCTCATTATTTATCACACTGAAGAAACGTTTTGCATTCAACGTTTAAAGTGTAAATCAGAATAGAAGCCCTGGGCATTTTTTTAAATGACATTTCCTATATATGTTAACGAGAAATATTTAAATTTTACTTATTAATAACCTGGAGAAGTGTCCTGCCCTTATATATGGAGTGGATGGACAGCTGAGGTTAGAGTGAAACGCCTGCTATGTTTTATATTTCATATGAAGCAATTATAGGTTCAGGCTCTTTTTTAATTCTTTCAAACAAAGGAAACGTGTGACATGTTTTTCTTACATTCAGTGTGAAGCATGTGAGCGTTTTTTTGTCATTGTCATTGTGTGTAATGTCTGCGCGGGACAAATACTGATCAAGTTTAAAATTTAAAATAAGCAAATTGAGACGTAATGCACGTTTCCTTTCACTGCTGTCAAGATAAACAGTTTGGTGCCATTTGACTATTTTCGGTTTTAATTAAAACGGCTCCAGCTGAACTTTCACAAACTGTGAAAAAGTCTCATTAACTTTGAGGACGGTGTCTTCGTACGACTCTCACCACCTTCAGCTGCACCACGAAACATTTTGTGTTGCACTTAGTGATATTTTGAAATACTGCTGAACTAAAACAGTCAAAGAGCCATTTAATCACTGTGCATCCTGACGTCTTCAACTTGGAGTGAAACCAAAATAACATAAAACAAGCAGCCGCGCTCTCGTCAGTTCAAGTTCCCTCTTTTCTTCCCGAGTTGACTGCACTTGAAAGTTGAATAATGTGAGGAATAATTGACCAATTCAAGGCGCACACCTTCCTCTGCTCATCTTGAGGAGAGATGGGAGCCTCCTCAGAAAGGGAAAACGAAGACGAGGGGTAATTAACAAAGATGGTGGAGGATGAACAACAAGCCTCATGTCTTCGCCGTGATGCTCACAGAGCGTAATTGCAGTTGAGAGGGTCACACGGTGGCTCTGAGGTGTTGAATAGTACTTATCGAGATTTTACTTTCTACCCCCTCCGGTGGAAAGATGCTCTTGAAGGCTTTGTCAGTTGTCTGTGCAGATTTCATACATGGAATATTCACACATTGATCCTCTAAGTTGGTTTTGGTACAGAACAAAAACAAGCTCAGTCACAGGGAAAAAGAAATCGTGTTGCCTTTTTGAAAAAACTAAAAATATTTGCAGAAAATGTTTTTCACTTCAACTTCATTATCAGACCAAACATTTAAAAATATGTCGATATGCTCCCAGTCAAAGGAACTAGACACAAAGTCGACAGCAGACAAGTTTGTAAGATGACTATTGGTTATGTTGGTTGTTGAGCCGTATGGAAATAGTTGTCTGCATATTTACCTTGTACTTCAAATAGCTCTGCACACGTTGGATGTTTCTCATTTTAAAATGTGCGCGTGCTTTCCAAATCCAAACCTTCCAAAAAGTCAGATGAGCGTAGCGAGCACAGTGAAATAGACGTGTAAATGAGTTTTAAAGTACAGACATTAAACCTCAAGTGAAGTACAAACCTTAATTCCTGAACTCTCAGTAACTACAACACTGTTACGTTCCATAAAACAAATTCATTACGAGAGTGAAACGGGAATATTCAAACTCTTTGAAGTGCGGAGAAAGTACGTGAAAAGTGCAGCCAGAAGAAAAATGATTCAACTTTAAGTATGAAAGGACGACAGCCCCCCCCCCCGCCCCCATGTATGATGTCATCCTGACACACAGCCCCGAGCAGCACTGCAGAACCTCTCCATTGAGCGCACGCCGCTAACTCAGTTAAGAAGTCAGGCCCCTGAACGCTGACTGGTGAAACCACATGAACTCCATCTCAAATCATATTTGCAAGAGTGATTTAAAAATCAATGCCAAACTAATCGGGGCGAGAATCGCAAAACGCTGCATCAAGTCGTCATCTGCTGCAGAGGCCAAGTCTCATTCTCATGTAATTTTGAGCTGCACTTAATATCAGAGAGACGACTTTGGGGCAAGGCAATGTAATTTCTTCGAGAGCAGAGCGGCCTGGTTTCTGACCTGGCAGTTTGAAACTCGTGCTCCGTCAGAGGAGAAGATGCGGCGAGCTGTTCATTTTCTGTTCCCTCTGAATCCATTCAAAATGACAACCGTCATTCATTAGTTGTTTTGCATCTCGCTGATTCCTGCCTGTTCACTGTCATCCACCCAATTTCACCCTCATTTTGCCGAGTGTGAGTAATTTCAGGCGACTTAGAAATAGAATAATGTGCGGCCGTCATTTCTTCCAGCATCTTTTCTGTCTCGTGTTATTTAAAGATTGAGTGGCTGGAGGACAATGTGGCACAATATTAGCGGTACATATTTTACTTTAATAAAAAAGTTGGTAATAATGAGAATTAATTTGAAACACAGAATATTTTTAATGATTTATAAGCTTTGCTTCTATTTTTGTCCCATTATTTATAGCATAGGTTATAGAGACACTTGGACCCGTCTCATGGGAATATTAATTACACTCCTTATAGGCATATAAAATATCTCAATGTCCTTAAAGTAGTCTGAGCTGCACAGTTAAAGAGTCTGGCCAAGAAGGGCACTACTAAAATAATGAGTGTTTTAACTGTACCTTCAGACTCGGGCTGTATCTTTTAAATGTTTTTATAATCAGTTTCATTTCATTCTGCTGTTGCCAGAAAGGTTTTCTAATCAATTTCTCCTTCATCAAAAGTGCCTTACGACGTTTTAAAGTTTTAAACACAAGAAAACACTCACTCTAACCCGCAGTGCTTCTACCAGCCCCGGCTGTTCGAGTATGTGAGCGTCTGTGTTGAACCCATCAGAAGGTGCAGTGTTGAGTCGATATCAGTCTTTGTGAGACTTTCTCTGACTTCAGGAGACATTTCCCTCCTGATATTTACACTGTGACACACTGTCACAGATTCCCAGAGCCTCGTATCTGATGTTGGCACCGTGCTGTGAGATCTTAGGGAAGTGGAGATGTGTATCTATCAGACAAAATGCGTCCACTGCAGAAATAGTGCAAATAGATGTTGTCCAGCAGCCGGTTTCATTGTGACTGCTGCTCTGAAAGTCTTGAAGATGTCGTTATCCAACCCAAATGACAAAATATTGGAAATGAGGCTTGATGTTTTACAATTTAACCATAAATAACTAAACATAGAAATACATAGAAAACAAATAAACATGGCTGGAATGAGAGTTTTAAACATAAACATAAATGAACATTACTTCTTCTTTCAAATAATCGTCTTCACCTCTGTAAACGAAAAACAAATCAATGCCAGATTATCAGATAACGGACACATTGTTCTGGCTCAACTACGAGGCCACAAATGAATTCATACACTTTTATGTACTTTTGGAAACACAACAGTCTCACAACAGGTTCTGAAGAGAGAAGTTTGGTCTCAGTCCCGTCCTCCTACTCTGAACTGCCACACAGACAAACCTTATCACCCAACATCAGTGCTGGAGCCAATCCGTTCCATCACAAAGCATGGCG
Organism: Paralichthys olivaceus; assembly: GCF_024713975.1. Lineage (NCBI taxonomy): Eukaryota > Metazoa > Chordata > Actinopteri > Pleuronectiformes > Paralichthyidae > Paralichthys > Paralichthys olivaceus. The sequence continues at coordinate 19,160,883 of NC_091109.1, forward strand.
CTCGTTTGGCGGCTCTTTTGTCACGAGAACCTCACATTCTTCAGTCCACACTCACACGCTGGAAACAATTTGGGGGTTCAGCGTCAAGCTCAGGGATCGTTTGACCTGCAATTAATGGTTCAGCCCCTCTGACACCTGAGCGGCAGACTTCACTGCCGAGTGCCGAGACCTGACATACAGATCAAGACGTGTCTCCACTGCCCCTCGAACAGAAATTCAACCAAAATATCTGGGAGCTTGAGTTTGTGTGGTAGCATTGAAACCGATTTCCGATTGATTGAATTCAATCTTTTGTCAGCGTTAACTTTTCTCTGCAGACGTAACGAGGGTGCGGACACTTTGTTCCTGTTCGTCACTGATCAGATTTTAAGCAAACAAAAGAGAACGATGAAGCTCCGCAACACATTATACCATTTAAAAAAAAAAGAGCCTTGAGGACGCGACAGTGACGAGTAGAAATTAAAACAAAGTTTGTTAATCATGTGGGAACTGGAAGATAAAATGTTGCTGCTTTGTTGTCATTACCACCGTCTACAGAACTACACATTATAAAATAACTAACTTCCAGTGCAGCGTGCTCTGATTTTGCAATTTATCTCATATGCAACAACAACGCAAAGTAATTAAAATCATATCAGCTCTGACGGATTCAGATGGCATCATGAAATATGTTTCCAATTCTTATTCTAATTCCCAGAACTCCTCATTTTAAGTGTTTAACATTTAATCATGTATGTAATCAATACGCTAATTCTCTCCGCAAATAAATCCATGCGACTTTAAACTTTAGGGCAGCTGTAAAGGAATTACAATAATAAACCTTCCATCCTGTTTGGCCCAGATCCCTATTATCAATTGATCACAGCGTCTGAGCGACCTCCCTGCGCACGTGGGGTGAAAGTAAATTGCGTTTCTCTCTGGAAGGAGAAGAAGAAAAAACAAGTCGAACCGGTTGGTTAATTTTGTAGTTGGCTTGAATCAAGATTGCCCCATTTGATCCGTGGCGAGCTTTCAAAACCGCTTACCTCCTGAGTCATTGTAATTTACCCAGCTTTGATTACTGGGATTGGGAGGACACAGGCGGCCACTAAAGCCTGATTTCTGCCTCAAACTCACTGGAGAGCGGGTGAGACCTCCGGCTGCTGAACGCTCCTTTGATTCTTCAGGCTTCTACTCTTCTGTTTTATCTGAAGGCGACTGTCTCACGGATTATTTAACAACTTTATCAGCATTAATTTCTCCTTTTTTTCATTTAGTCTCTGGTTTCTGTTCATACTGTCGCTACATACGAGCCAGAAGTTACGATACCTTCTTCAGTGTCTGAAGACTTGGAGCATATCAAACACCGGCCTGTATTTCCAATTTGACATGTTTTATGTGTATTTAGAATTAAAAGGGAACCTTGGAATAAAGAAAAATGAATAAATCACGTGTAATTTACGAATGTCTGGAGAACAATGCGTTGCCGTCCATCTAACTGCACATGAGACCCAAACCAAACAAACACCAAACAGTGGAGAACCATCGTAGACATCCAACACAAACGTTCAATACAAAGCTGAAAATATGCAAAACTAAAATACCTAAAACTTGTTATTTTTGGATGAAGTTGGTAAAAACATATGATATAGTTCACTTTTGTATATTCACGCATTATTTCCATTTTATTCTCATTAAAATATACTTTCATGCTACTGAGAGCTACGCTACAGATTTAGATTATTTATAAAAGGGTAAGTGTTTTTGTGTACTGAAATACTCAAGTAAAGGTTGTGTGTATTTTTTTAACGCTACTGATTTTCATCACTTCAGCTGCTGGTTAATGTGACTCACTAATACATTCCACTCTGTCATTATCAGCTGTTCCCTGGCTCTCTGTTAATTCACTGTAAATTGGATTTGTGCACATGTTTCACATTAAGAGTAATTCATTGTGTATAAACCTTAAATAGAGTTTCAGAGTAGCGGGAGCTACAGTATGTGGGCAGCGTCGCTCCCATTAGGTGACTATTAACAGAATATATGTAAGCTGGTGTCTTTGCTCTGAACATATAGATTAGAATTTCACCAAGACTCACTGGGTGTATTTCAATAAGACAGATTCAAACACAGCGTGGCATTTAGTTAAATGTGCTGCAAGACACCAACTGCTACTAAAATTAATTTAAATTCTGGGTCACATTTGGATGAATTCAGCGAGTGGTGGAATGTTTCTGACACGACTGCAGTGATGCAACTGCTGCTGAACTCATAACAAATCTACATAAAACGAGTCCTTTGTTGCTGAAAGTGAAAAAAAAAACAAGTTGAAGAGAAGTTCCGTGCGACGACAGTTAGGAGCAAATGAGACAGAAACCGAGTTGTAATTCCAAGTCTGAGATATTTTCAGCAGTGCTGCGAGGCCTCTATTACTTCTAAATAAAAGCCGAGAATAACACAAACACAATTGATTCAGCTCCACACAGTTTGGACCGTGTCTGGCTTCGCTTGCAACTTCGGTAACTTTTCAAATATCAAACAAAAGTAGCTTATTCAGGCCGTTCACACAAAAATCTTTTCCCCGAGCTACGACACAGTAAGGGAGGAGGTTGTTTCAGTCCGATGTTCCGACGACCCCATTGCACCTGAATGGACGTGTGATATGTGTTTTCTGGAAATGACTTCTAATAAAGCGGTAAACGCTCATCTGCAGTCGTGATGCAGCTCTTTTTCTTAATGTCGGCAGGAACTCAGCGTTCGGCTCTCTTTTTTCTCCCGTGGCATTTCTCTCTCTCTCTCTTTCACTTTGTGTCATGAAGTCGTATCATGTCCGATCTTCTTGATTCTCAGCGTGCTGTAAGATTGATCTGTTTTGAACCCCTCGCTGCAGCCTCCTGCTCGCCGCTCGCCCACTGTTCCTCGTCATGTTCACGCTCCACTGGTGGGTTCGTTTCATTACGTCCCTCAGACTCCCCCACTCCCTCACACCCTGATATCCGTCTATAAACTCAGGGTTTAATCACAATTACAGGTTCCATTATTTTCTATACTCGTGCTGCAGAGCGGTGTTGCAGGTTTTGTCTGATCTCTTTTCAAGGCAGGGAATATCACAGACATTAAGATAACAAGCCGCCCACTAAGTGAATTTAACGCTCCTAATTGCACTCACAGAATAGTATAGCTTAATGGGCACTGGCACAGATGCTAACAAGGCTTTTATGCTAGTCTGCTTGTGACAGTAAGTCGAGGTGAGTTATGCTCTCGGCACAGACTTCTTTCTTTATTTTAGTGCCTGTTGATGATGGTATATCTGTGACATGAAAAGGGAAAGTGATAGAGCCTCTCTATGGGCTCGGTAAGGGGACGGATAATGGAGCTGGTTGCTCTTGGAGACTTCGACCCATAAAATGGCCTTTAAATTTGGAGATAATTCAGCACTGTGGAGAATTTTATTGTTTGAAGTTGGGAAAGTTTATGAAGCTGCATTTGAGTCTAATCTGCCGCTATCACCTCTGCTGCACACTGGCCTAAAGAGAAAAGTTTTCAAAACTTAAAAAAGAAAAAAGCTCTGTAAGATGGAAAAAAAAAAAAAGTTTAACTTCTTGGATTGGCGTATTAAAGGGTTTTAGAATTCCACACTGGCAGCCGAGGCTAATGCCGGTTGTTTTCCTCCAGATGGAGGTCATGTGATATGAGCCTGACGAATCAGCAAAGGCTACACCGTGACCGGAAAAGACCCAACCAGGAAATTATTCTACGTCATCGCTGTTCTCGTCCAAAGTAAAACACAGAGTTTTCTAATTTAAACAGGACAAACAGTTTTTCCAATCTACTGTGTTTTAGCTCTAAAACTCCGGAGCAGTGTGGACAACAGCTGCATCAAGAGCTGATGGAGTAATACATGGATGTGTCCTCGGGGAGGCGGACTGTACATGAATTTTAATTAATATTCCATTTTCTAACATGGACAAAAGAAAGTGGCGGAGCGTTTGTTCCGCTTCTCTTCGGCAGCGCTCCACTTGGATACACGCGTAAAAGCAGAATGTTCTCTGAGATCTGTCACCATCGTAAACCCCTCGACTGGAGCTGTCTGTCTGCTGCAGCGTGATATTTGCAGGTGCCTGTTGAAACCAGAGCACAGACCTGGAACTACTCGGCAGCTGCACACTTTATTTCACACTGCAATTGTAGCAGGGGGTTAATGCTATTGTTGTTTGCCTCTGTTTGGAGGAACTTCCACAACAATTATTAAAACATACCTACAGTGTTTTTAGATCCTCTCCAACCAGACTTCATTGAGGAAATCCTGAATTTAATGAAAAACACTGCAAAATCAATTCAACTCGAATCAATAGGCTGAAGGCAGCAAGAAGTAGAAATCAAATACGAACCATAAAGTCCGGAAATCTGAAAAATGCCCCTCAGCAGCGGAACAAGAGATTTCATTGCTGCATTGTTAAACGATAATGTCGATGAAATAAACAAGGAGACGCCATTAAACATTTTGGAATCATATCATCTTATCAACTAGTTAGAAAATAATGTTTTTTAAATACGTTACCGTACATAAAACTGCTCTCTCCCTGATAAGCTCTGAAATCTTTTACCTCACACGCAGGTTGAGTTTTTTTATTTTTACTCGGGTAATTAATGCTTTCACTTTCTACTGATGAGCTCCCTCGGCCACATGCGGGAGGCCATTGTGAGGAAAAGCTTCTCCGTGCACAATAACAACACGCTGCCAGTTACATTAGTTTCTCCACCATTTCAGATGAGTGCCTTCATTTTTCTCTCCCCGCTGTCTGAACGTGCTGCGCCCTTTTTAAACTTTTTTTTTTTTCTCTCCTCTTTTCACAGATGCTCTGATAAATAAATAAATATATGTACAAATACTGTTTTTCACACGAGCACCAGCTGAGTTCTGTGCAGCCAACGCAACACTGGAAAACACTGTCTTTAGATCAGTTAGCAAATCAAATGGTGCTTCAGAGAGTCTGAACTAATCCTGAGAGACGACACGAGGAAAGCTTCAGATAAACTACACTCATTACTGAGAAAAGTTTGGTACAAAGCAGATTGGAGAGCGCCACCTCCGCAATAGCTCCATGTTCAAGAGTGGGGGAAAAAAATGACTGGACCACCATTTATCCAGATCTTTTTTCTGCATTGTTACAGATACCGATCCATCTGTTACAGGCTTATATCTGCACATCGTTATCGTCAACACAATATCTATCAGGCTCTGAATTTTATTTTTTCCAGTGTAAAATAATGTAATTATTTCAATTCTCATAAAAAGCGCAAAAGATTTAGAACCTGCAAACTGCTGCTTTGGGCTATATTCAGTTTTATTGAAGCAGCAATCGAGCACAGCTAAAGAAAAAACTACCTCCTCTGCCCAAAGAGCTTCAGTGTCAGGGAGTCAACTCAAATAGATAAAATCAAGCAGAGCTACAGAGGATCCATCAGATTAAATGTGTATTTAAGAAGAGATGGACCAGATTCCCCCTGGTTCTAACTTCGCCTCGTCGTCAGGATTGTCTGCGAGACGAAGAGGGCATAACAAATAATGTCCAAGCCTGGCTCTCCGAAGAAAAAAAGAAAATAGCAATGATGGAGGAACAGGATGTGATCAAGCAAAGGAGGATGTCTGATGTAAAACAAAATGCCTCGCAGCAGCACGATAAACTCTGAATCGATTGTGACACGATTCGGCTGTTTATTTGCATTTAGATAGTTTCATCCGCTCTGCAAAGTTGGTTCTGACACGTTCGGCTTGTCTTCCCAATAAGAACATTAAAGCACGTGTCTGCGTCTCGTGAAAGAGCAAGATCGAGATTTTATGCAGGATTATGCAAAGATACAGCAGGTGCCGTAGGATTACCATACGAGTGCTCGATGCAAATTAAACCCCAACTTTGAGGCGTCGGCAGACATTAGAAGTGAGCTTCTAACAAGACCTCACTCTCTCAGATCAATGCTGCTGAGATGCAGAAAGGTGTCATCGCTCGCTGCTAACAGCTAACCTTCCAAAACCGCTGAACGACGTCTCCTGCTGAGGAGAACATCAGCTGCACGATCTCCCGGAAAAACAAGTCCATTTAACCGCCTCACTCGGCTCCTCCTCACCTCTGGGTTTGTCCCTCTCTTCCCTTTCTTCCCGCCTCATTAATGATGTCAAAGTATGGATAACAGTGTGATTATTCCTGCCTGGCCAGACTGCTCTTTACTGCCTGGATGTGTCATATCTTAAATTACTCGTGATTGCGGGGATTTAGCCCGAAGGGAACTAAAAGCACATCGACTGTGTGGTCTTTTATTATCATGTCAGGGAAGAGGCAGAGAGAAAGGCCCCGTGCTATTCATCAGGGGCATTCAGACAAAGTGTATTTAACCACAAAATAGGGGGAGAGAGACGCCAGGCAAATAAGAACAGGGCAAAAATTTCTACCGCCTTGACAGACTTAAGTAGCCTATTACATGACGATGAGGCTTTCATCTATTACTTCAAGGAGGTAGAGAAGATAATCGCCGCTGTTATTCCCCATCTGATGTGCTCCTAGCCACCTATTACCCGGTGGCCTGCAGCACTGTCTGCTGAACAGAGAGGGGAAGCTCTGGCGAAATCTTCCGTCCGTGAGGATCTTTGTCACGAGAGCTTCCTCCTGCACGAAAAATGATATTAAATATAACAGCGGGAGCAACCCTGAAGCGAGCATGGGTGGGGTGTCCTCATCCTCGTCCAGCTACGCCGCTCGTCCCCTATCTCCCTCTCCGGTCTTGTTCCAAAGACAATGAGATATGAGAGCGGGATCATTTATTGGGTCATTAGTTCTACTCATCAGCTCTCTAATTACAGGCCATTACAGTGGGTGTCTGATTTATCCCCTCGGACATGATGCACTCCGACACTTTGTCTCCCACAAACAAGCAGCTGCCCTGTGGCTGAACGTCGGAGGCGTTCACCTCTGGACCAGATTCAGACGAATGAATCTCAAAATGTATTCACGCCAACCATGATGAGATTCTGTTTTAGAGAATGGTTCTGTTGGATGGACTGAGGGCTTCACTTTCAAACTTTTCAGAAAAGACCAGATGTGTGAAAACGTCTCATGAGCTGGAAGGTGTCAGAGAGTGCGGAGGAGACACCTGGCGTGAAAAGATGAGAGGGTTGCCATGACTCCCGATCGTCATGGGTTCTTAAATACCAAATATCCTGCCATTCAATTCCTGCGGTTCTAAATCAAGCCCATGCACGTGTGTTAGAGTTATTCTTTGATCAATGAGATCGATGTGAAGATCAACACACCCGCTAACTGATGTGATTATTAAAGTTCAGAAGTTATGTAAAGAAGTGCAGATAAGTCCGTCATACTTAGCTAAAGTTACAGGGAGTGGAATTAATCGGATTCCTTTTGGCGACCCCCTGCTGACAAATCTCTAACCTGGTGACAGGTGATAAAACTTTCTACACTTCTGGTGTTTGGAAATTTACAGATGTCCACTGAAATGAAGGTAAAAAGACTGTTGGTGGATCTTCTCCCCCTGTTTAACTCGTGCAGGTTCGGCGCCATAAGACTTTGTGAAATGTATTTTCAGTTACCATAGAGCGTCAATTTGTACTTACAAATCTTGTAGATGATGATAAAACTGAATAATAAACCCAGGGACGAAGACACTCAGCAATTAAAGGTGGCGAGTGCAGAGGTTAGAACTGCAAACCGCTCTGAGATTCATTAACAAATGTACGATATGTTCTCGTCCACGTTTGTTGACATAGGTCAAACAGTATCTCCTGAAACTGGGGGAGCAGTTGTCAGGTTATTTGCAGAGGCTTTGTTTCCTCCAGTATGGCGTGATACAGCATATGGTGGTGCTTTTCCATAAGAGATGGATATAAGAATAACAAGTGGGATACTGTTGTAAATAGACTCATGGGTCATGGTGAGTTCATACAATACTGCTGCTCATTCTGCAAACAAGTACACAGCAGGAATTGCTTTTCAAATAATTCAATTTCATGTGACACTGCTGGACTCGTCTGCAGCCATTCATACATGGCAGAAAGAGACCAGATGGGTTCTAGGTGAGCAGCTCTGACTCAGAGCCTGACAGACGCTCTTATCGTCCCAGCGATCCGATTACAATTAGAGGAGGACACTCAACAATGTCAATATAATTAATTCAATTATTAGAAAGCCTGAGGCGCAGTCGGAGGGATATGAAAATGACAAAAGACTTGCAGAATGAAGGGTGCACTGCGCACAGCGCCGCAAGAGCTCCGGGGTATTTTCTTTTTAAATCCAGTGATATTTTGAAAGTTTCCCACAGGTTGATTGTTTTTTAAATGTCAAGAGAGAAGTCGTCTCCGGGGATCAGACAGCCAAGGAGGAGTTTTCACTTTGAATTCATAATTACACGAGCGTGCACTTTTGGATTTTTGAAACCCCGTCCCAGTATTTTTGTTATATCCTGATATCATTTGTTCTTGAGTTTAACCGTCTGCTCACACGAAATGACACAAATCTCTTTTGCACCTCCGCAAGTTCAGGTTGTGGAACGTCTGCTACAGTCGACATCGTGGATCATAGATCTCCGACGTCTTTTCATGGGAACAAGTTGTAAAATGCTTTGGATAAAAGTACTGCACAGTGTTACCATTTAATCCTGAGGCCTAGAGTCAAATATCTAGTTTTAATACCTCTGACTATTCCAGCAAATCCTAAAACTGTGACACGTACGGCAGAGCAGGAGCAGGGTCGTGTTGAAGCTTAGAACTCTGAGTTTATTAAACTTGGTTCAAATGTAGATGTGACGCAGATTCATTTATTAGATTTAGGTGTGAAAAGGTCAAAGTCAATGTGTAAAGCAGAGCAGTGGCAGCGTCGTGGTAAAGAGATGGTGGTTGGAGTGTGACCGGTGTCTCGACGTGAATGGTTGTTCGTCTTTGTGTGTTGCTCCTGTGATGTTCTGGCCCAGTGTCCCCTGAGCCTGACTCCAGCTCTCCGTGCTAGCATCACAGTTTGATGAGTGGTATTGAAAACGAGTTGATGGATGGACTTTGGTCGTCTTTTGTGTTGAACTATGTGGAATTTTCTCCTCTAAAGATCTTTAACAATAAACACGACTCAACCTCAGCGAGCGAAAGAGTTTCAGTTTGTAAAGTTGTGACAATGAAGTTTGTCTGAGCTCAGGTTTCAAGACGTGTGTGTTGGATATTCTGTATATGGATAAGGACGCTCAGGGCCTTGGTGGAAGAATGACTTACATTTCTTGAATGTCAAACAATATGAGCTACCGTAAAGAATGTCTTGGTGATGTCATGTGATGTGGGTGTTCAAATCTTATTGTTCTCTCTCCCTGGTGCACATATCTCTTTTCTAAATCGAGTCATTTCAAACACTCAGGGAGCCGGGAATCAAACGTGTCCCTCACCAGGAGAATAAAGAGGGAATCAGAGCTCGTCCATACATATTCAACATGTTTAGTGTGGAAATCTGCGTATTGATCAGCCTGACCTCCTCAGCTCCCCTCCCCCCCAGGCTCTGCTCGCAGCTTAAGCTTTGCAATAAGTCCAATGAAAACAGGAGCCTCGCTCCTCGTGGAACGCTTCCTTTTCTCCTTTAAATCAGGCTCCCAGAGGCTTAACAAAGAGAACCTCCGAAGCACGAGCATCTCCATCTTTGTGTTCAGGGCCCTATTCCACAGGGGTGGTGCCAAATCAGGTCACAGAGGAGAGACGGTGCATTCAGGGGGAATAATGGAAACGATCGCACTTTCTACATGCACAGCAGCCGCCGAGAAAATCCGCAAAAGATATTCCACCCCCTCCATACTCAGATAAGAAAAGATAAAATGCTCCGGAAATCACTGTAAACCAAGATATTTACCCGTGAATTATTGTTTGCATTATGTGACAGTAAATATGTGCCTGAGCTAAAGGGAGAAGACTAAGGTGGCAATCTGTGATTCACACATAATCTGTGGCTGTGCATCACATGCACCCTCGTCCACAGGAGAGCGTGGAGAATATGAAGTTCCAGGGTTTTAACACGGGCGCGTTCATTCAACATTCTTCTTCTTTCAATAAGTGCACATTATAAACAACCACTGGCAGCTGGAAGGTAAACAGTCGTGCTGCTGCGTTGGTGAGATTGAGGCAGTTTCCACTACGGCGACATCTAGTGAACCTTCAGCAGGTTGGTGGTATTGATCCGTTTGGTTTATTTGGTGTTGAAGCGACAGCAGAAGCATCTGCAGGAGTTGAGCCTTGGTGGTGGTAGATGCTCTGGAGTGATCTTCTCTTTGTCATCATTTAAAAATGAATAACTTTAACAATATTGTTTTTCATAGTTAAAATACCTAAAGCCTGATATATATCTGAATTATTAAAAAAACACTAAATCTGCTTCTTACTCTGTTTTGCTCAGTGGTTCGAATCAAGAATCGTCTCTTAAAGGTTAATGTCACCATAAAACCTTTCCAGTTAAATACTCACATCACCTTTTTTACTTTTAAAAAGTAAATGCTGCATTATTAAATATACATATTAAATATTAAGTACTTTCATACATTTACAGAACAGAAATCTAAAGATTAAAGGTTAAAGTGCTTGTTTCATTTTGTTGACATTTTGGGCAGATTTATTAATCTCCATAAATCATAATATACTGTCAAACATTTCTTCTGTTTTTAGGAATTTAATGTTGTATAAATCAGGCTATAAAATATATATGAACACGCACTTCTGTGAGCTGCGTCAAATTATTGACAGGAATAAAAGTCTGGTCCGTGTACGAGCAGATTTACGAGAAAGAAAACGTATTTCGAACAAACGGCCTTTAGAGATATGTGTTGCAATCGAAATCTGCAGACACAGATAGACAAGCATCGCAAAATAACATATGAGTGTGAATTGTGGACATTTTCCTCCAGTCTGAATGAAAACACGTCGTGGGAACAAAATAGCCCAAATCTTTATCTAAATTGTTGAGAAAAACCATGTTTTTGTTGTTGGGATTTGTTGTCGGCACTTGGAACAAATGGAATTGAGGTTGAAAACCACAAACAGAGAAGTCAGAAAGAATTTAGAGACATTTTTTATTTAATCTGTTAAATTTCAAGTTTGTCCTTAAACTGGCCTGTAGATGTTTCAGCTTCAGATATCTCCATGTAGGTTTTATATAATAATGTAATACGGGACATTTCAGTTTTTCAGCAGCAGACGTCTCCGCCCAGGCCAAGTTTAAATGAACGTAGCCCCATGGTTTGACATGCAATGCCCTGATGTACTGCCACATGTGTGGAAATCCAAATTTTAGTTCAGGAACATGAAGTGAAACATCCAATTAAATTTGACCCTCAATTAAGAAATAATATCTCTCGCTAACGATGCGCAACCTTTTTCAATTTAAAAGCCGTGTTGACCAGAACGCTCGCCGCAGGGTCCTGTGTTCTGTGCGTGCAGTTACACAACACGTGTCCACAAATTAACTGTCGAGTCTGAGGTCAGCAGCATCTCCGGAGACACCAGGATCATTTCAATCATATCATTAGCTGCGTCTGTTGAGGTCAAAGTTTAACACGCACGCTTTTCTCCACAGCTCATTTAAAATGAAGAGAAAAAGTGTTACTGCAAAGCAAAGCGCGGAGTCTTGTGGGATCGAGTTGCATATTCCAAAAGTGTAGATTTAAAACCAGTTGTGTGAGGTTCAGGATCAGAGGTGAGTTTTTAAGGCGTTTAATCAATGACAGGAGAGGAACCAGAAGATTTACTGGATCAGTGAGATATCATCCGTCTCCAGAATCGATAACTAACTGCAGGAGATGATCTCAGTCGTGTTTGTATCGTGGTTATGTTCGGTGCGCCACCTCCAGAAAAGCTGCAGGATAAAACATTATCGATTCTCTGATTTGGTTGGATGCGAGTATCAACAAGAACATGATAGAGGTAAACTGAAGCACGCTGGCAGCAGCATCAATTAAAACAAGTTCTGTGACAACAAATAAGGATGAGAGACATTTGTTCCTGTCGAAACTTGAGATAAGAAAAATATCCAGGTTTGGTCTGGGCCACGGTTCATTCTATAAAAAAAATTAACGATAGATAGGTTTTGAATGATTTTGAGGAAAAGTTTGGCAAAAGGTCAACGAACCTAAAAGTATAAAACTTCTTGATTGATTCAAATTGCTGTTAAAGTTGTTTCACCCAATCAGAGTCTGAAGTCTTCGTAAGAATTCCAGCGTTGTCACATTTCTCTTCTCATTTAAAAATCATCATTGCACATTTGAAACCGAACGGCGCTTTAGACGAGTCAGCACTAAAAATAGCGGCACCCTGGGACTCTTCTGGCAAACACGACACTTTTCTAAATCTGGTGAGTGTAACTAATCGCTCCATGTGGAGTTCAGACATTTCATGGTCTTACTCACAAATGAAGTCAGGGGATCGTGAAATTAATCACCGGTCTCTCGCGTCTCTTGTCTCTGCACTAAAGAGCGAGTCGAGCTGTAAAACTGAGCCGCTCTCCAGTAGACGCTCCTCGTCCTGACCCTCTCCGATGGTCGCTGAATGATGGAATGGGATCGAGGACACAATTGGCTGAAATTAGGTTTCTCTCCACGACTCCTGGAGGAGCTTGGTGATCCGAAAGGACCTCAATCTGAAGCTGCTGCTCCACGTGGAGAGGAGGACGTCGAAGGCTGCCGGGGGAGGGATGTATTTGGGGGTCTCCTGTGGAGATCTGAGGGCGAAGTGCAGAACAGAGGGACGATATGTCCCAAGCGGCAGGTAGAGATCCCCAGAAAGGAATCCGTGGATAAATGTAATTATTCAATCAACATTACTGTGAATGTTTTCCAACTGTGACGAGAACGTCAGGTTACACAAAGTCCTCTTTTTCGTTAACGTCTATTTTGACTTTTAAGTTTCGGTCCACGTTCCCTCTTCTAACATGGCGAGGGCGGAGTTTATGGTCCATATTGCAACCAGCCACCAGGGGGTGATGGAGATGTAATGGCTTTTCATCCATCTTTATATACTGTTGAGTCAAACCTTCTTATTTCTGACCAAAAAAAAACAACATTTTCTTTCATTCGCAGTAAATCGCCCGAGACACAAAGTTTATCGACTTGTATTTTGTTCAAATGTCTTTTCCTGTAAAATCAGACTTGCTCAGAAATACTTTGAATTGATGCGAAATGTGTTTTTCTGCCCACCAACCCAGACATTCTCCTCCCAAGGTTTCATGTGACAACTCTCCGCTGCTTCTGCCTTTGTTCACGACAATCTTCAGTCATTATCGGCTCAGCCACAGGAGGTCACTTGTCAGGAAACTGAAAACACCACATTTTGACATGTCTTTGTCTTTTTCTTTTTTTTTTTTTTTTTGAAATCCTGTCATTCCTGATTTTGAAGATCTGTCCTGTCATCCTGCGCAGCTTCACAAAAACTGCACATTAGAGAATATTTTGGATGTGAGACCCAAACCGAGGGTCTGAAGTCGGAGGGTGACGCACGCTGGACAGAATGTTCAGGAAATGTCATTTAAATAAATAAAGTTGATAATTGGGACGTTATAGATAATAAAAGCTTGATAAAGGCATTTCCTGATGAGTACATGGAAATATATGAGAGATTTCTTTTTAAATTATTTCTGCCACAAAAAACGGAATCATTTTTATCATCAACTCCTTTTTCCTCAAGTCAAGACGGAAGAAAAAGAAACTCGACCACAATCACAAAGGAGGATTGTCGCCCGCGAACACAGCAAGGTCACTTGAGCGCAGTAATTCTCTGTGCACTCGCTTCATCTGTTATTCTAAACAGGCTGTCATTCGGCCGTTTAGTACTTGTGATGATGAATAATGGGGTTTATGGTCACTAATATTTCTGTTGGTCACAGCACGGAAGGAAATTGATAAAATGGTGCAAAACTATTTAAAAAAAAAAAAGGGGGGGGGGGGGGGGGGGCATCAATATTGCTTTAAGTTTTAATTTCATTTGTTCGTTTGGCTGAATGGTTTCGTCGCAGCTGCAGAAGCTTCAGATGCGGTTCAGAGCCACAGATCAGAAAGTGCAGCTCGTGTCCCAGTGGGCTGCGGCAGCTTTGCTTCCTCTCCAATGTTTTCACGTGGCCCATGTCAGACATCTTAGCTTTTGGCCATCGCAGGGAAACTCAAAGTGAAAACGAGCACAGATTGTTCTCGTCATTGACTTGTTTATATTCTGGTAAAACCTCCTCTGGTTTGAGCTCGACTCGGGGCTTTGCATGATGCTTTTGCTCTAACACCCGTCCCCTGTCTCTCCTTGATAGGGCCGGTCAGGGCGATGGAGCCGTGGCTTACCTGGGCGGATTGCCTTGGACCGCAGCCTAATCATCTGGCCCCCAGTCAGACGCCGGCTGGGCCAAAGCTACGACAGCACAACAGATGGGCCCTCAAAGGACCCACCGCATCTGCAGTCCTACAGGAAGATGAAGAGGAGGACGCAGGTTGGGGGTAAAAGAGACAGGAACTAATTTCTCTCATCTTCCGATTTCACGCAAATGAGTGCAAGGGATGTGCATAACGAGCTGGCGTCCAGCTTCGGCGAAGGTAAGCGGAGATCTGAGTCATAAACGCACTGAGGAGTGAAACAAACATGCGTCTCATGTGCAAGCTGTCAATTAACTACAAGGAACTTTAAATGATTTAAGGGAATAGATTGGACTTGTGTGTATTATAAACGCTCCTGATGTTGTTTGCTCAGCGTGTCTGGAAGTTATTTATTTTTCTCATGTGCTCACAAGAGCAGCCTCGTAAGAAAAGTTCCCCGTCACACGGTTGGATAACGAGAAGTATCGAAGTTGGGGAGTGAGTGTGAAGTCGAGCGCTGGAGACGACTTTGTGTTCCCGTCAAACTGCGGCTCAGACTTGTGAGAACCATTAAGAGACATTTTCACTTACTGTCAATCACATCCGTGAATATTTTAAACAGCATTAATGGCTTCGTGCAAAACTCTGGAAATACGTTTAACATCATCGACATCGTAGCATCATTTAAATCTCTTTCTAAACGTTCCTTCATCACAAAGCTTTTATGAATTCTTAATACGTTGCTGGATTTTTATCTTTGAATCCACTCTTGACATTTGACTACTATTATTTCTCCCTCAGTCTTTTTATGGCTGTTTTGGTTTGTCTTCCCCGTGAAGCACTTTTTAACCTTGTTAAGAAAAGTTTTTACAACTGCTATGATACATAGATACTAGACTCGGACACAAACATGGAGCCATTATAATGACTCCCAGTGTGTGTCTGTATTTATCGGCCCTCTGCCCGCTGACTTAGCCCGGCTCAGGACGCCAACCTCTGGAGTCTCCACAGGAAGCCGCGTGGTGGGGAGTCGAGCCGGGTTGAACGATTAACGCGCCCGGCCTCTCTCGGGCACATTGACCATCATTTGCCTCTCCTGGTAGCTCATGCTGATGTGGCGCCTGGTGAGAGGAAGCCCTGCGCTGAATGTGCGGGTCCTGCTGCTAAAAGACGTCATTCTGCTGCTAAATTACACATTTGCTCTTTTGCCTCGGGGGAAAATGATCATATGATCAAAATCTCCCACACGTCTAGCGGAGAAAGCTCTGTCTTTTTTCCTTCAACTTTTAAATAATGAAGCGTATTGATGTGCATATTTTTGCAAAGCGTGCTCGGACATATGCTCAGAGTTAGTAATTATTTCCCTCCCATACTTTGGCAGGAACACTGGCTGTAAACTACACAAAGCTAATAGTCACACGAAGAGCCACACCAGCTCCGGGACTCTCTGCAGCCTCCATGTTTATTTTCATGGCATCCAAGCATGATTTTCATTTTCTCTTCTCAGCAGTGACATTGATGGTCTGAAGATAAAAATCAAAAGTGCAGTCAGCCCATAGGGGAGCATCCAGCAGTGTAAATGGTAATGATGATGGTTATGAGAACCTGGTATACAGTGATGGCAGAGAGCAGATGACTCACCCAGATGGTAGAGAAACTATAATCGCTCCGTCTCCGAGTCAAAGCTGCCATCTTGGTTCGCTCATTGCCTCCATTTCCTCCGCAGCCCCTTCCTCATGGAGCAATAGTGCCGTAATGCTCGGCGCTGGACCCCCTCTGAGTTGTCCGTGATTAGGCGCGTTAGGCTCGCAACAACGTGCTTGATTGCGATTACCTTCTGTGTTTTCTAATTTCGACTCAGCTTGTGGCGTTGCTAAGTTTGAGTGCGTGAAAAAGGCAAAAACACACTTTGAGGGGGTAAGTGCTGAAAACCAGACGAACTGTGCCGAGTTTAATTCATCCCTGATAACAGGCCACAAAATCAGTCATTAGCTCCTCAGACTCCTATTGTCTTTGTCTCATTTAATGCTTGTCACGTGTGAAATGAACTATCAGGCCACCAAGAGCACTTATGATAAAAAATGACGGGCGAAATCCTGAAATATGGCGCTTTATGGCAGCCAGAGCCTACTTTTACAAGGTTAATGAACTCTCACTAACTTTAATAGTCTGTTTTGCGACTCATGCATCTTCATAAAGCGCCCTTCCCCTAAGTCTGCAGGCGAGCGGTGCCATTTCAAACAGCTGTGCCAGACGTACTGCCGCCGAAATGAAAGGAGCCTCGTGATGAATCGCATCCACCTTCCAGTTTTCATTCCGCCCGTTGTTCACCTCACCTGGCAGAACATCAGTGGATTACCTTCATTTCCCTTGATGCCTCGAGGTAAGAGAATGAAGAGAAAGTGCAAAGAGAACAAGGGACTTCTGTTAAGTTTCCTAATGACCTGGACCAAAGGAGGGGGAGGGCGCAGGGGTGAGGTAGGGGGAGGGAGGTGGCGTCCCAGGAGTGGCATAAAGAAGCTTGCAGAGCGAGCAGCCAAGGTGAGAGCTGGAGGCTCGCTCGCAGCTCTGCAGACACACTTCCTCTGTTCACGTGCACGAGACTGTTTGAGATGAATGAAACCATCTCTCATCTTCTGCGTACCGTTAGAAGACGCACGCCGTCTGAGCGCCGTCTCTTTACATCTCTCTGCAGCCATTTTGAGTCTCTTTGTGGTCATTTGGAAAATCTTTACAGTCGATTAACGTCTCCGTGGTCGTTTTACATCTGAAGTCTTTCATATTTGTTTAACTCCATAAAGCTGTTCCACATCTTTGTGAATGTGTTGCTTCTCTTTGTCGACATTTTATACGTCTGCTGTTGCTTTTTGTGGCAGTTTTACATCTTTGTGGTTGTTTTGCTTCTCTCTTCATTCATTTTGAATCACTTTCTTGTTGTTTTACCTCCTGTGGGCTAGTTTTGCGTCTCCTTGAAATCTTTCTGTATCTTTTCATGGTTGATTTGCATAACTGTTTTGACATTTTGCCTTTATTTGTAGTAGTTGTGAATCTCCTCGACGTCCCATTGTGTTCATTCTTCATCTCTTTGCAGTTATTCCTTTCGGTTTTTCTGTGTCATGGTTTTTAGTCTCGTTCTGCGTCTTTCTCGTAGTTTGATTAAGAGCTGTTATCAGTCCCAGGGTCAGTTTCTGATCCCGTCATGCATCCATGCGTTAACGTCTGTCCACAATGTGTTTATGAGTCGCTCATAAACACATTGCTGCACATTAGTCACACGCTCATGCGCTAAAGTAAGAGTTATATTTCAAAACAATTACATCTCTGGAGACGTGAAGCAAAGAGCAATCCGTTTATTTTTGGGCTCTGCTGTAGAACAACGTATAAGGAGGAGGACTTGAGAGTTGGCAGGTAGCTCTGCTCTTACTGCTCGTACTTCCTCTCACCTGACACCCGACTAAGCAGTGACACAGAATGACATTTGAAGCACTCTTGACAGCGACAGCATTTCAAATGTTGTTACTCTGAAAGGGGAAAAAAGGGATTTGGGCTCGGGGAGATGCAGGCGAGAGAGAAAACTGGCGGCTGTGTGGTTGATCCATATTTTTGGGAGGTCTTATAAACAATATCTCAGGGGCTTCATGCATAAATGGAGCTGAAAGGAAATGAGACTATTTAAGATGTCACTTTGAGTTAGCTGTGTTTTACGGTGGTGTGCAGCATTTGCTGTGAGCCCAGCAGAGCTTTTTTCTTTTGCACAGGTAAGCTACCAACTTCGGTAACAATTAGCCGTGTCAAAAAATGACATGTTTAATTGTAGCCTGTTATTTGCTATGTACCGCAGCGTTGAAGGGAAGGGGGTGTAATGTATTCAGCTTTTTCCCAACTTTAGTATGAGCAGAATAGAAAATTCAGACCTTTTAAAGAGACATAGCAACATGGCTGATTCCATGTTTCATTTTGTCCCTTTAATTACATCAGAAACAACATAAAACATCACAGAATGCGAATCGTGTTCACTGTAAGTGACACAGACACTGAACTGTATAAAACAGGAACATGTCATTTACTCTAGGACGCTATCGCAGACTCGAATTAAGTCACACCAATACATATATTTTATTTATTTTCTAAAAATACTCTTCACTCCTCAGCACGTCTCTCACCTGTATGTTTACAGCAGCTCTGCCACACGGAGTCTGGATCCACATTCACGACTTGTTTTAACACATCCGTTCTACTGAGAGGCTGAGGTGACAGACAGCTGCAGGAATGTGACTGCGACACAATATGGTTCCCACTTTGTTGTTTGAATTGATAGTTTTAGAAAAGTGAACCGTTAAAGCAGACATATGAGGTTTTTTCAGTCTCACTTCCCCTCTGGCAAATGTAAAAGTTCTGCAAAGTTATAAAGTCCAAAGTCTGCAAGTTATTCTCCTGCACAGGAAACACTGGAGCTCTGACCCTACGTCCGCATCATCATGATATCGCAGCCCGAACAAACCCAGGTGAAGAGGAGGCTAGAAACGGTCTTGACAATATTTGTGACAGACTCATCCCTGCAGAAAAATGCATCAAGTCAAGTATTTTCCACACAGCAAAGTTTTATCTACAACACAAATCTGCAAAGAACCGGCTGATAAATAAATGTTAGAGGTGTAAAAACCTAAAGTAGGTGTGAAGAAGGAAGTTGTTAAGTACTTGATTGAATGTCTATTATTTTCATACGAAGAAAAACAACATTTCTATAAATTCTTGTTTCACTCTCCGGTGTCCTTGTCGTCACAGACGCCAGATGTTTAGGATGTGCTGGTCTGGTTTGTTCTGCTGAGTCAGTGCCATGTGTGGAGCGTGTTGGTGTTTGAGGTCTCAGACCTGTGTTGAAATAACACGGGCCGGGTGGTCTCTGGGTTTATGCAGCGCTGCAGTGTGTGTATTTAAATAAATCATGTATCCTTGAGACGAGACAGTGGAGCCTTTATATAAACTGAGAACCTACATGGATGTGGGGGCAGCCTGTAAATCCTGTTCTGTACATTTAGACGGTGAGACACATGCACACCAAATTAAATCCGACCAAAGGGAAACGCAGTTAAACCTGGGATCACATACAAATCCCAGAAGCTTTGTTTTGTTTGTTTGTTTACTTTCCATGTCAGTCGGGGGTGCGTGAAGATTAGAGCGTCAACTGAAACATGAGGAAACCACAGGCAGCGGTGACAAAAACTTCGAGGAACAACAACAGAACAAAGGAGGCAGAGAGGCAGCTGAGGGACTCTGAGGATTTAGGGAATGTAACAGAGGTGTAAACAAAGACGACGAGCCGGAAGAGAAAACTGGGACAGTTTCACATTCACCAACACGACCAGGAGACGTGACAGACCAGTCGCCTGCTCGGGGAGAAGTCAACTGGTCCCACTGAGCAGCCTGATAAGATTCTGAAGGGAAGTCCACGTCACGTCTTAGTGTCAAATCAAAGTCGGTCTAAAGTCCAAGAGTCGGTGCTGAGCTAAAGTCACAACAAAGTACGTCTCAGCTCATCTTGTCTTTGTCCAAAACAAATCTTGAGTCCCGTGAGACGAGTCAATGCTGAAGTCACATTCTCAAGTCTCAAGTTAATACAAACAATTCCAAGATATGTCTGAAGTCCATCGGTCTCATCCGTCTTCGAGGGCAAAACTTGTCACAGATTATCAAGACAAGTCCTGTAGACGAGTCCGTTGTCCATTGAGATGAGTCTAAGAAAGGTTCAAGTCACTTTTAAGCAAATGTTAATTTATATGTCAGGTCTTTGAGGACAAGTCCTTGTCTCAAGACGTTGAAGACAACCAGGGCTAACAAGTCTTTTAAAAGCAAGTCTAAAGGACGACAACACATTATATCTTTGCTCACTTAGCTACGTGTCAAGTCTGTACAATACATGTCCAATAAAAGTCTTGACCATACACAGTCTTTCATCCCCTGCTATGTTACTGGACAATTTATTTTTTTGCCTTTCAATTCGGGGGCTTCTTGTGTCAGACTTAATACTTAAGAATGTTTCTGCGTCCACATCTTGTGTCAGGTTAAATATCAGAATCGTCAAATTTGAGATTTTAAGTTCCAGGTCAGCAGTTTTTCACTGAGCGTGACTTTGTCAAACTAAATATTCAAACCTGCCAAAGTGCAGAAGTCTCACTGAAGGGCTTCAGTTCTCAGGCGTGGAGGTGTCACGGGTTAACGCAGCTGATCTGATCAGCCGTGGTGAAAGTTGAGGCTGACCTCATCGATCACGAGCCTGACAGCAGCCAGAACACCTACGCTCCTTTAAATCTTTCTCCCTCCTTGTTGCCCGGTGAGAGAAACAACAACCGTGGCGAAGGTTACGTTCACACTGAATATGATGCAGTGAGTCTCTCTATAGGTCTCCTACTTCTCAATTTCATTCTCGCTACCTGCCAGACTCTCTGTTGTTACCTCTTTTAACTTCTATTTTGCACTCTGTCTCCCAGCGCCAGTCTCCTCCACACTCCTTTGTCTCTCTGGTCATTATTCCTCTTCTGTCTGCGGTTTAAGATGTCATTGAGAAACCTTGAGATAGATTGGGTCTTCAGAGGGAGGCAGCCATCAGCTCGGCACTACAATACAGTTAAAAATGGTATAAATCAGAGAATGTGATCGGGAATGACGGCGCTGTTCGCCTTGGAAAGCCCATAGACCCTGATGCAATAATGTTTGCAGGAGAAATGGCGGAACGAGTCATAAAATCAAACATATGCTCAATATGGGCGCCGCATGTGTGTGTGAAATTGAATAACCTGCATCATGTGACAAAGCAGTGTTAAAAAAACAAATTTGAATCTTTTCTTTGCCTCGCTTCATGGGATCCATTTAAATGCAATCAGTGGAAAGTAAAAAAAAAAAAAAAAGGCATTTCAGTTCAGTTGAAATATGTTTCTCATTAGAGATGTCAGTGGGAAAAGCCGGGATGTTGACGCTCTAATCGCCTCGCTTTCATATTCACCGTAATGGGACTCGAAACAGCTGCGTCTCAGAGGGGAGGAGACAAATCTGCGAGTGCGTCATGTGGTCAAGTATCATTGAGACCCTCTGGAAATGTTCACGTTGTGGTGAAGGAAAAAAGTGGATTATTTTTATTCAAGTGGGTGTAGGGGGGACGGCGGGGGAGGATCATTTTCCCCCTCTGAAGATTTAAAAATAAACAACCAGTCGCCCTCTACCCTGTTTCTCCTTTTTATCTTACGCCACCACAGTTCTTCCCTTTTCAAATTACAGCTGTGGCTTGGTGGCAGGTTATTCACAGCAGAATAACAGAGGCTTAAAACCACAGCGAACGACACCCGCTCTCCTCCGTCACGTCCTGGAATCACATTCAACTTCTCTCACAGGATTTATTTTCCAGGGATCATCGCTTCATTGCTTTTATTTGATCAGCACTTTAAACTCAGTGCATTATTAACTTAATATGTTTTAAATCTGGTTTTTACTTTCATCATTTTTTAAATTTCCCAAATGTTCCCTGTTCTAGCCTCAACAAACCCCTGTACACAAACCAGATGACTGATTAGAAACACTAACATTTAAAAACATTGGATGAAGATAATCGTCTCTAATGGATCGTTGATGTGTTCTGCTGCCCTCTAGGGGCCAAAAATTATTCAAAGCGGCACCTATTTGCTGCTTATGTGTAAATATTTCAGGTCTTCTGCCTCCTAGTGGCCAGTTTGAAGAAGGGTTTTAGCTTTTCAACTGAACACAAGTGCTGACGAGAACCTGCGTTGGTGTTAATATCACGGAAGGCGCTTTCGGTAGTCAGTGTTAGTGTTAGTGTTAGTAGAGTCCCAAATGCTTTTCTGCCCTCTAGTGGCCAAAGTGTGATTATTTCCGAACGTACCTTCTGGTTTATTTCAGCTGCAGCTTCCTAATATTGATATAAGTTTTCGTTTAACTATGATTTCAGCTTTTTAAGTGTTTCTTTCTTGTGGCCACTCTCCAGACTCAGGACATCGATATCGTAACCCCGGTCAGGCCGAGACTGAAGACGTCTTCCCATAATGCACTTCCTGGTAATGTGCCAGAAGTGTTAATTCAACACACGCTGCCCCTCGCTGTCCGATTCTGATTAGAATAAAGCCACTGAGTAAAGGGAGCGGCGATGGAGGCACTTTGCCGCAGTTTGAGTAAAAAGATTAACACTGTTCCTGTTATTACCTGCATAAATATGAGCACGCATCAATAATTCATCCTAATGACTCGACGTGTGCGATTAGATGTCAGCGTCTCATCCTTTCAGAGATTAGCATTTACTGCTTTTTCTGCTGCTTTCACGTGTGTGTTTTGTACTGCGACGGGTATCAGATCTGTGTGTGTGTTCACATACTCCCTTGACCACATCCCATCAGCCTCCAGCTGTTTATTAATAGCAGTAAAGATCCCGACTCCGGGAGAAAACATCACAACAGGGAAGAGGAGTCGTGTTTGTGTGTGTGCTCGCTCTCAACAAAACTGAACCACATCTGGAGTGTTTCTTATTTTCTTTTTTACACATTTTAAAGATCCTCGCTTGTGTTTCCCATGTTTATTTCCTCTTTGTGCTTTTATCCACTGAGCGGTGCAGTCATGGTGTTTTTTGTAAGTCATGGGATTCCTTCCGCAAATATTAAATAGCGCCGCAGGGGAAGACGAGGATAAGGACACTTTGTGAACAGTATGACACAGTCTCAGTTCTTTCCTTTAGATGTCAGAGCTTAGACCTTGTGACATGATGGACTGATGTTATCCTCGACTGTGGTGCCATCGAGACATATACGCAGAATCTAGAACAAGTTCTGAAGATTGTTGTGTAAGTCAGTGTTTAAACCATAAATCATGAATACAAATAATAATCATTGTAATAATTTCTTCTGCTGTGAATCAGGTGGGGACGTTGGGGGACGCTGCCATCTGGGTGGAAAATGAAAGACGAGCAAACATCAGTTGATAAGAACTATCTAAAGTAACAGAGAAACATTTATTCAACATGTACTTTCACTTTTTTAATTCGGTTCTTGTCCCAGCTGCTAACATAGAGGAGGCAAGCTTTATGACGTCAGTAATTTATGTCAATACATTCCGTGGTTATCGTCGTATCGTGTATGAGGCTACAAGTTCATTTCAAATAATAACGGTTTTAAAACTTGGTTGAACAAAGTACCAGCAACAAACTTATTTCTCTTATTGTTCAATTTAAAGTAAAAAATAATCTTAAATTCGTTTTAATTGAGTTCAGTTCCAAATATGTGTAAATGAATTCAAATGAAGCGACTCGGTCTCCTCACTTGTTGTGTCTTCTCTGATTGTAAATACAGTTCATCATTATCTCCTCTCATCCATCTCAGCCAAAACACCATTAATGGAGAAGATTGCTGCTCTTTCACATTCTTCCTCCCACTGGAGACTCTGTCGGGGACGTGAGGCCTCATTTCCCTCTCTTCAGAAAAAGCCATTTGCTGCCATTCATCCCTCAGCGGTATGGAAAACCAACTTCAATAGATCAAGATAATCCATAACAGTGAATATGAATCACTGATTTGCTTGGAAGTTTCTGTTTGATCATTATTTCATTGTGCCCCAGTTGAGTGTTTTTCATGCAACCGCACACACACGACATCGCGCTCCGCTCGCTGTCAATCACCTGACACCCACCGCGGGAATAAGGAAGTGTCTGCTGGGAAACGTTTGCTCAATTACAAGTCGCTGTACAAGCTTAGCTGTCACACGTGTGACAACATGTCCTTATTGGAGCTGTTTGTTGGTCTAAACAGCATCGCACGCAACAAACTTCTTACAAATCATTTAAAAAACTGTTTTTATTATTTTTATTTAACCATTATTATTACCAGGATCCTCTTTTGAGTCCAATATGTCTTGTTTCAAGAGAGTTATAGCAAATATAGTTAATAATAAATAGTCATAAATTCAACTGGGACCAATAAACATATTTAAAAGGACTATAAATCAGATAAATGTGCTTTTAAAGTAAAACTGAAACAGTCAATTCTCAAACTAAGACAAAGACATCAAGGTTTCAAAGTTTTCTGTTTTATGAAAAGTCGTGAGGACGTTCAGTGTGAAAATGATAATTCACTCTTTTACAAGAGGTCATGTGCCAAAACCACAAACTCCTACTTCGGCACATCCTCACATAAAAAGGAGCAAAGAATAACTGGTTGTTCAGCAACATTTCCAAAGTGTTTTCAGGCGATCTGAAATCTGACAGGAGTTAGTGACGTGGGAAGGTTCTCGGGGTTGAAACATCCCTTTTAAAAGTGGAAAACTGGCAAAGGGGGAAAGTTTAGCGTGCGATGCCAGGAGCGAGGGCTCGGCTTTGGGCTCGGAGGCGCTCTTGGATGAGGGCGTCTGCAGCTGCTGGGGTCTGAGGTCACGAGCAGATGTCCTTCTCAACCTCCAGCGCTGAGCTGTTTCTCTCTTTTGTCAGAGTTTTCATTTCAAACTGCCAAATTTCTCTCAGACTCGCACATGCAACTTGGGAGCCCGCAAGAAAAAAAAAAGAAGGAAACATTTGAAAAAGGGAAATGCTTTTCTGACTTGATGGCTTCCCCACTCAAGCAACAAATGAACAGCTCATGTTTAGATGTTGTGTGACATGCGGCGGATGCTCACAAACAAAAAGCTGCGTGGCTCAGCCGTAGTTTTCCACTTCAGGGATTAACTTGATATTATCCATCTTTTTTTTTTTCCTTCCGTCCACAGATTCACGCGCGTCAAAGCACGTCAGGTTCATTTGTTTGTTCAGGAGGAAAGATTCTACCCGGTGGAAGTTGTAGAGTTTCTGCATCACGGTGGAAAGACAAATAAACATTTATCTTAACTTCTCGTATCTGTGAAGATCTTTCAGGATGCTTTCATACCTACCTACCTTGTTTGGTTTGGACTGAACCAAAATATCAGGTGTAAAGGTTCCTCCGACCAACGGACCAAAATGAAGAGGCGCTCTGGGTCTGGAACAAACAGACGAGGTCGTTCATTGTGCTGGTAGTAAAACCATAATGATATATATTTCATTTTCTCCATTCAAATGCAAAGTCTACAACCTGCTAACGGTCACGCCTCAGGAGACACCGCATTGATGCTGAGCTTCTTATCACCACAAAAAACAAGATCCACCCAAAACGCCGACAACTCCTTTTCAAAGAGTTCATCAATGCACAGTTTCCACCGACTGAATATGGGTCTTCTGATCCTCGTCAGTCAGTCAGTCGCCTGTCAGTCGCGTCTCTGCGGACCCTCCACGATGAAAAGAAAATGAAATAGAAAACACGTCTGAGCTGCAGATGACAGTTTTGACAAACTTACGTCGTGACTCCACGAGGACAGCGTGTGTTTATGACACGAGTTTGATCACGTCCCTGAAATCCGTCCTGCAGCCACGTGCACACATCTGACATGATTTTATTAATGTCCACAATCAGGCATTTGTTCTGGTAATTGTTCCTGAGTCTATAACCTGCCGGTGCTGTGTGTAACACACACTGATTTATAGCACGTTGATAATGACCACTATGACCTACTCAGCTTAGCTAATAACACATAAAAGTGGCTGCACTTCTGTTCCTGAGCCCATAATCAAGCAGCAAGGCCAAGACGTCGACCTCGTGATGTAACCCTTTTTACTTAATTGGTCTTTTCTGGGATGATGTTTAGAAATTAATTACTTTTATGAGAGCTCGCATTTCCTTGCAGGCCGCAGAGCCGCCGCGCTGCAGGAACGTGAGGCAGCCCGAGCAGCACAACTGTCAACCTGATTGATTACCTCTGCAAATGTCTAAAGGTTGAGCCTCTCACCTCTCGACATTTCTCCACAGTTTCCTTTTGGTTTGACTTTGACTCCAAACTTGACAAGAGGATAACAAAAAGCGTAAAAAAAAAAATCCCAAACATTGAAAGTGGTCTTTGAAAAATAAATGTCAGGGAGTGAGCGGGTAACAAATGTAAACTAGAATCATACTCAGTCAAGCACAAACCTCTGCCAAGGGCCAGCAGACACCGTGACTTCAACCAAGCCTCATAGCTACGACAACGGAACAATACGGATTATGAAACTATTATCAAAATACAAATTCAAGCCTTTTAACCTTTTGTCCCCAAGATCCGTGAATTATTACCACAAACTTGTTAAAGAAGGTGCAAAACAAAATCATGGATCTGCCTCTTTGTCCAGATCTTTGCCAAAATGACTCGGTCCTCTCTTGGTCTTTGTGACATCCCACCACCAAGTTTCTTTTTTCTGTTTTTGGCGGAATCCTTCTCCAAGATACTTCATAAATATTGTTCGCACGTGAAGATGAAGACACAAAAATTCATCCTAAAGGAATATTCTGTTCATAGTCTTGGCTCCTGTCTCTTTAGGACCCTCCTCCTGATAGAGCCCAGTCTGCTCTGATTGGTCGACTGCTTCCAGTGCGTGTTGGAAGCATCGACCAACGTTCTCGTGGAAGGTAGACGAAATGGGTTTAAATATGTGGTTGATATCACTAGAGACTAGCTGCTGGGCGTTCATTATGCGGATATGAGGCATTGGCTGTTTCAGAAGTTTCTGTGAATCCAAGCATGGTACTATATTATTATACCATTAGATAAACTGCTTTCTGAGAAGTTAGAGTGGAGTGTGGCACTGATCCTTGCTCGCACAGCCCACTCTCTGAGAACCCAGCGTATTCACCAGTAAATGTCACGCTCCGCTCTCCAAACACTGACTTTTCACGCTGCCTACGTAGAATTTCCTGGTAGCAGCCGGTGTCGGGTGAATGATTTTGCCTCGTGGCTGTGTCAACCTGCCGGGTATTCTCACACGGCCTCTTTTTCACGGGACCTGTGACACATCTCAAACCGAACATATGAACAGACTTTAATTTGTTTAATCCGTTGGTTATTCAGGGGAAAACAATACTTTTCTTTCATCAGGATCATAAAGTCTCAAATCCGGTTAAATGTTGAACGGAGTGTTTTATTTGCTCCGTACGCTCGAATATTCAAACCGATTCAGATCATCCTGACGCAGTGTGAACCAGGTCTACCAGGAGGAATTGGAGCAGGTCAGCTGGCAAAACCTTTTTATAGGTTTTGGGGGCACGAAAAGAAAAACGAGAGCTTTTAAAAATCCACATTCTGTATTTCATGGTGCTGGGCACCCTGGTGTGCTGCTCTTTTCGTGGGCACCGCGGCTTTCATCGCCCAGAGGTCGAAGTATATTAGAAGAAGAAAGACGGAAATCTGAATGTGACTCTGCTCCTTTCTTCAACACAAAGATCCTGTTCCATTTCAATAAACTAATTTGTACAAAGACATTTTTTTCATTTGTACTTTCTGACCGGCCATTGATCTAATTAATTTATGTGGCTCGGCGTGAGGAAGAATTTGCTGCTTTCTCATGCGAGGTGGAGGCTTTTCAAAAGACACCATTCCTTAACCTGGCAGGTTTTCATTTCCCTTGTCAGATGGAAGTTATAGTAAATGGAAAGACCTCGAGTCTGTGCCCCGGAATATTTAAAAGATTGTGACAATGAAATATTAAAAGGAAGAAAATCATTTGACACCTTTTCTTTGCCTTGTTTAATCACTGAAAAAGTATATCGCAGAGAGCTGCCTCTGTTTATTGTGCAGAGCTGAACGAGATCATTTCAAAAAGTTACTTTCTGTCATTTCACTTTTTTAAAAAATCTAAAAGATGCAGCCTGTCACTTTTTTACGGCACAAAACAATCCACTGATAGCCGGTAGTTTGGGGCTGAAGCCAAAATTATAGTCAACGTTACGTTAACGAAACTGAAGGATGATCCACTGAGGCTACGTCTTGTGTTTGCGTAGAGAGCGGGGAAGTGAGTTTCGAGTCGTGACGTATTTTAGTAACAGGTGTGAACTGACCAGACGTCTATTTGTGACCTGATCTCCAGAAACTTTATCTTCTGTTGTTCTTCATGCTTCATGTAGGTTCATTCATACAGAGCATCTATGGGCAGCACTTTTATTCTGGAACGGAAAAGGTGGGGTTCAGCATCTTCGGCATGCAGAATGGCGAAGACTGCGATGTAACCACTGACCTAACCCCTGAGCCCCAGATTTGAACTGTGGATGACATATTTTGGGAACAGACCAGTTCCTCTGAGAACAAAGTTATTATCAGACGTCAGGGCCTCCTTCTAAAGTGAGAGCTCATGACCTTTACAACAGTTTCTTTAAGTTAAAGCCCTTCATTCAGGAATCACATCACGTTTCTCTCTGTCTTTCTTTAAAATGGCTGCAAAGCTCTGAAATATTGTTTTCACCTTTTTAAAGCTGTGATTTAGATTCCGCTGCTCAGTTTTTCAAAAGTCTTCCCTCATCTAGTCTCCGCTTCACCCAGAGCTGATGGGAATAAATTACACACAAAGTTTATCTGTGTCCAGAGGCCGTGTGAAGTTCTTTTGTTTCGCTCCTTCTCTGCCGCGCAGCTTCACCCTCAGCTTTGGGAGCGGCACCGACGAGGGGGTTGACCAAACGATAATCTCATTAATCAAGACTCAACCACGAGAAAAGGGCTGCGGCTTTCAACAAGAAAGCTATTACAATAAGAAGTTGTTTTTTAATTAAACCCGCCCTCAAGCTGCGACACACAAACAGTCACATTACGGCGCTCAAACGGGAGTGAACCTGCGAGCGTGTCCTGGCGCACAGGCCGACTCCGTATATCACCCGTGTGCCTGCACATAAGCAAAGCAATTATTGCATCGGGCTGAAGAGACAGAATAGAGTGAAAAACAAGCACATGATGAGCGTGTCCCCTTGAATTGATGGGTTTGAAATGGCAAAGTGTTTATGTTGAACGCAGCTCCACCGGAGGGGCCTCGGGAGCCTCCGCCACTACGTCTCCCCGCCTCTGTGCGCCGCTCATCATCCCATTCAAATGAAATGTAAATCCCCGCTCTCCCCAGTTCCTACCATGTCAATACCTCTTTGACTCCCGCTCAGCCCCCGTCTATTCAGCTTCTCTCCTCCCTCCCAGACGCTTTATATTCCAACGCTCTGTCTCTCTCGCTGCCACTCACTCTTCTCCTCCATCAGCTCTGCCTCCGTTCACCTGCTGTTGTTTCCCTCATCCCTCCGCTTTTTTTCTGGCTCGCCCGAAAGTGCGGCTAATGGATGCAGGCTGCAGCCGACTAACAGGAGAGTTTTATCACGCCGAGCTCAACAAATCAATTTGGTTTCATAAGTGCATCTGTGGTAAACTCGTTTTTGTTTTTTTTTAAGTGACTGTGGGCGTGATCTCATTAACTCCAACCAAGTTTAATTGCAATTACGAAGAATGCTCTTTGGGGCCCGTGTCAGTTTGTGTGCGTGTGAAATGAGTTTGTGCGACGACAATTAAGTGCATCACGGGGACGTCAGGAAAACACAGCATCATAACTACTTAACGGTGCTTTTTAATCATGTATGTTGTTTGGTTTTGTTTTTATTCCAGAGGTTTATCTCTGGAACTGATGAGGGTCTGCAGAAAATAATTATCTTCCCATTACATCTGTTGATTTCTCATTTATATTTACCCATTAAGTTGATGCTGCGATGCGGAGTGATTGACAGCCGGAGCTATTCTTAACGGACAGGGTATATTGTTGAAGGATTAAGTTGTGATTTTTTTTTTTTTACCGTGTCTATGTTAAGGAAAGTTATTTCAGGAGATTAGCGAATTGGCTTTTTGATGAGTTCGGAAGTTTGGCAACTTCCTCAAGGACACTTTAACGAGCACATGGTGTCGAACCTGCCATGACCTTTCAGCCACCTTGACTTGGCAGCCATGACAGAGCCATGACAGAGCCATGACTCGGGAACAGATCTAGATAAAGTATTTCTTCACAGAGCTCAAACGGTAGTTTCTATAAAGTCTATGAGTGTAGTGTCAAATAGACCATAAAGCATGTTAAATGCACATAATTCATTTTCTAGGATAAACTGAGCAGCAGCAGAATAGATCGATTTGTTTAACAACCTTGTCGACATTTTTTTTTTTCGACAACGCTCCTCTCGGATTTTCCACATGAGCCAGAGGAAGCTGCGGTAAGAACAGTCTTTACACGTGGCGGGGGACCTTCAACCAAATGTCATCATCCAAACGTACTGAAAACGAACATTCAGCGGCGAAAACGAGAGAATATCCTTCAGCCCAGCTTACCTTCTCGCTTTGGGCAGATTGAGGTTCAGCTGAAGACTTTCTTAGGGACGTGGACAGCTGAGCTCATTCCGCTGGGCGATGAGTTTCAGATACAAGGATGAGATTGTGGAATAGGACCGGAGTAATCCCAGGTCACCTTCACACAGCATCAATCCCTACAGGCACCAGCTCCATCTCTTCCTCTACTTCCTCCCTTCATTAATTCCTTGTCTGTCTGTCCATCCATCTTCTCTCAGTTTCTTCTTTCTCTTCTTAAATCCCTCAGCGTCTTCCAACCACGCCAGACGCCCATTAGCTCGGCAGCCTCGAAGCCATTTGTGTCTTTGTTAGAAGAGAAGAGTTGTGCAGCTGGATATTCACCATGTTATCAGTTTGAATCTCAAACCAGAGCTGGGATGAAGAAAAACAGCTCCAAATAATAAACCCACAGATTTGTTGTATTTGCTTGATAGAAACAATCATAAGGCTCAACTTCATATGAGGCAAATATCCCCAGATAAAATGTTCTCATTTCTACTGCGGTTGTTTATTTGAACTAATGCGATTGTTTTATTAATTTGTTTTTAATTAAATTGACCTATTCTCCAAGAAAGTCACACGGAGCTCCATCGGCAGCTGTAACTACTTCTCTGAGAAGCTAATGTATTATTTTATGTGTATTACATTTAGGACCTTATCGTCTTGAAGGTGATGCAGCATTAAAATTATATTTTAAATGAAAAGGAAACAGGAGAAAATGTTGGTAAATCACCAGCTAGCCTCAAACTTATACAGATTTAAACAGAGGTACAAGTGAAACAGAGGTCAACGAGTCATAAGTATGTTCTATAAGTTCATGCTAACAGGTATGCACATGTGACATGCGTGTTTTCGTCCAGATAGAACCAACGCAACTTTCAGCACCATGGCTTTTTAAAAGCTCAACACATTGAGTGATATATGGGGGGGGGGGGGTCCAGAGCAAATCCCACACAAACCCAGTTATCTGATCCTCGTTCTCTTTACAGAGGCAAAGCAAATAGTCTGTGCAGACAAAAAAAAAAGAAGTCTGGATCTGAATCTACTTGGATCTTTTTTTATTTTATTTTATCTGTCATCCTCTTCTTTCAGCATCACGGAGCAGCCAGACCATCATCTCAGGCGTATTAGAATTCCACTTCCTCCGGTTACAGTACGTGTGATTTGACGAATGAGTGAGTTCTCCGCAGTGACTGACTCCGGTGAAGGCCCTAATGTAAGACGGATTACACATGTGAACTCGAGGTTCACCAGGCAGACACAAAGCACATCTATGGAGGGTAATGAATACTGTATTACCCGGTGGAGTTGACTGTAGCCTCCCTCTGCACAGGCATGAATCAAAACATACAATGATCTTCACGGTCCATTTGAAGATGGAAGCGCGACACAGAGTTGCATAAAATATTTGATTTATGGACGAGTTCATTGTGCGAGTAAAGTACTAATGTCTGTTTCTTGAATTTCGCTGCAGCTTCCTTTTAATTTACTTTAGAGTAAGGAAGCAAATCCTCATTTTCTCTCAGCAAAGCTTGTTTAGTATTTTATTAGTTCAAACTCATCTGTAATTTTCCCTTTGGAATAACTCGCCGCTCAGTTCGGTCCCAAACTGTGAGGTGGCGGAGGAAGGACCGCATGCTACTCTGCCCTCTGGTGTTCATCTGTGCTGAATGTATTTACTCCACACTTGTCCACTGCTGCTTTGCCTGATGCCGATCTCTGATTGACGTCTGTGCATATTGTCGGTGCATCTACATGAAAAATAGATGTTGACAAGAAAGAGGACGATTTCTCATGTCACCGTGCAGCATCAATCCTCCGTGAGGCCTCTCATCCTGCAGGAGGAGGTGCACGCGTGACTTTTTAGCAGCAAGGTCGAGCGGCGGTGAAAATGTGACGTCCCACTTCAAAAGTGTTTCAGCCGTGTCGGCTCTGAAAGATGAATGAAGGCAGACTCAGGATGATGTGATGGTGGATTCACAGTCGGCTGCTGGAGTCTGTGAGTGGCTGATACTGCAGAGGAAGATCAGAGATGCATCTTTTGATCCCGGCAGGGGTTCGTCTGCCTCGTGCAGATACTGTAGATTCATACAGTAGATAGACACAGTGACTGACGGTGAAGGAGACGCAGGCAAACTCACACCACAGATCCTGTGATAAACTTGTGTTGGGGTTTTTAAAGTGCTGTCAGAAGGTGCAGCAGCTACACAGCATGTCGTGTCCTGCTGAAGTTGTAGTAAAAATTAATGTAGATCTACTGAGGTGAATAGATCAGCTCAAAGCCACAGCGACAACTGAGGACTGCTTTGTGTAGTAATAACTGTATTTATATATTTAAAGCCGTAACAAAGAGGACAAATAAAAACCACAGTACATCTGAGACAAGAAGCAAATTAGTACAATGTCATTTAATAATAATAATAAAGTATTTGTCTGTGGCCCTCAGGACCGTTATAAACACCACTAATCATGTCTTTGATTTTCCAGCTCAGTTTTACGGATTGTTAATTTTGAAGTTCCCCTTTTTCACTTTTTTTCCAAACTCATGTTAACGTCCTTTGCATGAAATTTCTCAGTCGGACTTAAGTTTTATTACGTCACAGGACAGGAGCTACACAAACACATCAGCATGAGAAAACACTACAGCACTTATTTTTACTTTATTAATCCAATTAATCTAAAAGCAACACTATTTAACTTTAACTCATCAACAGCGCCCTCTGCAGCGACACATGGATATTACCCATGATCCTCTGCTTCCTGAACCCGAGGAGCTGCGGCTGTAACAAATCCACCAAACTCTGTTCAATTCACATTTATGTTAATATCGTGTGTTTCAGGTTTTATTTACGGGTGATGGTGAGAATTGTATCATAGACAGTCTCATGATCCCCGGGGGGAAAAAAAAAGACTGTGACAGCTTCCCTTCTTATGACCTCCGCTTGGCTTCATCCATGTTTTTGTGTTTTACACATTCACATACATGATATTGGATTCTAAAAGAATGTGAGCGGATGAAGTGCAGAGCTGTTCCACGTCACTGCCTGTTCACACAGCCGCTGCTCATCAGTGTTGAAACATCTGTTAACAGAGACAAACTGCTCGTCGCACAGCCGCCGAACAAAGGCTGACTTCCAGTTCATCACACACGTGACTCAAAAAAACAAATATTCGATCAAATATAAACCCAGACACCAGAATCTCCAGCAGAAAGACATTTAACCAAACAAAGGTATTTTCATTTGAAAACATAAAATGTAAAGTACTGCAATATCATGAGGCTGCAGAAAAAAACAGTTCCCACGTCGACCAGCAGATGGTGCTCTCAGACAAGAGCTCACCTCCTCTTGGCCACCATCAGGTTTCTGCAGAGGAACCTGCTCAATGCATCTGAAAGTTTTATTAGTTTTTTTCATTTCTATTCTTTTAATGTACATTTTAGTGATTTAATTTTAGTAATTAGTTCGAGTACTTTATATTTATCATTAAAACAATCATCATATAGTTGTTGTAACATTTGTTATTTTCCTCTCAAAACATCTCCTTCCTGTCTTTTTCGTTTCATATCAAGTTCGACACCGTTTATTTGCTGAACGGTGATTTTAATTATCAGTCATAATAAGACGCATCACAAACTACGAGTGTATAACAATGACAAATCCTCCCGTAGCGTCAACTGCATTTTAAGAAAAACATCTTGTACCATTTTGTTTGGGGGGGGGAAGAACCTCCAGAAGCTGCAGGGGAATTTGTCATGAAAAGAAACCTCCCACTTTTACCCCCAGCACATTTCATTCAGCTCCATCCTCATCTGTATTCTCACATCAGGTTTCCATGACAACGCAGCTCAAAGGGTTGATGGAAACGGGGCAGAAGCAGATGCTGCAGAAAAATATGTTGATTGATTTTTTTTTTTTTAAATCGACCACAAACAGAATAATACATGAAGGTTTTTAGGACGGAGCTGACTAACACCTGGATTTTACCTTTTGTTATCTATTATTTACTGATTCCTACTCCCCCCCCCCCCCGTGTTCAGCAAATGTTTCCTCCCGTGTCAATTTTGCCTTCATCAGTTTCCTGTTGGTTCGTGACAGAAGTCCAATAATTGTGAACCACGCTTCGCTGTCTTCCACCATTCGGTCGCTCGCTGCTGCGAACGGTGCATCATACAAACGGCCCCCTGCCGAGCGCCGAGTCTGGAGGAAGCTGACGATTCAAATCGGAACATTTGACCTCATTTCTAAATGATGCTGATCTAACTTCCGTCCTTGTGTCTTCCCTGTATTTCGATTTCCTCGACCTCATCAAACTTTGGCGGCCGTGTTGACGAGGAGAGAATGTGAAGCGTTGACTGAGGTTTTTTAGAAAAGCAGCTGTTGAACCTCCCAACATCCCTTTCTTCTACGTAAGATGAGACGAACCATGTTTTAGTTCAACTTCATGTTAGTCGACAAATATAAACACAGGAAATATATAATATAAGAAAATATAATATAAGAAAAACATCGATATTATCTACAGTACAGATGATATACAGTCAGAGGCTGAAGAGAGGAGCTGCTCATGAGTTTCGCAGCGTCCTGACGAGATGTCTCCTCCCATGTTTACTATCATGAGAGAAATATAAGTCTGTAGAAACTGAAAGTGATTCTCCTTAATTACTACCTGGCAAGTGAGTATCATAATAACAGTCCACCAAAATGTCCGGCACAGAGCCGACACACCCCGGGGATGAAACTGAACGACGGCTCTGAGCCAGATTGTCCATCGCCAGGAGCCAGACGTCACTTATGCTCTCGTGGTCAAACGGCAGCAAATTCCCAGCAGCCACGGCTCTGAAACCTGGTGGAAAGCCTGAAGCCAGAAGAGTGGAGGCAGATTAGAGCCAGTTAATTAGGGATGATGATTTTTCTGAGATGGACCGGCGAGCTGTCGAGGACGGACCCTGCAGAGTTTGACTCCAGCCTCCCACGACTTTACAATGTTTGGACGTCCGCGTACATTTGGCCATGTCCTTAGCATTTGCCCTCCAACAGATTATCTCCCTGACGTCTGCCCGTCTGTTTTTAGCCACTTGTTGCTAGGGCACATTTTTTAGCGAGACATTTGGTTGGAAGAAGAAAATAAAACTCAGGAGCAGGACGTTATTAACTCATTCACAATTAGATTTGTGTCTCGCTGCTCTGAGCTGGATCCGTCCTCTGCATCCATGCGGGCCTCTCATTAGCGCCGGTGTGTACCAAGGCGATGTGTTGGATGAGCGACGCGTGCCCTCCGTGCTAATGAGCCCATAGCGGCCCGTGTGGCTCGAGTGATCAGAAAATAGGACTAAATTACACTTAACGTATGAGCCGGAGCTAAAAAGACAAATTAAATGAGGATGACGGGCGGATCAGGGTTTTTTTTCCCTCTGTCTCATTTATCTCACAGGCTATAAACACCACTAAATGGACAATATTCAGAGAGACTCTACCACATCTTGATGTTTTATTAACACACAGCGGACACCTCACTGTGTTAAATGACGCGTCCATCTATCCTACCGCTCCTCTTCTCTTTCCCTCTCTGTTCGAACAGAGCTTTGACCTTTTGTTTCCACGCTGACGTTCTTCAGGCCCCCGAGAGCTTTGCCAACCTTGATGGATGAAGATCGCAACACCAACCAATATCCTCCTCAGACAGATGCTGCAGGCGATAAAGCAGAACACAGACCTGCACGAATCAGAGGACGAGGCAAGAGGTTCGATGGCCGAGCGCATTTCAACACCAAAGGGCATCATGGGAAATTGTAAAAGGGACGTGAGGCGATACAGGAAAGAAGCTTTTATGAAAATTATTTTAAAAAGTTAAATGAAGGAAATGAAAATGATTCAAATTAGTTAAAGGTCATTTTCTGAGCTCATGTTTCACTTCAGTTACTTTAGGGACTAAAGAATTGTGTCTGCCAGACGTTAGTGTTGACTCCAGTCGCAGTAGATCAGAAAAGACAAAAAGCAAAAAACCTCGTCCGCTCGTTTCGTTCTAGAGCTCGATCTTTCAACTTCGTTTCCCGATTTTATTAATTTAGTCGACTCCTGTGAGCTCTGCCTCTCTGTAAAAGGGTCAAACAGACGTCGGAGGTGTTAAAACACAAAACACAGGAAAAATAAAATACCTTGAAAAACATTCGCCTGTGCGATTACCACTTGTTGAGTGACAGAAGTGGCTGCGTCTTCGTCGTCTTGTGGGCGAACGCCGTGATCTATGCGAGTGCTTCTCTCCTTGCTGTTAGTGTTGGGCCGTGGGCAGACGATGGCGCCGTGGAACCCTCGCTTATTAAACCTCATTACTGAGCTGCAGCGGCGACCGGCGCTGCCATTTGTTGCTTTTATGGAGCAGCATCATCAACCGCAATTAACTATTCTGCGGCTGCTAAACAAGTAGAAATTGTACTTGGGAACTGAATGTGCGCACAAACAATGAAGAGGTGAACCCACTCGTCCTGCTGCTGTGATCCGAGACCAAACGGACACAAAGACCTCTGTGCTTTAGAGACCTCGTCCTAATTGTGCTTGTTGTTCTGAAAGGATGGTTTGAAAATGAGAATTCCGTGGTTTGGTATCGAAGTCTCTTAGAACCCTCGTGCTGGATAGTTCGAGTCGAGTCCAGCTGAAAGGTGGCGGCTGCATCAGCTCTCCTGAAACGCAGTAAATGACTCATCACCAGTGGGATCGATTATCTCCGATAATTTCATGTGGCACAGTTCACTTAGAACATGTCATTGTTCCATTTGGGTCATTTTTCCTCGGTGGCAGCAGACGATCGCGCTGCCGTGTGGTTAAATATAATTATACTTAAACACTTGAGCTTGTTTGGGTCGTGGTGGGAACTTTAATGCAGCGAGTTGAATTTGCTCTGCGTTCACTTAGACGGGGGCTTTTTTTTATTTTAGGGTGAAAATGAACGTTGCGTGAACAGATTCGCGTGTGAGAAACCTGGAGGATTCGTAAGGAGTCAAACAAACCGCGAGAAGTAAATCAACAGTCCTTTGCTGTGTGGCTGTGAAATACTTCAGTTGTTTGAATTCATAAATCACAGAGCTGCTTTAAAACAAAATCACAGTAATACCGTTACAGAACTCAAAGTCAACATGTGCTGAGCTGATTCAGGGTGAGACTCCGCAGCCCTGACCTGAGAACATCAAGTGACTCAGGTGAAAATCATGACTCACTTCTGCTCAGGATGAAACCAGATATTTTCACAGTTCAGGAAGAATCATGAGTCTCTGGAACAGACTTCTGGGAAGAGCTGTTGATCTGTTCTTTTTAAACTTACACGTTTTATCATCTTAACCTTGTTTTATTGTCTTTTCCTCCACTGATCTGCTTTGATTTGCGTTCGTCTCATTTTTAACATCCCGTTTTGTAGGATCACGCAAAATTATCACCGGCAAGTCCAGGGATTTCTTTTTCCGTTCACCTCGTAGTTATATTTTTTGTTATAGGTTAGCATATGTCTGATTCATCACTTTGTACATTCAATGTAGTTACACAGAATATTTCACGAAATCTCAAAGTGTGTTCGTAGGAGACGTCATCTCCGCTGAAAGAACTAAACCTTTGAGATAAAAATGCTGACGCGTCCGTCAGCGTCTCATCTGTATTCACCGGAGCAAAATGAGATAAGTGAGTGTTTCTGCTGCAGAGTCAGGACGACTCATCCAGCCGTTTGTTCTCGGTAATGACTCCGTTAGCAGGAATTAACCTGAGTCCAAATTAATCACTATCATTTTTAATTATAGACGCTTTGCTGCTGTCGACTCTCTGTGAGTCTCAAGCTCATACTTTCTTACGGTTTGAGACGAGTCAGTCGGACAAAGAGATAAGCAGCGAAAAATTCAGTTTGTGCAGAATTCAGTTTGTGTAAGCGGAGAGTCCATAAATAACACTTACATAATGTAAATACTTGTCATGCAGAGCGTCGCTTCGTCCTCTCTGGCACAAAGTGATCTCATCGGAGAGGAAGCTGCAAATCTCAGGCTGCTCTGACCCATCGCTGGTGTGTGTTCTCCGCTGTGTTTCAGTGTGTGTGTGTGAGTGTCTGTGAGTGTGTGTCCTACAGGTCAAACTGACCAGTATGTACTCGGTGTGTCCACTCTGTGCAGATGTGCGTCTGTGTTTGTGTATCTCTCTTTAACGAAGCCTGATTTCCTGCCGCCGAGTCAAAGCGAAACGGAGCAATGAGAGAAACAGGACTAAGGCTCTGGACGACACGTTCCATAAACATGCTACAGAGAAAAACCGAAAACAAGAAGGAAGTTTTAAGGCCGATGTTAAAAATGGAACATTAACAAACTTATGATTACACAAGAAAAATATTAGAAAAATGCTTTACAAACATTTTGTCAACATCAGGTTGACAGCAGGATACGATTGCTGTTACCATGGAGGAGGCGGGGTGTATGACCTGTACTGCAGCCAGCCACCAGGGGGCGACTGTGATGTTTTGTGTCTCTCTCCGTGGCAGTGAACAGTCGAATCCAGCTTCTACTTATTTTATTACTTATTCCAGGACAAACTAATCGTTCTAATCGTACCGAGGTTATTTAGTGATTATAAAATAACTCTTCAGTGGACGGAGTAAAGAGCTCAGGTGCACGAATCAGTCACAAGGACGTGATTACCGTGTGTCCCTGGAAACGCAGAAGGACTCATAATGAGCTCATAATGTTTCCTCAGAACTTTCTCCCTCTCGGAAGTTAATCATTTCACCCTGTGTTGAAATGTCAGACTCAGTTGGTCTCTCCTCAAACTGCAGCCCCGTGACTTCGGAGCTCTTTCACCCTTTAATGAATTAGCGTTTACACGTGGTTCAGTTCGGTGAGGAGACTTCATCTTCCTCATGTGTCGTATCTTTGCGTCATCGTCGCTTTTACATCTTTTTCAAGTTGTGGACTACAGGATACAATGTGTTTCAATCTCAAGTAAAATCAAACTGACGTTATTTATGTGAATGAGACAGAAACTGACGATTGAATCTCCGGACGGATGAACGATAAACTGACGACCAAATCAAGAACATCAGCTGCATGTGTAGAGAGTCGTGTTGTGTCTGAACCTTCTGCGTCTCAAGGAGGACTGAACGACATGAACACAGAGTACAGACAGAAGACTTTGTCCATTTCTCTTTCTCTATCTGAAAATGTGAAATAATATTTCTGTGTGTCTCAAAGTGTTCCATGACATTTAAAAAGGTAGAAATATTACTTCACATTATATTACATTGTGTTTTTTCAGTTTGGAGAGCTGATGAGGTTCTCGTCGTTGTCACACTGCCTTGCTCTTCGACTTTACCATGGTAACAGCAGATCCAGCAAGAAGAAGGGAAGCAGCCTTGACTGGTTTCTATTGTTCACAGAATCTGATTCATCAGTGAAGATTCACAGGATGAACTGAATCCACTTGTTTGTACTTTGGTGATACTACTAAGTTTAATATCACAGGTTTAAGTTCTAGTACTGATACGAGAGCTTTAAATCAGCTAATAAGAGTTTACATGTGCGTATCTGTTTATTAATTATAATTTAAGTTCAAGGACGCCACTTTAAAATGACTTTTTCGTGGATTTAATGTTTAGTTGAGTTATTCGATGCGGGTCTGAAGCAGTTTTTAAAGCTTCAGGCACGTTTCCTTTCAGCCCCTGGTAACATTTTACATTCTCCTGTTGTTGTTGTGAACGAGTCCTTGACAATCTCCTGCTACTTCTTCAAATGAGAAACACAAACTCATTTCATGTCTAAAAACAAACGAGAGAAATCAGCTGCTCAAACAAACCCGTCAGTATTTGCTCTGAATGTTCGCTGCTTGTTTTCACAGCTTTATATGAACAGAGGATTTACTGAGTTGATGTTTGTCGTCTGGACTCAAACTCAGCAGTCGTCCATTCAAATGTAATTCTGACTTGAGTACTTGATATTTGCATACTAGTTGAAAATCCATTATTTAAATCACTGAGTGAATACGCACATACATGGTTGAGATGTGCAGGTGGAAACATTTGACGTCTTTTAGCTTTTAGATTTAATGGTTGGATTTTGGAGCCTTTTCTGTTGCTTTCAATGGAGGAAAAACAAATGAATGTGCTTAAAGCCTCGAGTTATTTTATCCGTCACTAATGAGGCCGTAAATAAATGAATTCAAGTTTAGCCTCAGTTCAATGTATGTATGTGCGGCTCATGTGGAGTTAGTGTTGAAAAGGAAATTGTACATTTCAGTATGAAGTGTGTGTTCTGACCCTCAGGGACCCTCAGCGTTAAGTGTTTAATTGATTTTACCTTGTGTTAATAGCCCTTAAATCTGCTGTTTTCTGCAGCAGGTCCATCTCACTCAATAAGGATTCAACACTTAAATTCAATATATATCTGAAAGATGTAATAAAAATAATAAAAATTCCACATCTAGTGGATTTAAACGTGGCTGTCGAGCCTTTGACGCATCAACTCTCTTCTAGTTTTCAGTCTATTCATTTCAAGGTTTCGATGCTTCCTAATCAAACACGACAGATACAGTTTCAAACCCCTTACTGCTCATTCATTTAACTTGTTTTATTTGATATTAAATATGATCTCAGAGAAACTGCAGAGCTTTGGAAACTAAGACACTGTAGGTGCTGCAGGACGTCTTTGTTCGCTCATCACATGTTGGTTGTATAACTTCGCTGCAGCAGAACAGAAAAAGCAACACGTAACCCTGAAACGTCAGGTTGGCATTTGTTCACTTTTGCAAAGAAAATTGTTCTTTGTTTTTTCTGTTTGTATAAATTGCCGACGCACACACTCTCTCCCGTCCACGAGCTGTTGTTTCTGTCTCTTCACCCTCACGGTTGAAAGGTGTCGTCTTTGTTAGTCCGCCTGGAAAACAGCTCGTTATCTGTGGCGCCAGGTGATTAATGGAATATAATATGGCAACTTATATAATTTGGAATATAACAGAAACTGATCAATTCTAAACTAAACCAGATTCATCACAACACAGCAGGTGTTCTCATGCATCAGCTCCACGCACACTGCAGTTTTCACTGTGATCCATCGATGTCTGTGTCTTTGTCTCTGAAGAGCTTGAACCTCGGAGTAGAAAAACTTCTCGTTTTCCTCCATGAACGGAGCTGAGAGGGGATTGAGAGATTAAAAAAGAAAAACCTTGAAACCTCTTCATTCTGAGACATGAATACGTTATGGTTTACGTTACCGGCTCAGGGACAGGATGGTATATCAAGTATTTATTTACGCACAGACATCGACTATGAAGCTGCGCTGATTATTATTATTAACAGTGAAACAAGTATGTTTACTGAACAAGTTCTCAAGATTTTCATTGGTTTTTGGCTCTAAAGTTTAAATTCTTCTAAACTAACTGACGAGCGCAGCGGAGGATTTAAGAAGCTTTATCAGTATTTTTCCTGAGTTGATTAAAAACAAACTCAAATTAAATCAGGGTTAATAT
Organism: Paralichthys olivaceus; assembly: GCF_024713975.1. Lineage (NCBI taxonomy): Eukaryota > Metazoa > Chordata > Actinopteri > Pleuronectiformes > Paralichthyidae > Paralichthys > Paralichthys olivaceus. Next base: position 19,202,918 of record NC_091109.1, read on the forward strand.
TTGTCGTATATATTTGACAACTGTTATTATTTGAGGCCATGCGTGCTTTAAGGTTGGTTGTTAAAAAAAAAAAAAAAAATACACCCACTAGAGGGTGAACGAGGTTTAGTGACGTTGTAAATCAAGTGACAATAATTTTCTCAGAGACTTCTACAGAAACGTACTTGTTTTAAAACCAGTGGAGTCGCCCTCTGTTGGTCGTTGGTAAGTTTGCAAGTAGGTTATGAAGAAAACTGAATATTTAGTAAATAACAGCAGAATTCATGGTTGATTTAAAATTACGTTCTAGTTATCTATCTATTTATCCATCCATCCATCTATCTATCTATCTATCTATTTATCCATCCATCCATCTATCTATCTATATATATGTATCTATATATATCAAACCCTGTGATGTTCTTCAAATAAATTAATTCTTGTGCATCAAGCCGAACTGTGCTCCTCCTCCAAGCTTATCATGCAGCTGATAGGGCGAACGACTAGAAAGGAGAGTGTCAGAGAGAGAGAGAGAGTGTGTGTGTGTGTGTGTGTGGTATAACAGAGAGAGAGCGAGAGCGGGGGGGGGGGGAGTCCACAGTAGTTTGTAAAGTGATGATCTGCCTGCGTTCACACAGCTGCTGCTGAGCTCTGCTCTCTCTGCCGCTCATCGTTAATTAAACCCGTGTTCCACTTCCTCCGTCACCTTCTCTACGTTCTGCTTCGCTCTGCTCCGTTCGTCAGGACTCTTCAGAGAACGTTCTCACTTCGCAGTCTGTGAGAGCGGAGAGGAGAGCGGGGGGGGGGGGGAGGACGGATCATCCTTGGCTGAGAGAAACACCAGCGGCAGGTGTTTGGAGGAAATAGTTTCTCTGCATGGGAAGAAGAAAAAGGAAAGATTCTTTCTTTCTCTTTGAGGACATGTTGACGTCCTCACAATGAGGACGATTGACAGCCGTACTCACTGAGACCAGATGGAAAACTAAGGACAGAGAACAGGAGACATTATGAACGCTACAGAACATCCTGGACTGATCCAAGGCTTCCACAACCGGAGCCAGACCACGCCGTCACCGAACGAGGACTTTTCCGCCCAGGACAAGGACTCGTCAGCAGGATGCTACGAGCAGCTGCTGATCTCCACCGAGGTCTTCCTCACTCTGGGCATCGTCAGCCTGCTGGAGAACATCCTGGTGGTCGCTGCCATAATCAAGAACAAGAACCTTCACTCGCCGATGTACTTCTTCATCTGCAGCCTTGCCGTTGCTGACATGCTCGTCAGCGTCTCCAACGCCTCTGAGACCATCGTCATCGCGCTCATCAACGGAGGAAACCTGACCATCCCCGTCACGTTGATTAAAAGCATGGACAACGTGTTTGACTCTATGATCTGCAGCTCCCTGCTGGCGTCCATCTGCAGCCTGCTCGCCATCGCAGTCGACCGCTACATCACCATCTTCTACGCGCTGCGATACCACAACATCGTCACGCTGCGGCGGGCGATGCTGGTCATCAGCAGCATCTGGACGTGCTGCATCGTGTCGGGCATCCTCTTCATCATCTACTCGGAGAGCACCACGGTGCTCATCTGCCTCATCACCATGTTCTTCACCATGCTGGTGCTCATGGTGTCGCTGTACGTGCACATGTTCCTGCTGGCGCGCTTGCACATGAAGCGCATCGCGGCGCTGCCGGGCAACGCGCCCATCCAACAGCGAGCCAACATGAAGGGCGCCATCACCCTCACCATCCTCCTCGGGGTGTTCGTGGTGTGCTGGGCGCCGTTTTTCCTCCACCTCATCCTCATGATCACGTGCCCGAGGAACCCGTACTGCACCTGCTTCATGTCCCACTTCAACATGTACCTCATCCTCATCATGTGCAACTCCGTCATCGACCCCATCATCTACGCCTTCCGCAGCCAGGAAATGAGGAAAACCTTCAAGGAGATTTTCTGCTGCTCAAACGCTCTGCTGTGTGTGTGAGACGTCAGCAGAGCGACGGCCTTGACGGCAACGATCTGCAGTTTAAATGCCAGTCGGCCAACGAGGACTTTGATGTTTCGAGCTGCTCTCACAGTCGCTGTAAATGATTGATGATTGCAGCGTTTGCCTGTGGCGCCGTGAGTCAGGGTTCCGAGGGGGGAAGGTTTACAAACAGCTTCTGACCTGGAGCGTCGCTCTGCAGGCGAACGCTGCGACTGCTCTGCTGCTCTCAAGTGCAATTTGAAGTAAATGTGACCAACATGTGTTCAAACCATCAAACAAACTGTTGTTTCATGACGTCATCATTCATCCGACTGATTCTTTCTACTTTCACGTGTTCAAATCTATCGCGGTCATCTTGAAGAAAAGTACGGACGACGGTACTTCAATGCCACAGCGGAGATGACAAACTACCTCCATGCTGCAGAGTAATCCTCCTCATCACAGGAACCACGAGAGTGAGCACTTTATTAGGAACACCGCACTCGTATTGATTCAGCCAGGTCAGGAACTGTCCTCATGACGCTCCGCTCCATGTTGATGTGACATTTCTGCAGATTTCAGTCACGCCGCCGGTTTCCTGTTTGACCGGGTCACAGAGAGGTCAGATGTGTTGGATATGAATGGAGGCAACTTTCCGAGCGTTGATGCGAAGATGGTAAACTGTGACAGGATCAGGAACAACATTCACACACACACGTTCAAACAATGAGTTGGTATCAAATGGAACAAATATGGCCAAGAAATCCTCCCTGCACCATCACACCATCAGATTCCGAGCTCCTGCCACCTCAGGTGTCCGTCACGGAACCTGACGTGGTCACTGCTGTCGTAGAACCGTTCCACATCTGGTTCAGACGTGTTGCAGCTGGAGTCATCGCAGCTTTTCTGTCTTCTCCACCCGACCCACTGTTTCTCCATCGCGTCTCCGTCCCCTGACGTTCTGAGTGAGTTTCCCGCTCTGATGCCAACATGAACTGAAGCTGCAGGACTTTAAGCTTTGCACTGCTGCCGCCTGATTGGCTGATTGGATCATTAAGGAGTTCCTCACAAAGTTCTGGTGTATATAAAGTGTAAATTCCTTTTTGTTCACAATGAATGTATTTATTTATCATATATTTATGTATGTCCCTCTAAGATCTCAATCATGAACTAAGAAGCTTCTCAAAGGGTATTTTTGATGGTATTTTACCAAAATACGTGTAAATATGTCAACTTATAAATGATGCACAGGGGAAATAAGTCTATTTTGCAGAGAAGAGGTGTCAGGTGGGATTTTTAAAGCTGCTCCAAAAGGATGAAAGCACAAAGAAAAGATTTAGGTTGTGATGTTAGATTTAAAAAGTGACAACATATGTGTTATTTGCCTGTTTGCTGCTATTTGCCTGTTATCACACAGGAAGTGTTCATGGACAGTTGTCCCAAATGCAGGGTTGTACAATTGTAAAATCAGAACAACAATGAGGGTATCCATTATTATTGTTATTATAAATGTGAATGTGCAGAACAGAAGATTCAGAGAATGATCTTAAAATGTGAAAAATGTGGCGTTTTGTGTTGATCAGGCACAAAACACGTCAACATGTTTCTGGTTTACGTGTTTTTGCAGATCCTCACCTGTTTTCTTTTTTTTTTTTCCCGCAGTTGAACAGTTTCAATTTAACGTATCGTAAGATTTCCTGTGTAAAAACTGATGAAACGTCCGTTGTGACTCATTTGATTTCCAATCGAAGCTCTTGTGAATTTGTGCATCGTGTACACGTTTGTGTGAATCTGCACACGTGGGCTGCGTCTCACTCTCAGCATGTAAATGTGATTTTACAGAGATCTATTTTTCCTCACGTAACAGGACGGGTTCGACCGAGTGTATTTTTATGTACGTGCTGTGTGACCTGTTGCTTTTTATCCTTGCCTTAAATTTATTGCACTGTGATGTAAAGAGCGAGTATAATCCTCTGTGACGGTGTTTCACAAACTGATCTTCAGTTTTTCTATTTGAGTAAATGCTATTTTCAACATTGCCTTATTTATTTATGCCTTTTTAAACTTGAAGTGCTCATGAAATGCACAAGAAAAACAAACGAACACGGGCGCCCCGCTGTTTTCTGTTCACAAGCTTCGCCTGGAGTTTGAGTCATATGTTGCTTGATGACTGCATCCTCTGTAAACTGTGCTGCAAAGTGACTTCAATAAACCTGAACCGGTCTCAGCTCAGTCCTGTTTGTCAGCGTTCCTCTGGGCCGCAGACTTTAACCTTTGCTCAAACCCCAAGCTGTTGACTTTTCACCATTTCAGACGTGAAAAACAGCCTCAGGCTCAAAAACAAATGAACAGATATCACAGTAAAATACAATTATACGTGTCTTCTAATGCGTCACCATACATATTTCATTTTACATAAACCTGAACAGAATGTTAGCGGCTGAAAATCTTTCCTGAGGTGAGAAACAGGATGAAATAAACAGCCACAGGGGCTTTTTTCATTCATGGTGAATAATTTAAACTGGAGTAAACAAATAGATTTATAAGTCTGGAAAATGACTCGTGTGTGGTTCAGGTTTCAACACTTGTTCAATACAGCTTTGGGGGCATCACTGCGACCAATGGAGTCTAATTTATTGCAAAGTTAATTAGATCCTCATGGACGTTTTAGGCTGTAATGAAGTTTTAAACTGAAGCTGAGAAACATCGGGGATGTCTCGAGGTCACTGGTGAGGGAGCATCTGTTTTAATCAAATCTACACAAGCTGCAACAGAGAGGCAGAAACGTCAAGGAAAGAATTTCAATTAAGAAAAACGACGTAGATTCAGTGCTTCTTATCTATCGCTGCAGATAATGATATCCAGAGAAGCTTTCAGGGGCTGAAGGCTGTGGGATAAATCTCATTTGACATTCCAAACATGAAAATAAAGGATTTGAAGATAGATGAGAAATCTTGCAGTTAAAGTGAAAGGCTGAGCAAATATTATTATACCTGAGTGAGTTCATCGAAAACTAAAACCAGTAGTGAGTGGGAGTTTCTCTGGAGGCGTGCAAAAGGTCAAACAATCAAAATGATGTTATTAAATTCAATTAAGCTTTTATATTTAAAAAATGCCAAAAACTTAAATTAAGAAAAGGGAGGGAAAGAAAATCTGAAAAATGAAATCCAGTTTGAAAGGTTTCTACATAATATTTGATTCAAATCTATGCAAACGTTTGTATTTGAGTTACTTTCTTCAGAAACACAGTCGCTCGATCCCCGATAATGTGTGTGGGAGAAACACTTTCAGGAGAGCTGCAGTTTGGAAGGAAAACTCAGATACAAAATAATGTTTTCAGTGATAAAAATACAAATAAATTCTATCAAAACATAATGGAAGGTTTTAAAACTCAGTTCCAGTCATTTGAAAGCCTGAAACTAGTCTGTTATTTCCTCTCATAATAGAGCTGGACAGTGATTGTTGCGTAACGCAGAGGCTGACACGACGTCTTGTACATTCACCACCGGTTCATTCATCTCAGCTTGACAGTTTCCATTTGGCTCCAGTGGCATCAGATCCTCCACTTGTTATTATTACCTGAGCACAATGGACCACAGAGTCAGGGGTTCCACTGAAATACTGACATTGAGTGATGTGAATGACGTTTTGTAAAAAAAAAAAAAAAATTAGAGTTGCAGCGGAGAGGCTCGATGTTGTTGTAGTTTTTCTTTTCAAGCTGATTGTTCGGATGTAAAAGAAAAACCTTGACGTTCAGAGGAGAGGACGGACAAAGTGTCGATGATTCATCGAGACCATATTTAACATCACCATTTTACAAAGAGCCTCTCTAACTGAACGTGGACGTTCTGCAGAAGGTCAGATGAGCTTCCAGTTCTTCTCTGCGGATACTTGACAACACAATGAGTTTTTCATGCGGGAGAATAGAAGAATGTGAGTAAGTTCAGTGGTAAAAAATAAAGAGATAATATAAATTGAAAATGTCCATATGTCTCACGAGTTGTCTCCACCACCTGAGCCTGATTCAGTCGGATCAGTTATTACGCATGTTTTTAGTTTGGTCCATGTCCCGTGTGCTAACATGGAGGAAGCAGGGTTTATGATCAATACTGCAGCCAGCCACCAGGGGGGGGATTGAGAAACTTTTGGCTTGACTTTTTGGGAGCAGTCATGTCGGCCATCTTTATAAAAAGCAGATGTTTGACACTCGTATTTATTCATATGTCACTTCAAGTTGTTCCAACTTGTCCATGTTGTTTAAATTCAGTCTCTTCGTCTTTTCATCCAGTTGAGTGACTTCCTGACTAAAGTTCCTCGAGGTTTACCGAGAACTCTTGGAAGTAAATCGACTCTGCGTCGTGTCAGTGATGCGTCGCTTCGTCTCGCTGCTCCTCGGACGGATGTTCAGCATCTTCACACCCGACTCCAGGATCCTAATAAGCTTCAGGTGAAGCTGCGGTATCACCGGCTCCAGCAGCGTCTCGACTCACCGCCTCCCGTGTATCATCCGCACGCTGGTTCCTCCACGCAGACGCCCGGGCGGCAGATAATTCAAGAGTTCTCTCCCCGAGCATCGTATCGTTCTTTACACTTGATTTACAACAAGGGAAAATTAGCTTCCCCTCCTCCTCTCCTCCTGTGTTCTCACAGTTTGTCGTTGCGTGCGGCCTTTCAGCGACAGCGTTCACTCTGAGTCGTGTTGGCTGCGTCCGGCCTCGTCAGTCCGGCCTCTGGGGAATTAGTAAATGTTGAATCTACTCTCGTCAGCTCCAGCCACGGAAACTAATCACTGAATTGACTTACAAGTCAGGCTCTCTTTGTTAAGTTCAAACTAATATTGAATAGTAAAACATGCGTGTGCTCTGCTCCTTGTTCTGAAACAGAAATGTGTCACGTTGAGATAATACTAGTACTCTAATTATAATATGATTATTATTATTATTTGTATCTGAGTCATTTGTTTTCTCCAAAACGCTCAGACAACTTATGAACTCATTGTGTAGCTGAAAATCATCATGTGGTGAATGTTGTGTGACTCTATTCATCCCCTGGGGTGTGTGAGGCTGTTTGAGTGGGTAACACGGTCACCATGACAACACGATGCCTGCCGAGGTGTCGTCAAATAGGACCTGCGAGTGGCCGGAGAGCTTGTTGTTCTCCTTTGAAATAAATAAGTGCTCCAGAAGCTCGTCCGCTGCCTCACTCAAGAGCGTCGGACAGGAAGAGACGACTTGAGACCGGAGGACATGAAAAATCAATTTTTACAAGAGCTGCTTGTTATGATCATAAAAAAGCTCAGTTTATCGCTGCACACAGGAGGAGTTCAGGTTTCACCAGGTCTCTGAAGACACAGGAACACGTCTGAAGACAAGTCAACACAATACACCACATGGGTGGAGATGCATATCACCCTGACGAGTCCTGGGGCCATTTAGGTTTGAAAAGTTTCGAACGTTTTTGGTTTTGCCTTCATTTTGAATTTGACGGGATGTATAAACATACCGGACCAAAAAACCTGAGAGGAAACATGACGTGATCTGATCTCTGTGTCGACTCCAGAAGATTTGATAAAATTCATCTGACCTCTAATCAGAACTCAAAATAATCAGAAGGAGAAAATCAGGTTGGAAACGGATCATCCTGAAGTGTGACACCAGCCCGTTAGTCCACATGCCGGACTTGTTTCTCACAGTAGTTTTAAACTGAGTTATGTGCCGGACTCTCTTGGTGAGTGAGATCTTCTCATGAAACCTCGTTCTTTAAAACTGCATTCACACACACGCCGTTGATTAGTCGACCCCATCACGGCCTCAAGCACGGATATAAACCTGTGCATGAAGGAGTTCGTACGAACGCACCGAAGAAAAGGAAACACGCTGAAGAAAGAGACGTCTTTACTTTTCCTGCAGCTCCGGTATCAAACCCACTCTTTAATTTTCTCGTTTCTCTCGAACCAAAACATTGATTTTTTCTCGAGAAGAAGAAAAGTATTGATCGTAGGAAACCCCGAGACTCTGAGTCTGGTTCTCTGCTCATCAGTCACAGGTCACAGCTCTATCATCACTTCAGCACAGAGCTGCTGTGAGAGCTGCAGCCGCCTGGACATTATTAAGACACCACGTCTCACAGTCTCACAGAAGACGCTTTGTTTGATTCCTGTGTCAACTCGATATATTTTTTATTTATCGCCAACACTGTCTGACCACTTGTTTTCTCTATTAATTACATTTTTCTTTGTGATATGGCTCAGTGTGTCTTACATCCGACATGTTGGTCTTGTTCCATGTCCACGTTATTGAATTCTGCAGAGGAAGATAAGATGAGATAAGATAAGATAAAAGAGGCCTCGGTACAACAATAACTAACACTTAAGTCTGAAGAAATATAAAATACTATGTGAAAAAAATGTGCGATTTTCCGAAATAATAAGTAAAACAAATAAAACAGAATGCTTTAAAAAAGGAGGATAAATAAAGTTTGTTTTAGTTTTTGTAAGATTGCAAATGATTCTTATACAGTTGATATGAGACATTATGTTGAAATGTATAATTATTAGTATTATTATATCATTTTACATTTACCCCAAAGGCTCAGATTGATTTTGAAGACTCTCACTTGTGTAAAGGATATTTACCACATTCTTCAATATTGAACTGATTCAAGCAGAAACGTAGGAACTGGAGACTTTGATGATAACAACATGATGAGCCGTCTGAAAAGTAGCTGCTCTTTGGTCGTAGAATCTCATTGTCTTTCCAAGTGGACAAGACGTCCATGTCCACATGTGTCGTGTTAGAAACCTCATCAACGCGCTCACCTGCTCGCTGCGACACTTTCCTGCTGAATTCTCAATTTATTTATTTAGCTGTGAACCCGGCTGAGCTTCTCATAGATGCACGGCTGCACTGCTCAGTCTGGGGAACGGTGCAGAGGAGAGAGAGACGTCCGGCCTGGAGGTCACGAGGCTCGAGAACCTGCCTCGCCCTCCTGACAGGAGCTGACACGCTCAGTCTCCTGATGCCGTGTGTGAAATACTGATCACCACCGGGGTCTGTGTGAGTAGCTGCTGTTCAGTATTCATGTGTTCTGGCTCAACTCGGTGTTTAGAGAGAGAGAGAGAAAGAGAGAGAGAGGCTGCGACAACCACTAAAGATTAGCACGGAAATTAATAATAAATTCTCCAAGAATTGATTTATGATGCAAGCGACGGCGTCTTTGTTTTTTAAATTAACAACGTCTTCAATCAAACGTCATCACGAGCCCGTGAAGACACTCGATCATTTTTTATCAAACTCTGAGGCCGACGACCACAGACTCAGGGACAGACGGAGACGTCCAGGACGACATAGCAATCATTTTATTAAAGCAGAGAGATTCTGCTGTAGAAGTGTAATTTATGTGTTTTTTCCATGAACAACTCTCTCGGTCATTTCAATCACTTTACTTTGCACAAAAGACATTTGACGTTTACGTTTAGCATTTCGAATGATTAAATACATGACATTGGCATTCTGGGTCACTGCAGAACATTAGTTTTAACAATAATTACATTATTTTACATCAATTTGTCTCTAATGTTGGAAAAAGGGGAATTTTTTTTTACCCTTTAAAAAAGCTTAACACGTAAAACCTGAGCAGGATGATGAATAGTTTTCAAAAGACGGCTCTTATCATGAATGAATTCAAAGAATATATTAAAGAATGGGACAATAACATGAGCCGAGGCTGCTGCGTATCATTAAGAGCTTTTTCTATATCTACCTCTCGTGTAGGAGGTCGGTAGGTTTGGGTGTTATTCGGGTGTTTTACGACACTGGAATGAAAATCAAATTCCAGTTGTTGTGCTTGTTGTGTTCCTCGCTTCACGTCCCGGTGTGGGATCCTTTCCGGAAACTGGTGAATCTTGCAGAAAATAAACTCCTGGATCCGCTTCTGGATCGGGTTAACGCACCAGAATCCCCTGGGTTCACATGGCCCGGCGGTTTTTGTGTAATGCTGCTGACTAACAAACCAACACGAAAACAGATGACTCTCAGTCAAGAGGTAATTGGTGCCACAGGAGTGAGGAGAACGTTAAATCAGAAACCTTCTCCCGGTCTGTTGCTCCGCTTCCCCTCACTCCGCTCTCACGGTGTTTTCTAATGCTGCAGCCAGCTGAGAAAATAATGGACCATTATTATTGTTGCTATGACAACAGAGGCCGCTGGTTCGATCCCGCAGGTCACGACCTACATGGTTAGTTTGTTGGAGTTTTTATGGTTTTATGATTCAAATCAGTTTCAATTCAACACTCGGGCCTTTCAGCAGTGTGAACTTTTGAGTTTAGGCTCACTGAGATTTGAAAAAACTCGTTCCCGAGTCATGAAGCTGTGAAGTTTTTTAAGTGTTGACAGAGAAGACTGAACTTTAAATCCCTCATTAACATGAAGGCAACTGAGACAGTGCTGGTTTTAACCACAGACTTCGTAAAGGGCCTGAAAGTGAAGCCGAAGCGCTCAGATCCGGTGAGTTTGGGTTTCATTTGTTCCCCTGATGCTATAAAAACATGTGGGACGTGACCTGACGTCGGTTCGGTTTCTCAGCAGCATTTTGCAAAAACAGATTTGAACAGAAATGGGTGAAAAGACGGGACAGAGAAAGAGTCCATTAGATGGGACTGTATTCTTGTGTTTTCATGTGGACTGAGATTTTTTTTCTGCTCGTGTTAAGAAGAAAAACACATTTTCAGGAACGTGCATTGGTCCGCCTGTTGTTATAAATAAGAAACCTATTCATTAAAACCTGAATACGTGTTTGATTCAATCTTTATTAATAGAGTGACGCGCTCCTCTAGAAAAGATCTTTATACATAAGGAGAGTACACGCTCTGTTACAGTTATATAGAATTGAGGGTGTATGTAGAGCCTGAGATCTGAGGCTCAGTGTAAAACTATGGAGCCTGACTGCAGCGAGGATCCAGGAGGGAATATCTGAGCATTCACTGTTCATCTGTTCTCTAATGTGTTGGGCAAAGTGACGGCTCGTTTTTCTGCACAAAGGAGCAAACCTGAATATATTTTCGGATATAAAATATAAATGAGACGACTCTGAAAATCCATAGTTTTTTTGCATAATGGAGGAGCTTTTGCAGAATGCTGATGAGGCAGACCTTTAACAATCACATCCATCTCCGCATGTCTGCGCAGAGAAGAGCCAACGATCGGACGGCAGCTGCGAGATGATGCTTCACCTGGGGAAGTGAAGTGCAGGATGGTCAGAGCGCCGCTCAGATCCAGACTGAAATATCTCAACAACAGCCGGACGTGTCTTCATGTGGACGTCCCTCTGACTCTGATCTTTTCTCACTGTCTGGTTTTCTCCGTAATGTCTCCGTCAAAGCGGCCGCGGACTCTAAAGCAGCGAGACTCAGGTCCTCACTTCTCTTCTACTTTGACAACCAAAACATTTTCAGACGTTAAAACCTGAACTTTCACATATGAAGAACTGAGCAGCAGGAGATTCTGGAATCAGGTGAACAGTAGTAGTTGTTATTACAGTGTGAAGACTTCACCCTCAGCTCTCAGGAGGTCACAGGATGACCCTCGATACTCGTCCTCCTTCCGGAGCGTTGATGTAAGAGGCTTCATTCAGCCCCGCTGCGCCGCGGAGCGCCCGCCCTGTGGAATCCCTGCTGCTCATCAACAGTAAAGGTCGATGTGTCTCCGTCTCTAGGACAACACAGGAAGAAAACAACCTGACGAGGGGGCGGGCGGGGGGGGGGGGGGGGGGGGGGGGAGTGCTGAGGAGTCTCGATGGTGGAAGGAAGAAATTTAGTTACCACTTAGTTTGATTTCTCTCCGATGATCAGGAGCGACTCACCGAGAATCAATTCTTCTCAAATGTCAGTTTCGAATCCAAATGGGTTAAAGTGGTGTTGAACGAAATCTGCAGTCGCCAAGGAAACAGGTGAACGGATGAAATGAGTGACCCGATGTGAGAGCGAACAAAAGGTAAAAGTGGACATGTGGACCAAACACGTGGACCATAATGTCCCCTGATAACGTGACAAGCCCTTTACACGGTCTCCTCTGATTGAGGACGGAACACAGCAGTCAACTGTAACGTCTCGGTGTTGAAATGTGTCTTCACGCATCGTTCTGTTCTAAAATCCTCCATCTGGTCAATGTTTCATTTGTTTATTGAATCAAAAGTGAGAAACACTGACACGAAGATAAAGAACCAACAGACAAATTAAAGAAGTTGGGTTTTAATGTTTCCCGCGACAAAGTTCCCTGCACATTACAAAACTTCTCACAATTCACACTAAAGTTAAACAACATTAAACTCTTCTCGGCTCATGCAGGGAGTAATAGGTCTGATGGTAAATGTAGCGCAGCCTTTTCAGAAGCTCTAATGAGCCATTTACTCTCAACGTCACATCTCACCCTTTAGACTAATGTCCCTATTTACTCACGATAGAGTGAGGTGACATTTTTATTTATTCATTGTAATATTAGGGAGCTGGTCTCTCTCCAGACCTCTGCTCCACTTTAGATCCATTATCTCATTTCATCAAGTGTTTGCGTCGATGTCAAACTCCCGCTAACGCGTTTCAGTTTAAAATGAGAACCTGGTTTTTTTATGTGGTTCAGCTGGAGAGGGAAAGTTATTTATCGACATTGGAAATTCAAATAATCGTAACCTCTTGTCGGATTACGATCCTCTTCTAGTGTTTTCTTCTTCAGCGACTTGTGCCGCTCTCTGAGGTGCAGTGAGAAGCTTCGGTAAAGTAAAGTGAGTGAACCGCGAGCTGAACACTTTGTTATTATTCTACCCTCCGAATCCTGTTTCTGCCATTTGTCTGTGTTTGAATCACTGTGTTTGCTGTTGTTTGTTGCGACGAGCATTTCAACCCGACAAGAATGAAGAGTCGACCTTGTCTCTCAAATCCTTTACTTCTGTCCTCAATCAGTTGTTGGTCTTCAGTCCTCTCACGTGTCTGTGGTCACATGTTGTTCTGCTCCTGTGAAGAACGTTTGTGGACATTTCCTCGTCTTCGTTGGTTTTGTCCCTCCGCACTAACACGGACAGACACATGAAGAAGTCGTGTTTTACAACATCTCTCACTCAGTTTGCTCGACACGCACTCGGTCGTGACTTTCACAGATTTGAGTCTGCCGCCCTGTTGATGGATGCACACTGACAGCGTGATGAGAATGAGTCCTGACACTGGGTCTGGAAAATGTGGGGGGGGGGGGGGGGTTATTTTAGGAATGGAACTTTACAAAATTCATATTGCTCAACAAGCAATCAGGATGACGGCACATGGCGAAGATTCACACTTCAAACTGCATTAAAGATTTTTGCATAATCGCTCAGATGTGTGTATAATTTTCCGGAGCCCATTTTGTCTGACTTTCTTTTCCTCGCAATTTTTTTTTGAGTGTGTGAGTCCAGCTGAGATCGTCCCGTCCGGACGGATTCAGGCGGCTGATTGAGGCGCTGGCGAGAGAGGCAAAGAAAATGTTGAAATTAAAACGGATAAAAAAAAAGTCTGAATACGTCACAGATTCCAATCAGCTTCACCGCTCTCACCTAAAAGCTCCGGCTTCTTTAGAAATGCATTTCTAAAAATCTTACAAAAGACAGTGACAGAAGAGAGCGATTCATGAAAGTCATGGTCAGAAGTGATCAGAGGCTGGAGGCTTTAGAACTGAAGCAGCTTGTTCATTAAATTTCTCTTTTCAGACGTAGGAGAACTTGTAAAACAAGAAGCGGAGGCCGACGCTGCCGCCCAGTGGAGATATCTTAAGTGATAAATGAAAAACAATTCGACCTTTGACACGATCACATCAATGGGTCGTTTGAGGATCTTTAAGATTTCTCTGATACCTGGTGGAAGGATGGAACATTGGAACTTTAATATTGTGAGATACTTGTTTTTATTGATTAATAAAAGATAATTCATGGATCTCGATGGAAAATATCCGACGTATGCGGTGAACTGATGTGTCCGAGTGTGACGGTGGTTTGGAGCAAAGATTTTCAAACCTTTAACGACCATGAATCTGAGATGATGTGGATTCAGCAGGAGACGCAACAGTTTATTTGATTCTTCAATATTTTGAGATCTACGTCCAAATGAATATAATCTGGTGAAGAATCTCAGGGACAGTCCGGAGGTGTTCAGTCTATCTAATGTCACTTTGAATCACAGTTACTCAAACACTGCTGAACCTGTTTACATGGTATTTGTTGTGAGGCTGGGGCGGAGGGAAAAACACGTTCCATTCTCAAAGCAATCTTTTCTCAAATGGCGACTTTACGGAGGTTCATTTCACTCCCAGTTTGATTTCGTCTCCTGCAGGTGATTCCAGTATCTGTATCGTCTGTGGAGTTCCGTTCTGAACTGTACCCACTTGATGTTGGAGGAAACACAGAATACTAAAGAAACTTTATTTTAAAGAAAACTGATTGTTATGTTTCAACCTCCAGCTCAAGTCGTCCATTTGTCCGGATTCTGTTCCGCGTCCATTCTCGCAACTTAAAAAAAAAACTTTTCAGAGCTTGTTCGTTAGGAGTCTGTCACCGTTTCACTTTGAGTTCGGCCTTGTTGCTCATTTCGAATGGAGCAGCCACTGTGATTTGATGGAGCTCTTACTGCTCTTTAGGAAGGTGGATGTGTTATTCTGCACTCGGACTGCAGCTGTATGATGACGATTAGACCGGTTCTACAGAAGCCGTTCATTAACTCTCAGTCTGGATCCAGGATCAGTAACGAGTCGCTGCTGGAGCCTGCGACAGAGCCTGGGTCTGCTCCGCTCCAGCGGCCGGTCACTCAGCTTTAAATAAACCTTATTACTTTCATTTCCACCGACTTCACTGCTCAGCCTGCTGGAAGCTCCTGCTTACAAAGTCCAGACCCACAAGCCTCAGAGTGGATGTGAGCTGGATGTTAATGTGTACGAACGTGTGCAGCGGACGTGACGGCTCATCAAGACCATGACATGTCACTTCAACTAACAGAACACGGCCCTGCAATTAATATTATATAAGATATTTGAATGCATGACCAGTGTACGAAGTGGTGCGTTTGTTAATTGGTGCAGCTGCCGTGCACAATGTTTTCTGTTGTCCTGATTACATGCGAGATGCGTGTTCATCATCTCCATCTGGTTCTGAATAAACGACACAGAGGAGGTTTATTCTGCAGCCGTCGGTACGTGATGTGTTGAATCACATATACACAGGAGGTTGTTTTATGGTCGTGGTTATAAACAGTATGTTTGACGATAAAGTCATGGAGCATTCTGCCTGAGAGCAGGAGCCAAGCTCCACCGACACTTCACATGATAGAAGCCTTGTAATTCAATTATAATCTGTGTTTATATAAATGGGTTATTCATCTTCATCCTTGGAGCACAGAGCTGAAGTCCTTGTTCGGTTTGAATGATGTGTTTTCATGTTCCATAGAACCTCATGTAAAGCATCAACTCAGAGCGACGTTCAGAACCCAGGTTTAATGAAACTCCGCAGGAGACAGATTCTGTTTCGTGAATGAGATTGAGATTCGTTTCTCGTTCTGTTGTCGTGTCAAGGATTCGAGAAACAAACCTTTTAGTGAAATACAAAAACCAATTTCTGTTCATTTCTTTTGGCTGATAAATATGAAAAACCTTTTGTTTGTTTGGAGTCCACGTCCATTTTTATAAAGAGTCTGTGTTCGGAGCAGATAATTGATCAGAGGGTCTGAGGATAAGACACGTTCAAATCTTTAAGTCAGGAGTGAATCTGTCCCGATGAGACCTGAGGCTCAAACACAACTTCACCTGCTCAACAAACTGTGGGGCTGGAAATGATCTCTGCATGTGTGTTTGTATATAAATGTTTGACATGATATCAGTTGGTCCTGAATCTGCCTCTGAATGATCAACTCTCCCAGGTTCAGGGCACAAATCCAGGCTCTGATCCGCTCGGCTGCTGCCGCCTCTGTGAGGAGGACGGTTCTTACAGCAGCAGATTTGTCAAAGATTTGAAACAGCTGACTGGACACATTAAGGAAACACTTCACTAAAGTCCTGAGAGCTTAGGCCGCTCATGAATTACAAAGTGCAGCTCACAACTGTGGCAACAAGCAGCTTATTTAGGAGAGACTTCATTTGACAAATGAACAAAATGTTATTTCCGTGCACGGCGACGTGATGAGAAGTAAATGGTTTCCAGCGTTAACAGTTGATCCCAATTTACATCTCAGCCCAGTTTGTCAGCGACTTGAGGCTCTTTCACTCCTCAGGCTCTTTCACTCCTCAGGCTCTTTCACTCCTTGTTTGGTTCAGAGCTTGAGACTTTTCAGTTTAGTCTGAACCTAAATATCTGCTGTGAAATGTTCCTCAGACCGCGGTCGCTTAGAAAAGCCGCCCATCCATTCACCAAACAGCATCTGTATTCTGCAGATATAGAAGAAAAGGAAACGTTCACCTCTTGAGCTCCACATCTGGAGTTTGCTCTGTAATCTGACAGATTGCGAGGGCGTCATCACGCCGCCCCCTCGCTCGGCCAACTGGGATCGAACAGTATTAAACTGGTACCTGTGTCCTGTCTGGATCTGCTCTGATGTGAGTGGTTCAACCACTGACAAATTTCTTACAGCGCCACAAAAATATCTTGACTAAGATTGACGAGGTGCAGGAAATAAGGTGCTCAACATGAGACTCTCGGGTGACTCCGGTGTGGGAGCGTCACTTTACAGGGAATCAATCAGACGGGCCCGTCCTCTTACTCTCGACTACACACTGTGATTAGAAAGCACATTTCCATTTCATTTTCTTTGAGTGGCTCTGGAAGCCCTCAAAGAAAATAACGTCTCATACCGAGCTCCGGTAAAGAATATAAACACACCTGCGTTCACACATTCAGCAAGAAAACACATTAGTATTCACAATAAGTACAAAGATGAGTAGCAACAGACTGAAACCTCACCTGTAAGAACATAAAGTTTTATAAATCAGTTAGTATTTGAGATTATCTGAGATTAATCATTGGGTTTTAAAGAGATTTTTAGCGTGAACTTAAAATAGATTTGTATTTATTCCGATTGTTGTAATATTACTGACATTATTATTTCACAATAACCACATTGTGTTGAAGTAAACAAGACGAGGACGGATGACAACATGAATTCCTTATTTTATTTCCTACGCTGGGATTTAAAACAGCTGCTGATGCGTTCTTTGTTTTTTCTCCTTCTCTTTATTCGGTTAGTGTGAAATATATTTCTTTGCGCCTCCTGTTGTTTCAGCGTCTCACGGCTGAAAAACAGTCCTTGGTTGACGACTGATTGAGAATCCTGCACATTTTACATTTTAAAACCAAAGCAACAACATTATAAGACAAACCTTCAAACCCTCTGATCTCGAGCTTATTGTGCAGGTTGCATTTAGCTGCAGGATGTTTGATCAACTTAAAACGTAATCACGCACCAAACATTAGCATCAGCGAGGTCGTCGGTACCTGAGCCGAGAACAAGTAAACTCGCTGGCCCGTGTTTTTCTGTGAAATATATTTCCTCTTCCCAGCACTCTAATATAAATGATGAAACTGTGCTCCGGTCTCTGCATGTTACTTTTGAAATGATGTGTTTCCATGTGTGTGCATGCACTGCACTTCACAGCGAGCGAGAGGACGCTGCTAAACTAATAAAGAGCATAATGTCATTTTCTTCAGATGCAACATTTTTTTTTATCCTTTCATCATTTTTTTAATATATTTCAGTAATCAGAAATGTTTTTTTTTCTCTTCAACAACAAATCATGTTTTTCCAATCATGGTTATGGTCAGAACGCTTTTACTAACTCAGTGACTCCCGGTAGTTTTCTGAAAATAAGACATTCACACATTAGACACTTCTGTCCTTGCGCCTCCACATCTGGACTGATTCTGACTGTCAACCACATTTTCTGTCCCAGAGTCCAGATGTGGAAGCTTGACGGAGGTATGTGCATACTACGGGTATAGATACACACTCTATCTAGCTCTACGCAGCAAAACAAATATATTTTCTAAAAATGTCTGAACCATCCTTTCAATTCCATAAACGTATGTACTTGTATATATGTCACAGGTTTTCTGGTTAATTCTGCAAAAAGCCTCGGGCGGCCGACAGTTACTCTCCCTGGAAAACACATTAAGCTTTTCCTCCCGGCTGTGTGAGGGAGACTAAGTGTTTCTCTGCGCGCTTTGACCGGAACATGGGCATCAAAGCCCGGACAAATTATCACAAACATCATGCATGTAAGTTGGAAACATCATTACTCGGGAGCAGTAAAAGCGAGGACCTGAGTTTGGCGTTTTCTCCGAGGTCAGACCCTTTCTCCCCGATTAGTTTACAATGATGAACCATGTTGGATCAAAACAGAACCAGAACGCTGCAGAGAAGAGCTCCTGAGTTTTATTGGACCTTGAACACAAAAAAAAAAAAAAAAAAAAAAAAAAAAAAAAAGCTATTACAGCAAGTAAAACTCATCATTTATCAAAAACTTGAGAGAAGTTTGTGTATCTGTGGAAACTCGGGTCATTAGAGTCGTGCTGTCGTCTGGTTTTCTGTCACTGTGGTTCATGTTAATACTCAGATAATCATCCTATACACTGTGTGGCTGCTGCATCTTTCATTTGCTGTGAAATCAGCATGATTTCACACAAAAACTGTTGTATGACCCGTAGAGCTCATGCTAAGCTGTTGATGAGCTCGTATACCTCTTGTATTTGGATTTTGCATTTAAATGATGCCTTACAGAGGAGATCTGTGCTTCTCTGCTGAAAACAGAAAACTTTCTACAGAATAAATCCGATTTGATTAGTTGTTTATTCGATTTGCAAAAGGGGGGGGGGGTTGTTTTGACCTCTGTCTCTCTCTCTCGGTTGGTTTGTTTGGTTGTAAGAAAGATTACATGATCAGGGAAGAGCCTGTTAGATGTTGTGGCTCAAGATCAGGATTTAACTTTGTCAGATTTATTTTTTAAAACGTTTTTGTTGAGAGACTAATTAATGGATCTTGATGAAAACATATCAGAATTCAAAATTTCATGGGTATTGGTTCTGTAGCTTGTGTGTAATCCTGCTAAATAACAAACAAACGCCTTTGAGAGAAGAATAGATGATTAAAAACCTATTTACACTCTGACATGTGAAGTTAATTTGACATTGATTGTAAATGAGTTGAGGTCAATCAGATATTAACATTCAAACCCATTGATTGAATCCTCCTGGGGTGTGCCACGCATGTAAATATTCAACGGTTCAACCTTTTGCACGAGGACACTTCTCTCCACTTTCCCACCGTGTCACAAAACAAAACCCCATTTCCTCTTCCAGCCTGACTCCGTCATTACGAGTGAAAGTAATGTACGTTTCCACGCTCGCTCTGCGCAGCATGTTTGTACGATCGAGAGGAAAATTGCAGTGGATCTTTTGTTCTCCGCTCGTTGACTCACTCTGCAGAGGTGTCGCTTCTACACCTGCCAGCACTGCAAGGTCAGCACTGCGTTTATTTTAATGAATTCAATGGTGTCACTTTTCAGCTCCTGATCTTTTGTGATCACTGAAATAGAAATCGTAGAAAATGATGAATCTGTTGAAGGAGCAGTGCAGTGAGCAATTAATTAAATGAAAACTGTTTTCATTATGTCACTTCTCTGTGCTCTCGTTCATATCATTCTCTGAAGTGCAGCAGATGCCAGGTTTTGGGTTTTCTCTTGAGAGAGAGGGTTTTTTTTCTGTTTTTGAGGAAGCGGGGGGGGACGACTGTCACCAACACAGAGAATATTAATGCACCCTGAGGCGACCTGAAGTGAATGATAATGAACATGTGCTGACCATCAGACACCTCAGATGAAAACCAATAAGTCTGATAAAAGTCAGGTCTTTTCTTCAATAAAAACTTTGCTGATATCAAATCTCTGACATTTATTCCTGTAAATATGAACGTTTTTGTTGTGAACAAGACATTTTGGTGGAAAACACACGGCAGCGACAGATTGATCTGCTCCGACTGGAAGAGTTTGTGGTTTTTATAACTTAGATCGAGCAGTTTGCTGAACTTGACTTATAGCATGTTAATCAATTTAGTTTTACACTCTACACACACTTGAACAAACATCAGTGTGATGACGACCTTAAATGACAGAAACCATCGTGGAGAAACATTTAATTAATTTGTGCATTGACTTTTCAGTCTGGTCCCTGTCCCATCTGTTAACATGGAGGGGCGGGGTTTATGACCTATGTTGCAGACAACCACCAGGGGGCTTTAGACACTTTGGCTTCACTTCACAATCTATGATATTTTCCATTTGGTTAATTGGGAGTAAAAAAACAATCAGTAGATTAACCAGAAATGAAAATGAAAGTTTCAGTGGCTTTTGAAATTTTTCCACTTAATTTCACTAAAACCAGAGAAACAAGGGAAAACAAGTGCGCAGTGGTGTCCACATACTTTAGGCCACAAGACATGATTTCCCAAGTTAGATAATTAGTGGTCAGTACACAATGTGAGCGTTTCCTCAGAGGGAACTGTGTGGGCTCGTGAACGTTAACCTTCAGCCAGCGAGAGCGTACTGTGCATATCATCATCGCAGAGAACTCAACAATGGTACCACGGGTTAACAAGTGGGCGCCGAGCCACGTATCCAGACCGATGTCTCCTGAGACGGGTT
Organism: Paralichthys olivaceus; assembly: GCF_024713975.1. Taxonomy (NCBI): domain Eukaryota; kingdom Metazoa; phylum Chordata; class Actinopteri; order Pleuronectiformes; family Paralichthyidae; genus Paralichthys; species Paralichthys olivaceus. The sequence goes on from NC_091109.1 coordinate 19,223,553, forward strand.
TGGATCAATGGTCCGATGGTTTCTGCTCTCGGAATAAAGCAGAAGATTCATGACTACGAGCAAAGGTCTCCCCTGGTTCCTCAAGAATCCACTAACAGAGTTTAGCCTGAAGAAATGAATGTAATGTTTTAGATGATTTGTTCTGCGGCCTCCTCATTCATTCAAGAGATGAATGGTTATTTTGTGTGTTTCCATAGTAATGTTGCACAGGTTCACTCTCATGCATCCAAAAAACTCTGCCGCTCTCTAGTGTACATATGGTGGAAGTACACAATGGTCCTTATTTTCTTTTTTTAAATGATTTATTTCAAAGGATTTAAAAGATAACAAGACGGTTTTAATATTAAACACACAGCTGCCAGATTAAGATAAGAAATATTATAAAAATAATTCCTTAAACATCTCGAACAGGTCAATAAATACACAAGACTTTACATTGTCAGGTTAAGTTTTGAGCCTCGACAGCACAAATGGAATTTGTTCTATTGTTTCTATGTGGAAAGAAAAGACAATGTGATGTTTTTAGTGTGTGTGTATATTTGTTTTCTGTTTTTAACTTTGTGACTCTGTGGAAATGTCCTGTATAAATAATCTGGATTTATTTTTCCAAACCCAAGAAAACTGAGATGTGGTGCATCCTGTCTGATTTAAATGTGTAAAAAGACCGTCTCATGTGCCAGTTCCTTAAAAAGTCATAAATGAAGCAGAGTTCAAATGTTGATTCATTTTTTAATCAACAAACCTCTTTAGTTTACTATAATTTATTTTAAATTTGTTTTATTTAATTTCATATTATTTTTATTTTATTTTATTTTATTTAACTTCATTTGAATTTCATTTCATTTTATTTTATTTAGTTTTATTTCATATTTCATTTCATTTCAATTTCATTTTATTTATTTTATTTTATTTTATTACATATTTTATTTTATTTAATTTTATTTAATTTTATTTCATTTCATTTTATTTTATTTTATTCATTTAATTTTTATTTAATTTTATTATTTCATTTGTTTTTGTGCTACACTGAGGATCGACCCGGCCGGAAACAATTCCCGGCCTCTGATTGGCCGGCAACAAACCGCTGATTGTGATTGGTCAACTCCTTTGTCCTCCCCCGAAACGTTCCGGCCAGAAACACGGCCTCACGGAGAGCGTGGTACCCAGCAGGTCAGTCATCGCTCTGCTCAGCATCGTTGAAATGAACTGAATTAAATCATCATTAAAAACATCTCAGCCTCGTGTGAATGTTAGTTTGTGATCAGAGGATGAAGATGAAGAAACAGTTCTGTGGTTTTATCTCTTCTTCTTCTTCCTCTTCTCTACCGTATCTTCTTCGTAGCCTAGCATGATGTGCTAGCTGGTTTGCTACCGTGTTGCTCAAACTAGCTTCTGGAAACATCAACACGAGCACAGAGTCGGTTTCTTCTCGCGGTCACACGGACTCTCCTGCTTCCAGACGCTCCCCTGTACTTTAGCATGTTTTTGTATTTGTGTTATATTTGCTGTCGCACTCGACACCTGCTGTAGTTCGCTGGCTAATGAAGCAGCAGCGGTTCATTTGCGCTGTTTAGCTTCAAACCCTGAACTCTCGTGGCTCCTTGTAACTGCGATTAAATGACACTGTGATAACAACGAATCCTCAATGAAGCCACTTGAATCTCTCACACAGATTAAGTTGATTAAATAGAGGAACCTTTGTCAGATATTATCCACTGAAGACATTTGATGTGCACTCAGCATCTAAAGATAAGAGAAGTAAATACTAATCTTTGTTTTACTGCTCAGCTGAAGAAATGACTTATTGATAATCAGACATGTGCACATGAGACTACTGGCTGTCTGCTGACTTGACTTGGTTTTTACTTGCTGTGGTTTGTCTCATATGTTCTTTATTGTTATGCATTGCACCTGTGTGTGTGTGAGTCTGTATTAATTGCTTGTATGTGTTGACTACAACAATTCTTATGTTAGGTTGCTATTTTAAAAACAGATGAGAATTAGCCTCTTGAGCTGTTGATTAATGAGCATTGTCCCGGTCAGATAATTGATGAAATGAAATGTGAGATAATGCTGAACTAATAATTCTTATTTTTTAACATTAAGCTGTCGTAGTTATACTGTGTAGAAACAGCAAAACGCAACTGCATGAGTTAGTCTCACAAAAATAATCATCAAACATCTGCCTGGCTGTAAAAAACTGGATTCAACAGTTTTGCGAAAGGTGGAGCACTGTGCTCGTTTATTTGAATGAGAGAAAAATTGCAGAAAAAGCTAATCAGCTAAACCTCTTACTAACATTACAAAGTGCTGTTGTGTTTCCCTTAAAATATTGATTTCTCCTTATCTTAAACATGACCTGTACACAAGAAGCAGTGTGAAACTACTCTGTCATAGCTCAGAATTTGTACAGTGGCCTTTTGAAACTAATGTATTATGTGATTTAATTAATCATCAGTTAATGTTCTTTTATCAGTAAGTAAAAGAAAGTGAAGTCATCATCAACAGGTTGATCTCTAGTTTTATTTTACATGTGATATAAAGGCAGTATGAATTTTAACATGATTTTTTTTTTTTCACCTCCACAGTCATGTCTTTCCACCAGGATCGTGGGGGAACCAGGGGCGGAATGCCTCCAGGCCAGCAGGGCTCCCCTCAAAGCTTCCGACCCACCAACCTGAGACCGCCCCCTCCCCAGCCTCCTGTACCCCCATACCACTATGATCCACAGGCTCCTCCCAGCTCAGGCTACCATGGGAACAACAGCTACATGCCTCCGCACTCTGACTTCATGCAATACCCTCCTCCGGCACCATCCCAGACTCCTGGTTCTCTGAACCAGTGTCCAATGCGCCCACCTTTCTCCAAGCCTCCTGTCCGGCAGGGCTTCTTAGAACCCCCGCCCAACTTTCCACCCCCTACCTTGCCCAGCGCCACAGGCGGACCGACACCAGGGTCCCAGGTGTCTGCTCAGAATGCCTACCACCCTTACATGATGCCACCTGTTCCCCCACCACCATTACCACATCCGCCCATGCCTCACCCGATGGCTTCTCAGTCGATGAACTATCACCCTCCGTACTCCATGAACTACCCTCATCCTCCTCACCCTCCATTCCCGCCTCCCACTTTCAGTCCTGGCTACACACAGAACCCGAGCTCATTTAAACCAGACCACGGCTACAGGCACGGGGGGCAGTACAAGTATGATAAACCCATGGAAAACAGGAGGTCTCCAGAAAGAGGCTATCGCCATGATGACCACAGGCAGAAGGGCTACGCCTACGGTAACCATGGTGAGAGGCACAAAATGGAATTTCCCGGAGAGAGGAAAGATCGTGGGCGGAGTCCAGACAAGCGCATGAGGCCAGAGGGGGGAAGGTACAGGTCTGAATACGACAGAGGCCGGACTCCTCCCAGACACAGGAGCAGGGATCGCAGCAGGTACTCAGACAGCACTCTACTGAATCACATCCATTTGTGAAATGTGTTTTTGTTCCTCACCACACATGTGTGTGTGTGTGTGTGTGTGTTTGATCACAGAGAGAGGCATCGTCACAGAGAAAGTCGGAGGTCCCAGTCACCTGACAGGCACAGGAAGAGGCCTCGCAGGTACATGTGTAATCCTTTATTTATCATGTTAAAGCTGATATGAAATGCTTGTCCACCATCATTTTTTTTTCAGCTAATTGTAAGTTGAGGTTCTTCTATTTCATAAGTCCCACATTTATACTTTTTTTTTGTTGATGGATGATGATTCAGTTTTGAACTCTTTATGTTTATGTTCTTGCATGTAAAAAAATGGTCTTTGAATATATGAAAAAGCTTAATTGTTAAAACCTCGTGGAATCTAACCTTAGCCTCAAACCCTAAACTGAAAAAACAGTTTTTACCTGACAGACACACTGAATATGTTTTCCTGACATGATTTATCGCTCATCCCTGCTCACTGCCGTCCTGCTTTTTGTCATTTCCAGTCGTTCCTCAAGCAGAGACAGGAAACGTGGCCGCTGGGAAGACGAGAGGGACAGGAGGTCGGAGGGCTCCTCGGGTCTGAGCAGGGAGCGCAGCCACACGTCCGTCAGGAGCAAGGACTCTGAGGAGACCTTCAGTGACAGAGACCGAGAGCGAGACAGGGAGCGGGACAGAGACAGAGAGAAGGAGAAAGAGAAGGGGGACGATGAGAAAGAGGAAGAAGAGCTGTTGAAACCTGCCTGGATCCGCTGCACCCACGCTGAAAACTACTACTCCAATGACCCCATGGACCAAGTGGTACTGTTTGCACTGTGTCCTCAGTTATACGTTCTACAGTTTGTCGTTTGTAAATTACACTTGGCCGGCAGTTTGTTAAAGGGGGTCAAGAGAAGTGCTTATTTTGTTTGACTGGATTTAACACGTTATCTAACCTTATCTTGCGTCTGCCGTTATAAATATGGTCCTTGGTCGTGGTGTTAAAGTTGGATTCGTTTATATTTTCGGCTTCTCAGATTATATCGAGCGCTTAAAAGGCGTCTTGGACGCTCTCCACAAATCACCGCCTGACCCTTCAGGTTCTTTTCTGATGTGTCTGAATCTTTTGGACTTTGGTGACTCATTCTTCTTTTTTGAAATTCTGACCTTTATCTCTGAACGCTTGCTTCACGTTGTCCTCGGCTTCTTTCTTCACATGAATTTCACACTCTGGTCGGGACCTTACCTGTCCTTCAGTTAACTTAAGTGCAGGTGAATGTTGAGATGGAGCCCAACTTTATGTCTTTGTCCGTCCGTGAACAGATCAATGACTGTTAGGTCTCACTTGTGACAGCTGGAGTGCGACCTGTGGGAGTCGGTTACTGTAGCTCCACTAAGAGGGTGTTGAATCTCCCTTACGCTCGATGACACTTTGAGTTTAAAGCACAACCTCTAAATCTATATGAATCGCTCATAAACAGATACATGTACGTCTTCTTCATATCATATTTCAAGAGTGTATTAGTGACATCCATCTAACAGCCAAGGTCAAACTCGACCATTATAATTTTCACTAAAAGAGTGACTCACAAAGTCAAAACTAACTGAAATGAATTTGCTCTTAATCTTGAAAAAAAGTTTTATGGCTTTTGTTTTCGAGCCACTGACCGTGTAAGCGCAGCATCTCTTGGTTCTTATTTGTTTCACAGATCCTCATGTTGTATTTTAATGTGTTTATTAAAGGGAGACTCTACCGTCGTGGGGACCAGTAAACTGCGCAACCTTTACGAACGCTTCGAGGAAGAGTTGGTGAGGCGGCAGGATCGAGCCAAGGCTGCTCGACCGTCTTGGGAACCGCCCAAGACCAAACTGGATGAGGATCCAGGTGGGTAGAGTGGTGAAGCGTTTCCACCTCCTTCCCCGCGTCCTTCTGGATAATCTGATATTTAAAAAGACCTAAATCCTGGTGTTTTCGAGGGACGGATTAAAACCACGAGTGTGATATAATCTGAGATATAATTTCTGTTTTAATCTTCCAGCTCTAAAGATCACTATTAGTTTTTTCTTTTACCTCTAGCAGCCAGTGATTGATTACTTCCTGTCGCGTTATGTTTGTACACGTGTAAAGTGTTGCTGGTAAGTGCAGCAGCTAAATAACAATCAACAGTTAATACGTTCGTCGACAACCTTTCGTTATTGATGCACCATAAAAACTGGCTGCGTTCTCAGCCGTGCGTTAGGCCGAGGCAGAGATTAAGTTCGGTGTTTATGATGTTATCTGCGCGGCTGTTAGCTCGATTGTCTCTTTCAGCGCCTCGCTAGTACCAGTCTCGCTCAGTGAGATCTAATATAACTAAACAAGTAAGAACAGTTTTATGCTCGATAAAAAATCTGCATCAACAACGTAATCATTTATTTTACTTCGTGGATTTGGTTTTATGGTAAATTTCTCAAGTTAAATGATAACAATAGAAGTATTCACTTATTTAAAGCCACAAACTATTCTGCTGAATAATAATTATAATCCTCATTTGGTTTCTTTGTAGCGAGTCGGAGGACTGTGACAGAAATACAGAAAACATGAAAAAAATGTCTGTGTTGGAAACCCTGCTGCTCTTTAATCTCACAGAATCATATAAATCTGCAGATGGTTAAGAAAATATAAAGTGTAACGAGCTGGAATATTTAATCAATGAATCTAACATCGTGATTGATAAATGATGAAAACACGATTTGTTTCCCTGAAGAAACGTTGAAGAGAAGAGAGTTTGCTGTGTCATCAGCGTTGTGTGGATAATTACTCCTCTGAAACAGCTGACAAGGACATTTTGACACGATGCTTCACTGTGACTATGTTGTATAATAGTGTGCGAGGGCACAGCTGAGCTTAACCACTCGACCAGCTCCGGCTCAGCGAATTATGTTTAACTCGTCTGCCCTACGACGTTCTAATGATGCAAGACCTTTTCTGAACTTTGGTTCCAGACAACAGCAGCAGTGAGTCGGACTGTGAATCAGACGGTGAAGGAAGCACCTGCTCCAGCAGCTCCGACTCAGAGGTTTTTGATGTCATCGCCGAGATCAAGAGGAAGAAAGCGCACCCCGACCGCCTGCACGAGGAGCTGTGGTACAACGACCCAGGACAGGTCGGTTCGTCTTAACGAAGGGATGTTTCAACTTGTCGTGTTTATTATCATAAAAAAACACATTTTGCTATTTTATCTTCGACATTGTGTTCTTCTTAAGTTACACCACAACATAAGTCTCATACCGTAGAGCAGCGGCAGGTAAATAGAAGCCTGAGGACCCAAACTGAATATTTGGGCCTAACACCAGGGGAGATTTTGACGTATAGAAAGAAAATAGATGCTGACTTATATGGATTTTTAAGGCTGATACCAAAATTATGGAGAAATGCAGCTATGATGTAATTGAGACTTTATTATAAATGACTATAAAAATACAAACAAAAACATAGAAGAAGAAAATAAACTTTTATTTTTACAGGAAACATATATGCACATTTCTCTATAAGTAAGAGCAGGAATTAATCACATACTTTATTTATTCCTGGAATTGGTTTGGTTAAGTTTTACTGAGTTTTGTAGAAATCTGAGATGAATAAAAAGTAAACTTTGACACCTTAAGCGATATGCACAGCACATATATGACTTCATTCAGTTCTAAAACAGACAAAATGTGTCTATAAGACCCAAAATAAGATCTCACAAGTCGTGCTGAATGGTAAATAATGCAGAGAAACATGAGAATAAACTCAGACGCTTTGACTTCAGGTCAAATAATATTATTAATTTAGTCTTGCAGGATGTAGCAAGAAGAAACGTGCAAACGTGAATTGACTCTAGGTCTCATCAGGAAGGAAGAAGAAGTAATGGAAAGCTGCACCTCTGCTCCGTTAAAGAAAGAAAACGTGTTGGGATTCTGGTGCCAGTGAATGTATAATTTATATATACATCTAGATATAATACTTTATCAATCATTTAATGCATTTCCAACAGTGTGTGTGCAAGAGTAGCAGGTTCAGGTCTCTGGGAGAGTTTAAAAACATTCTGGTAAATAATGCTTCAGTAGACGAGGCAGGAAATTGAAGTTTGATCTGATTCAAAGTGATTGAATTTGATTTCCAAGTGTTTTAAGATGCAAGAAACGGTCAGTGACATTAAAACTGAAGACACACTTGTAGGCCAGCAGTTTTTTTATATTGTGTCTCGGGTGAAACCTTTTTTGTCAGTTTGCCTTCACGTCACCCCGACAACCATCACACAGGAAAACTTTAAAAACTCCAAGCTCCACTGGAGAAGTAAAGGTCAGGAGTGTGCATTTAGGAGATGCGAAATGTTCAGCGGCTCCGGTGTTATACATGGCAAGTGGAGCGGTTGTGTCTGATTTACGTATTTTCTTTCTGTCCAGATGAATGATGGCCCCCTGTGTAAGTGCAGTGCCAAGGCCAGACGTACAGGGATCCGCCACAGCATCTACCCGGGGGAGGAGGTATGACACGCTGTGAATAAATCACCCCTCATAACCTTGAAGTTCTGCCGCACGGGTGCATGGATGTTATTCCAGTCGGCCCAAATATTCTCTCAAGTCATATCACTGGTTCCATTATAACGTAGGAACATGTGTAATGGGCTGAGTTCGCTTTTAAAGTTGGAATTAAGATTGTGTTGGTTTTTTTTCTTTCAGCCGGTGAAACAGTGTCGCACAATGAACAACAATGCAGGGAAACTGTTTCACTACAGGATCACTGTGTCACCTCCAACCAACTTCCTGGTGGGAACTTTTTTTTAATACTCTTTACTTGTTTTTAGTAGAAAAACATTAATGTGAATATCATCAGCGGTGTCATTAATTCAGAGTTGATTCTCACAGTTTCGGTAATCACTGTATAAAAACATGACCTGCTGTTTCCTGTTTTCAGACTGACAGGCCGACGGTGATCGAGTACGATGACCATGAGTACCTGTTCGAGGGCTTCTCTCTCTTCTCCCACACTCCTCTCACTAACGTAAGCCTGCTTTCTATCGTTGACGGTGCAGCCATGAATGTTACACCGATATAGTTTCAGAGTTTTGACAGTAAGTGGGTGTCAATGTACAGTCATTTCTGTTTCTGTATTTCACGTCATCCTTGTTTATTTAGTTACCTGGAGTTTGTGGTTTCTCTCAGGGTGTTTTTCAGAGGCAGGTGTCTCAATGAGTATATTTGACTGTTGTATGTTTACTGTTCAAATATCACAGAGATAAAACAAAACACTTTTCCATGAGCTAAAATCAAATGAGACATTTCACTGATGGAAACTAATTACATATTATTATTACATATAAGCAAGTATTTGTCTAATAATAATAATAACATGATTAACTTTATTAACAATTGATTCACTGAACTGAAACACAACTGAAAGCTGCATATTACCCATGATCCCCAGCCTCCTAAACCAGAGGAGCTGCCGCTGCAACAAATCCTCATAACTTAACTCTTCAAATCGACATTTTGGTTTAAGCCTTGGTCGTTTGTCGTCTTTGTCTCCTGGACAACGTCCTCTTCTCAGTGTGCTGACCTTGTGCGGAGTCACTTTTGAAGGCCCCGTCAGTGACCGTCAAATATGAGAGGCCGCGACTTAAAAGGGCCGCTGCTCTTTCTGCAGCCATTTGAGCCACGAACCCGAGTTTAAGTTCAAACGAGATGAGAAATCGACGGGAGACGACAAAACCCTGTTTCTTGAAAATTCCTTTCAAAGTGTTAAAATTCCACGTGCGTCAGGTTTTGTGGGTCAGCGTCTACACGTGTGTGTTCTCCTGCATGTTTGAATAATAAACTACTTGGTCAATATCTGCCTCGTCTGAAAAGAGCCCTGAGGATTAAGCATGATTTGAACTGGATAATTTAAGCAGTCCTTGTTAAAAGCTGGGGTAAACGCTTTGTGGCAGCGTGGGGATTAGAAAACCTTGGAGCGTGGTGATATTAGCCCCCTGCTAGTTAGCCGCCAGGACGGGCAAGAATGAATGTGACTCCCAGGTTAATCCCGTAAAATGGACCCCTGCGCTCAGACAACAAAGACCGTGTAACTAGGGAGATTAAACACAGAAGAGCAGGCTTATCTATTTAGTGAGATTTGAGTTACTTAATTTTCTTAAGAGTCAGGTGCATGCGTGTGCGTGGAGGCATGTCCTCCTGTCGGGGCCGAGTGCTTGTACATGTCTTGGTGTTTAATTTGACCGAAGGTTTTGCATGTTTATTCACACCACAGTGAGTTCGAGTGAGATTCCTTCAGCGTGCATACATTTTCTGTACATCTGAGTGCGCCATTTTGGACAAGCTGTGCAGTGGGGATGAGTTTTTAATGAGTTTCCTCTAAAAGCTGTAACCTCTACCTAACGCCATGGTAATGAGTCAGCCTGTCCTTTCTTCTCCCTGTCCTCTGTTCCTTTCATCATCACAGATTCCATTGTGCCGTGTGATCCGCTTCAACATAGATTACACCATTCACTTCATAGAGGAGATGACACCGGAGGTCAGTAAAACCCCACTTTATCTCCCAGCTCTTTTTCACCCCTTTTGTCTCTTTTTTTTATTTTCTTATTTTATTTTATCTCAAACGGCTCAGTCTGAGCACAGCTGAGCCGAACGTAACCCTCACACCTCAGCGCCCGGGCGAGCGAAGGTGCTAATCCTTTCAGAGGAGGGAGAGGAGATCCTTTTTAACCTGCTGAAGTTGATTACACCGATACAGTGGCTTATGTGATAAAGTTAGAGGGCTGGATTTACTTATCACTCATATCTACACCAACACTTGCGGTAAAGTCTGTACTGTATGTTCTCACACTGTCACACATCGTCTGTCTCCTGTGTCCAGAACTTCTGTGTCCGAGGCCTGGAGCTGTTTGCCTCCTACTTGTTCCAGGACGTTCTTGAGCTGTATGACTGGAACCTGAGAAGTAAGAAGAGATGGAGCAAGTTTTTACAAATTGTGTTTTGCAGGCAGTGCTTCCACAGAAATCAGAAATAACTGTGGCAGACATGTGATTCACAAATGATTGTCCACCCCACAAGTGATATAATCGAAAGGAAATAGAGAATAACAACACAATGATTTGTCTTGTTATTTAAATTAGATAGTGTTGGTCTGACTGACTAAGACAAATGTTTCCAGTCAGAAAAAAGATTCGAAATGACGACAGAACAAACTCCTGCTACGTTAAAGTCTGATTCCCGGTCATGAAATTGGGAGGCAGCAGAACTGTGGTTGTCATTCCAGCCACAACTTTTCACTCTAAATCTAAAATGTGTGTGAAAAGCATGTCAGATTTGTATTGCGAAAAGAAACAAACAACCAAACACCAAAACAATTCTGCTCCTTTTCCAGGTCCTGACTTGGACAACGAGACCCCTGGGTGCCAGGGTTTCCATTTCATGCCGCGTTTTGTCCGATTCTTACCTGGTAAGACTCTTAACGACCTGCACACAGCGTCCACTGCGTCGCTGTTTGTCTCCCTCTGTTGGTCGGTGGTAACAGTTGTCCAGGTACAACAATGCAGGGGAAAAGAAAAAGCAATGCACGGCTCCAGCAGTCATACATTTCTGCATGCGATGCTGACATCAGTGGTGTGTTCCTGAGCTTCGGCTGCAGAGCCTCGGCAGCTGTGTGGCTGCGTGATATTCATCTTCGATGCACATGATGGTGCTGGTGCACTATGATATCGCTGCTGAGTTTGTTATGACAGCCGTGCCACCTACCTTCTTTCCATCAGAAAAACAATTTCTCTCCCAGCTCTTCCAATTTGGTCCGCTACAAGCATGTATCTGCCTCTTTTTACAAAAGCACAAAAAAAAACAAAAAAAAAGTGTCCAATCCAATGTTTGTGATGTGTAAAGAGAGAGTGAGAGCACGGTGATGTTTGGAAGTTACAGTCTGTGTGTGTGTGTGTGTGATTGTGTATTTGTTATTGACTTAATGCATTTACAGTGCACACACATAAATGGTGGTCAATCAATTTTGCATGAGTGTCTATTAAACGGAGTATGTTTGACTTCACGTGTGTGTGTGTGCTTGGTTGTATGTCTCTGCACAGTCATATGTGACTTCCTGTTCCTCCCTGACTTTGTAAATACAGATTTGAATGTTGACATTATGTCCCTTCACGTATTGTAAGGCGTCCGACCTTTCATCGGCGCCTGTGTTCACCTGTGCGTTACCTGAACAATGCAATTGTGATGCATCGGGACATTTGCAGGGCATGTAATATTGGCTCAAAAACTCTGGCAGAGGTGAAGTGAGGTGAGACGCTCAAATAAAAACAGAGTTTTTTTTTTTTTTTTTTTTAACATGAATGTTGATTTTTGGGCCAAGGATTTAAGCAGCGAATGAAAACACGGTGCAGGAGATCAGTGAAAGACTTTCCCCTGTGGAGCCACAGCTACTGCAGCCATGAAGCCTTGTCTTTTTCAATTAGTCGTGTCTATTTATTTTTTGTGTGTAATTCCCTTATTAAATATTTATGTCTTAGATGGCGGGAAGGAGGTGCTGTCCATGCATCAGGTGCTGCTCTACCTGATCCGCAGCAGCAAGCCGCTGGTCCCCGAGGAGGAGATTGCAGACATGCTGCAGTGGGAGGAGCTGGAGTGGCAGAAATACGCGGAGGAGTGCAAGGGCATGATCGTCACCAACCCGGGCATGGTGAGGCCTCAGCTTCTCTGTTACGACAGGAGGTGGCCTTGTCCACAGTTTCAAGGGCATTTGTCGCCCCCAACCCCGACGCTGCAGGATTAAGGCTGTTGTCGTTAGCTTGTGACACGGGCAGCCTCACCTATTATCCCCAAGGGCGTTTGCTGTCATCAACACAATTCGGGCCGAAGCTTTTATGTCACAGCGATGCTGGTTAACCTCCTTGTCTGGCCCATATTTTAAAGAATGTACAGTAATTGTGTTTGGGTAAAGGTGAAGATGTCATTGCTAGCTAAGAGGTTGCGTATGAACAATGAATATGATTGTATAACCTTTGGCGTGGTTGAGTTATTGAATCAACGGCTCTTCCTGACAGGACTGAATTGTTGCTGTCATGTTTTGCAGAGAGGTGGGTGTTTAATAGTCTTCCATCCTCACACTCAAGTTAAAGATTGGTCTGCCACTCAAACAAAGTATTAAAAAGGTCATGCACACAGACTTACTCTGTTTGCTGAAAATGGAACAATCTATGGAAACAGTCGACAGTGGTCATCTTCACTGTCACTCTGGTGGTGTGTTGGTTTTTATTACCTCCAGCGCAGTGTGCTTTGAAAATTCATTTTAATCAGCTTTTTTGAGTAAGTATTGTCCGAAAGACACGTATATTACAGATAACTCACCAAACGTATGGAGTTACAGAGCCCTGTGGGAAAGAAAAGATCCATGTGAGAATGTGTAGGCTGTGGGTTTTGTATTCTATGTGCAGGGATTTATAGTCTGTGCCCTCAGATTTGTAAACTGTTGCCTTGGAGCCAATCACTCAGACAACTTGGTATTTGAGAGCAGAGCAGAGTACACACAACAATACTCTATGAAAGAGCTGAAACATCCAGTGCACAGCATCACATAGCATCAAATCCCTCCTTAAACCCTGCATGTAAACAACATTACACGAGGTCAATACGGAAGATATTGTGTTATACGATGAAATCAAATCATGACATGCGCATGCAGTACCTTGCACTGCACTTGTTGTTCGTTGTTTTGCTCTTTTCTTTTGTCATGTCACACGTAGAAAACCAATGTTTTTAATTGCATGCCTTCAGTTTTATTCAAAGTTCGGCAACAAGTAGAACCGTCCTGCTGCCGAGCAAAGAGCTGTGCATCTGTTCATTCCCAATTCAGAGAAGTTGGGTACGCGGAACCTGAACTGTGTGTATCATATGTCTGCACAAGTGTGAAGCTGAGAACATGAACGGTTCTTGAGATTTGAGAGCCACATACAGACGAGATTTCTGGAATTGTCAGACGGATCAGTGAATCAGTAAACTCTTAAAAAGTAAAAAATACAAACCTTTGCAAATGGGACCGTCCCCTAAAAGTAATCGAGTCGATGCATCAGTCGAGAAAACAACGAGTTGACTCATATTTTCACAGTAAGGAGACGCTGCGTCCAGCTCAGCCCACAACCCGGTCTTGTTTTGTAGAAATCAAACTACTGTGTTACGTCAAGGTCAACATGTTTGCTGCCAATCAAACATGGCGTGCACAAACGATCGTTTCACACAGTGCCCTGCCCAACAACCTTCAATCAGCTATGGCCCATTAAAGCGCATGTAAAGAACCAGGAGACGTTAAATGGCCTCGTATATGTATAAATTAGCATTAACAACACATTTGCATCTGGACTGTAAACAGTCATCAAGCCGTCCAGCGCACCAATCAAACCTGATTATGTTGCCATAAAAGGCAAGAGCAAAGTCGGCCGGTGACCTCTTGCTCTCGAACCAAAGTTAGTATGCAGGTTGTGACGAGTATGCGCGGCTAATGTCAAGGTGAGCCCGAGCGCCTTGGGCCATCTGCCGTGCAGCTACTCACGCCTTATGCTCCAGCCCCCTTCTCTGATCTCGCAGAATGCCTGACAGGCTAACTGTGATTGGGAGTCTGCTGAGGACATGTTGCTTGTCAATCTTCTCCCCGATAAGAGCGTCAGAAGTTAGCTCGCCGTGCCTGACATCCTTTTATCATTGTTGTGCGCTCGCTACCAGACGAATCTGGGCCTCATCTCATTACGTCCCTGTGACAGACGACCCTCCTGGCGTGGATTATTTGTTATTTCACATATTGGTAGCAGATGGTTGAATGGTGGCTGCCTTGTAGTCATATGATTGTGTTCATACTGTAAAGTTTGACTTCTTTTTCCTCCAGAAACCCAGCTCGGTGCGTATCGACCAATTGGACAGGGAACAGTTCAACCCAGATGTCATCACCTTCCCCATCATCGTTCACTTTGGAATCCGTCCCGCTCAGCTCAGCTACGCCGGAGACCCTCAGTAAGATCACATACGCGCACACAGACCTACACGCTCCAACAAATGCCATCCAAATAAAGATCCTTCCCCTTATAGTTCCCACCTGCTGTGTACCGTCTCCCTTGTTCCCACGACTCCTTATTCACAACTGCTCTCCCAGGAAGCTGTGACGGCAGAATCCTTCGTGTTGCACACGGAGGACAAGAATGGCGTATGTTGAGTAGAGGGGGTGGTGGTGGAGTGGGACGGCGAATAGATTGAAAGGGGGAGTTGAGGGATGAGAAAACGAGTGGCATGACATTTTCAGGTGCGTCGTCACGGGTCCCAGGTTTCCGCTGGGTGCCTCCGCCGTGGGAGCTGCTGTGGTTTATGTTTTGTGAATAGTAATGCCACACACACACCACAGGGCTGCAGCAGGGAATACTGTACTGTGCTGCTGCATAATTAACAAAAGCAATGTATAAGACCATCTGAGCCGCGGCCTCTGGAGGTGTTCCGAGTGATGCTACAACGCCACGCCAGGCGCAGATAAAAAGTCGGCATTCATCTCTGTTGGTGCACTCGTTCTAAATTTAACCATGTGAACTTCTTCTTAAACTCAAATATCTGGTCTCGTTTACAACATTCAAGAGGAGGTGAGGGGGGGAAATTATTTTTGATGAAGATGCAAACTAGAGGACGACCAGTAGGAAATCCATTTAGACAGCGTTAGTTTGCTTCCTTCCTCCAACTAATGTCCTCTCTCCCCTGCTGCTACATTTTAGCTGTCTGTCCGCTTAGCTCTTTCATCCCTGTGCACCCTGCTGCCATGTCAAACTTCTCAAAGCTGCAGACAACGACAAATTTATGGATGTACTGGGACATCATTAGCTGATGCAGACACAAGTAGTAAGAGACCAGTGGAAAGGATTTCCTACCGCTGCTAATGATGCATGTAGCGAGGGCAGAAGTCGGTGGTGATTGCGGCGGCAGTCTCTCAGAGAGGGAGCCTTGGACACAGCAGAAGTATAAAGTCTATTTATTTACTCGGGAGACTGAAGAAGCTGTGCCGTCTCCCTCCCTTCACACACTGCCCACTGGACACATTTGTGTTCAGGGCCGCCACTCGATCTCCTGCAAGCGCCATCACAACCGCTGAGGCAAGAATGATGACATGTCAGAGGTCAGCGAATGTAAAGAAAAGGCACCAGGAAAGGAAGGGAGGATGGAGCAGGACAGAGAATGACAGCAAAAGACAGATGAGAAACATAATGACGGGACGGAAGGAGGGAGATGTAAGATATGCAGAGATGTGAAGGGAATTTAAGAAACCTAGAGGAGGATGAGACAAATCTATTGAACACGTGTCTATTTTCTGTCAAAAGCAGATCACGGAAATCCTCTATTGACCAAACCGTCTCAATTTGGCTCAGCCTCCGCGCTCTAACCAGTCCACAAAGACTGCGTCCTCCGAAGGATGCAGCCCTTTAATTGAGACACAGCTTAGGCCTTTGTTATTCTTTTGATTGAGATACCCCCCTAGTGGCAGAAGTTACATACTGGACGTTTAAAACCTGTCACTTCATCAGCTGCCATGTTTGAACGTCGCTATCCCCGAACAGTTAGTTAAATTCTAAAAAGCCATTACTTCAGCAGGTAGATGAAACCAGTGATGTTACAGATGCTGCATCTGAAAACGGCAAAACACCGGAGAGAGGGGAGGGAAGAGACAGGAAGCGGTAGCATATGCTAATGAAAGCTTGTGCAGACCTACCCAGAGAGCACACAGTGGATCTGTGGAAAGGTCATTGGAGCAGATTGGGGACGGGGGGGCCTCCCAGGCTGGATAGACTCACTCTCTCTTTCTCTTTCTTCCTCTCTCATCCACTCCGGCAGCTTCAGTGCGGAGGTGGTGGTGAGCTGATAATCGGGGCGGTAAAGCCGTCTCATTCCCTCGTCTCAGTCTCTAATGAAGTCTCCGCTATTAAAGCTCTATAATTCTTCTGTTCCTCAGTACACCCTCTCTCCGTCTTTCCATCTTGTCTCTCTCCTCTCTCTCTCTCTCTCTCTATGCCTCAGTCAATGCAGCGTCATATCCCCGAACAACCCCACCACCTTACCCCTCCGTCCCACCAATCATAATTGAATAACTCTGGGTAAATGAGGAGAAAGTCTCCTGAATGGGAGCAGAACGGTCACACTCGGCCCTCAGTGCATCAATCAGGGGGTCTGATTGAAAAGAGAGAGAGAGAAGAGGGGCAGAGATGGGGGAGAAAGGGGAGGCAGTTAGTGCGGCGGCTACATGTCACCTTGCCGATAACTCCCTGCCTCTTTTCAGATGCAAATGAGGGTAAAAGACAATAGGGTTTCACAGAAAATGAGAACGAGGAGGTTGTAAATTTGCTCTTGAGGGCCGATCAAATGTTTTATGACTTACAGCTTTTTCATCAGCAAAGAAAACAAGTTGAAGTGCAAGTGGTCAACGTGTGTGAACCTCTGCTCGCAGTTCAAACGGCAGACGTGTGCAACGCAGAGAATCCTCAGTGTACACAGGCCTCACATAAAGCAGCTAATGCAATAACGGCCCCAGGCAACTGTTAAATTATGTTTAATATCAGCCAGGCCGGCGATGAAATATTGATGTCTTGCTGCAAATCAGCAGAGTGAGGGTGAGACGGACTCCTGTCAGCCTGACATCCCCTTGTTCCCTGTCGACAGGTACCAGAAGCTGTGGAAGAGCTACGTGAAACTACGCCATCTGCTGGCCAACAGCCCCAAGGTCAAGCAGATCGACAAGCAGAAGCTGACACAGAGAGAGGTGGGTTGAAAGCTTACAAACGTGCTTTGATATTCCTCGTTGCCTTTGACACACTCGTGTTTTAACGATGCCAGCCGGTAAATCGTTTGTTTTGCGTGGATGTGGTGCAACGTGCTTTCAGTTTGAATCCTTCGGAGAGTTCATCTCCAGCAGATGAGAAAGGTTATGTTAAAAACACTTGCTCGCTCGTCTGTTACGAGAGATTCGCAGCCATTGATTTAAAACACCGAACTATTACCATTACTATTACTCCTGCCGTGAGTAAAGCCCTGACTCAAATGCTGCTCGTCTGGAACACGCCGCCGGTAGTCAACTTCTTCCTCACAGTAACAAGGAAGCTGGTTAACTGGAAATGTGAGACATGAATTTTTGGAAAGGCCACAGCCACACTTTAACACATTTAGAGTCATTAACCTTTGGAGTGGATTCGATTAAAAGAGTTGCTGCAAAAATAGTTTTTCACTTTCTTTAACATTGTGCGAGCAATTAGAATAGCAATCACAGAGCTTGTACCTCCACCGAGGCCCAACAGTCCGCTTATGAATTTAAACTCACTTGATACAGATTTAGATATCAGTCTCCCTAAATACGTCTGATTTAAACAAATGTTTAAATCCATCCATAAAGATCCATGAATTATTCTATAAAGAGACAAAAACTTAAACTCCTTGGCAAAGGTACTAACATGAAACATCCAAGTCGTTTTTTTCTTTTAATTTTAGATTTAAATACTTTGTTCTTATTTTCATGTGAAGGGGAAGGTGACATCTTTGTTAAAACAATAAAAGGATATGTTCATGTTTGAACAGTAATCAGGATTTAAATAATTGTCATATGTTGGGGTGAAACAGTTTTTCCTCTTCTTCATAGTGACCTTTAAGAAATAAAGTCCAAAGTCTGTCTGAAGGTAACACGAGGCTTCAGGTTAGTTCGACAAATCAAGGACTAATAATTGTTTTAAGACATCTTTAAAAAATGGGAATCCGTCCCTCAACAGCATAATTTAGATGAAGTTACAGCTCAGAATAAGACGGCGGTAAATGCTCCCCCGAGTTGAGAGTGAAGGTCAA
This sequence comes from Paralichthys olivaceus, assembly GCF_024713975.1. Classification (NCBI taxonomy): domain Eukaryota; kingdom Metazoa; phylum Chordata; class Actinopteri; order Pleuronectiformes; family Paralichthyidae; genus Paralichthys; species Paralichthys olivaceus. The sequence goes on from NC_091109.1 coordinate 19,241,871, forward strand.
ATCACCGCCAGGGACTGAGGATGGAAAAGGTTCGGGTTTAGTGAAGTAATGACCGTGCAGCCACAGGGAACAGGTGCTGCCTGTGTGGCCCGAAGCAGCCGAGCCGGAGCGCTTTGTCCCGTCATATCTCTCCTGGAGGACGGGCCGCGATAACTTCTCTGCAGCAGATACAGCTCGTCCTCTCTCTGAGGACTTTTGACTGCGCCGCAGATCCAGTCTCCCCAGTTTGATACACTCTGAACCAATAATGAGCAAGAACTCTGAGCTCAATTAGCTTGTTTCCCAGGTAGCTCGGCAAAAGCTCTCCGGCTAACAGCCCCTGACAATCGTACTGTCAAACTGCACTGGAGCAATTAGCGAACCCAAACACATGCACACTCACACACTGGGTCCGTCAGGCTCCTGCGTGAGCATTAGCCGTGTCAGTGTCTCTTCACTGGAGTGGCAGTGTGGCATCGCTACTTATTTAATGCCGCGGGGAACGCTGGAGCTTCTGGGTGTAAATGGTCTGTCACTGACTGAACACCTGTTCCTCTGATAGACATTTGCTTCCATTAAGAATCAGCCTGTCAGAGAAGTGTGCGCTTCTCCGGTCGGACCTGTGATACCTTTGTGCTTGGTTTGGCGTTCGCTGAGCTGCAGGGAGATCAGAGGTGTGTGAACCACGGCGAGAACTGGACTTCACACCAGGGTGCACGCCTCTGCTCCCGTTTCAAGATCTGACGCTGAGAGCATGGAGGGTTGTCTGGAAGATTTCAGGAGAATGTCCACAGTTCAGTGCAGGTTTGAAAGCAGCATTAATACTGAATTCCTCTGAAACCTTATTCTGATGTTTGTTTGCTTTCGTAGTTTTTAATATAAATTAGAATCTACTGCACAATATAAACCTTTAAAACAAGACGAGACTGTGTCATTAAGAAAGTTTTGTAACGGTAATAAAAATGAAATACAGACGTATGTTTCTTCATTATCTCATATCTCTAATTTGAATAAGTATTAGCTCCCGAGTTGGTACTTTGGCAGTGAATTCAACTCTGAGTCTCCTCCATCAGCTCGGCATATGTGGATTTGGGGATTTGCTCTGATTCCTCCTTGCAGATTTGGCCGAGCTCGGTCGAGCTGTATGAGGAGATTCTTCACAAAGCTATCTTCAACTCGTTCTGCAGATTCTCTTTTGGACTTCAGTCGGGCCACACGTGAACGTGAGACATTAATTCATGGGATAAAGTAAAGAATGTAAAAATTAAACAATTGCTTGTCTTTACTGCATCGTAAATATTGAAAATTTGAAAAGTTTTAACATAAATGCTAAGACCAATATGTCTGTGGAACCCCTCCTTACAAAGACTAAAAGTTAACTGTGTTAAAAAAAACATTTGTCCTCTGGAAACCTGAAAACCTACGACAAACTATCTGCAAGTCCAGTAGCTTTTGTCTTCTCTCTTTTTCGTGTTCAGACAACGTGATGAAAACAAACCGACACCACTAAATTAACCTGCAAAGGGAGTCAAGTGCAACAGATGTGTTCTTTGCCATCAGCAGGCATTGAATTTCAGACGGTGTCTTTGGTGTTTGACCTCCACCTGATCCAAAAAACACAAGCACTCCTCTCGGCAGAAGGATGTGATGATACAAGTCAAATGTGCCGTGACTTGCCTGTTTGACCGGCGGAAAGTTACTCTCTCTTCCTCCCCGTCCCGGTTAATTATTTACTTTTTCTACTTCTGTCCATTCCCTGACCCTGTAGAAAGCCCTGCATAATAAAGTATTTACATATCGTTCGCAGTTCTCTGTGATTACTGCTTTCCGTATACAGCAGCTGGCTGTGCATGGGAAGATTTGCAGCGTGTGGTTGCACATGCATGCGTTGGCGCGTGGGCGAGCGTGTTCACTTTGATGCACAGTTCAAAGTAGGATGGCATTATTTATTCATGCCTTTGTTGTTCTTATTTTCTCTGCGAGTCAAAAAATTCCTGGCGTTCCATTTTGGGCAGATCACGGCGAACTCAGACGGAGTCAGTGGCGTCTCAGTTGAATGAAACACATGCGTACACACACACACACACACACACACACACACACACACACACACACACTTTTAGGAGGCGCAGTCTGTCAATACATCTCCCATCTTGCTTGTTATTTGTAGGACCCTCTTGTCTCAAACTCAACCACCCCCACTGAATTTGCAGTTATTTGCTTTAGGGCTGACATGATGCTGTGTGTGTGTTTCTGTTCTGATTCCTGCTGCTGCTGATGGAGCATCCTCCGGGCTCTTGTGTGGTTGTCTTAATGGGCAGGCAGGTGCCTCTGCACTTGGTGGCTGGGACCGAAGCTTCAGCAGCAGCCCTCCTACACCCTGTCCCACCACCACCACTGCCCACAACCATGCTGACCCATGGCAGCGCCTCAATTAGCCAGGACCAACAGAGCTGTCACTTCTCCTGCAGCTCCTGTCCACTGCTGTACCGTATGCTTGTCAGGCCATGTGGGTTTCAGTTTATTGCATGTGCCAGCATATCTGTTGGGAGAGCAGGAGGGAAAGAAGGGAAGGGGTGAGGGTGGGGTGGAGTTTTGAGGATACGAGCTGTCCCTGTGGGCTGTGTTCCAGCGGATCAATAATTGACTGGCTGGTTGTTTGGCAGGAAGCTCTTCAGAAGATCCGCCAGAAGAACACTATGCGCCGTGAGGTGACAGTGGAGCTCAGCAGTCAGGGCTTCTGGAAGACAGGCATCCGCTCCGACGTCTGTCAGGTAACACCCATCAACTGTATGCATGCACAAACACCGGCACATATACATGCTGTCACACATACTGGTGGATCTAACAATGTGTAGATTTGTACAGAGGTTTACATTGACTCACTCGCACAGACACACAAAATGGTATTTACATAATATAAATGAGAATCATTCAAAATCCTAACTCCATTAAAAAAGCCTTTAAACAAGAAGATTCATTAGATCATTAAAAAGAAATAAAGTGCATCGACACAACAGAGGCACACAAACATTAATATTAATTAAAGCAAGAAACTTAAAATGGTTTATGATCACAAGTTTCAATTTATATATTTTTAAGAAAGCGGCATTCAAAAGTCAAACAATGCCTCAAGCTCCTTGTTTTGTTTGCATTTTTCATTGATATGAAACGAAGAAAAGAGCAAATACTCACATTTAAGATGCACATTTTTGTTGATAATCGACTCACTGAGGCCATTGTTAAATAAGCCCGTTAGTTAAACTGTTAAGTAGACGAGGGGCCTTGTGTTTGAAAATACCTGTGCAGCTGTTGACACCGAGTCCAATGATGAAGAAACAGAGGATTTCAGATCCTGCTCTGGTGTGTGTGGGGTCAGAGTCTCAGCAAACAGGAGCCAGCCGACCAAGAGCCTCAGAAGTTGTCAATAAATTATTAAAAATCAGTTCTAAAGTGACTGAGAGCCAGAGCAGCTAAGTGCTGTGGTCATATTTAATGGATAATTCTTCCTTATTGCAACTTATTGTTATAGTTTTGATCATGTTTCCTGTCTGTAATAATTAGGATGCAGTCGCCAGGTGAACTGCTGACAGTAAGACATCCATTACCATTTACAGAACGATTTCCTGCTTCGGCTTTAACCTACTGTTCTACGATATACAAGCTGTGTCCCAACTCAGGGGCTGCGTCCTTCAGAGGCTGCGTCTGAAGACTGATTGCAGTTTACAGTGTGTCTGTGAATATAATAAAGTATGTAGAAAAGCTGTCCCGAGCTGCAAAGCATCTGTCGTGCTCTGCAATTATCCTTTAAGCGTGCACACATGCATGCACACAGACGCACTTCCACTCAGACAGACACAGACCAGTGCTCGCTGCACAAACACAGCCAGAAACTTGGCGTCTGATCTTTCCACATGTTGCGTCACTTCACCATTCAAGTGTCAAAAATCTGTGTTAGGAAAGTGGACTCCCACAGAGCCTCGGCTGCCATACCCTTCATTAAGTAATGTCTCAGAGCTGACACTTTATATACAACTTGAGCACCGCTGGCTATGGCAAGAGGACATGTACCGTTAACTCCTTCAAGCACTTGTTAGAGGCAAAATAAACCAGGACTTTTTCATCTCCACATACTTAAGACTGCACGTAATCTGGATCTCGGGGAAGTGGCTACAGCGAATGCAGCATTCAGTTTTAGCATGAGCGGTCCTAATGAGACTTGAACCGTAACCCTGAATGTGTTACCCACTGAAACATACGGAGCTACATGTGTTCACAGTCTCGTGAAGGTACTAAAATGCACTGGTGTGGTTTATTCCCTAATTCTCTTATTTATTGTCTGTTCCTGTATTTTCTGCCTGTTACTCAGAAAATAATTGGCGTCAGCGTTGAACATCTCTCTCTCTCTCCCTCTGAACACATCCCCTCTCCCTGTGTGCAGTGTGAGGATAGCCTACAGCTGATACTCGTGCTCACACTTGGAGACGAATGACAGGAAAGTTCTAGCCTCGCAAACCAGACCTCTCTTGCAGCAAGGTCTAGCAAAGAAGGAACCAATCCATAATTGCTGCCCAATTATATTTGCTTCAAGCTGTACTGCTACGACTAATTGGTTCATGAATAATTTCACTTCGAACTCTGCACAACATGTGACACAGACAAGAGATAATGGCAAAACTGACCTATAGTTTCTTGATTCTAAAAGCAGCCGCTCCATTTGGAACAAAATCAGCCCCCTTGTTACTGACAACGTTCGGCTACACCAAGGTTATTTCACTTGAAAGGCTCTGTCAAGGACCACGCTGCATATTACAGGCAGGGAGGGGATTTATTTATTCATCAGTGTTTCATTTCTAATTTTCATGTTTGCTCATTTATTTTGCATATTTGTTTTCCTGCCTCTTTCTTTTTCAAAACATCTCAAGTTAAAAACACAGCTTGTTTTCTGTTATGTCACAGAGAAAATCAAGTGTGGGTGGGTCTAACAATGCAACAGTAAGAGAGAGGGACAGGCTGGAGACACAAATAGGAAGTCCTCTGTAGAGCAGAATGTCTCACTTTGGCTCGGACTTCGTGGACCGAGTCCTCTGAGGGATGTGTCCCCTGCATCAGGACCAATGTAGATGGAAGACGCATCTCAAAGGACCAAATTATCCTGGATATGAACTGCACATTGGTGTTTGGGGGATAAAGCCGTGGTAGCGAGGTCCCACCGAGCTGTCGATCACGAGGTTTCACCCTGTTTTTTATTGCATCAGATAACTAATTAAAAACCAAACCTGAAAATACTTGTAATATTTCAGCCAGGGGAAAAGAAAACTCGCCTCTGGTCTTGTTGGACACTGTCCAAGCTTCCCAAGCGTCATCCGTGACAGTAAATTAGAAATTTCCCACCTTTTAATTACCGGAGTATCAATTCTAACAAGCCCCTGCCCTGCCTTTCTACACACACTCACACTCACACTCACACTCTCAGTCATCAGAACAGGTCAGGAGCTGTGGACACGACCAGGCCCTGGCTTTGTTAATTGGCTGCTTAACAAGGCCTGGGGAGTGTGTCACCACGGCCCCTGTGATGGCCCCAGGGCTACGTGGCAGCACTGCTTGTAGCTCCCGGGCCCCGCGTCCTCCCTCCCCAGCAGCTCTAATTAAAACATGCATGGCTCCCTCTTCTCTCTTGTGGTGGCACGGGGTTAATGTGTGTACACCAGCCTTTGCTACAGTTCCTCAGCCGCTCTGACTGGCCGCCTTGATACGCCTCCACTAATGATTCTGTAGATTGGCTCTCTGACTGTCGGACTCATTTGCTGACCACTGGCTGTTTTCTCTCCCTCCTTCATTCTCACTTTCCATGTCGCATTCCCTCGCTGACACCCACGTCTCCCTCTCTCCCTCTCTCCCCCCCCCTCTCCTTTTCACTTTTCCTTCACTTTGTTGCACTCAAACTTTTTCTTTTTATATAATATATACGAGGGTCACAGGGGGCTGTCAGTGTGTTTGTCCGAGTGTAAGTGTGTCAACATGTCGAGATGGGCTTTGATTTGACTGTCCAGACCACGTGTGGATTTCCCTCCTCGCTGTCATTCCCTCTCACAGTGCAGCGATTGGGTTTTTGATTATTTCATCTCTCTGTTGCAGAGCACCACTTAATAAATAATGACTGGCTGATTGATTTCTCCCTCCCTGTTCCCTCCATCAACCGTCTCCCTTTCTTTCTCTCAATCTCCTCATCACACTTTCTCTCAAAACATGCTCCCCTCTCTCCTCTTTCATGTAAGTCACAATTCTGATTCTCTGTCTCTTTCTTCCCCTCCCGCCCTTGTTGCCTTCTTTGTCCTCCACAGCACGCCATGATGCTGCCAGTTCTCACACATCATATCCGGTACCACCGGTGTCTCATGCACCTGGATAAGCTCATCGGTTACGTCTTCAAGGAACGCTGCCTCCTTCAGGTAAGGCACAGTCATGGCTACCTCTTACTCCCAAAGCTTTGAGCCTCTCACACCCTAAACCAAGCTGCATTATTTAAAGCATAGTGGAAAACTTACAGGGTGGATGATGGTAGGCACATCCCCTCAGTTCTTTATAGGAAGGGTGCAGTCTACAACTGGTTAGATAGTCAGATTTTAAAAAAGTAAGCACTTTGTGCTGTAGCTTCTTGTGCACAGAGATCCAGGGAGGCAGCATTTGCCTCATTACTGTTTCCCGTTCCACCTCTGCAGGGATAGTTCAGGTAGAAGCAGGGCCTCAGAAGTCAGCTGAGGTAACCCACACAGCGGCCTCAGTCACATCTCTGCAGCGAGCAGCCCGGGTCTGCTGTGAGTCGCAGTGACAGTAGTCAGGACAACAACAGCCTCCACCGTAATGCCAGCTCTCCCTTGTCAGGTCTGCAGCCTCAAGCTGTGTGCTCTTGGAGTAAGCCCCACGGCTGCCTCCAGCAATATTGAAGAGCTGTCATAACCTGATACATTAGAAATCAATGTGTTGTAGCCTATACAGAGTTAAAAAGGGAAAGGATGCATTAAGATTCGCTCAAGGCTCTTTGTGTGTGTCTGTGTGCAGCGCTCTGGGTGTGTTAATGTGCATGTATTTTCACGTATTGATCAATGATTAGCCTTTTGGTCGTCTGTATAATGACGACCTGTCGTTGTGAGCACTGAAAGGGAAACACTGACCCGCTGCCAGCGGCCGACACGCTGTGGCCCTTTCACTGAGGAGAGACGCCCATTTGAGTTTGACATCTCTGTCTCTTGGGGACAAGTTAATGGATTTATCCCTCCCCTCCTTTTTCTCATTCGGTCCCTTCATCTTCCAAAAAAAAAGACAAACAAACAAACAAAAGAAAAACGCAATCAGTTTGATCGTGACAGCTCACACACACACACACACACACACACGTCTCTGCAGTGTGTGTTGCCTGCCTGTCTGCATCACAATGCTATCCACTGAGGTGTTAATGCCATGACATTGCTCTTTGTGTGTACGCGTGTGTTTGTGTGGACAAAGTCAGGGCTGTCAGCACTGCACCACTACTGGGACTGAAATGGCCGAAGTCGGGAGCCATCATCGCTGGGCTTATAGCACCCTCCTCATCTACTGCACACACACATCAGTGGCTAATGTCCCACGGTACACACACTTCCTGCCCAGATAGGTTTGGACAGAATGGCTGCGGCGGTGAAATGGTGCCTGTTCAAACAGCCTTCTTCGAGTCAGAACTCATTTCAGATCCGCCATCACTTCCCATTTGCCTCCTCTCTGATGGGATGATCACATTTAATGAGTTGAATGTTTTCCAGTGGCAGTGTATTCATTGCAAACATGAGACATGGCACCACTCTTTGATTGCATTACAATGGATTGTACTCTGATACAGGCTTTGCGTGCTTTGAATTCATTTAGCAGTAGTTGTGTATGTGTGACTTATGGGTGAGTTTAAACTTTTTCAAGCTGAGAAAGTGGTTGTAAAAACAAAACAATAATAAAAACAAAATGAATTATATAGTTTGCTTCAACATTCAGAGCCTAATTTACTCTACTGCTACAGAATATATTGAAGTTGACAAATTTCTTGATCTCTTGTAAAAAGACCTGTTCTTTATGAAATATGGATATTTTCTAGTTTTTCATGTCCTCAAGTATGTTTTGGTTTCCCTCTGCACGGTTTAAAGATATTCACCGGACTCCGGTTACTCAAATTTCACGAAAAAAAGGCAAGAATGGGGATGTATGAATGACAGGCCCAACTCTGGGAACAGTCTCCTGAACGGTCCTCTTGAGTTCTTTTCCAGGATGACTGACACCGGCCAAGCGAAGAAATATTAATAAGCATTGGTCGAGCGTGGCCATGCAGGAGTTTCCCCTGGAGAACGAGATGATTGCCTCTATGCAACTGCGTGTTGTTAAGAGTAAAGACACTGACAGCATAATATAGACCAGTGTTAAGTGTTTTGACATTAACAATTCAAACACACACTCAGTCCTGGTGATCGGGAGCACGGGAGTGGTTACTCTTAAAGGAGTGTTTTCAGCGGCGGGAACAGAACTTGGGTGGTCGTCCTCGGCGTGGGACTGTTTAATTGGTTTCTCCGAATCGGAATCTCTGTTCTTGCCATGAAGAGTAATGACCTGTTCTCCCATTGAAGGAACGATAATTTATTTCCCTTGTTTCATATTTTCCTTTAGAAGCGATGAAAGCAGCTGATCATCTGGGAAACCACAGAGTCAGTGCAGAGTCAGTGCTTGTTTCCAGCTTGTTCTCTCTAATGTTTTAATGAAAGAATATCTGTGAATCAAAACTGCAAGGAGAACATATGTCGTAAATTCATAATCACCGTGCCAAAGTCAGGGAGAGCATCATTTGATCCTCTCTGCAGCAACACACCTGTTATTGCGTTACCGTGCAGCGATCTGACCGTGGCATGAGGCAACTGACAAAAACACAGCCTCTGCACTCGAGACCCCCCCCACACACACCCAGTACCAGTGGAGCAGCGGCCCTTTGAAGCTCCTCTTCTAAGAGCCTTCCCCCGTTAAACATTTAACATTTAAAACTTAGGGGGTGGGGTGGGTTTGGAGAGACATGTGTTCATGGTCGCCACATGCTCCCGCATCCCCACATCCACCACACCCTCATAATCCTTCCCACCCCCCATTGTTTCATCCCCATTCCTCACTTTTGCCTCATGCTGGCAGAACGAGAGGCATCACAGAGGATCTCAATAATTTAACTGTACAAGTCCTCGGCCCCGGCTCTGATGTTGCATGCTTTTGTTTGTGTTCCGTCATGAATGCGTCTGTGACTCCGTATGCAGAGTACTTGGGTATTTTTATTTGTTTTTCTCATTCATGGCGAAGCGTGCCCAACCCTGTGATTGAGGTGTCCACCTTCTCTCAAGCAGGGCTGGTTTGAATAAAATGTCAGAAGCTTTGAATATATCCAGTGTTTCCTCTAGGATTTATTTTAGCAGCAGGGGCAGTGCGGCCATTATGGAACCTTAGTCTTAAATGCTGCATATCAGATATATATATATATATATATATATATATATAAGTATATGAAACATTAATCATACAGGCCATGCAGTCGTGAAACACATCAACTAAACATCAACGTTATTATTGATGCCAGCACGGACCAATCAGTGACCTGGAACACTACCCAGCACCTGAGGTCGCATCTTGAGCCTGACTCAAACTTGTTGCAGGGGGTTAACAACAGCCCCCAGTGCAGATTTTGATTTATAGTTCAGCTTCGAGTTTCACCAGATGATCGCGCCACGAATGGACGTATCGTATGATCAGGCTGTATAATTACATTTCCCACAATAGCCATGTTCTGTGATTTACTGTGATGGATGACTGTTACTTTCTTGCAGGGTTTGTCCATCGCCGCCTTAACCTCAATGAGCAGTAACATTTTTGGGGCGTTGCACACCAGCTGTAGTGAGGCTACGTGTGTCGCTCTCTTTGGCTTGGAAGATAACACACAGATATAAATCCAGCCTCAGACTGCAGCTATGTCAACATGTCTGTCGTAATGATTAAGTAGTGGACCAAGATAGAAAAGAAGAAAAGAAAATGTTAACCCTGCAATAACTGTTTTTGGTCAACTGAGGGCAGTGGAAATAAAGGAAATGAGCTGTGAGTCCTTGAAATACAGTGGGTTCCAAACTAAAGACCCCGAACTTAAAAGTTGCTTATTTACACTCCCAGCATTATTAACTTTAATTTGGAGTCATGCTGTTTGTCTCTCCTCCAACTCCGAACATCTTATATTTGAGCTCTGCTTCTCACATTGTCATTTGTTGTATTGTATTTTTAGAAATATCAATTATAGCTGCTTTTAAGAAAACTAATAACATTAGAGATCTCTTGGAGGAAGTTATCATCACTCCCACAGAGACAAAATCTTTAAACTATTACCTCAAGTGCTCAGTAAATCAAACGTAATTACACTGCGACCGAGTTTAGAATGAAAGTGACAATAATAATATTTTGTTCCTTCGCTGTTTTCTGTTTGTACTTTTGAATCTTTTCTTTTTGACCAAAACAACAATGTGTGGACAATGAAAAGGTTGTTTTCCCGTGTTTTAATTGAATACAGAGGATGATAATGAAATATGTGCCCTCAGTCCATTCAAACTGTTGTTTGTACCCCTCACTCCTGATTTACTCTGCCACACACGGCGTAAACTTGATATACATAGACTGCATTAGTTGCTGCGGCACACAGTGAAGACGTCGTTGTCTTCAGGGTAGTTCGCTCATCAGTTCCATGAGTGGCTTTCAGTCAAGCCTCTCGCTCTCCACTGAGCGATGATGTTTATTCCTGTTTAGCCAAAGGAAATTGAGCAGCAGTAGTGTGATCACTAAATCCAAATCCCTGCGATACTTTGCGGAGTCATTATGTTGACAGGAACAGTTGCGGTTGTCAATCCCCTCCACAGACTGGGCTCTAAAAGCCAATGCTGTTGTTGGATGTTTTCCTTAACTGCGAAGGACCTGCAGTGTTTACAGAACAACTGATGTATTTTGCTTGATACGTCTCCTTTAGACTCCAAACTCTGTAGTTCAGGCTGTGTAGTAGGTAGTCATTGACTTGTGTCTGACATAGCACGATGGGGGAGTAGAAATTGGAAACTGACGTGGTGGTTGTTGTTGTTTTCATTTATATTTTTATCGAACTGTCAACGCGGCGCTGAGAGTTCCTAGATTTCTGCTCGTGTCGTGTCAAATTACCAGCTCTTTTTCTCACTCAAAAAAAAAAAAAAAAAAAAGGCTGCTCCTCTTAACCACAGGAAAGAAATACAACTGCTGTTGAATTTGTCGTGTCTGTGTTCAAGGCTACAAAGCTGAAGGCCTCTTGAGCAACCATAAATATTGAAACCTCTCTGTTAACGTTTTACATATATATCTCATTGGAGCTTGAAATTGATTTGAAGTTGGCTGAAAGGAGACAAGCATTTTGAAAAGAAAGCCCAAGGGGGAGTGTAGATGGATTTCTTTTTATTTTTTGGGGGCTGAGATTAACATTCTCATAATGTAAGATTGATAAAGGCTTGACATATCCTACTGAGCCCTATCTTTCTCCTTTTTCTCTCCTCAGCGAGTTTGAGTTCAGCCGCAGCAGTCTTTCTAGGCACAGCAGTTTTTGTCTTCTTTTCAAACAAAGCTGAGTGTTGACTAATGCGCCTCGTTTCCTTCAGGGTTATTTTACCTTAAATTCCCACTTTGGGAAGGTTTGAAAGTTTGAGTCGTAGATTTTCATACAAACAACTTTCACCATGACAACGAGGCAGTAGGGACATTCACTGTCTTTCTGTCATAGTGGCTCCACCTTTAGTTTTTTGAGCCAGTGCTAATCTAAACTTGTTAGCTCTGATCAGTATTACTGTTTAAAATAAACAGTAAGGATCTAGATTTGCCCCTTGTGACCAGTAACGTAAGACCGCTGTGACAACAACCTTCAGACTCTTCTAAACCAAAATATCAGGTGTGAAAAGTTCCTTGGACCCGGGTTCCAGACCAACGGACCAAAATTTAGTCTAACCACAAGAGACGATGTCAATGTCAAGTATAGAGACGACAGGATGTACGTATGTCATACACAAAGACTTAAACCTACAGAACCTCGAAACCTAAACTCGGCAACGACGGTGTCTGTCCAAAAGCCTCTTTTGTGAGTTCCTGTTCTCGACCACATCTGAATAACCGTGAAGCTGAGGTAATTTAGACTGAGACAGAAATTGCTTTTTTGCTCTAGATAAGATGACACAATCTCCCTGCATGTTTTTGTGTAATTTTCTGCTCCGATTTTTAAATAGAAGTTGCAAAGCAGATGTGCAGAGGTGAGATTAAAAAGACTGAAATTGCCACAAAGACAAGATGCCAAAATAAAGTACTTGTTTTTGTTTTGAGGAGAATTAGTCTCAAATTCAGTCCCTGGCTTCTGTCTCACCTCTGCGCAGCGGGCCTGTCATGGCACGAAGTAGGTGTGAATGTTGGATTATCGGATTCAGAAAGTCACAGATGCGGTCGGACACAAGCTTTCTTTATCCCGATGTCAGAAAGGTGCGAGGGGGATTTAGTTGCCGAAGCTAATGGACCGTCCAACGAGCAGTTGACAGGCCGCTTCAGATTTGTTGTCTGGAGTGCGTGTGTTTCACAGAATAGGCCGACGGCTGAAATTTGTATCCATTGTTTTGCAGAATCCAACTTGCTTTTCCATGGTACTTCTCCGTTACTGTGTCGCTCAGCACAGTTCACTGGTTCCTACAATTTCACTGGTTTCTTCAATTTCTCTAAACCACGAGGAAGACAATGGCCCAGAAAACTCACGGGGCAACAGGGCGCACAAGAAGTCGCACTGCATCTTGTGAATGCCTTCTGGGGCGCACTTCATAAACCCTGTGAATGTTGAACTGCAACAGAACGTAACCGCTCTCATTCCTCCAGCGTTTAAGCGAACGTGAGGCTTTTGTTTCTATCGTAGGACTTCACAGTGAGATTATTTTGCAGAATACAAAACACAGCAAAAGGAAGAACAGTGTATTGAGAGTCTATTTCTCAGGGGAGGTTTCGTTGGTTCATGAAAATCGTCCTGTAGTTGAAAAGTGATAAATCTCCTGTTTGCTTACCTGCGTCCTCTCTCTCTTTCAGCTGGCCATGACTCACCCCAGTCACCACCTCAACTTCGGCATGAATCCCGACCATGCCCGCAACTCGCTCTCCAACTGTGGCATCCGCCAGCCGAAGTATGGCGACAGGAAGGTCCATCACATGTACATGAGGAAGAAGGGTGGGTGTTTGTGTTTCATTCTCTCTCTGCATTGTTTCTTTTCACTCTGGCAAATGACCACTCCGTCTCTAATAGTCCCTGACCCTTAGAACCTGCTGATTTCTTTTCTTACTTTTTTTTTTTTTTTGTCAGGAATCAACACATTGATTAACATCATGTCTCGTCTGGGGCAGGATGACCCCTCCCCGTCCAGGTAGGCTGCCCGCCGGCACATATCTGTTCATGCCATCACTGACCACAGGAGCAATCAAAGGGACGATTCTTGTGATTAATATACCCGGCAGGCCCGCTGACAAGAAAATTAACTTTAACTGTGAAGAGAAGGGATATCTCGGGGGAAATGAAATGAGCTAATTTTAAGGGCAGTGACTACTTATTATTGAATGTGAGCTGCTGTTATTCTCAGAGCACTGATGAGGTGAGCAGCAGTGTGTGTGTGTGTGTTTGCCTAAAGTCCGTCTTTCTTGCAACTTCTTCAACTGCCTTCACATCTCCAACTTTTCCTCCCCCGCCCCCAGGATCAATCACAACGAGAGACTGGAGTTCCTGGGCGATGCTGTTGTCGAGTTCCTCACCAGGTGAGAAAGTGCTGGCGCATCTTTGATGGAAGCAACCGCTAATTGAAGCTGACTACAACACTATCAGCCTTTCTTATCCCCCTCCACTCCATTTCTCCCCCTCTCATCGTCTACATCTATCTGTGTCTGTCACAGCCACGCTCCTCTCCATATTTTGGACTCATTCATAGACAGTGATTTACTGCTAATTGGAAAGGGGATGTAATTTTTTTCCCCTCCCTTATCACACCCTCTAACGGGCTGAAATTCTCCATGACAACTTGCAATTAGCTGTCCAGAGCTGCTGTCTGGAATGCTGACTGTGTTATTGACTCCCAGGTGAGTGCGAGCGTTGCTGCCCGGCACTTATCTAAGCACAGCGCTAATTATATGTAGCTATTATTAATCGCATAGACTACCTGGTAGTGTGTGAGCGAGCTGCCCGCTAACCAACTGTACCTCCTCGTTTTTCGTCTGAGTGGATGTTATTTGTAGAATATATAAGAAATCGGCTTCCTGTGTTTCCGCACAGCTTAGCACACTCTTGTACACACACAGGTTGCGAAAAGGAGGAACAGATTTTTATCTGACTTTCATTTGCCCAACAGCATAACTCCTGCGACCAAAATGCAATTTGTAACCATCGATGCTAACACTTCCACAACAGTGAACATTCAGGAGCAGGATTAAACCTTAATAGGAACTGACACAGTAGTACACAGGACACTGCTTCTGCTCCTTATGCAGCGAGAGCAGTCTTACTAAGAAGGTGGTTAGCCTCCGTTTCTCTGGATATCTCTGGGCATGTTGTGCCACGTTCCCTCCTTCTTCCCCCTCTTCCTCTGCCTTCCTCCTTTGATTGTTAGCGTCGGACGAGACATGCTTGGCCTACGCTCTGGCCCTCTGAATTATTTATCAGCCTCTTGTCCAGTTAAATGGGTACAGCAGATCCAGCCAACTGCCTCGTGCAACGCCAGTGCACACTGCCCTTGGAGGCTATCTGTGCTTCTGCTGTCTGCTCCTAACACAGGGAGTTAGTGTTGAACAGAGGAGGGTCAGCAAACGATGACAAAAAAGTGCATGTGCAATATTTGTCGCCCGTCGCATGAGAAGGATTAAATATTTAATCAGGGGTTAGCAAAGATCAGGTGAGTTTAAAAATGAGTAATGATTATTAAAGGCCTGAAAAGGAAAACTAGAAATCATTATTGTAGCTGCCGTAAGAAGATATCACATCTGTTTTTGGGGTCTGCGAGACGTAAAGTTTAAGAATGACTACTGCTGAAGATGTTCGGAAAAGCACATGAAATATTGATGACAGACGAGACTCTGAGCCGCTGCCGGCCACAGCCTCTGTGTTCACTTAATGACCCTCAGATGTAGAGTGTGGTCAGTGAGGTCAGTAGTTCACTGCATCTTAAAGAACAAACGAACAAGCACTTGTAAAGGAAACGTATTCTGCTCACGTCCGGGTTCATAAGTTTTATCAGTGTTATTTTTTTTTTGAAAAGGAAAACACATCACTTTCTTCAAACTGTCCTTGAATGCAGCTCCTCTTTTCAGCCTGAAACCCTTGGTTTTTTTGTGAACGTAAAACTTCTGCAAAGTTAAAACCTTTGTGGTAAAAAGGGAAAATACTGAAGCTCCTAAAACTCCTCGTCAGTCGTCCAGACCACACCTGCGGGGAATCATGGTGACATGACGTCACATCAGCAGAATTTGCCATGTTTAACTTCATTATAAATTCAGAATGAAGCACAATCATCACTTTCTTTAAAAATGAATTATTCACTGAATAATGTGAATAGTCAGGTGACATCACAATGTGGAAAGAAACACTGAAAAAAATCAAATGTCTCATTTAAGCTTTCGGAAAATAAAATCCCAATCTGCTTCTGATGAATATGTACAAACATGATGTTTTTGGTACCTGGAGAACGCGGAGCAGCCCAGTCAGCTAGTTAGTGTGACTGACACGTTTGCCAGCAAAAAAAAAAAGAAGGGGTCTCCGCTGTAATTATTTTTCATCACTCTTAAGTGTTTTTTTATTAATTCCAAGTGCTTTGTTTCCACAGTAAGATCACAATACCCTGACAAATAGACCTCTCGTGAATTTGGAAAACAGAACGCCACCTGCTTTCCTCTCTTTGCATTGATTAGAAATGACTGAATTAAATGGCCTGTTTTAATTCAAATGAAATCAAATGACACGCAGCGGTTAGGGAGATGCTGGAACGTAATGAAAATGGAACCTGCTCTCCCGAAACCCAGCTGTGGAACCAGTGAAGCGTCTGCGGCCATTTCTGGGTTCCAGCACAGACCTGGAGAGGCTGGAAATCTCTGGAAAATGGATTAAGTGGTCTTGAGAAATTGGGTAAATGCAGGATGAGGGTGAATGACAGGAACGTCTCTTTACATTTAGTACATTTTTTGATGGTTGCGTTACCGCTGCGTTTTGGAAAACAATCCTCAGAGAAGAAATGAAGCGATCCTATGAAGAAACAACATGAAATCTGAGATCCAGTGAGTCTAACCTGTATTTCATTTCTCTTCCCACAGCGTCCACCTCTACTACCTGTTCCCCAGTTTAGAGGAGGGCGGCCTGGCCACATACAGAACAGCCATCGTGCAGAACCAGCACCTAGCCATGCTAGCCAAGGTAAACTCTGCTCCTGCACCTCATAACAAGTCCTCCCTCCGCAGGTCAATACGATGAAAGGTCCGCGAACTGACAGGAGAACATGTTTGAGACGGTGTTATTGTTTTGAGTCTCGCTGTTATGACTTGGCTTCTTTCTAAGGGGGCACTTGGGAAAAGTGTAATTTTGTCTTGCTGCCATTCCAACCCCTTTTTTTGCCTCTTCAGGTTTGTAATTGGAGATAAAAGGTTGTTGTTCTGGAGGACTAGACTAGTGCAGCTGGGGTCCCAGTGGGCCCCTAGAGGTCTCCCTGAAACACTCTCCAGTTCCTGTTATCACCAGACCCCCTTGCTTCTCTCCCTCTCTCTTGCTGGCAGAATGGTAGAGCCAAGCCGCACTCACTGGCACGTTTATAAAGAACACAACAATAATCGTCCCGTGATGTGAAGAAAGCAATTAAAAACTTCAATCTTTCATGTTGCTCCCCGCTGAATACAAAGATGCAGCCGCCCGAATCTGCATTAGTGCTGTGTAGCAGTTTGGCTTGTTTCAATTTGCCGCTCGCGGTAAAGTGAGTGTGATACAGTGTTGGACGTTGCCAAGTTGTTTACCAGGCTCCTCTAAAGCCTTCTGCTCAAGAACACTCGCAATTATCTTTCAAAAAATATCTTCGGCGAGCAACAGCACAATCCACCACTTCACTCGGAAGGCTTTAAAGTCAGAACGGTTCCCTCTGAGTTGGAGTATTTATGAATTGTGATTTAATTTGTGTTTGTGCAATCACGGGAGGTGGGATACCACCAACGGTTAGCAGCCATAATTAAATAGCACCCTGACTGTTTTTTGGTGGGTAATCATCTGTGGTGCACTGCCAGGGAAGTCAAGTTGGGCTACTTCTGACTTGGCTCAGAGAAACAGTTGGAGAAAGTTTGACTGACCCACACATTAGAGACTTGCAGACTTATTTACATGAAGTGCAGACGTAAACACTATTTTTATTGCAGTCAGAATGTCTTTACGTGAAGTCCTGCTTTATCCTCATGTAGTGTCATCAAACCTAGAGGTTACAAATATAAATAGAGCCACTGAAAGTTCAGTGTAAGAACTTCTTGGTTGAACAAGTCTGACTTTCTGGTTGTTTTTTAAACAACTCTGTCAAGTGCCAAATTCCAGAGATGCCTTTCCTCTGTTCCAGAGAAATTTACTTTAATATTCCAAATGGGAAATGATGGTGTTACAACAGCTTCGTCACAGAGGTAGAATAGACACAGGAGCTAAACACGAGGACCAGTACTTAAAAACTTCTGGACGAATTTACCATGAACCCAAGTGGAAAGATGAGGAGTCGGTCAAGAAAAAACTCTGAATCTTGAAAATTGAAATGTTGGTTTCATGAGGAGGCTTCTGGGCCCTGGTGGAGCTGTTACAGCCATTATCTATTTATGATTATCACAGGTTGCTAAACAAAGATAAAATAGGACTTTGGGTGTCGGGATAATATTACAAAAGATGATGGAGTCGGACGTTGTGTGTTTTTTAAAAAATTTGTAACATCATTTATTTTAGAAAGTGTTTCACCAGTGGAAGAACTGACTTACTTTTCATAGAGAATGAAGGTCAGCCACTGTACCATGTCACAATTTGTCCAGGGATTATCCATCGTGTGTGTGTGTGTGTGTGTGATTTTGTGAATGCATGTATGCACATGTGTGAACATTCTCCTTGTGTGCCGGCTTAGTGCATCATGCCACAGCTGGACAACACATGGGCACATCTGTCAGTGCCATGAAATAGAACCTTTTGCAGCAAGGTCGGGCAATCTTTCTTATTTCCCTCGAGTTTTTTCTGCCCTTTTTTTCCCCCTCTCTCTTCTTTTCCATGGAGAGCCTACGAAAATGTGCAATACCAAAAAATGCTATTACTTTTTAAAGAGGCTATTACTGAGGTGGCGGCGGCAGCGCGCTGATATGAATGTGTTTGTCTTTCACAGAAACTGGAGTTGGATCGCTTCATGCTCTACGCTCACGGACCGGATCTGTGCCGGGAGTCGGACCTGCGACACGCCATGGCCAACTGCTTCGAGGCTCTTATCGGTGAGACTCCCACGAGACAAAGATAGAAGCCGGGGTGATG
This sequence comes from Paralichthys olivaceus, assembly GCF_024713975.1. Taxonomy (NCBI): domain Eukaryota; kingdom Metazoa; phylum Chordata; class Actinopteri; order Pleuronectiformes; family Paralichthyidae; genus Paralichthys; species Paralichthys olivaceus. The sequence continues at coordinate 19,260,478 of NC_091109.1, forward strand.
GTTGTGAGGGAGACCACAAAAAAAAAAGAAGAGGAATACATATTTGAGTGAGCTTGATATGTAAATCTGTTCCTAAAAGGACTGATTTGCATTCTCTGAAAACAAATACTGTCTCTCTGCTCTTATTAACACAACACAAAAGTTAGTCGGGGCGTAACACTCTTTAATGCGACTAGTTTTACTGAAGTGCTGCTTTGCCGGACTTTGATTTATCTGAAATGCTTTTATGCATAAATGTGTTAAATGTACCTGCTGACTTCATGTGCTCGGATTAAAACGGAGTCGTTTGATAGTTTAATTCAGGTTTGTGTGTGTGTGTGTGTGTGTGTGTGAGTGTGTGTTAAAGTGTGTAAATAGCTGCAGTGAATTTCCCATCAGGCCGAGGAAACATTACGCATCGATCTCAGGAGATGTGGTTTGACCTCTGGCTGGACAGGCCATCCCCAGAGTGCCGCTCTCCTTTGCCCACACCAAACACATACACAAGCTCGCTATTCATCTTGATAGCGGTTCCGTGATAGAGTTTGTGCAGTGATTAGGACCCTGTGCTGGAAACCACACACTCACAGGAAAGTCTCTCACACACACACACACACACGTCTCTCGGTGGCGACGATCTCCCTCTCTCCATCCAACCCCATGGGCAGTGCTAAGCTAAGCCTCACTCCTGGAGAGCTGCAGAGTCGGCAGCTTTCCTCGTCTTATCACCATCTTGATTGAACCAGTTCAGCCATCTCCGCGCTCCCCTGATGATAGATACAGAAAGTGGGTGGCTTTAAAGAGATCTTCCTCGCCTCCCTCTTTCCCCTGCACCGAAAAACAGCAGCGCGCGAAGAGCGGCGGGGGAAAAGTGCTGACTGGCTCCATGGCCCCCTGTCGGCCCCGGGGGCCCCCGCACTTGTTACGGGTTCATTATCGACAGAGACAAAGTCATAATCTATTCTGTCCCGTGGCTGTCCCCGCCTCATTGCTGCACACGTTCCACGGAGGTAGCGGGGGCCACGGCTCTGGATGCCTCGCTCCGTTCCTTCCTCTTCCTCGCGGTCTCGTCTTCTGTCTGAAATTTTCAACTTAATAAATGTGATGAATAAACAGGGTTGTGGTTATAAGGGAACCTGTGAGAAAACCTCTGTCAGAGAGCACCCTGTGGTGACGGGTTTTAGATTACTAACTCAAAAATATCAGCAGCACCCCCGCCCCCACTCCGCCCCGCTCACCAGAGACACACATGCTGAGGGGCAGAGTGCGCGCACGTGCACACACAGTCGAGACATTCAAAGTCACTTGCATTGAGAATGCCGTCTGATGTTGCGTCTCTTCTTTCACAGAGAGTTTTGTCATCTTCATTTCAGTCTTTCAGCTCAAACGCCTCCTTTAAGACCTCGCTGTCGAACAGTCTGTCTCCACCCTCCTCTCTCCTCGACTTACCCTTTGTGTTCCTTTGCATTCCTCCGTCTCTTCCCTGCCCACCCCCACCCTGTGATCTAGAGTTTGGGTGTTATTAGGTGAACGATGTGCCCCACAGATGATGAGTCATCCTGTCACTCTGTCATCTCCTCCTCCTCCTCCTCCTCCTCGCCCTCCAGCCCTCCCGATTCTCTCACTGAACTGAGCATTTTCCACTTACACGACAAACTCCGATTGCTCGCACGTGCCGTCAGATTGGTACAGGGGGCACACGAACGCTGTCATTTCATCCTCACACGTGCCTCTCTGTCTGACATCAGACGTCAAACCACCACCTTCCCAAAAGCAGCAGTCTCCACATCATGCTCTTGCAGATGTGTCGCTGGCTTGTTGTCTAAAGGTACCATCTTCCTTTTTCCTTTTTAACAAGCCTTTTATTTTTTTTATTTTTTTCCTCCAGCACGCACATGGGTTGAATTCAAATCTTCCTCTTTTTCTTAGACTCCTGTTTCGAAAGCTGCGATAGAATATGACCCGCTCATAATATTTCCAAGGCCCTGGCAGATAGCTTTAACGGCTTACTATGCATGTTTTCTGACCTTTGTTTTATTTGTTTCTCAGCCACAGTGACCGTTGAACCTGGGCTGTGTTGGAAATGGCAGATAATCTCCTGCTTTGCATGGGCAAAGCTTTCTGTGCACGGAGCCGAGAATGTGTCTATCTGCTAACCCTGAGGCAGGGCCATTCTGCTGCTCGAGACACAGAGAAAGAAAGGGAGAGAGCCGGAGAGAGAGGAAGAACGGAGGGAGTGAAATAGAGGAATGGAAAGCAAAGGCATCTGCAATGCAAATGGGTGCCCTGCAACCCTGAATAATTCAAAGTGTTGAATGGAAATCTTGCTTTTCTGATCCCCCGTCATTAACTTCTGCCGGAGTGGGCCATTCTCATTTAGGCTCTTTTGGCCTGTGTGCCTCCTATTCTGTACCGCTGCCTCCCCCCTTTCTCTCTCTCTCTCTCGCACCCTCTCCCTCTGTACTTTTGCTCTCGCACACTTTACCTCTTTCGTCTTTAGAAACCACTTCTCCTTCTGCTTATTCATAGAAACTCGGCGCGCCTGTTGCCCTCCCGTTTCCCTCTCAGGTCCTCTCCGCTGATAAGCCACGTCGCTTCCCTCCTACCGAACAGTTTGAAAAGAATTGTGAGAGAATAAGAAAAGAGGCCCCACTCTGTTTTTATGGCCCTAATTTCTCTGTACAGTTGATCGGTGGATTATACGCTGCCAGCAGCCATGGGGGATACAGATGGTGAACCTTTGTGAGGGCCCTCTCTAAGCTCTCCCTATTAAAAGAACGGAGAGAAAGGATTATCTCTCACTTGCTGAATATCAGATTCATACACAATACCGCTGCTGTATTCACTGAACAAGTGCTGCTCCCTTTGTTAATTGCTGCGATGGTAGCAGCAGTAGTGGAGTTGGTTTCTTTGCACGCCCTCTTTTTTTTTTGTTCTTCCTCCTCAGCCTCTGCTCCGAGCCTCACATTTGGAGAGTAAGATGTTTGATGTGACAATGCACTCCTCCCGCCTTTGTCGCTGCTGTGGTGAAAATTCTATTTTCATGTTTTGGTTTAGTTTATTTTATTTATTTATTTTTTTGCCTTTAATATGTTGCTTTCTGTGTCCGTCTGCTGCTTCAGCCCCCGTTGAGCTGAGAGGGAGCGGCTTAATATATTATTTGATGGATTAGAGCCTGAGCGTTTTTGAATAATTCATTCTAGGTTATTAATGTGACTGTCAGCCGCTGGTGTTTCATATGCCCCTGACTCTGGGTTTTTATTGGTCACTGAAAGCCCACAGACATTGGAATTCCATTCCTAAACATAACAGTGTACAGCCGGCGTGGCCGTCTGAATTAGACTTGTGACAGATGTGGAGATTCATTAGTCGCTGGCCTTCTCTGGCCATGACTGATAGTCTCTTCACAGCACCGGATCAAACTTGGGTTAAAGTTTGTTCTGTTTGTGCTGTAGAGTATTTTAATTTATCAGTTCAGAGGTCGAGCACAATCGGGTCCAGGTTCCATTATTATGTCCAGTTCATAATTAGGAACATTTAATTATCTTATGAATCTTTAAATGAAAGAAAGCATTCAAAGTGACCTGGTAGCCGAATAGTTAGTGTGCATACCACATGGGGATGAATGTCCAGAGTAGCAGACCTGGTCAGACCATTTGCTGCACATCACACACTTTCTCTTTGAGTTTCATTTCCTGTCTCTCCACTAAATACAATTCTTAGATTTAGTTGAGCAGTTATCACAAGTTACTTTCACACAGAAGTCAGGATTTGTTTGAATCTAGAGAGAGACCATATGAAAGTTTGAGAAGTACACGCTCAGGACAATCATCAAAATTAAAGGTGTAACTGTTAAAGGGGGAAATGTTTGGAATCATGTCTCTTGCTGCAGTTGAACTCCTCCACAGCGTCCCTATGACCAGTGAACCCTCAGATCCACCGTGATCGTTCATAAACATATCGAGGCAGGTTTATCTCAGTTGTGGGCGTCGGTGGATTGAATGAGCTCGGAGACTGCAGAGTGATTTAGCCCGGGCATGATGTTACTGCACGATGAGCTGCAGGGAGATGATAGCACAGAACTTTGTGTTGAGCTGGCTGGGCGTTTTTTTTTTTGTGGGCTGTGTGTATTCGGGGCGTCAGCTGCAACTTTGCAAGTTGATGGGTTGGACTGTGAAGCACAGATCTCTGTTTAATGATTGCGGCAAGTTGCGCGATTGATTGAATCGCTTTGGGGCACACTTTTTGCACGGACAGCCTCCTTGTCAAGAGTGTTCTCGCTAGAATTAACTGCATACCTTGGTTTCTTCATCCACGAGCCCTTTGATTGACACCAAAGGTGTTGCTTTGAGATTTTTAATACCGTTTTAAATCCCTCGAGGCTCTCCTGGTCTCCCCCTCCCTCCCCTGCGTGCTTCCCACCTTCTCCTTCCTCTTGGAAAAAAAAAAAGTTCTGAAAATCTAATAAGAAGCAAGAAGTTTGGGTTTCAACAACTTTGAGGCCTCCATTTGTGGAAGTTTCTGAATTTGCTGTGTCATCAAAACACAAAGAAAAACTGCCTCCCGGCCCCACCCAGCTATCCTCAGTGTTCACACACACATGAATGCTTCATGAGTGGGGGGGGGGGGTTGAAAGACATTCAGAACTCGGGCCTGCGAGGGAGCTCTTATCCTCCCACAGCTGGTCTCCAGAGGAAACATCTGTTCCGTAGTAGCGTTTGGAACCGAGGTCCACATTATGGTAAAACCACAAATCTCCACGCTGATGCTTAGTGGAAAACATCCTGTGATGAACCGCTCCCCTCCAGAGCCTCCTGCGGTTCGGCCTCAGTGAGACGCTCGCCCCATCACCCGAGATTACAGAGGCCTCGCTTACTGATACACATCTGTGGCGGCACGCTGCGTTTGTGGACCTCAAGAAGAGTTTAGATTTATGGGTATTGATTTATGGGCTTTTTGTGTTTGGATTTTGAGCGTCACAGGAAATTACTTTTTTTTATTTTTTATTTTTTAAAAACCCTCAGTGGCCGGGACCTTCCAAAATACACAAGCCGCTTCCATCCCAACTAGATTTTTACATTACATTAGTGATGAGCCGCCAAAGTTGCTTCCGGGTGAGACGAAGTTGTCAGGCTTAATCAAATTTTACGAACATTTGGGCAATGGCTGGTTGTAATTTCCCACTCTGTTCAGAAGTAAAGGGCATGCGAGGAAGAAAGAGGGGGTGTGTGTTTGTGTTTGTCTTTGCGCTACATGGTTTGTTTGTATTTCTTTATGGGTTTTGGCTATGCAGACTGCATCTTCGTTGTGTGTGTGTATTTGTGTGTGTGTAAATGGCCTGTTAGCCATCTGAACACAGTTTCCCACCCCAGATGATGAATCCCTCATATGTTTTTGATGTCATCCATGAAAGCAGTTTGTGCGTTTAGACTTGCAGCCGCAACCGCACCCCATTTCCACTGCTCATTTATGCACATAATAAAAACTGCTGCACGATTGTATACCCAATTTGCCAGGTGGTTATTGCTTTCTAAATTGAATGAGCCACCCTAAGTGTGATGGTTCGAACTTGTATGCAGCTTAAAGGCACCATGATAGTTCCACTGATTTCAGTAGAAACAGTAGAAGAGCGAAACAACAAAAACACACAAAGGAGACTTGACTCGTGCAAATGAGCTGACGATTGGTGCAGAATGAGCTGGAGATGTTGCATATCAGTCACATAGATGGAGAAATTTGGGAAACGTGTCTTGGTCTTGCTGTGGCAGCAGCTCTCTGCAATCTGGGACCAATTTTCCATTGAATTTCTTTCTTTGTCCCTCGTCTTTTGTGGGGTTGCAGTTTGTGTGTGTTCATGCCCAAGGTGATGTGTTTTTTTTTTTTTTTCTGTCACGGTTCAAGTTGAATTCAACACATTCTGTGTTGTGTGTCTGCAGAGATAAGTTATACCTGAGTGTAGGCGAGTCACAAAGAGGACACTGCACTTTTGTTCACGCTGTGCATGAATGGGTTTGAGCACAAACTACACAAGTCTGCAAGTGAACCTCTATGTGTTTGTCAGTATGGCATGCGTGTGACACACACTCAAGTTTGATGTTTATGTTTATATGACCTTGGCCACTTCCATCTCAGTGTGGTGGCTCCGTCCTCCTCCTCCTCCTCCTCCTCCTCGTCCTCCTGCGCTCTGACAAGGGGGAGGTGGATCTGCACGGGAACCCCGAGGACATTTCACCGTCAAAAAGCAATAAAAATGCACTCCTACTTTTAATAAAGCAATTATAACTCATTACCGAGTTCAATTAATTTTAAGCTTTCCATTAGGAGGAAAGTCTGGAATTGCCTCAGAATTGCGAGAAATTTTTTGCACCAGCAATGTACTGGTGCAGTGTCATGGTTTTTTACTGGTACTTTGAATCTGTCTTGGAGGGGGTTGGGTTCTAATTTACAGATTTTTCTTCCCCCAGGTGCCGTGTACTTGGAAGGAGGCTTGGACGAAGCTCGGCAGCTCTTTGGTCGACTACTTTTCAACAGCGAGGTGAGTGATAAAAATCCAAAGACTCTGAAGATAAGACAAAATGACAGCTCCCAAAAATCGCCCGCCATAAACTCCTCCATGTTAGCAGATGGAGTACACGTACACGTTAAACATGTTTTTCTCAAAGATGGTTTCCAGGTAGTTCTGATCACACTGTTGTATGTTCATGTTCTCATTCTCCACTAAGTTTGGTTTTAATTAGTTATTTAATTACATAAAAGTGGTTTGAACGTCATGAATATCTGGATACCACGGCTCTACCGCCTCATGATTTCTGTGCAACACTCACGTGAATGTGCACATCAGTCACAGAGTTGAGCCGCAGACACACTAGATGAAATATTCCTATTTCGATCTGCGGATATCTTTCGCCTGTGTCCCGTCACCAATCTTGTCTCTATTATTTGTGCAAACTCAGACCGTGTTTAGGCGAAGGGCCACATATTGCACGATATTGAGGCCTCTCTATCCTTGAACCTGAGATCTCACATAATCTCACTTTATCCTGCAATACTATTCCCCCGCTGTGTGTTGGGTGAGCACTCACATGCACAGTGATGACAATATACGAATGAGGGGGGAAAAGATTTGGATAAAGCCCTGGCAGCAAAAACAGGTTGATTGTTGCTTGTATATCTTTCTAAATGGACTGGAGGTGTGTGTGTGTGTGTGTGTGCGCTTGAATAATTGATGAATGGATCAGTATTTGCATTTATCTTGGCGAGAAATGTTATGAATCAATTAAATGATTGCAGCAGGTCTAGTATGTAGCAGCAGGCTCGTTTATAATTGGCTATTGAGGGCGTTTGTCTAATAATCGGGCGGCGACTCCCACACGCCGCAGCACACACAAGGGATATATCAAACATGTTTGATCAGAACCGGTCGTCTTTGAGAGACCACATCAGAAGCCTCGGGACTGAATCTTTAAAAACTTCACATCTCAAAACAACAAGGGAAATTATAATTAATTAGGAATCACCCACCTGAAAGAAATTGCTTGGAGAATTAAAAAATAAAGCAGGTGTTGCACTGAATTGTTTCTTTTTTTTTAATCCAAATTTAAATTTTCAAGGTTCCAGATCAATTATTCAACGCTCTGTTTTAATTTGTTTTCTTTTATTTGTATTTGTATTTTTTATTTAACTGACAAGGTTTGGTTTGTGTGCAGGCACGAGTCCCTCGTTCTCTGCGGCCGGCGATTGTGTTTTAGTGCTGAGTGTGGAGTATTTCTTTCTGTGTGGAAAGCTGAAACGTCCTTGGTTCTGTTTTATTGTCGTCCTCTGGCCATGACAGCGGTTATCAAATTATAGAGTGGCCATGATGTGGAGGTATTTATTTGTTTCTTAGGAGCTGCTGAACAGATGTATATATATATATATATATGTGTTTTAAACTGATAACATTTCAAAGATTCAAATATCCTTTCTATAAAGAGCAGTGCAGCATCTATCGGAGCATAGAGTACATTGTGATAAAAAGAAAAAAGAGTCAACATATGGACAACCAGAAACACACATACACTAGTTTGTCTTCTGATGCAAAAGAATTCAACAGCATCAATATCCCATGGCTACAAAAGAAACCTGCTGTTCCACGTCTTCTTGATAGTCTCGCTGATGTGCGGACATGGAGTGCAGGTGTGTGTTTCATCACTCAGAGACAACAGATGAGAGGGAAATTAGTTTTGCTTACGATATAATTTCCAGATGGAGCATCCTTGTACAAAAAACACAGGGACAGGTTGTATTAACTGTTTATTCTACGGGAGAATTAGACAAAAGAATATGATACTAGGTGCAGAATCTTTAAATCCTTCAATAAAATCATTGTGTATGGTTGATGATTGATTATAATAATACAAACTCTAAAACCACATCTCGGGATGAACGCTGAGCAAGGACATTCAAGCTCACAGATGCAGACAGGACTAGACAGGAGATAAACCGTTCAACACTTAAGTAATCAGTGAGATCTTAAAATCAATTCTAAATGGAGGCCTGTAAAACGGATGCCCAAATGGGGGATATGTGATCTATATGCTTTGTTCTACTTAAAAGTGCCTCTTCTTTTGGAGAGTGCAAGCTCTGCAGCGTATGCAAAAACATCCATAGAGTTAAAGTTTTCAATAGAAGACCATCAAGAAGATAATGAAAGCAAAAGTGAATCTCTAAATCTCGAGCAGATAAAGAACCTGATGTATTGATCTTTTGTATGTGACCTTCGAACTTGATAATAAACACCAGCACCGATGTGAGAAACTGTTTAAAGACAATTTACTAATTCAAACATAAATATTTATCAATGTGAAACAACGAAGGAGAGGAGAAAAGAAGAAGAATATAAAATGAAATGGAATGAGCATCGTCAGATCAGGCTCTAAATGATAAATGTTGATGTTTCTCAGTATCTGTTTCCACCGCTGCTGAATATCGAGTCAGCGACGACTGCCTGACCTCGTCTTCCAGCTTGGGTTAAACCGAGTCTTCCATCTCCCGCAGCATTTTTCCTGTTTTGGACGTTGGAGTTTGATATAACGTGGATGTAATTTAAATGGAAACACAAAAAACCATTCATATGGAGTGGAAGTCTAAACTCTTCGGGGGCCTTGATAAGGAAAGGGTCTGAAAAAAATTCACTTCCGAGGTCTGCTGCTTCTTACCGAACCAAAGAAGGTCGATCTCCTCCAACCTGACAGCCAATCATGTCAAGTGTGCACATGTGAGAATATTTTTTCCAAGTCCAAGGTGCGTTACAAAGACTCCTTTACAGTGAGTGAGGATATTAAACACAGTGAAGTTAAACCACAGGTCAGGTTATATAGAATATAGCCATGGATGCTGAAGGAGCATTGGCTATGTTGCATGTGACTCAGATGCACAAGAGAAGTTATGCAAATCAAAGTTGAGTTACTTTGATTTGCAAGTTTTCAGAGACGCAGAGCGAGGATTGAAATAGTTTCTCCTCTCACCCCCTCGCCCCCATGCTGAATCCTCCTGATGGCTGTTCTGTCACACAAACTGAGAGGAGACAGATGGACACAGACCAGAAAGCCAAACACCAGCCAGGTGGTATGATGGGTAGGGGGGGGTGGGGAGCTGCGGGGCGGAGCAGAGACGGACAGACCGAGTGTGAGATACATTTCTATGGTCTGCAGGACCGCATGCATCCTTCTAGATTTCTACCTTAACATGTCAGAATGGGTCTTCACACAGCACATTACCAAACTAATGAGATGCTGTGCAGAACTGAAGGACAATGCATTTTTCTCCATCGCACCGGGTTCTGGTTTTGTCTCTCCTATTTGCCAGTGTGCTATTCCATTCACACACATGGGTGATCACTCCCTCCTCTTCTGTCGGGGACAACAGGATGCGTCCCGCTATCTCTTCTGCGACCTCTTGTTTTCGTTCGTCTTTTATTTTTCCACTCTCCTCTCTCCCCAACACTCCAGGATGTCATTACCCTCACAGATGTTTCGCACCAGGCCTCTTATGACAAGTCAAAGTAAAGGCTTCACAACTCCGGAGGTAAAATTCAGAATTGACTACCTAAGGCAAAGCCCGCATGTCATTTCCACCTCAAGACCCAGCCAGACAAACAGTGCCCCCTTTTTTTTTTTGTCTTCCCCCCCCTCTCTGTTATTCCTTAATTGGTATGGCATTCATGGACTGGAGCGCAACATTTTATTTTTTTTTATTTTTTTACATCCCCTTGTTTTTCTCTCAACGCATCACCTTTGCTGGCACCAGTTCCCAAACAATACAGCCCTTGCCGATGATGGAATCTAGCTTCATTGCGCACAGAAGCCCGGAGGAGACGATAGATTCTAATTTGCTAATGACATTACTGTGGAGGGTATTAAAGCGTCTCCTTCAGGGGGAGCTGCTCAATTGCTCCCAACCTGGACTCAACAGCAGTTCAATATTGCCGGGAAAAGATGTTGATGCCACTGTGATGTCCTGAGGGAAGTGCTTCTTATGAGGAGCAATCACGATAATGATGATCTCACCAGTTGCCCATGGGCTAATCTGCTGGCTTTTATTAACACCACCTCACAAGCATTCGCACTCAAACACCAAATCCAACAAAGGTTGCCTTGACAACTGAGATGGGTCACCATGGCGCTGCGGTGGTCGGTGGTGTGGCATCGCAGCCTTCTCCTCGGAGCAGCACCAGAGAGGGTTTTAGGGCAGCTTGCTTTCGCTCACGCTGGGAATCTTTCAAACGTTAAATTTCAAACCAACAGTGAAATTGTCTCTAAATCATACATATGATAACCAAGCCTTTTTTATTTTGATCTCCGGGTGCACCAGTAGAGTGTGCTAGGCTTACATGATCACACGGGTTAAAGGCTGGATGACAACTCCCTGCATATGAAGGCCACCTCTCCCCTGTGTTAGGTGGATTCAGCGACACATTCTTTTTAAAATAACATCCACTGGACAACAGTCCGTCTGATAATAAGGTCGTGTTTCTATTTTTCTGTTGCATGAACCGTGACTGCACTTTGCTTTTTACGCTCAGCCACATTTCATCAACGCCCCTATGTCCCAGTCTCTGTTGAGATCTTTGTAAATATTAGCCGTAGTTGTCAGAGGACAGAGTGCACAAATTGTAATGTTTGAATGAGAGCGCGTACGCCCTCTCCGCTCTGTCCTTGGTTCGGTAAAAGCCTGGAGAACGAAAGCATGTGCACATTCACAAGCCATTTTTCCATTCACACGCACTCCTGCCCACACACAAGAACTGAAAAGGGGGTCTGTTCTTTACCTCCACCATAAATCGCATGATGGACTTCACCAAAATGTCCACATTAGTTTTCCCATATTTGGAAGAGCACCTTCACCATTCACTGATAGAAGCCTGCGTTGCGGAGGTAGAGCTGCTTCTATGTTGGTATCGATCAGCTGCGCTATCTCTTAATCGATTTCTCTGCTGCACTACTACATTTGATGGATTGATTGGCAGCCTGTAGCTAGAGACCAATTTGTCAGGGAGCACTGGACCTTGTCAGAGAAGAGCACCAGAGAAGAGCACCATTATGTCCCAATCATGGATGGCCAAGAATCCCAGGGGTGAGTGAGGCTAGAGGGGCTAGAGACTATGTGGGTGGATAGAGGGAATAAAGGTGTTGCCTATTCACGGATGACTTGTGAGCCCTGAGTTTCTGCAAGCCTAAGCCTGTGTATGGATTCCCTGGGCTCTGATTGAAGGACACCTTTAAATGGACATCATATAGGTGCTTTCACCGAGTTGCTTTTCATTTCAACTCCTATTATGAGTAGGTTGTTGACACTCAAGTAAACATGTTTGAATATGTTTTTGTTTTCTTCCTGTTTGTACCACAAGAGCTCCATCCTCCAAATGGCTGTGATTCAACTGCTGCACATGTTGATTTGTGCCCCCAGTAATTATACCTTCCTCGTGCTGGGAGAGAGAGAGAGAGAGAGAGAGTAGGGAGAAGAAAAAAAAAATCTGTTGTTATTCTTAAATCCCCACTCGATGCTGGCTTAATCATTGTCTGCCTTGTCTTTGGAATGCCTGTAATTGAAACATTAGCTGTTCGGCTCTATATACAGCATGTGGGCGGATCACGTGCGCCCTGTGGATGGATTTTAATCATAAGCCGTAGCAACTTGTGTGTACTTCACACCCTCTCTCTTTGTTTTTATTCTTTGTTGTGTTTTCCTGTTCCCTGTCCTTTCTTCCTCGTTTTCCGAAATGCCTGGATGTGCGACGTATGTTCTAGATGCATCACTTTCACGTGTTTTATGGCAATTTGTGATCCATTAGTCAGTGATATCGACTTTCCATTTAAACGACGCCATCCTCAGCCTGTGTTGTATTCACAAGCAGGCTCCGTGTTGACTACTACCTGCTATGAACTCGGAGCTTTTCAACTCCAGTCCTCGGCTGAGACAAGCAACAAAAAGGAAGCATTTGCTCAAATGTATTGACCACTTTCATGAATTTTTCATTGGCTGCTCAAGGCAATGGGTTGCCAGCTGGGTGGGTTGTGAAGCTGAGGCACCCATTTGATGCCGTTGACCACACACAACTCCCCAATAGAGCAGCGCCGCATTTTACAGTTTTATCTCCTTGAACCTTTTTAACACTCGAGTGATACTGTACTTTAGAGGCCCTCGCTTGGTCTATATCACAGCTGCGTGTCAGCTAACATAGACGCCAGGACAGAATCTACTTGGTTGTTGTTGTCCCTGGCAAGAACTTGTGAGCTGCACGCAGCTTATGCAAACTGTTTCCCCTCTCGCTCTCTCTTTCCGTTGTGTTTTCTTTACAGCCTTGGTCATTCTACCATTCAGTCTTGTAGCGTTACCCCAGTGCGGTGTTGAGTAACCTTGTTGATCTTACACATGTTTCTCACAAGAAAGAGGAGGCAAAAGGAGTCAGACACTGTCAATGTGTGTCTCCAGAGACGGCACGCATATCCAGGGCAGATCCCACAACCCCTCCCTCTAACACCCCTCACCTTCGACTCAAATCCACATCCCAGACCCCCTGCATCACTCCCCGGTGGGTGGTCCAGACACAGACCTCTGGGTCTGAAAATGAGATGCTTACTCATTTGCTCTTATTCCGCTGCCTCCCACTGGGGCTGCTGATCGCACCTCAAAGCACTCGGAGTAAGGAATCCGGAGTGTCCCCCTACACAGAGCCATCAATGGCATATCGTCACAGGCTATTCTTCTTTTTTTTGTATGTTTACCGCATGATAAAAGAAATGAATGCATATTAAATGTTGAGAAACAGAAGCGCTGTCGCTGATAAGGAGTTTTTTTAGCATCTGAATGGGAGAAATTTGGCAAAATCCAGGTCTGCGTTGTTGGTATGGACGGACGGAAAAGGAAATGTTTGACAACCCCTGTCAGCTTCCTGTTTTGTTCTCATCAGTCCCGTCTCGACTATTAGCGGTGAATGCAAAGCACTGCTAACACCTACTGTCACCTGGTTGTCGGTCCAAGAAATAAATAATCCCCGTTCTTACTTTCCACCATCGCTGTTCGTCATTCATAGTGTTTTCTTCAACCAAGTGCAAATCTACCTCCGTTTTATGTGAATGGTCATATGATCTGTGTTTGTAAGGAACGGCTATTCTTAGTTACTGAAATCGTATGAGTTTAAAAATTGCTGTTTTAAAGCTGCTCTGATCAATATTTCGACATCGCCCATTACTGTGTAATGTGAACAGTTTCTGCCACAGAATCCTGCACAGATTCCTCCTCATCTCTATGAAGCATTTTAGTGTCTTTCAGCTCATTGCTTCAGACTTACGACGGCAGTGAGACTCACTCTCACAGCTTTCATTAAGCAGCAGCAGGTGGCAAAAAAAACACAGATAAATCCACTACTCACTCCCAGCCCAGCACCAAATTGCAGACTGACAAAGTTAGCAACAAGCTGGTGGAGTGTTTAACTGCTAAGTAGCCAGATATTTCCTCTAGGAGTTGTTGGAGAGCAAAACGGTGCGATATTGAACCTCGAAACTCAAAATGAATGCTGATGTTAATCTGTATCTGCTGGATGTTCGTTTAAATAGGAAACTGTTTTCTTATTATTCCTAACTGTGAGGTGATTATATGTTGTAGGTCGTGTTTACATGTTGTTCTACTGCCGTAATATATGGCCAAAAGAAAATCCATGAATGCAGATGTAGTAATTATGTTGAACCAGGTTGAGCGTAGTTAACTGGGGCCTTGTTATTTGTTTTGGACAGAATTGCATCCTGTGCAATTAACAGTTTGTGTTGCTAAGAGACGACACATTCCCCCGACTATTATCTGACACATCTACACATATATATCAGTTATATAAAGCAATCACGGTCGAGACGTTCTGGCTTTGGGGAGCTGTCATGTCCTCCATCTTTAAATTCAATCATCTACGGTCTCTACCCGTTAAAATTGTCAAGAAATATCTGAGGTGAACTTTTACGTTGTTGTTTTTAATTGCTTATTTCTTTAGAGAGTAAAATATTTATCAAATATCAATATTATGCATTGTTTGAATTTTTTATTAGCTAACTACCCTGTTTACTTTCTTGTTAATGAATAATAGAATGATATTTACTCACATAGACGACCCAGGAAAACGCTATAATCTCGTCCCTCTGACTCTTCATCTCTCTCTTCCCCACCTTCTGTCTTCACAGGACCTACGGGAGGTCTGGCTCAACTACCCACCACACCCCCTGCAGGTCAGTTGAGATATGTGTTATTATTGATGTTTATTTTCGGCTTGGCTTCGTTGAAACTCACCTTACCCTCAAGACACATCTTGAACATCTCTGTTCGCCCATCTTTGAAGTTTTTCCAGCCTGAATGTATGTTTATGTGTTTGAATGTGTGTGAGTGTTGCAAACAGAGGTGGGCATGCTGTTAGTTATTTTGCCTTAGGCTGAGTGAGTTCTTTGTAGCTGTCACAAGGCCCCAGTAGCCTTCCACTAGTCTCTATTGTCATGCTCCTATGTCTCGCTGCTCTCCATTTTAGACGAGACCCTAATCCCCTTTTTTCATTTTCTCCGTGTCTCTTCCTCTTCTCCATCGCTCTTTTCTCTCCTTCTGCAACATCATGGTTCTTGCACTCGCCCTCGCTGTCTCTTCGCTCCCTCTCTCTCTGTTCTCCCGTTCGTTTGCTCTACATGATCTGCCCAGAAACATTGAACATGTCAACAGTGTTTGTTTGAAATTAGGATTTGGAAGAAGAGATCAAAGATGCCATAACAGGATTACAGTCCCGAATCACATGGGGCCTCCAGGGACCGTCAGGCATCCTTCTCTCTGATGTTTTTGTGAGGAGAAAGTGTTTCTTTGTGTGTACGCAGAGACTCGTCTTTAGGCTGTTAATTCTCTTCATCTTCCTGCGTGTGTCGCTGCGTTTTCTTATGTGCATTTTTGCATATCAGTGCTTGGCCCAATTAAAGAAAAACATTGTGTTTCTGTTTACGTTAATCTCTATGGATATATTTATATATATATATATATATATATATATATATATATTTGTTTTTTTCCACATCTTTGGCTCCTCACGCCTTTAATTTTTCATCCCCAAACGCTGGAGATCAACAGAGCATCTGGATGTTTTCATCGAGCTCGTCATTGCTCAGAATAAACTCGTTTTATCCAGCAGGCTGTTTTGTGCCGCTCAAGCGGCCGGCACCGTGGCCTGGGTGGTGCCCCGGGGTCAACCCTACAACCGCTCTGTGGTGCGACGAGAAACCTCCACAGTGTGCTGCATGGGTAGTGATTAGCCACTTCAGAGCGGCGGCCTTATTACCACTCACCGCGCGTGGCTGAGGTTTCCTCTGGGTGGTCCTCTGCCTGTGGGGTAATGCCTGTTAAAGTGAGCCAACCTCCCTGTAGCTTGATAGCATCCTGACCTTTTGGCTCGAGATGATATAAACAGATTCACACAATGAAAAAACATCTTTCATTTATTATTTATTTAATTGTTCCATAATTGATGAACGCTCCTCCGAGTTTAGGCGAGACTCTGATGCCCAAAACTCTTACTACGAGGTAACAAGGTGTTAGCCCCCTCTCTGCTCGCCAAGATGACAACAAATCGGAGGTGAAAGAGGAGCTGCCTTAATGAGATTTGAGAGGATGGCTATGGCAGCTCGCCATGGCGTGGGTAATTATGCATACAGCCATCTTTGGCATACACGCATACATTAGCTGTGCCACCGACGTGCCCTACAGAGCGCAGTGGTATGCTTAGCGGTTGACAGGCACATCTTTATGTCTTTCGTGTTCGCTGGATTCGCACCAGCGCATCATCACCCGCAGCTCTCCAAAATAATTTATCAGAGCGTCATTTACGTTGAGTCTGGATTTCAAAATTTCTCCTTTGGTTTATCAGGGAGTAACACGAATGTCAGGCTTTCTGGGGCCTCAGAAGACCTGGGCTCTGATTCTGCTTTCTGTCTGGACTCAGCTGAAAGTGATGCTTTGAAGCCATTTCAAAAGTGGTTTTTATTTTTTTTTTATTTTTCATAACCGCTGTTGATTTTTTTTTTTTTTTCCCTCCCCTCTCCTCACTTCGTTTGAAGCCTTGCTGCCGGCCATTCCCCCTGAAGGATAGCTTGCGCCTGTGAGTGCTGAACTCGTCAGATGTCGTTAGTTTTGATGCATGACATTTAAACGGCTTTCGTTAATTAACAGAAGGAAAAAAACGGGAGTTTGGACGTATTGGAAGATGGAACCATGACATCAGCACTCCAATTAAAACACTGAGTTTGAAAAATACATCTCTGCTTTGCTAACTGGCTTGACATGAAGGACTCTGAGGAAGCTGTTTACTTGTCATTTCTCAATGAACAACAAAGACGCTGGAAAAAAGAAGAAAGCGACCATCGTTCCCTGGAGAGCCTTGACAGTAGCTTTCTTTATTCTCACGTGTGGGATACTTTATAGTGTACAGCTAAATGGATCAAGCTAGGTCAACTGAATGTGCTGCCTTTAAATCTCCACGTGAAATTATAGGGGCTCAATTTTTCCTTTTTTCCTCTTTCTTTGGAAAAGATGTCTTGGTCAAGCTCACAGTTGCACCACGCAGAGACCAATTAGATGTTTCTAGCTGCCTAATTAATGCACCCATAAGGATATCTCTTGATTCAACAAACACTCATGCCCATATTTTCTCAGCATATAATTTCTCTTTCTAATGAGCATAGGCATGAGCGAATACTGCAGTTAAAAAGAGCATCGTGATTTTGCTGAAGCAGCCTACCTCTGAACTCACCAAGCCGTAAAGCCAATGTTTAAAGCGTAATCTGCAGCTGTTTTCCCAACTCAAAGAGCCATTCTTTAAAAGACTCATCAGACGTCAGCCTGCTTTAAAAACCAGCGGTGCCACAGAGTCACCAGAGATGTTAACTGGTCCGATTGAATCTCCAGATTCAGGAAGAAAAAAAAAAAAAAACGCAAACAGTTTGACTTAACACTTAATGACTAAGATGTTCCATCTGCTGCAGATCTGAGTTTGTTTTGAGACGGAGTAAAAACACACACTCTAAACAAGCCCTCGAGCAGCACGTACTGTAGAGATCCATTTCAGTTAAGGAATTTATCTGACGAGCCTATGCAGAGTGACTTCATTGAGTAAGGAGGGTTTCATTTGCGTCTGGTTTCGAGGATCCATGAAGTTGTTGTTACTGACACTCTGCAGAGAATGGGTAATACACATGCAAAGACCAAAGGAGTAAATAAATCAAACAAAGAAATGAGATGTTTACGCCAAATTACACAAAAACAAATCAATGCCATCATTAGAATCATAACGGCAAAGACTTCCCAGACCATTTATCCGTCTCCTCCTTTTCCGTTCCGAAGTGTCCTCATCTGGGAAGCTGTTTTAAATCTTGACCCATTTGTCACAGTCTGTGGACAAAAGTATACGGACACCAGCATGTTGCACAATCTCATCCTACCAGTTAACCCCAGTCGTTAATGGAGCCTTGTCCCCGTGTTGCTGATGTTTGTTGTCTTCATTGTTTCGTCCAGGTCCAGGAGCCTCAGACAGACAGGCAGCTAATCGAGACGTCTCCGGTCCTTCAGAAACTGACCAGCTTCGAGGACTCTATCGGAGTCCTGTTCACACATGTGCGTCTGCTGGCCAGAGCTTTCACCTTGAGGACTGTGGGCTTTAACCACCTCACCCTGTAAGTACAGTCGCAGTTTGTTTGTTTGGTAATAGAGTTACAGCCAATAAAAATGCAAAGTGAGGCGCTAGATGGCCAGATGTAATTTGCAGGGATGCTGCAGGAGTAGCCAGACTTTGTCCATAGCTCCCTGAAGAGGTGATAAGGAACGGTGCATTATGGTTAATAATGCGATCTGAGATGCTGGGACTTTTATCATGAAGCATTTTAAATTGTTTGTTTTTGTTGTGAGCTGTGGCAGCCGCCTCCTCCCACATCATCACATTTACCCCCCGCAGCTTACACATCCTCTGACAGTCTCCGTGGCTTCCTGGATGGGAAGCCATGTCTTCAATGTCATGTTTAAATTACCTCGGTGAACTGTTTCTTCTGCCATGTTTTTAATCCGAGGGTCTCTCAGCTGACAGAGAGAGGGCCCTGAGGGACTCTGAAGTCACCATATCTGTAGTCGGTCTGGAGCTGCGAGGCCATAACCCCACTGCCCCATGGGAAATGGGGTTTTGATTCACTGGGTTGTCCAGGGCTGGATGTTTAAATTTTCTCTTTTTTCATTCATTGCAGCCACATCTCTTGTTTGACAGTTTTCTTCCTCTCATTGTCATGCTTCAGCCCTTCCTGTGAAATCCTGGCTTCGCATTTATTTAGTCCAGACTTAATGTGGACGGCTGCCATGTCCCACTGAGGATGCATCTGAAGAAAAATCCAACAAATTTGATATGACGTGCGATCTTAAGAATGTATTCTAATACCACCCACACCCCCCTTCATTTACAAAAGCAGTTAGTCGAGGTTGAACACTGTCCGCTCATCCGTGGGGCCTCCTCCGCTGCCTCCCTCGGGTGAACCCGCAGATCTGCTGTCGTTGAAGAGTAAGGCATTTGTTACTTTGCCATATTTCCGCACGCCGCTTATGAGATGCTTCGGTGTCCTGACTGTCTGTGCTCGGGGCAGCTTTGAATGCTGGTGTATTCCTTTTTTTTTTAGCAAAACAATGTAATTCTTGCGTCACAGCGGAGCGACCATGCTGTCCGACAAATGTGTTCCAAGTCATTGCACGCCGGTGACAAAGCTAATAGGCTAGCTATGCAGGTGACGGAGCTGCAGTAAGTTCAACCGATCATAGAAGCTAATGATGCAACAGCACAAGCGGGACAACCAGGGGACGTTAATAAGAAATCCTCCGTACACCACCGTCTAATTTCGTCTCGCCCTCAGTCGACTACTCGTGTCTTCGTGGACCTTTGAAAGATGCAGCCCCTGAATTTGGACACAGTTTGCTATGTACATAAGCTGCCCCAATATATTCTGCCAGAGGGGAGATTTTAGTTTAGTGTTTGCTCTGTTCCCTGCTGCATGTCACAGTGCTGCTGTGGTGATTTAGCACTGATACCGCTCAGCTTCTGCTTCTGACATTTCTGCGATAGTCGGTAAAGTTGCAAACTTCTGCAGGGAGGACTCGGAATTGATCAGAGAGCGAGCGGCTCGGTCAGTTTGCAGCACAACCTCGCTCGTTTACTTGGGAACAGAAGATGGCAAGTTTAAAAAAAAAAAAGATGGCTATTTTTATATGAAAATGTTTCCACTAATGAGACTGTTCACTCCAATTTGAGGTGTTTTTGATTTTGAGAATGAGAGGATTATCTGCAATGGAAGCTTAACTCACTTCTGAGCTTCACAACACAACACAATAGTGAGTTTGACAGCTAAAGCAAATTAGTCTTGGCAGCACGACTCTGATATCTTATTGGCAGGCTGCAGTCCGTAATTGCTTGCTTAGTTTTGCCACAAGGACATTGCCTTGTGTGTGTGCATGTCTGTGGTTGTGTGTATCTTGCCCACATGCAGTACAGTGCCGTGTTTGCTCTAATCCATCACTTAAATGTCAAACCTCTCCTCACTCATGGTCAGTGAAATCGACAAGAGGTCCAGAGGTTCGTCTGCCGCCGAGCTTTACTTTGAGGTGTTTCTTCTCAAGGTCGATGGCGATGATATTTTTTAACATGTCGGCATCACGTCCAGCAGTTTGATCTTTGTGTGAGCAACAAGCAGTACTTTTAACCCAATTAGTTTTTTATGTAGCTACATATTGTTGTTAATTTTCCCGAAGCAAAAACAAATAGATCATTTACACATTTCCAGGGTAATTGATGTTCATTAGCTCATTAGTGGCCAAAGGCACGTTGACCCAAATAGAGCCGACTGACTTGAAGATGGAGCCTAGCAACGGTTGCCCGTGAGGACCAAAGGTTGAACCGAAGTAGGTCGCTCTGTCGTGATGGAAAGAAGAACGAGGTGAGATAAGGAAAAGCAAGGTCAGACAATAAGGTGGGCAGCAAATGAGGAGACAGGAACCAGGTTGACCTTTAGCCCAACGCTTTATGCTGGAGTAGAGGACAAACCGACCTAGAGGAGGACGGCACAAGAAGGAAGGTTGGGAGTTGACCCTGTGAGAGGTGGAGAACGTAGGCTTGCATCTGACAGCACAAACAGAGCTGCGGCCCCCAGGCACCGGGCTTCTTCTTCTCTCACAGCGGAAACGCTGGGTGTTGCAAGAATTTCACCATTTGTGTAAAAGTGTCCACCTCGCTTGGTGTTCAGTGTTGTTTGTTGAATCAAAGTGAATTTTATTATGCAGCTTTGAAAGTGGTCATTTGAAGAATATACACGCAATTAAGTTCTATTAGCCAGATTTAGGGGACATTAAAACACGGATCGGTAAATGCAACATTTCGGCGTGTTGCAGTTTTTATAAGCAATAAAATTAAAGGAATTTTATGAAAATAAATTTTAATGTGTTGCAGCTCAGAGTTTGTTGTTGTTTTGTGTAGAAAAGGGGATTTTTAAAAAAAAAGGGTAGCAGGCCACTTGCAGAAAGGTACAAGATATAGCCTGAAATAGAAGCTTGTTATCAGGTCTGTACTTAAGGTTCATATCTGGTGATTCAGTAAAGTGTGGTGAAACATCTCAACTCATTTTCTGTTGGAAGAAAAGTACGAGTTTTGAGTTTTGGCAGTGGATTAAATATCGTGTCTGTAAAGATTTTATGTCATTCATTCTAAAACTTTAACTCCAAGGGAATATTTTTCCTCTGCAGGAAAAAAGTAATTTTCTGTTTTGTGCATTTTTTAGAAAGAGACCCTGAGATTTCATTACACCAAAGAACCTTTTTGAATTCATATTGATCTTTTGATGTGGCAAAATGTATTCTCAGAACCTCCAGTGGATTTTTGCTCCTGAAATTACACAATCGCTGAATGTTTGAGTCCAGAGTCACCGCTCCACTTGTCCTCCGCAGTTACATTTTTGTCCAAAGTAGCTGCGGTTTACACATTTGAACCTTGCACAAGCATGCACATTTGAAACAAGGACATAATTTCCCTAAGAAGCGAGAGGAAAAATTGCCTTACAAAATGGAGAGCTCCCCACTTTTGGAGCGAGCGGCCTGTCGCTGCCTCTTCACAGAGGCTGTTAAAGGTATTTTAGATCAAAGTCAAAGGCGAATAAAGACCTCGGCTCCACACTTTACTTCAATTTCCCCCACCTTACTGGAGCATTGTGCCTCTGCTGTTGAAGTGAATAAGGGATGGCTCTTTGTGCTGCTTCACACAGCAACGCATTCCTCTTTGACCCGTTCTATCTCTCCTCTTCCCCCTCTATCTCCTCTATTTTTTCCATTCGTCTCTCACCGTCACTCGACTGTTCCATCTCTCGCTCTGCCTCCTATTGGACGTGAAATTAGGTCTCTCCACACCTTCTCAATCTGTTTCTACGCAGCATGAGCTCCCTGGCAAACCCCTTCCCCAGCTCACATACAGCGTATCTGGTAGATTTTGATCAAATCCGCAGCGAACCTGTTGACGTCTGGCCTCCACCTCTCTCCTCTGTCAGTCTTCTCTTGCCTCCTCTTCCCAGCCTCAGCTCTGCACACGTGTTGTGGCAGATTCTTTTTTCATTAAGAAGCTCTGTGATTTTTAAATGTAGGAGTACGCGTCAGGCAGCGTTCCTTGACTTCCTTCCCTGCTAATGAAGCTCAATCCTGGGTCTTTCAACCCAGCTGTGAAATATAAAGCAGTCATTTAAATTCTTGCTTATTCTCTGTCCCTGCAACACCAAAACTGATTTGTCCATTTACAGAATATGAATTAAAAGTGTTAAATTGCTTATTTATGTGGCAAAAATACCAAACAGTTGCTCTGATGTGTTTTGTATTAAATTAAAAATCTTTGGAATCCAAAATATGAAATTTGAAAAAGTCACCTTGAGTGTGTTACTGCTGGATATTTAATAAACTAAATAAAAGAAAATAATCCTGCTGTTGTTGACCAATATCTTGAGTTGGAGATTTGTTTTTGTCTTGATCAAATTGTGATGGACGCCAGTGTTTTTTAAAACATTTAGTCAGCGGGAAAAATAATCATGACATTAATTGAAAACCAAATCGACTGACAGCTCAGCCCCGTTAAAGACGCTCAAACAGCTCGTTCGCCGAGTCTTTGCCTCAAATCTCTTTGGCTCAGATCCGCCGCGGCTCATAAAAGGTAGCGCCGCCAGGAATCGGACAATAAACTTTGACCTTTCTCTCTCTTTGATGTCAGCCGCCTCCTCTCGTCTTCTACCTCTGCATCCTTCTCTCTCTCATCTTCAAACTTTCCTCCCCTGTGAAGAGCTGGTTTCTATAGATGGATGTGTGCTCAGCTGCTGTCTATACCTAGCTGCTTGTATGGCACTTACTTACGCCCCCCTACACTTCCTGCCTGCCTGCCTGGCACAGCACCAGCCCCCTTCTGCAATGCTAATCTATAATTCTGTTTAATTAATGACCATTACAGCAGCAGCAGCAGTAGCGTACCACCCCCCCCCTCAGCTCCTGCTGCCCTGTCTAGCTCTGTGCAGGGAGCCACAGTATGCTCGCTGCCTTTCAGCGGTGGCGAGAGAGGCAGGAAGCTGATGTACAGTATCACAGTCCTGCTATTAGCTTTTTCTAGGAATTGTTAGAAGGTTGAAAGTTGTTCTCCAAACCCGAGTGCACGCTTGCTGCTTTTCATGGGCTCAGGAGTTTGACAGGCACTCCTGCAGGTGCACCGGAGGTTGTTTTTTTTTTTTTTTTTTAAAGCGTGTATTTTTCCCATTTATATTTGAATTGCAATCAAAGCTCGACGTTTTCTTCAAAAGGGCTGGTACTTCAGGCGGCCTCCGAGTTGTCACACAGCCTGTCAGTGCAGCCGTTCCCAGAGGCCACCCATGAAATGTACATCAGCCGGTTTCACTGTTTCTCTTAAAAGACTAAAAGCCTTGTAGATTTGTCAAGAGAGTGCGATGCCTTTCATGACCCACTGATGTATGGTTGCGTAAGTGAACCCCCCCCCCCCCCCCCCCCCCCGCCCCCTCTTATTACCCCGTTTCCCCTTGCTCTCCTACTTCACCCCTACTGTGTCATATCCTTCTGCAACCTGTTCTTTTTCTTCCTCATCGTTTTACCTCTTTAACTTTATCCATCCATCCATCTTCTCCAGGGGCCACAACCAGAGGATGGAGTTCCTGGGAGACTCGATCATGCAGCTGGTGGCCACAGAGTACCTGTTCATCCACTTCCCTGATCATCACGAAGGACATTTAACGGTAAGATCAAATCACCTATATCATGTGTCATCACACACGCACGCTCCTCAAATCCCCAAATTTTACATTTAACAGTTTCAATATATTTAATAATATATTTAATTTTAAAAAGTAGATTGAAGCCGGCCACTTCTGGGTACGTGTTCAACTGCCGCTGAAACTATGAGGTCTAAATGTATGCGAGGGCGGTAACAACTTTATGGATGATAGTTTTACACAGTATATAATACACATGATTAATATTGTTTTCAATCATGTGCTGCTTGTGGTCTCAGAATCCTCTCACACGTAGCCACACGTTCACCGTTAAGCTTTAGGCATTTTGTTGTGGTGTCGAGTTTAAATATAAAAAAGGTAACAGGGCTTGTGCAGCGATGTTTATATTCACTGTACGAAAGGCAACTATTTCAGATTTCACTACCCAACCCTACTTCTCACAGGCTTGTTCTCCTCCCACACACTTGGACTTTTGCACATTTTGTATCCATCCTCTGTTTCCGTGCCTCTGCCGTCTGAAGTTACCTGAAACCTCTGCTCGCTGCTTCTTACACGGGTTTACGTGAACTGAAGTTACAGCAGAGCTGTGATTGTGTGTGGAAGCTTTTTTATTGTGTATCCTTCCTTCCCATCAATCTTTGAATCTCCAAGTGGCAGCCAGGTACTCACCCCCTTTTCCTCTTTTGCTCGCTTCCACAAAATAACTCCCCACAGTGCGCCTGTGTGTTTACTGTACTTCCTTGTGATGGGCATTGTCACGAGACAAAATTGTTCAGTAGTTTTCAATAACACGTCTTTGTCGGCACATTTTTTGCAGAAGCTGTCAAGTGTGTGAAAAATAAAGTTGTGTGAGTGTGTAAGTGTGTGTGCGCATGGCTTTTAACACAGGTACAAAGCAAATGATCACACTGTGAACATGTAAGCGCATTTTCTGACAGCGTCAAACGCCGTTACAGCTCGCTCTTT
This sequence comes from Paralichthys olivaceus, assembly GCF_024713975.1. Taxonomy (NCBI): domain Eukaryota; kingdom Metazoa; phylum Chordata; class Actinopteri; order Pleuronectiformes; family Paralichthyidae; genus Paralichthys; species Paralichthys olivaceus. Next base: position 19,285,260 of record NC_091109.1, read on the forward strand.
TCATTCGACCATCAGCACTTCTCTTTAGAGGAGCGACTACTCAAGGCTGGAGGGATTGAACGAGTCCTAAACTGAATAAGAACCTCTGCAGTTAGATGCTTATTCGTGGGTATTCCTTATAGATGGAAGCCTTGATGTTAGCTGTATAAAAGCTTCCATCAAGCTTTCGTTGAGAGCCTGAAAGCTTCAGCGCTGTCTATGCCCAAGAGCCAAGATGGGGTACATCTGAAATGGATTTCAAATCGGGGAAAAAGTGCTCATTCAACTAGTGCATGTGTGTGTGTGTGCGCTTGTGTGGCTCTGATTGCGATGGCGTGCGTACTGTTAAGGAGGGCACATCACAGCAAGCCAGAGCCAGTCAGTCAAACCGCTTCCATTTGCTCTTTTACTCATCTCGTAGCTATATTTAACATGTTTGTGTTTTTCCCTTTTAGAGACGTAAATGTACCTCACCCAGTCGAACATGTTGTCATCCGCTCAGCCTCGAGTCACAATGCAATATTCAACAGAGCAACGTGCAATCTCCCTGAAACATTTACTCTGCATTACCGTTCGGTCTTTTGATGAATTATTCCACGTGGGGCTTTATTTTGATGTATTTGTGTACTTCTGTATTTTTCCATCTGCTTGAAGTGCTTCTGCGTTCGCACCTTGAGCACGATTCTGACGTCTCCCCCCGTACATTTTTGGTCCGTAGCTGCTCCGCAGTTCGCTGGTGAACAACCGCACGCAGGCCAAAGTGGCGGAGGAGCTGGGCATGCAGGAGTTCGCCATCACCAACGACAAAACCAAACGACCGGTGGCGTTGCGGACCAAGACGCTGGCTGACTTGTTGGAATGTAGGTTCACGGTTCTTTGATTCATTTGCAAAAATATAAAGCGAAGAAAAATAATTTATTTAGTTTGTATAACCCCTCCGCCACATTTTTCCGTATCTCTCACTCCTGGTGCAGTTTAAGAAAGTCAACATTAAGTGCCAGTATTGATTTCTCTGCTCTCTTCGTGTTAGATGTCAAACACTGTCACTTCTCGGCTGCAGACACTGGATGATGCTCCCAATGTGTCACAGGACTTAGTGGTGATTTTCCTTTTCTTCTTTTTATTTCCATCAGTTGCAGTTGCCACTTCTAATAATCTACTGGTGGTGCCCTGCTTGCTTAATTTTTCTTTCAATCAAATTAGAAAATATGTTCAGTTGCGGCTGAGTGACGACAATATTAATAATTATCCCAGTATGATTTTCACCAAAAGCAATATAACAAAAGTTAAATGTCTATAAAATATTCATTGTACATTGTGCACAATGGTATAACATAGTAGGTTTTAATGTTCTACCTCAAATTTGTATTTTTTATCCATAAAGAAGAGTTTAAAACCAACCACCCTCGCCCAGGAGCAAAAAACAGTTTTTATAAATAATAATAATGAATTTAATTTGTAAAGCTCCTTTCAAAACACAGTCACGAACTGCTTTTCAAGCCAAAAATTAATAATTGAAGGCAAACGATAGGAAACAATTAAAAGCAGTTTGAAGACCACACATTAGCCAAACATAAGAGTGAAAATTAAAAATAGGAGCCAGGAATTCAAATTGAATTAGAATTTTAATTTTTTATTTCTCTAAACTTGAAATAATGAATAAGTTAAATCATAATTTATAGTAATAATTGTCAACACAATCACACACTGCGTAATCCTCCTATTGTTTATTTATTTATTTAAATTTAGAAAAAGAAGACGTGTGTTCCAGGGTAGCAGCTGCTTACATTTCAAATCTGTTTTCGTATGTTATAAATTGAAATGAGTACGATTGTTAATATTGGAATGAAAACAATGTGCTGCGTCAGGTGTGAAGTTTACAGAGACACTTTCACCATGAAGCGACTTCAGTCACTGACTGTGCTGCCTCTGGTTTGTTGTCAAACACATTTGTCAGTGTCTCTGGGTGGGACGCCTGTCAGGGATTATCTCGTGGTTCTCCCGACTCCAGCTGGAATCGTCAGGTGGTGAATCTCTCTCCTGAGGTGTGGTAAAAGAAATCCATGGCCCGTTCTCAGATACCCGCTGACTCGTTCTTCATTCAGGATGAAGTCACGCTCATCCTGTTCTGGGTAAACTGTGACTTGCTACAAGAAAACTGTAGAAACTCTTTCCACCACTTTCCACCGTAACACATAGGTTTGGAGGAATAAATCAGCCTGGTCTTTGTCTTCCGGTAAACGTGTAGATATAAGAAACAAGAATTCACTTGAAGGAATGGCTTTTCCATCATTTCTGAAAACCAGAGACAGTGACAAGTTTATATTTCACTTGTTAAAATATGGATCTCCATATATAAACTGGTCACAAGTCCAAGTTCCAGCTACTGACAAAAATACTGACAATGATATATTTCACAGTAGTAACTGACTTCATAAACTTCATAATCATTCCTCTGAAAACTCCAGGATTAGTTCAGTTTGAAAAGAATCTGAAAGACAACTCTCCAGTTTTCCATTTTGAATAAACAATGTTTGTATGGTTTTCCTTTATTAGTTCATGCATGTGATTGGGAGACAAATTAAATACATGTAGTTTATCTTCAATGCACATGAAGTTAATTTAAAAGCCTTGAATAAAAGACAATCTAAGGGAAATGTTGTGTGTGCACGTCTTGGATAATATATGCAGAGGAACATACAGGCAGAATAAAATGTGTCTGAGCGTTACTGGGACTGAAGTCATGCATTAGAGGAGACCCAGTACTCTCCACATTGGGCCAATAGGGGGCGCTAGCAGTGACAAAGACGAAAATATAGAAACACAGAGACTGAGAAAATCGTTAATATGTTCCAGGTCTGCATCAGACAGTCGGAGTCATGCATGAATCACACACACACACACTGAAGGTTAAAGGACAACACAGAGCTTCGTATCATTTGCCTTTCAAATTATCCCTCAGAGTTCAGGCCAGAGCAGAGTTGGCGACACGGGAAGGGGACGAGGGTCAGCGCTGGAAATGAGTGTGGCGCTTCTGCATATGAGCAGCCGTGCCCCGCGGCTACGGCAGGCCCTCGCTGGCCCCCTGAAATATTACCTATTATCCCTCTCTCGTGTCCCGCTGTCTTAGTCACGGAGATGAGTGAATGCAGCGGCAGCTAATGGAGGAGGGAAACAAAGGGAAAACCACGAGATGAAAATGACACCCGGCACCTACCGCTCACATTTCCAATCTTTTTCACTTCAGTCAGATCACCAGTTACTCTCAATTCAGCTTCCCATACAGTTTTATCTTGTGTAGATGTTTCGGTGAACTCTGTGTGGCCCTTGCCGCACCAATTTCCTGTTTGATGGAAACAGACGGACGACGACAGCCATCCTTTCCAATTGTTTACATTAACATCACATTGCTCGCAGTGGAGGTTTGTCCTCTGGTCTTTGTTAATGGTTTATTTGTTTCAGCAGGGACCGAGGCAAGTGTTTAGCAGAGCAGAAAAATAAGCTGCACATCCACAGACATTTTTTTTTTTTTTTTTAACGCTTTGTCCTTTTTCTTTTCTCTCCTTTTCTCTCTGCAGCTTTTATCGCCGCACTCTACATAGATAAAGATCTGGAGTTCGTGCACACTTTCATGAATGTCTGCTTTTTCCCCCGACTGAAGGTGAGTCTCTATTGATAGCTATTCACCACTCGCACCTGATCAATGAGCCGCTGAGCTGGACGCCTCAGAGAGAAAGAACCGGGGAGATGATGATGATGAGGAAGAGGAGGAGGAGAGCTAATGGCTGGACACTAATGGTGCCACCATCGACGCGGCGCCTGAAGTGGTGCTCGGCCCTTGAACGCCTCTCACGCTGACGGCTCAAATAGCTGTCTTAGTCATCTTTAATGGGAATCACAACAGTGTCGGGTTGTTGACGTTAGTCGTCAGTGTTTTTCCATTGATCCAAGAAGTGCTCTGGCTGTTGATGGCGTCCACTTCCAGGATTCGGATAGATCGAGCCCATGGCCAGATGTGAGCGAGGAAGGACGAGTCTTTTACTCGAGCATCGTTGAATCGTTCAAGTTAAACAAAAAAAAAAGAGCCTTAAAAGCCGTACTCCCATTAAAACTGCTGCCGTGGTAAAAGACACAAACTATTACAGTCTCGTACCTAAACAGGCATGTGCACGAGTGTTCTCGCACACACACACACACACGCGCTCTGTACGAGTCTCCTCATAGCGTGGACCTCTCCTTGTGAAGCTGCTGCAGTGGTCTGATATGCCATGCTAATTGCTGTCTTGGTGTGTCTCTCCAGGGAGAATCCCCAGCTCTAGAGGAGCTGAGCTTTGCGTCATGGTCGCTGCAAGAGAGCACCTAATTTCCACTTCCAAGAGAAAAGTTGTGAAACAGCCAGCATGTCTCCTTACATAGCCTTCTGGAAACCACAGCGTTGCACACTGTGCTGCTTCATCCAATTTGGATGGAAATAGATACGAAAAACAAGGGACATAAACGCTCCTTTCCTTATGTTTGCATTTTTTTTTCCCCGCTGCACTGTGTGATTACGCATATAGAGGGGTTTGTGTGAGTGTCAATGCATCCATGCACTTGAAATTGCTTGTACTAGCACCGGGGCTATACGCTGCGCTCTTTTCAAAAACAGCCAAATTCCTGCGCCTTAGGCAAAAGGAGTGAAGATGCCCCCCAGAGTGAGGAAAAGTGGGAAGGAGAAAAAGGGGAAGTTAAGCACGATGGCAAGAGATGGAGGGGTTGTGTGTGTGTGAGCTGGAGTGTAGAAGAGCGAGAGCAACAGAAGCAGAAGCACTCTTTGTAGAAAATTAATAGGAGCAGACAGTTCTGGATTCAAAGTCTGCCTTTTTATGACAAGGCTGCTTCCCTGTTAATGGAAGGGCTTTTAGAAGTCCCCCTTGGATAAGAGAAATGTATCAGGGCTGCACACCTGGGAGACTCCCAGACGCTCTTTATTTCTGGCCGGGGATTGGCTTTTGTCTTAAGTAGCCTGTGATTTGTACTCAGCGTGAAGACACGGATGGAGAGCCAGTCAGAGCGAGGGCAAATAAGTGAGAGCAAAAAGTGGTGGGGTGGAGAGGGTCATGGCAAGAATGAAATAAAAGCATAAGCGACCAGGGGGGGGGAGAAAGAGTTTGTAACCGCAGATGTTTTTTTAAATTTATTTCTGGTGTCTCTGATTCTTTGAATGAAGTCTGAGAAACGGGGAGCGTGATTAAGTGTGTGCTGTGTTCGGTGTGTGTGTGTTGCAGGAGTTCATTCTGAACCAGGACTGGAATGACCCAAAGTCCCAGCTGCAGCAGTGCTGTTTGACCCTGAGGACAGAGGGCAAGGAGCCCGATATCCCGCTGTACAAGTAAGACTCGAGAAAAACACTCGGAGGCTCCCTGACGCTGCTCTGAGCCGACGCCGGTGTTACATTTGTGGAAGTAAAACCAAAATGTTATCTGTCTGTCAACACTGACTTTTAGTTCGCCCTGAATTGAGGTTGAAATATGTCTAAAAGTAAAGTTTTGAATTTAAATGATCCAATTTAAGAAGAAAAAACATAATGAAATGGTGTTTTTGTATTGATGTGCACAGGGATACTTAGATTCTGTTAAAAATCATAATATAAAAAAGAAATGACAGTTTTGGATGATGCAGAGAATCAAATACCTAACAGGCACTTTGTCACATTAATTAAAGAATAATATAAAAATATAAAATTAGAATAAATAACACCTGATTTTTATTGAATTTTTTGCCTATATTTGTTAATTTCGGTTTAAAATCTTCAGCATACGATCCACAGCTCCTCCGTGGAGATGTGTTCAGCTGAGCGCCACATGTGCTGCAGTCCACGTTTAGAAAAAATGAAATGGAACAAACATTATTTACTGGACTTTCATCCTCGTTATTGGTCCCTGGACGCTGTGTAAAGGTCTCTGTTGTTGTGATAAACACTCACGGCCAAAGAGACCTATTTGACAAAAAGGTCAAGGAGCAAGTGTCATTTGACAGAATGCTTTTCAGAGCTGCCATGAAGCGATGCGTTTGTCGCCATGGAAACTGACAAACAGTATTTTTCTCTGATATAAAAAGAAATGGGGGGGGGGGGGGGGGGTCAGCTGGAGACGGAGCAGTTTTATGTACAATGAACATTTAATCCGTCGCCTCTCTCTCGTCCTCGTATTCATTCGACTGTCAGCTCTCCTCCTCTGTTTAGTATTTGCTCTATCAGCCCGACGGAGGGAGATTTTTGACGCAGCACAACTCTGACACGACAATCAACACTTCCCTCAAACTCAAGGACGTGAGCGAGAAACCGACGGAGCTCTCGGACGACTTGAATTTCGACATTTCGCCACACGCGCACGAAATTTGACGCCACACCCTCGAGTGTGATTATTTCGCTGAAAGTACAACGGCAGCGGCCGGACTCCTCACGAGGTGACCTGACCCCGGCCGGTCGGAACCACGCAGCTTTTCTAGAATTTCACGCAGCAGCTGCTGGTGTCACGTCTGAATTTGTTTACAACACCGGATGAGACAAGGGTGTGAGTCAGACAGAGAGAGAGAGAGAGAGAGAGAGAGAGCGTAAATGGCCGAGGCAGGTGGAGGGAATGACGGAGAGAGTTAAAGGAGTTAATGCCCCCCCCCCCCCGCTAAAGGCCCCCCCGGTGGACGTGTCTGGCTGAAGACAGATCCACACCTCAACCCCAGCTCCATCACGTTACTGTACATATCGTCTGTGTGTAGGAGACACCAGGGAGCAGACACATGCCCACTCTGACATTGTGCAGAGAACGGCCTGAGTCACTAAGTAGCTGCTTTTAGTGCGAGCTCCGGCCCCTGCAGACCCCATGCGCTGCTCTTCCCTCTCCCTCGCACACTTCCATCTCTGTGTGCAGCCTTGGAGTTGATAACCCGAGAGCCTCGCAGATTTCTTTTTCTACTCCTGTCTCGTTCTGTGTTATCGAAGCTGCACAATAATTCCAAGTGACACGTCCTCCCTGTTGAGCTTTGGCTAGAACGTCTCGCGCAGGAGTCTTGTTTGCTCCGAACATGCGACGTGCCACTTCATTTGTAAGTGAGAAAGGGAGCTGAATTATTGATAAAGTGTCATAAGTGACCACAATGCATTAAAAATTGACTGCGCTCCTGAAATAAGTAAATTGTCCGTGAATAATTTAGGTGACTCACAGCTTGGGTCTGAGATGTTTATGCTAATGTTAACATTTCAAACATCTCCCAAGTTTTGTCATCTGTCTTGTACGTGCGTCCCAGCTGAAATCGAGCAAAACTGACGGCTTCTGTTTTTTCTTTAAATGAGCTACATCTATAAACTAATCGAGTCTCTCATCGTCCCTCTCTCAGATTTCCCCCCCCCCCCCCTCAGCTTTTCCAGTGTTTACCCTTCTAGCGCAACCAAAAGCTCGTGGGTCTCTCAAAGACGAGTCATTCTTTTATTTCAATTCCTCCCCCAACATGTCATTTTTTTAAAACCACACACAGATCTTTGTATCTGACGATGATGGGTGTGGGGAGTAGGGGAGGCTTTAAAAGTTGTTTATACTGCATGTCCCTCAGATTGCTTTGTGCGCTCTGAAAGCACACTAGTGAATCAAAGCGCTATTCCCCTCGCCTAGACCTGCTGCTTGAGATGAATTATATTTGTTCTGATTGAAAACCTTTTTTTTTCCCTCGCCCCCTTTTTTTTTAATGTTATTTCTCTGAAGAACAATGTCCCTGAGTGTCCTTGCGCCTTTCTCTGGGGTATTATTGCTATTTCTCAGCTCCGCCCTCCTCCGTCTCACGCCATATTTCTGTGTTTGAATTTGCAGGACCCTGCAGACAGTGGGGCCCTCACACGCCCGCACCTACACCGTTGCCGTGTATTTCAAAGGGGAGCGAATCGGCTGTGGCAAAGGCCCAAGGTGAGTAAGACAGTACAATATAACAAGACACAACAGGACAAGGCGCTCTCCCTCTCAGTGCACCGCTAATGGGCTCCAGAATAATGGCTGCGCTTTATTGATGGTGTTTATTATAGCAATTAAGCTCTTGTTGGCCTATTCTATCGGGAGAGACATTATGCAGAATGAAAATGAATCGATTCATTATTGATTTGACGTAAATTGTGTTATGGAAATATCACTTTGTGCAGAAGAGGAGTCTGTGATGAGGCGACACTGCATCTAGGGCTGCATTAGGGTCTTCCTGGGATTTTGTGCTCACAGCAGGACAGGTGTGTGTGTGTGTGTGTGTGTGTTAAACCTTTGCTTGTGCTCACACACACACACACACTCTTGCTTTTGTTGAGCGAAGAAAGTGAATCTCCGCACGAAGGCCTTTTCAGGGCTGGGGGGGTTGACGATAAAGCCGCAGCTGAGCCTGCGAGAAAGGAAACCTAAATCCATCAAACATCTTTTGCCCCCCCACCCCCCTCTCTCTCTCTCTCTCTCTCTCTCTCTCTCCACATGTGGAAATCCCCTCCGCAGCCCCCTACTTGAAAGCGTTCTCTCTTGCTCTAAGCTAGCGATAAGTTTGTCCCTTCCATAGGATCTTTGACAGCTTACTGTTTTTGTATTTACATGACTTAAGCTCCCATCCACCTCCACAGTGGGCTATGATCACACAGCACATAATGTATACGCTGGGACTGAATTGCAGGCGTAAACAGTGCCCGGCACCACAGCCGCCAATAGGCTTACCTTTTTGAAATGTGTGCACGGCGCTACCTGTTATTGTTAAGCAAAGGGGGGCTCTTTCAAAACAAATAAAAAAGCACTTTTGATAATCCGCTCAATATTAGGCCTGGTTTTCTTTTCTTTTGACAGAATTTCAGAAAAGGGACATCTTGAATATGCTAAAGACCTTTTCTCTCTCTCTCTCTCTCTCTCTTTCTGTCTCTCTCCTTTTAAAAATATTTCTAATCTAGCATCCAACAGGCGGAAATGGGAGCTGCGATGGATGCACTCGAAAAATGTGAGTTGTTTGGCAACACGCACCCCTCCTCTCCAAACACACACACACACACACATTTTCCACATTTTAAGCCTTTCACACTCTTTGCCTCAGTGGTGAATATTAGCCTTGGCTGTACAGTAGGCAAGATGGCTGGCGGAGAGCTGTGGCCTGACCAGGCGGTTGGCTGCGGCATACAGGACATTAGGCTGTTTGAAGTGCGAGCCCAGAGCACAGGCATGGGGCCGAGCCAGAGATGGAGAACCGACAGAACGAGGATGAGGCCAGCAAAGCATCCTCGACCGTGTCGATCAATCCCGAGGGAGCGCAGGAAGTTTATGTCGAGGGCCGTACAAAGTTTTTGTTTTTTTCTTGTGTTTTCAAGCCCCTTTTGTCGACCACGAGAACGAGGCTTCACACTCTGAGCGACTCTCTCGTGCTCGGCGCTGCTCTTCAGATTGCGGCTGATGCGTCCCCTTTGTGCCGCTTCTCTCCTCGGCTGTTTCTCATCTTGTCATCAACCACCACTTAAGGAAAATAGATAGTGATATTTCGACATTTACTTGGCATTCACTGCCAAGTAAAAATACAATTACACGCCTCTTAGAAACACATGCGCCACGAGCCATTTCCATCATCTCCCGCCTCTTGTACTCGATGCATATGTATGCGGACGCGTAATGTCATACATTACACCGAGTGCGTTAAGAGTGTGCTACGTATCCCAGAGTAATGTTTGAACCGGACGCCGCAGCTGTCCCTGTGACCACGGCATTAATCAAATGTTCGTTTTTTTTTTTTTACCATTCCTCAACTAATTAGTCTGAAGCGAACACAAATGGCTTTGTTGGAACAAACCTGTGGAACGCTCCGGGGGCAGGAAGGTCAAACTCTGATTTCATTTGGCTCGTAAATGAGGCCTCCAGCCGCATGTGATTGATACTGTTTGTGCACCCGAGCTTTACTTTTTATGAAACATTAGTGTTGGGGGTTGTTACTATTTAAAACTGTTGATCTCCTTCTCTTTCTGCTCCCGACTCCCTCGTTCCTTATCAGGGGGCGTAGTTCAGTGCACACTCTCTCTCTCTCCCGCGCCTTCCTTCCTCCCTTAATTCCTCCCACTTCCTCTCCCCGGTGTACGCCTCTGTCACCATGATTGATAGATGCTCATTGCTAGTAAATGAACATTTCCCCCCTCATAAATTGCAGTTTCATGTGACTAGATTAGCAATTCCCTTCTAAAAGGTCAGTTAATTTAAAATCATCTCCTAAAGTCTTCCTCCCTTTGCTGCAAAATACTTCCAGTTCGAGGGCTTTGTTTGACTTTGTGTTGTCACTTAATTTAAACCCCCTCAGCACGATGTACTCTTTTTCTCTCACCCTGTGCACCAGAGTACCTGAGGTGAGTCCATTATATTAATCAAATTAATTAACTGGCTGAAAACACAGAGAGGGCGCTCAGTGTGAAAGATTGAAAATACTGTGATAGAATAAGGACAAAATGTTGATTAAATGATCGACAACAATTTGATAACGAATAAATCATAGAAGTCATTTATTGGGAGGAGGGGGGGGGGGGTCACTGTTCTGTATAATTGGAAGTTGAAGTTCATTTTGTTTTGGACCACTGATTACACAGAAACAAGTTAAAAACCTTGACTTGATTTCTAGAGACTATGTGAAGGTTGATTTATTAGATAAGGAAACGGATGGAACCTTCTGTCGATAGCTCACAAATACGGACAACGTAAAAAAGACGCTTGTAGATTTTCGACCGGTGACGTAGTTACTTTCTCATCATCCTTGAGATTAATCGCTCAGTAACCTTATTATTTAAGACTAATCAATACTTAAAATTCACGAGTTGTTGCCCTAATGTGGCTGAAAGTCCCGAACCATTGAGTTTTCGATGGCGGTTGATCCGATCTCCTCCTCTGTCCGTCATTTACGTCCTCGTTACTTAGAGGTCACGTTTTGAATGAAGTGCAGCCGGCTGATCAGTTTATTCGCATTTTCAGAATCCGCTTGTCAAGGCCTGGATTAATGATTTTCCGTGCGGGAAGTCTCACCACAACATTTACATTCTGTTCCTCGCTGTTGCAACATCATCTCGTTGAGATAAATATGGAAGGTCAGTCGACGGGGTTCAAACGCGTCTTTGAAGTACGAGTGTCTCTCTCCCGACCGCACGCTCGTATAATGAGACTCGGCTCATCCGCCGCCTTGACGCATCAACTCCCGTTGGAGCTGCATTGTCTCTCCTGTGATTGTCGAGGGCCTCGCTTCATTTGTTCACATAGCAAGACTAATCAAGGACATTAGCCCCGGTGTCATGTAATTCGTCATTGATTGTCTTGTTGGCCCTCACTGCAGCATTGGCTTCACCATTACTCGTCTTGTACGACAGCCCCTAACTTGAGTTACTCTTGAATCGAAAACACCTCCGCGCAACGTGTCAGGATTCATTTCCATGTTTTATTTAAGGCCTTCTGGAGCATCAGAGGCGCTTTGAGCAGGACGGAACTTTTTTGTTTCTGCCGCAGAGCTTTTCCTGGCTGACAGAACCAGCGGTGTCGGAGAGGTGAGAGACATGGCTGTGTTCAGTCAGACAGCTCAGAGCTCATTAAAGAGGCCGGGGCCCGATATTTGGTGTGTGCTGTCTGTAGCCGAGCCGCTGGTGGCTCAGCTGATTCACATTTCATTATTTGATGGCCCACGTTTTGACAGTCTCCTGCCTGTATCTGTCAAGGCAGAATTAAATGTTAACCAAGGCCCAGGCCGGGAGAAACATGAGTGCAAACAAATCGAGCTGAGAGCAGCCAGGTAACGGAACAGAATCGACGGAAGGAGGGAGTCTGCGGTGCAGAGTTTCTCGGGCCCTCAGGCTCCGAGCACCACGCGCCGTTAGGTCTGAGGCGACATCAAATATACATGGAAACGGCTTAACCATTTATCATTCATCCTTGCAGATAGTACAGTCTCTGTTTAAAGTCTGCAGTCGCTCTCTAAGACTCAGCTCCCTCCACTTCCTTTTTTTTTTTTTTTCCAGCTTCCTCGCAGCTGCTTGTTTCTCAAACAATGCAATATCTGTTGAATAAGAGAAGGAGCCTCGATCTGGCTAGTAGCTGGAAGGGAGCTACATTCTTTCCTCAGCTTCCTCTAAACCTCTTAATCTCAGGATGAAAGCACTGGATGGATAGAGGCAGAGTAAAGTACAGTATGCAGGATCTCTGTTCACCGGCTTGAGTCTTTTGTTTGCCCTTTGGCGTGGCGGGGAAATCCCTTCATCAGCGCTGCCGTACAGGCTCACTATTGGCTCGTTGACTGATGTGGCGCGTGTGAGCTCCGGGTGATAGACTCAGCCGATTGTGGAGTCGTCTCACGGCCCGAGCTTTGGCTGAACGGTGAATGCCTGAGTGAACTAACCGTGCGTGTTCTCGTGCGTCTTCCCCATCAACTTTCTGTTGGTGCGCACAACAGAGGCCGCAACGACCGCCCGAATTCCAATCCTGCGCCGTCGACACAGAAAGACCCGAGTCGAGCTCGGTGCGTTAACACCTCGGACAGAGATCAGTATGCAGAGTGAGATCTTCTCCAGACAGAGAATTCCCCACGTGTCTTTGCGATGCCTGACGCAGACTGAAATAAAAAGCCTTGTGTGTTCTTTACCGACCACATTCTCCGACGCCTGCTCTTGTGCCGCATGCTAAACAATGTAAATGGCGAAAGCTTTTTTTTTTTCCTCTTGAGTGGGTTATTCTCAAGTCATCTCCCAGGGAAAAATGCCGGTGATTTCCATATTTTAACCGCAATATGTGGTTTTCTCTCCGAGGCTCGCCAAGTGTTGCTTACTCACTGAAAGCATATTGAAATTGATTGTGTTTTTCTGTGTGTGTCCATACGTGTGTGTGTGTGTGTGTGTGTGTGTGTGAGTCCCAAATTTCCCTCTAAAGGATTTTTTTTTTTTTTTTTACTATTTGATCCGTCTCCTTTTTAATAGGATATTGTCGTTATCTTGCACTTTTCCTCTCTGTCGCCATAAAGACGAATAAGAGTGTTGCTCGAGGAGGAATACGTCCTCTTCTTCTTTTCACACGTCAAACACACATGTGAATTAAGACACGGGGTTCTTGAATTCTGATTGCTACGGGCGGTCGCAGATAAACAAACCACTTTGCAGCCTTTCGATATTTATGACCAATTCCTCCCGAGTCGAGGCCAAAAATACGTTTTGACTTGATTTGTAAAAAAGCAGAGAATCGTTAAGTTTGCATCGGAATGATTCTCTTCTGCTCCTGTGGCGCGTTCGTCCGATCGTGGGGCAGCAAAAGTTTCCCAAAAAAAAAATCACAATATCTTCAGCAGGTAGTTGAATCAGTGGCTCAGACCTAAGGCATCATATTATCAGCAGCGTCTGGACAAAAGCAATAATTAAATTTTCCCATCTATCGGAGGATAAGATCCACGATACAGCGCAGGCCCTTAGTCTCCAGACGGGGATTTTCTTTTCGTCTTTTGTCTGCTGTTGTTTGAGCTCTTTCACTGCAGCACATTCGATTTGAAATGAAACGATGCGTGAGGTCTAAGTGCTGACGCTCAGCGGTGTAAGAAGGTGACAACCTTTGTGCACATAGTCCCGACGATGCAGCAGGACAAAGAACAGCAGAAGAGAACGAGTCTGTAAACGAGTAGATATGATGCTCGTGCCTGGAAAGTCTACGAAAAGCTTTCCAGGGGAAGATACAAGTGTCTGCTGATCTCTGTGTTCTGCAAACGTTTACAATCAAATATTGAATATGACCTGATTTCTTTGAATTTTTAGGAATATGTAAAAAAAATGGCTTCTACTGACAAAATCCAGCTGCAAGTCAGCGTCTTGTTCTTGTTCCTCTTGTTTCACAATAATCACGCCTCCACAGTGAACCGTGGATCCTTCATCAGAGAGAGCTGGATATAAGAACTGTTGTGAAATCAAATTTTACCTCAGGTGCAGATCGTAGAGGACTCTGCTCCGCACGCTGACTTTGAGACTCGTGCTGCACGCGGTGCTGAAAGCCCAATTTGTTGAGCGATTGCCACGATCACGGTCAGTGACCGGAAAAACTGCACAGTCAAATTTGTGTCTCGGTGAGTTGACACAAACCACTGGGCAGCTGTCATGCGTGCGGTTTTAAATTGAAGTGTGCGGTGGTGAGACCCAGTAACGTAAACACTTAATGGAAAATTACTAAAGCTATGAATATCACAAAATTACAGTGTGTTTCCCGATGAGTCACTCGGCTGGAAACCGGAGCCAGGGCTCCCCTGTGATTTGGACTTTCTGGTTTGTTTTAACTAGAAGTGAAAGGATCAGTCGATTAGAAAAAATAATCAGCAGCTGTTCTCACAGTCGCTGGATTGTTTTGTTTTTTTTCAAAATCTGTTTCTGTTTAATATCATTTAAAATAAATATCTCAGGGTTTGGGACAAAAAAAGTTTCGCAATTTTTGACACTGTTGGTCGATTTTTTTTTTTCCAGAAGTAAGAGTTTGGATAATCAAATAATTGTTCGTCATTGTCTTACAGACATTTTTTTGTAAAACTTCTGGTTTTGTACAATTGAGACGATAATTTACAGAATAATCAATCAATCTCTACGAACCTGTTGAAAGAAATGAAATCATCTGAAAAGTACATTAGAACTGTTTAGCTTCTCATATGAAAGTACCTCAGGTGACCACTAAGTGTTAGCGTCAGCAGAAATTCAGAGAAACATCTTATGTCTTCAGGAAGAATAAGCAAACCTCGGAAACTGAAAAGAATTCCCTGGATCCGCCCGTGTGTTCATATCTGCTCGGAAATTAAATGGTTTCATTTTTGGGTCCCGTCCCAGCGTTTCCGCAACATCCCATGGAAATGGCTTCAGTCGGACGGATTTCTTTTATTTTTTTAATTTCAAAAACTTGACTTGTCTTTCAAAGTTTTCCTCCTTCGTCGACTGAAAGTTATTTGATTCAGTTGCTATGGTTTCCGCTTTCTCTCCCCTCCTCACATCCACCGGGGCGGCCTCCATGTTTGCCAGAAATCGGAGTTGTGTCTCGGTGGCCAGGATGGCAGCGAGTAACGAGTTTAAAACTTCTATTCGGAAACAAACGGCCGACGTTGCCAATGGTGCAGCCGTCGTTCCCGACAGTTTACCGAGCCAAGCCGCGGCATTTGTCTGCTATAAAGAGATGTGGATATTCAGCAGGTTTATAGGGGTTTTCAACACCAGACAATTAAACACGTTGTAAAGATCATCTGTTCCTCAGCTGCAGCAAAAACAAGTTCTCTTGTTGTTTTGCCTCATTCGCTCGCATCCTATTAACTTGTATCTGTTTCCCCCCCCCCTCCCCCCCTCTGCTGTCACCATCTTATTAGAGATCTCATTTAGAAATGTTCACTTGCGCTCGTGCTATCAGATCTCACAGCCATTGTGCTGAAACCAAACAAGGCTCGTCTAATTTCTTGTTGCTCCATCGCTATTAATGAAATAACAGCGTGGGGGCAATTTAACCACAACAGTGGCGGCAACGTCTTTTCGCCCATTCGACCAAAGTGACGGCGCACAGCGCTCGATATGAAAACTGTAGTCCGGAGCAATCTGAGTTCTAAACTGTCGTCCTGGCCCGGTTGGAAACTGACCTTGTCTCTTCACACCCCTGCCTCTGTGTCCCTCTCTCTTTATCTGTTCTCCGTGGTTGACTTCCCTGTTTCCCGCTCTGCCTCTCCCCCGACCAGATAACTTCCCACAGATGGCTCATCAGAAGCGCTTCATCGAGCGGAAATACAGGCAGGAGCTGAAGGAGATGAGACGCGAGCGGGAGCGGCAGGAGATGGAGACTGACGAGGTGGAGGAATGTAGGAAGTGACAGCACCTTTTCTCTTTTTGGGGGAGGGGAGGGGAGGCGGGTGCGGTGCCATCAGTACCTGCATCCAGAATGAAGAAACGCGGCGGCACGCGTGGCGGTCGTCCAGGAACGAGCTGGCAAAGCGGAGGCGTCACGGGTTTGATGAAAAAAGAACGTTGTTGGACCAGCTCAGGACGTCACTTCAGCTGGTAACACTCAAAGGAAGTTTCTTTCACACTAAACTCATAAATTGTGTTGATATATAACTTAACTTAATTTATTTGTGTTACCAGTTTAAGACTTTTCTTTTATCACCGTAAACATTGACTCACTCTTCTTAGTCTTTTTTTTTTTTTGTCCTTATGTTTAAAGTTAATCTTATGACGCAGTGTTACGGCCAGTCGAGAAAAAAAAGTGGTAACTTTACAAGAATAAAGTCAAAATTTGACAAGAATAAAATCTTAATTTTACAATTGTATTACATTTCACAATCTTGACTTTACTCCCGCACTGTTACTTCCTTTCTTATTAGATTACGACTTAATTGCCATATAATTATGACTCATTTATTCTCAAGCACGACTTCATTCTTGTAATATTACGACGTTCTCGATTACCGCTTTATCGTGCAAAACTTTTTTTTAAATGCCATGATTTCCTTTTCTTCAATATGTCCTCAACACTGTGGTGTAAAGAGAGCAGAAGACAAATGATTAGAGGTAAAGCCGCTGTCATGTTTTATACTGTTTAGTACTGTAGCGCTGTCGGACGAGGCCTTTGTGTGTTTGTTGCCTGAACTTAAAAGCTCATGAGAAACTTTCAGATCCAGAACCCACAGCGGGAGCTCACACTGTTACTGACACATGCCAAAAATCAACAAACCAGATAGAGGACATGTTTTTAAATGGAGTATGAAATGTGAAACAAATATCAAAGTAATAATATTGTAAATAAAGTTCCAGATTCAGTTCTGATCAGTGGAAAAAAAAAAAAAAAAAATCAGATTCACTGTCTGTTTTTGAAATCCCCTCTCGTCTAATCCAGAAAACGAGGGTTGAGCCAATTACACTCCATCACTTCTCCGTCACCATCTGTCTCACATCTGCCACTCATCCTCTAATAATCAAAATGTGATTATTTTTTCCCCTATTTTTAAACCTTTCTCTGAATCCTGATTGGCTGACGAGCAGATCTTAATTATAGATTGTCTAATTAACAATTTCCTCAGCTCGGTAGCCTCTGGATCCAGCTATTTAACAACAGCCAGCGCATTAATAACTATCTGACGCGTCGAGTCTTTTATTCTCAGATTTATTGAAGATAATAGAAACACACCTGAGAGGCTGGCGGATGTTTCGGCTGGCGGATGTTTCGCCCGCCGTGCGGCGGCAGCGGCTGCCGTCACATCCTGCCTGGATGAAGTCCCCGAGAGCTCGTGTGTTTGTGTGATTCAGGACGATAGAGAGAGAGAGAGAGAGAGCGTCACAAAGAGAAACGGAGAGGCTGATTTTTAAAGATATTTAATTGTGTCATATAAATATTCAGTACAAAATATCACGGTTTACAAAGCAGGTTGATGAATGGCCCCTTACGCTACCACGACCTCTCAGACGGTTTCTACGTTGACAAAACTCCACTGCTCAATCACATGGTCACCAACATAACATATCGTAGTAGAGGTGAGCCCCCGGGGGCCGACCGCGTCTACACATCAACAACCACAGATCTATTGTATCCGGAGGAAGAGGACGTCAGCGTCACCATCTAGTTAGTCGCCTCAATGTAGAAAGAGAAAACACACGAGTGAAGCCCGGGAACGTGGCGTGATGTGGCGTGTTGTGGCGGTGCGGTACGACGTGCACGTTTCTTTTATCTCAGCTGAGCACGGTGCCAAAGCTCGGAGGCAATTACACCCTCGATAATAAAAAAAAAAACCCCGGTCTTCATAACGGCGTTTTGCTGACATCCTGTATGAACAGAGAAAAAAAAAAAAGCGACGACTGAAGGAAAAAAGCGTTTGGCGAGCGCCGCTCGTCGTGTTGATTTCCATTTGAGACCTCACATCGTACCTGGAGGCAGAGAAGCAGTTTGTTTTTCAGAGTGACGGGTTTTTAAACCCATTAAATGCTTATCAGAGCGACAGTGCCACAGTCTGAGATGGCCTCTTACCCGATGGTGAACAAAAGCTAATAAACAAAAAAAAAACACAAAAAAACAACATGTGTATACAATAACCGAGCAGAAAGAATTTTCCAACCACTGTTGTCGTAAATTGGATTGTTTAATGTTTGCGATTCAGAGGACGGAGAGAAAAAAGTCGCTCTGTGGCAATTATGCCGTCGTGTTTTGTTATTACTGCTTCAAATGTCTGATAAATGTCAGCCTCTTCACAGGTCGGCCTTTCGCTAAAGTGAGGGCAGAGCTCGTTTTTAGCTTCGCCTGTTTCTTTTTGTTGTTGGCATCGTTCCGTCCGCCCACTTCATCCTGCCGTCTTCACTCCCGAGCCCTTTGCTCAGGAGCTCCTCCGTCATTTGAGAATATTAAACCGGTTACGCATCATTCTCACTGTTTTCCTCTGATCCACAGTTGAACCGCGTTGTGAGTTCTCGACGCGTGATAATGTTGTGACCTTCTCCCCGAGCCGTAGGAGGCGACCCCGGGTTCCGGGAAACTTATTCCGCACAGCTCAAAGGTCAGGTGTCCCTTGATAAGCATCTTTATGGAGAAGGCTCGTCGTCCCGCAGGAAATCAGCTGAGTAAAGCCCGAACACTCGGCCCCGGCTTCATGTTCGCCACGACACACAGGACATTTAATGAAAGACGGCTCATCTGAGGGTGTTTAAAGGAAAATACTGGTGTTCTTTGCTTTTTGGCACATTTCTGTCCGACGTGATATTTATTATCGTACACTCGACATTCTCTGTTTTCTTGTTTTTAATGCTTTAAGTCGTGGTATGAATTTATTTTATTTAAAAATCAAAAAATGGAAATTGACTTTTGACAATCTCATCGCTCTCGCTCGGGTGAATTGATTCAAATGCTCGAATTCGGTTGTTCCTAATCACCTGAGGAAATTAAATAAAACCGTTTTACAGGAAGAAATTAAAATCGCACGATGAATTTTAATGGTAACCGTCCACGAGACGTTTCATGGAATCTAATCTGACGCTGCAGTTTGAAGCTCGGCAGCGTCGTCTCCGCGCTGAACCAAAAAAAAACACCAGTATTTTCCTTTTAAAGCAACATTACGTAACTTTAAACCACCTTAAACCAGCAGCTTGGTTAACATGAGATCGGTAACTTGTTGTTCTGTGTAACTCTGGCGAGTGGGTTCGATCTCCACTCTTCAGCTGTCACCATCAGCTCCAGACAGTTGAAGAGCGAAGCTGAACTGTGATCAGTTAAAAACACTTGAGAAGTTATTTAAAAACCAGAGTTTATCTCCAATGTTCAGCAGGAAACTTTTAAATCGTGAAGAATTCCAAACAGAGTTTTTGGTGGATTTGTTACAGCAGCAGCTCTTCTGCTTCAGGGAGCCGGGGATCATGGGTAAATATCCAGAGTTCGGTCGGGTCATCGCTCGCACGCGAAGCCCGACGGAATCAATCCCCACGTGTGGCTGCAGAGGGCGCTGTGGCTCAGTAAACGTTACAGAGTGTTGCTTTAACCGAGCCTGGCACACGTCAGTGATTTTATTTTTTTATTTTTTTAAATCAGTGAATTGAAAATAACACTGTTGGCTTCACACAGAAAACTGCTTCTGACGACATTCAGCTCAGTGAGTATTTGGTATTTCCGCTCGCCTCACAGCCGACAGCTGTGTGGAGATGAAAATCAGATACTGTAAAAATGACAAACTGATGAGTTTGTGGCCCGAGATCCCAGAGTCCTTTGCCTCGGCTTCGTTTCAGCTGCCACTTGTCGACAGCAGAGCGCCGCAGCCGACACAGAGCCCGGCGAGATTTCTCGTGGCGCTTTGTGGCCGAGGCGTCCGCTGCGGAGAAGTGGCTTAACGCCGTCGCTGAAAGGGAGGCGGGGTCGTTGGGACGGTAGAAATCCGTAGAAAAAAACCAAACAACTGTACAGCGTATTGTATCATCTCACCGCACGTACACAAGCTAAGATAGAACTCACAATATGCAGCAAGTTTTTGTCCCGGAAACACTGAAGAGTACACAGGCGTATCTGTCGGCTCGCAAAACTGCTCGTTGAACGTGTCCATCACAGGCAGCTTTGGAAAAACAAACCCAAAAAAAAGAAAATGTCAGTATAGATATATTTGGGCCTCATGTACAACCCCCCCCCCCCCCCCCCGTATACACACACACAAAAAAGTCTCGACACAAAGTCTCTTCACTGTTCCCTCGCGAAAACGCAACTAACACTGACTGGACACACAAAGCCTACGTTTGGTCACCGGAGGGACGACTGAAAGGTGATCGACGGCGGCGAGAGAGAGCACTCGGACAGACAGGGTTCGTTTCTCCGCCCCCTCCGCCGCTCTTCTCGCCGCACGCGCACCGGAGTTGGCCCGAAAGTTTTTCAGTTTGACTTTTTTCGCTCCTCGTCCGTGTTCCAGGCTCTCGTTAGGAATCCCTGTCGCTGTCGTCGTCGTCGCCCCCGTACATGTCCGCCAGTTTCTTAAACCGCGGTCCCCACTCGCTCAGGTAGTTGTAGTCCTGGTCGCCCTCGGTGGTCACCGACTCCAGTGAGCTGAGGGACTCGGCTACGGAGCCGTTCCCCTCGTAGGCGTAGGTGGCCAGGGAGTCGTAAGGCGGCGCCGTCGGGTCGCTGTCGTTGTCCTGGAGCCTCTGGTTGATGAAGTCTCTCACGTCCCCGTTATTGTCCCGGGTCGGGGGCAGCGCAGGCCGTCGGACCGGAGGGTAGAAGGTCTCGGGGACGATGTCCCTCCGCTGCTTGCTCTCCTCGATGGCCTCCGGGTTGCGCAGCGTTCCGATATCA
Source organism: Paralichthys olivaceus (assembly GCF_024713975.1). Classification (NCBI taxonomy): domain Eukaryota; kingdom Metazoa; phylum Chordata; class Actinopteri; order Pleuronectiformes; family Paralichthyidae; genus Paralichthys; species Paralichthys olivaceus. The sequence goes on from NC_091109.1 coordinate 19,306,034, forward strand.
AACGCCTGGGTGTCCTCCTCTCCGCCCCCCTCGTCGTTGTAGCTGACGACGTTGTCTCTGACGTCCTCCTTGGAGATGATCAGAGGCTCCTTCTTCCTCTGTCTCCTCAGGGCCGCAAACAGCACCACGATCACTGCAGGAGAAACAGAGAGAGCACACAACTGAATCTGGTGACTGAGGTTTGATTCGTGCAGCTGAGATTCTGCTCAGATCAAACGTCGGCTGTGGTCTCGTCGGAATTATCCGCGGTGAATCAAATGAAGTGGTGAAATTCAGAACAGGCTCTGTAACACCTGTGAGCGATGCTGTGAGGCCGCGTGAAGCCCACTAAAATAAGTAGAGGGACACTTTCCCGCAGCTCGACTTGGAAGTTCAGGTGCATGTTGGGTAGTTTACTCACTGAGCAGAATGATGACACACAGCAGGATGGCCACCAGGGCTCCGGTGCTGAGTCCCGCCCTCGCCGTCAGCGCCTCGGCGTTGCACAGCTTCATGTTGCCCTCGCGGTCGCACGTGCACACTCGGATGGTCAGCGTGCTGGTGCTGCTCTGCATCGGGAACTCGCCGTCGGAGATGACCACGGGCACGTGGTAGATGCTCATCTGTAGACTGTTGTAGCTGTTCCTGCGCGTGAGGATCCAGGCCGTGTTGTCTGAGAACAACAGGACGTCCCGTTAGTGCGCGGCAGTAAATAACGTCCCCAACAGTAAAGCTGCACCACGTGTCAGAGACGTCGGTTCTCTGAATGATTTCTTTCTCTAAGATCCAGGAAATATCCAGACCCATCAAAATTCCAGATCTTTAATTCTTGTGTAATCTTGTTTACAAACAAACCAACCAAGAAATAAACAGACGGGGGTGGAAACGTAACCTCCTCTGCGGAGCTAATTCACACTCAGGTTAACATCTTGTTGAATTCAGCTGGAAACAGTTTAAAAAGTTAATCACAAGACTCTGAAACGAATTCAAGGTGAAAATATACTCAACACATGTTCGTGCTACTCGTCCTTGAACGTCATTGACCCAAGTTTGAAAGACTTTTTGTCACAGCACAAAAAAATAAAAGGCTTTTACCAGAAGAACGCTTCATTCTCAAGTCACCTCTTGTTCCTCTTGTTAATAAAATCATTTGTTTAGCGTGACAACGTTTCGAGGAAGAGACGTAAACAACGCAGGATTCATTTGTCCTCTTCTTTGTTCCACCAGAGAAGAGAAGTTCAATCTTTTCAATGCCTTTGATTTATTTATTAAATTGAACTGAAGACTCTCCGTCGTGTGTAAAAAACCTCTTGATGATATGCGGAGAGTTTATTACCTTTGTTATCACGGACAGAGAAGTTCGCCTTCCCAGCAGCCTCCTGTGCAAGACTGAAGAAGAAGCGGTGTCCTCCGAGGGGCTCGTCGGGATCTGTGGCGCTCACGGTTTGTATCCTCTGAAACGTGAAGTACACAGGGTGAGTTAACGCAAACCTCCACTTCCTGCCATCGATGTAAATGACACAGTCTCTGTGGGATCAGGCTCCGGGAGCTTTTCCGGAGTTCAGGGCATCGGTTCGGTTTTCAGGCGACAAGATGACGCCCATGAGGAAACAGAAAACCCTGCTCACAGTGAAACACGGGGGAGGCTGAGGACGAGAGCGAGGAGGCGGTTCAGACAGAAATGTGTTGAAGGTCTTCGTTCTTTCAGCAGAGCAATGACCCGCAGATGAAATGTTTTAAACTGACCTGAATTATATTGTGAACCTTTAGATAACTCAGATCTCACATTGTAGTTGAGACTCCTGCAAACTCTTGATGAAGGGAAGTTAGCGCTGGCTCAGGTTCGCTCGCTGCGAAGAGGCCGAGACTGAATTCACACAAATTCATGCGCGTTAACAAATTTATTCCGCAGGTTCTTCTTCATCCTCCCTGACCTGAGTTCAACCCTCATATATATATCACAGGCCGGTGGTTCCTCAGGGGAAATGTTGGGTCTCTATAAATTATGATTTGAAGAAAGATCCACACGAGCTCTGAGATCTTTCAATAAAACTTTCAGGAAAATCAAACGAGTGAAAGAGGCTCCGAGAAGTTTTTTTTTTTCCTCAGGTGCAAATGTTGGTGTTTATTTCTACAGATGGATGAAATGAAGCAAGGCCTAGTTTTTTTTTTTGTGTGTGTGTCTGCCGACTGCTGCGGCCTCCGCCCACATAAAACGTGTTTCTTGAGGCCGCGTGAACTTTTCCCTTTAAACCTCGAGCGTCAAAATCTAATCGCGTCGTCCGAGAGAACAAATGTGAACGGATTCTCTCGAGGTCTTCCAGAGAAAACACATTCACAAGGCAAAACATGTTCAGAGTCCAAGTGACCGTTTGGACCAAATATGAAGAATTCCTTGAGCGGATCTCAAGAAATCAAGCCGAAGATAAACGCACTTTGACCTTTAACTCCCGAAATCAAATCAGTTCGTCCTCGGGCCTGAATGTGAAGGGAGAAACAGCTTTCACCAAAAAAGTGGGAGGTGAGGACGGAGAAGCTGAGGGCGTGGCCACGGCTCACGGGACTCACCTGATTGGCTTTTGCGTTCTCGCACACGAACGTCTCGTAGTTGGTGGCGAACGTTGGAGCGTTGTCGTTGACGTCCAGCACTCGGATGTAAACCGGCACGCGGCTGATCTGTCGAGGATTGTCTGAGAAACAGAGAGAAGAAGAGGACTTTAATAAAGTTTTTAACTTCTTCACGTCACACGTTAGTTTCCAGGTTTGATTCACCGGAGACAGATAAACACCAAACATGTTAGAAAACGTTATCGGTGTAAAGTCACTGTTTTCATGTGAATCATTAAGAAAATTGCATTCTGGGGATTAATTAAGATAAATCAAAACCATGAAAATAAAACATATTGTTGCATGAATTAAAAACAGAAACCACTGATGCTATATTTATTATTTTGTCTTAAGGGACTTCAGCCCCTTATTCTACAAAAATAAAATCATTTCTGTCCTCACAGGTGTCCCTCCGTCTCAGTTTGAATCCTCGTCCACCTAAAAATGTGTCTCTGCAGTTTTGAGTTTCTCTGACAGAAACTTTTTAAGGAACAAACATGAAATGAGTCTTTTGAAAATGGAAATTAAAATGAAGTTTGAAATTCACTTTTAAAGATTCCGGAATAAAAGCAAGTTTCAAACACTGAAGATTTCTAAAAACAGACGTGCAGTTTTTGTTTTTTTTTCTTCCAGACGTTCGTGTCCGACCGTTAAGATCGTATCAGTTCAAAAACCTAATTAGTCCGAGAACGAGAGGAAGCAGACGAAGAGAGAAACTTACTGAACTCTGTGGCGATGACGGAGATGTTGTGCCAGGCGTTCTCCTCCCGGTCGAGCTCCCTGAGGATGAACACCGACCCGTTGCCCGCGTGGATGTTGAACACTCGGTCCATGTCGGTGCGTCGATCGATGGTGTACCTGCAGGAAACACACACAGAGAAACAGAAAGAGGAGTTATTCACACAGAGCTGCAAGAGAAAACATCCAAATCCAAACTGGTTTTATAAGAGAAGCGAAACTAAATTAGTTTTCACCGGCACACACGAGTAAACGCGAGTTAACGAGCAGCTCCAGGTTTACGTGAGTTTACAAAGACCGAGTCTGAAATTTGTTTGAGTTCGAGTTTAACAAAATAAATCTGGATAATTCACAGATTTGACTGAACATTAAAAACGTAAATTAAACAATACACACGAGTGTTTTTGGTGAATTGACCCTTTAACAAACTACATATAAAATCTTCACACACACACACACACACACACACACACACACACACACACACACACACACACACACACACACACACACACACAGTCGTGTTGTTTTCTCTTCCTCTCAGACGACTGTGATGCATCAGTGTGATTAATGGAGGAGCAGCATCAGGAGGCCGGCGTGAGGGGAAGAGACCCCGAGGGGCGACTATGAACCGGGGCTGTGACTGCTCCACTGCACCGCTCTCCTCCTCCTCCTCCTCCTCCTCCCAGCTCCTCCTCCTCCTCCCAGCTCCTCCCCGCTGCTTCTCCTGCATCAACCATTTTAGTGTCTTTATCCAAACACTCCCTCCTCGTCTCCGCTCCCTCCCGCCTCCCGCCACACCGACAGTAACTCTAACCTTGTTAAAGCTGCGTCGTACTAATTGCTTTTCTAATATTCCCAATAATTCAGCTGGCTGGGCTCTAACCCTTCGCCTGATTAATGACGGGGAGATAACGGCGCCTCGTCCTGAGCGGGCGTCCAGAGTGCTGCTCTCAGCAGGCAGCTGCCGGGAGGCCGAGCAGAAGGACACGCAGGGTGAGGGGAACGTTGGGCCGGGACATATTTCCTCCTTCCTCTGTACAGAAGGTGGATGACCGGCCGCTGCACCACAGTATTTTCACGAGTCACCGATCGTCCAGGAGACGCTTCTGCTTTGATTCGTGATGAATCCGGAGGAAACGATTAGATTTTTAATATCTGCTGGTTTCTCTCAATAAGTTCATTCAACTGAAAATAGTGAAGAATCTCTGGTTCCTGAATCACAAGACAAAGTCGTCCAACAACCAAAGATTAAAGCTGCAAAAACTGAAAAAGAAATGTTGGGACCACCCCGAAAAAAAACAAATTTCATGGAAATGGAACCAAAGTTTTTGCGTCATCTGTTGACAACAATCAGACGTGATGAAAACAAAAGTTCGGAGGAAACGACACGATGGAAACACATCAAACTTTCTTTTAGTTCAGTTTACAAAACTAAAAGTCTGAAACACTTTTTGATCTCATCATGAAATGAAGAGGACGAATGATCGTTGACATTTGTTCTTGATCCGTTAACGACAGAAACTTCCTGACGAGGCCTCGAGTCACCAACTTTCTGCCAAAAGTTTCACAATCTCTCTGTGGAAGATGAGAACTTTATCAATGAGCCACAGTGTCGACTCTGCTTGTGGCTCTGATGATGAAACGCTGTGGTTTGGTGTCATGTGCTTCCGATTGACCCAGATTCATTTCAGCCTCTAAAACCGTGTTCGAGTACAAACGTCGTCAGTGTGTTGATGATATTTAAACATATTCAGGCGACAACTTCAGAATTAAAAGTGTATAAAAGAGTTGTTTAAGTCGGAGCGACCCGTTACGCCTTCGAGGTCGAAGTGAGGGGTCGACTTGTGAACCTGAAAACAACGTGAGCGAACGTGTGAGAGGAAAACGAAATCTGACATAACTTCGAAAACTGCTGCGTTATTGTTTTCAAACTATTTCACTCAAACGATCCATGTTTCAAAATAAGAGCTCAGTTTGAAGCATCGCGGCGACAACGTCGTGCTTTTGCTTTCGCCGGACGGGGAGTGATTCTACGGACGAAAGCTCGGAGAGATAAAAATGATCAACTCGTCGGGATGATCTTGATTTGACGTTTGACCCCGACGGGAGTTTATCTGAGGACGCAGAAGACGACGCGTTCGAGCCCGTGGAGGAACTCGTGTGTGCACCGGGGCCTGAATGTGCACGTGTCAGCGTGTGCGGCGGCCGTGCGAGCCAATAAAGATAACCATCTCATGCCAGGCGGCCCTCAGGTTTCCTGCCGCTGCTCCTCCTCCTCCTCCTCCTCCTCCTCCTCTAAATGCCACCGGGTAGCTACCTCCTTGATGATGGGCGATAAAAGAGAATGATATCATATTTGACACCTGCAGTAAAGTGGTGGAACTTCAACCTTGAGAGCCAACTCCCTTAGTGCGTCGTAAAAAATGAAAAAGTCTTTGAGACGAAGGCGCAGCCTCACAACCCCGCTGCCATCACTCCCCTTCAACAGAACACGGGCGCAACGTCGACGCGGTGCACGAGTTAACTCTCGTCACATTCGAGTGCGGAGCAGCTTTTTGTGGGTTTGATAGAAAGATCCTCTCGAGGCCTCCTGACGTGTCCGAACACTGTTTGTGTTTATGCTGAAGGACAAAGATTCACTCTTTAAACCTGCGGCTCCGTCATGTATGACATGAGAGAAGAGAGGACGAGAGAACATGAGCAACACAACTCATCTGAAACTCAAGGTTCACTTCCTCTTCCTGACCGTGACTGAACGCTCTGGAGGAAGTGAGACCGTGAGTTCATTTTAACTCATTAGTTGTGTTATATATTATATTTATTTAAATCTCTCGTCTCACTGCCATTTATTTCTTCTTCTACTGTCACATTTGTTTGTAATAATAATAATAAAACCGTATAATTTGCATCACTTTCTTGAATTTAACTTCATTTATTCATAATTTCATTTTCTTTTACATGAATCACTTTTTGGTTTCCTCTGATTTTCTTTAGATTCACGCAGTGAAAGTATTTGCTTTATATTTGTCGATCAGCAAGTCAGAGTTTGTAATTGACGGGGAGGGGGGAGATCGAGGAAGTACATTTCTTTGGGTTTGGAGGTATTAGTATAAGTAGTATTTGTGTATTTGTATATTGGTTAAATACCCAGAATTCATTCCTTCACTGTTATTTGTGTTTAGTATTTTTCCCACTTTCATTGGTTTGATTCTTCTGATTGAAGCCTGAACGTTTTCGAGTCCCTCCCACAAATACCTGACGAGACTGTTCTTGTCGTCGGGGTCGGACGCGCTGACGGAGCCGATGATGGTGTTCCTGGGAGCGTCCTCTTTGGTCTCCATCACGTAGCTGGCTCGCTCGAACACCGGCGGCTCGTCCACGTCCTCCACGACGATCTTGATGGTGGCCTCGTCCCTGAACGGGCCCATGGAGAAGAAGCGGGGGTTGATGTGCACGTTCTCCACCTGGACGCGGAGGCTGTACTGACGCTTCCTCTCGAAGTCCAGCGGCTGCAAAGCAGAGGGAGAGAATCTCATCAGGAGGACGTTCGACTTCACACGTTTCTTTGTTTTCTCGCAGCAAAAAAGAAAAACGTCTCTGTGATGTTTTGTGTTTTTGTTTTTTAATCGAAGCCTTCGTCCCCTCACATTTACTTTTAAACGTTCATCTGTATGCAGCGGCATGTTCAGCCGTGGATTTTCAGAAAAACTAATCTACATTCAGAGCATCCGGCCACGTTTAACTTCAGGTCAGATTCTGATTTTATTCATTAAACTGACAAACTTTTCCAGAGCGTCGACTAATGAGCGTCAGTGACGGGTCCTGCTGCAGAACAACCCACACGCTAAACACACGTGGAGAGTTTCACTCGTTTGATTTTTATGATTTTACACTAATTGATTTTCGGATTCTTTGGAACGATCGATCAGAGTCGTCTCGGGATGTTTGCTGTGTGACATCTGTTCCTGTCTCAGTTGCTCTTTTTTGTCATAATTACGAGATCATTGCGCCTCAGAAGACACAGAGCGTCAGACTTCGTTGTGTTTCCTTTGACTTCATGAAGGAAAATGAAAAATAAAACAAATAAAACTATAAAAATAATCTTTTGTTTTGACTTTTTTTTAAGGTTTTACACATAAAACTTTGCTCACAATAAAGAGACGATGCAGATAAAGTACAAAGTGAGATGTTTTCCAGATACTGGACGACACACGAGTACTAACTTACATAGAATACTTGAACAGCTGTGCTCCTGACCCTGTTTGATTATTATCATCGTGACCTGCTCAGATTAAACCCTTTCAAAAACAAACACAGAATAAATAACACAGAACTAGTTTTGTTTTCTGGGTCATAACAGAAAAACAACTCTAACAAATAAATCTAAGAAAATATAAATATTTTTACATATTTAATTCTTTATATCTTTATTTTCTCACAATAACAAACGGTCCACCTCCGCAGTGACTCAACTCTTTTACGTTGTTTTACTTTCTTTCTCTTTTCTTTTACTTTCCAGGGTGAAATATTTCCGACTAGCTGACGCGTTCGCTCGCTCCGGTTCGCCGCTGTGAAGCGACAAAGAAGAGGGGATTTCTGGGAAAGTAAAACTGCAGCTTTATCTTGTTGAAAGTAATACTTCTACAAATACTTTAAAGACGTGGGATTGGATCTGCACAACGATTTTGCGTAGTCGCTCGACGGTATGAGAAGCATTTATCGTAACATGTGGAGAAATGACACGGACACACCGATCTAACAAAGGCGCCATGTCGTGGTCGCTGCTCGTGCCGGCAGGAGGTCCGACATTATGTTTGTTCTGGACTTTTCATTTCACCTTCATTTGTTTGCTTGAAAGGAATCAAACGTACGATGACCCTGACGATCGCTCTGCTCTCGCGTCCTACGACGAGCACGGTGATTAGCGGCCTGCGCGGCGGCTGAACTCCTCTGTTGTCGTGCACGTTAGCAGGATGTTATAGCTTTTATGTTCCCTCTGTGAACCTTGTTCTGAAGTCGCAGCCGCTGAAGGTATCCCCCTATTGATGGAAATAATTGGTGAGCGTTGCGTCTTAATGCGCCCGGTGGCGGGCGGGAGCAGCTGGATCAGAGCGAGCGCTCCTCGCAGGCCGCCTACTGTACATATGAAAGGACGCCAGCTCCGTGTTCACTGGTAACGACCCGTGAAAGCTCGAGAAATCAGGATGGAACAAACCGTTTTCTGAAGCCACGAATAAGAAAATACGGCGAGGGGCTGAGTTCTGCTGGTTTGTGTTTAGGCCGGGCGGGGGCCCCCCCCCCACAAACACAGGCTCCACCCGCACACACCACATCGCCACAGCACCGCCGCGGCTACAAAAGGCAATTATGTCATCTTCCACTTAATGGTGGCATGATGGAAGCCATCGATCGGAGGCTGCAGGGAGGCCGCTTGATAAGGCAGCTGCCAGATTCTGTTGAATACATCAGAAACACACCGCAGCACACCGCCCGACGCCGCGATCCATACTCAGCATCAATATTTCTGCTTCCGTCTCGGCTGAGAGGAAGAGGGAATCTCACTCAGAACACGTGTAGGGGAAGTGTCGGCGAGGGGAAGTTGAAATCTAATAACTCCTGCGTCCGTCTGGAAACATATAGAGTTTCTATGATTCGGTTTCTTTATCTGATCCTTTTATTTTTTAAATGTTTCCTTCTCATGCACGAAGAGCAGGTTTTGGTTTGAGGTTGAACAAAAGGAAGGAAAATCAAGTGCACGACACTTTGTGAGCTGCAGCAAATTCTGCAAATGAAGTTTTAAATTTATCATCCTGACGATTTTCATGAAATTGAACTCAGACAGTCAACAGTCTCTCAAACGTCTCCATAAAGTGTCTTCAGTTGCTCAAGGCTGCAGCTTCGCTCTTCTCCTTTCGACCCTTTGAGAAGCTGATTAAGTTCACATGAACGTTTTGTTGGACTTTTAAAACGAAGACCTGCGGGGAACTATTTAAGTGTTTGTTCCGCTGAGATCAGCTCCAACTAACCAGAGCGTCACTGGTCCTGCTCTGGATTTTAAATCTTCCAGACAAACAGAAAGGTCACGAGCGGCTGGGAAACATCTGACGTTCAGGTTCAGGATGAAACAAAACTTAAAAGAACTTCATATTTTAGATATTTGAATCGTGTGTGCGTAGTTTTGTGTAGTTAAAGATCCTCACAGACTCTGCGCTGAGTCGTCTTTTAAATCCCGTTGTTCCATTTTAATGACTGAACTGTTCCTCGATCAGTTTGTAGTTTCACTTATTGTGAAGCACTTAATAAAACATCATGTTCACGATCAGAACTGTTAAAGTTCTGGAGACAGAGCAGATTATTTACTGACTTTATCCAACAACTAGTTTGTTTGTATTTATTCTACGTATTCGTGTCTATTCGTGTTTTATTTCTGATAAAGTGACGAGTTTCTGAAGAGAAGTTCTTAGAGGAATATTTAGTCTATAAACAACAGAACGTCCGTGTGGATTACTGTAAATCAAAATGTTGATTAAATGATAATTTCGTCCCTGACCTTCCTCAGCACGATCATGCCGTCCTGCGTGCTCCTGTTGGTGGTGATGTCGAACACGCCAGTGCCGTCGCTCCCGATGATCCTGTAGTCCATCTCCGCGTTCTCGCCGATGTCTCCGTCCATGGCTCGGATCAGTCCCACCGTGGACCCCAGCTCGATGGACTCGGGCACCCGGAACTCGTAGAGGGCTGCGGAGAGAGAATTTTAAGAATTTAGATTTTTAACGACGAGGAGAAAACGTCAGGAAGGAAAGTGAGTCAGACGCTGAGGCCTTCACGACTGAAATCACATCCTTGGTTTTTCTTTTCTTTTGGTCTTTGTGGAGATTCAGTTTAATTTTAAAGGTGAATCAATGCTTCTATTTTGATTTGGTGAGAATTTAAATAATTAAAATATTGATTAAGAAGCGTTAACGCCCCAGAGATTCTCACGAGTGAGTCAGAACCAATCAGAGGGCGGCGATGAAGGGATGGAGAAGGTGAGAGGAGGAGAAGCTGAGTGGGGGGGTTCAGTATCAACGTATCGACTCACGACTCCAGTTTCGGGTTGTGACATAAATTCTGGGCCAATTTGCTCAACATAAATTAATTGCTTCTCCTTTTTTTTGTTGTTGTTATTGTGCGAGATGATTTCCTGGTTGGAGGCGGGTGAATTGATGGCCGCCTGTCAGCGGCGGCGGCGGCGGCCCCGCTCGCATCTCGTGTGCTTAAATAAATAGCCGGACTGCAGGAGGGAGCGGGCGTGATATACACACAGCCTGCGGAGACAAACAGCACTGACACACTAATAAAACATGCTGACAGTGTTTTGGCAACGCCTGAGTCGGCAGGTCGCCGTGACGCTGACACACACACACACACACACACACACACACACATAAACACACACACACACATAAACACACGCGCTGGAAGTGACGCACCACGAGAAGGTTCCCTAGGCTAACCGGTATTTAGCATTGGGTGGAGAAGAAGAGGCATCACTCCTGCAGACAACAATCATATCGCTTCCTGACACTCTACCTCCTCTGGGTTTCCCATTACAATATTTCTTTCTCTTTCTCCCTCTTTCAATCTTCCCCTCTGTCCGCCCGCCCCCCTGCTCCCTCCATCACGGCCTGTCTTTTTGTCGTCTGCCTCACTCTTCGTCTTTCTTCCTCTATCTTCCCCTCCTGTCATCTCCTCATCCCCTTCATATCCATCTCTCTCTCTCCGTGCCTCCTCTTGCTGTTCATTCATTGGCGGCGGAGGTGAGATGACAGCATCTGCACGCATCCCCCTACCCCCCTCCTCCACCACCTACCTAAACACTGATGGGAGGAGGAGGAGAAGGAGGAGGAGGAGGGGGGTGATAAATGGAGGGACAGCAGGAGTTCTGTGGTCGCAGGTTTTTCCTTTGCGCCGGCCGCTGTGCGCATGCGTCCCCCTCTGTACAGTTAGCTCTTAGCGAGGGGGTAACACAACGACACCGGTAATCTGTCAATCTGATCTGGCTGCTGTCGCCGCTCGGCAAACACACAAGAGGAGGCGAGGAGGAGGAGGAGGAGGAGGGAGGGGGTGGGGGGACAAAGGGAGACAATGTGTGAGACTGAAAGAGAGAGAGTGAAGAGGGAGGGATTGATGTATCATGAGTTTAACAAAAAAAGAGGGAGGACAAAAAAAAAAAAAACGCACCAAGGACAGTTTGGAGCACTAAATTGAGAACATTGGTTTTATGGAGTAAAGGCAGCAGGAGAAAGACTTAATAACGGCAGAGAGACAAAGAGAGAGGAAGAGGAGAGGAGATAAAACCCAGCGAATGTACTCTCTCCATTTAATAGGGATTACAGGGATGATCTGATGCACTTTGCGGGACCTTTCGCTCCGTCATATGGCTCTATATTTAATTATTCCCTGCCTTTAAGAGCCCGGCCTCAGTGGCACAAAACCCAGAGCACCCTGCAATAATCCAAATTCGTTTTTGAAACTGACACCAGATGGGGAAGGCTCACGCAGACGAGAGGTTTTCATGTGTGTGTGTGTGTGTGTGTGTGTGTGCAGGTGGCTGTACTCACTCTTGGTGAAACGCGGCGGGTTGTCGTTCACGTCGGAGAGGGTGATGCTGACCGTGGTGGTTCCTGAGAGGCCGCCCATCTGTCCGGCCATGTCTTTGGCCTGGATCACAACCTGGTAGTTCTCTTTGACTTCTCGGTCCATGCCGGGCAGAGCCGTCTTGATCAGGCCTGAGGGTAAACACACCGATTTACACGTTTAAACCAACATCCTCGAATCAAATCTATTCAATATTTTGTAGATTTTAAATGTTTATTTGCACAAAACACTGATTTCTTTGACTATTTCAAATAAATGTTTCCAGTATTGGGATTTAACGAAGTACATGTATCTAAAGTAGATTTATTTCCAGGTACTTTTCACTTTAACTCTGTTTTTATTCTGATAACTCGTTAACTGGTTGGACTCACTGGAGTTTCATTGTGTTCTATAGTTGTGTCTTATTTCATCAAATTAAAAGTGAAAATCATGAAAACAAGCTGCACAAAAGATTCAGTGAGAAAAATCCCATCTGTCATTGAATCATTTCAGACTCTTCTGTAAAATCATCAGCTCTTCTGAACGTTTTTTTTTTTTTTTTTTCTCTCTTCGCTTTCCAGAACTGAAAATATCTGACGAGTGCTCAACACAAGAGGACCCCGTGACCTCGTTGACCTTTCACCTTCGGGTAGTTTTGCTAATGTAACTTTAGGAATGCGTGGGAACATAAAAGTCTGAATAACTTCATGAAATCGGTTCCCAAAATTAAAACCCCAAATTAGCTCAGGTGGACTGTATCTGAAAAATCACTGTACCCGGCTGAGAGAAAAAAATAACCCTGTCTGCATCAGCTGTATTGAATTAAAGATATTTCATTTTTTAGATTAATGCATCTACAGGCCGCATAATTAAAGCACTGAGAACATTTTATCACTGAAAGGTCGGTGCCCTCGCTCTTTATGCGCAGGAGACCATGGTGGCGATCGTGTTCTCGTGATTTAGCCGATAAACTGAACCAGAAAAAAAAAAAACACAGAGTATTCCTTTAATTTTCTGCGTCTCCAAACGTTACATCATTTATCTTCTCTTTGGAATTAAGAGTCTGTTAATGTTCGGCCTTTCGAGTGCCGTGCGGTGAGCGCACCTCGCGGCTCCGACGTGTCAGATCTCCAGTTTGGAGTCAGGACAGAGAGCGACTGAAGCCGTAATTGGCAGCAGATTCAAAAGGTGCGCTCCATCTCCCATCAGAGCCGCACTCACATCCTGTCTGCTGTGGCGCGCTGTACGAGCGAAGCAGGTGGCGGGAGCGAAGACAAAATGAAGTGTGAGAATAAAAACCCTAAATAAACTGCTTTGACAAACTTCAGCTCTTTCACTTTGAATAGATGATTCATTGCAAATCAAACGAGGAGGAAGAGGAAGCGCCTGACGTGGCACATCACTCAGGCTCGGATCACGCCGGGCGCCACGACTCCCGCCTCCTCTTGCTTCCGTACAAACCCGTGACGCAATGCAACTTCCTCTTTCTCCACCTCGCTCCAGCAGCATCGGGCTCTGTCTACCTTTGTTGTTGCTTAATGACAACAATACAGACACACAGAGGAGGAGAGCAGAAACAAATCCTGCTTATGATGTGATGTCCAGGCATGTCTTTGTGTAAGGGGGGATGTCAGCTTACATACCACATGTGGGATAAACCATATTACTGTTAATCCCTGCGCTAATCTGCAAATGGCTTCTTTTTTTTTTTTTTTTTGTCGTTTCCCTTTTGTTTAAGCAAAAAAAAAGACACGAGCGGGACGCGTTCCAAAGCGCACATTAATGATTAAAACTAGCACGTGGCTACGTTTCGGGTGGAGTTGGTTATGTGCCACCGTCTCTTACTCCAAATCCCCCGTCGCTCGAGAGGAGGCAGACACGTTGTTATTCCGGGAAGTTTCCCCGAGTTATTTTCTGATAAATTGTTTTAATTCGCTCCGCCCGGTGAAGCTCAGCGTGCTTCCTCCGTTTTTTTAATGACTGGGTTCGTGATTCGTCACGATTCGCAAGGAAGACCACCTCCCGGACAAACGGTGTGAACGCGCGGCGTTAAAGCTGCAGGTTACGTAGGGGGAGGAGTTTTTGATCATCATCACACTCCTGACTCTGAAGATGCAGACGATCACACACAAGTTGCTTTCACACATATTCCGTTAAGAAAATACTTCATTTGTCTTTTTCTGTTCATTCAGAGAAAAACAGGTTGAAATATTATTTCATGTTCAAGCTCGTCACCGACCGGTGTCCGGGTCCACGGAGAAGTACGGCTGGCCCTCCAGGATGCTGTACACCACCCTGGCGCTGTTCCCGTAGGTGGCGTCGTCCGCGTCGGTGGCCGTCACCTGAATCACCGAGGTGCCTGCAGGGTGGGGGGGGGTGGGGAGAGAGATCAACTCTTCAATACATGCTAAAAAAATTGCCTGCTGGATAATCGGTTAAGCTGATGAGGTGTCGGATCCTCCTCTGTCCCTTTGCATTACCAGAACCAATCTTTACTCCTCGGCCACTTATGCCCTTATACGTGATTGATTCACGCGGCTAATCGATAAGTCCTGATGTATTTTTTCTAAGTATATCTCTCTGAGCATACGGGCGACCCCGATACCGGCTCTTTGCAAACCCCCAGCAGCCTGTTAGCGTATCCACGTATCTGTGGAGTGTAAGAAGATATCTGATAGCAGGAGAACGACTCTGATCCATTTTCTCTTCCAGAAAGGCTGAAGCCCTGTTTCAGCAGAACAAAAGAAAAGCGGTTAGCCAAGTGTTACCTCCCAAATGGCGCCTCGCAGGGCCAAGTGTTGCCTCATTACATGCAGGGGAAAATTAATTGAGTAGAAATATTTAATGACAAAGTGGTATAAATATAGAATTGTGCAATACGATGAGATAACGACCTCATGAAACTTCTGTTAATTTGGTGTCAGTTGATCTGTGCGAGTGCAGGAGGAGAGTTTCCTACTTTTAAACATCAGTGTGATGTGGAAGGATGAAGGGTGAAATAAAAAAAAAACCTGAGGGAGCCGAGGCACCACGGATGTCTGACTCGGTGTCGGTGACAGTTCGGCAGCAGGAAGTTCACCGAACCTTGATCACTAATACCTTTAACTAGGGAATTAGACTCAAACAGGCTTTTCTGACACGGTGGCTTTTAGAAAAGTATCACTGATCCACGTCGGCCATCTCATCGGCCGACTTTTAGGGACAAGAATTTTCCTGACGAACGGGGGGGGGGGGGGGGGGGGATTGCGGCTCTGGTGAAGGTGGAGTAAATTACCTTGACTGTAATCACTCAGTTGTCAAAGTCGCCCCTGACCGAGAGTCCGAGGGAAGAATGTCAGGGCTGCGAGACGACAATAAAAACTCAAAGTGTGTGTCACACTTAAAGGGGCCGCGTCTCCGCGCAGTCACTCGTGAACACATGCTCTGCCAAGCGGTGACATCACACCTCGGTTGTTGCCATGGGCACCCGTGCTGCCCTTAGATAAGTGCTGGCCTCTCTCTTGGGGTTGCTGAACCAAGTGACAACTCTGTCACATGTCTGGGCTGCGAGACCCACATCCCTCAGTCCCCGAAGCTGCAGCTGCTGCAGCAGCAGCACAACAGAGAGTTCACTCCATGTTTTCATGCAAGTATTGATTAGGAGCCTTTTTATATTGTTTATCTATATTCATGAGGCCGGTGTGTACTTTTAGACCAGCAGCCGGAGCAAAGTGCACGGTGAATTAAAGTTTAATTTGTTGCCGAATAGAGAGAACAAATGATAATGTGAAAAACAGCAAACGGGGCTGTCTGAGGAACTGGCAGCCCAGAAATAGAATCCGCGGTTCTTCGCTGTGATGACTGAGCCGACGATGTTGGTAATTAAATTAAATACTGTTTTAATAAGATACAATACTGTGTTTAAGAGATTATCTGCACCAGTGCTGTGACGCGTTACCTTGTTTATTCTCTGGTCATGAAACAACGTCTCTCTCTCTCTCTTAATTAGCCGGGCCGTCGTTGTCGAGTCGTTATTATGATTGATAAAGTCCCATTGATCCAGTAAGACTGGCATCTCCACATCATTGGAATGATAAACCTGTTAATCCAGCTCCTCGCACACAAACACCGTCACTTCATTATTGTGTCCTAACGCACTGAACGGGATTTTCTTTTCCAGCTTAAGTTTCTAATTCATTAATTTCCAGCGGCGGGAGAGAAATCTCATCTTTATGTTTTCTAACCTGATTTTTTGGAACAATTTAAAAAATCAGCCTGTACGTCTGGAACCTACCGATGTCGGACATTTCAGGGACTCGGGCCATGTACGGGTCCTTGGTGAACCGCGGCTCATTGTCGTTGATGTCATGGATCTTGATGATGAACTCGGACTCGCCCTCCAGCGCCTCGTTGGTGAAGCGGTTGACGGCTTTGGCGTGGAGGATGTAGTAGGCCTTCTCCTCCCGGTCCAGCCTCTTGGTGGCGTGGATGTCCCCGGACTTCTCGTCGATCTTGAAGAGGGACCCCGCCCCCTCCCCGTTGAGGACGTACTTCACGCTTCCGTCTCCTCGGTCGGAATCTGAATGAAGCTGAGACGGAAAAAAGAAAAAGGGAAGATCAGAATATGGATCCCAGCAGAAACCTCACAACAATTTAACGCAGCTGTTTGTGGTGCTTTTCGTTTTAATAAATTCCCACTTTGCCGCTCTCTGTTACTAATTGTTATGGCACAACAGTGACTCAAACTCCACTTCATGAAAGCTTCCACATTTCCTTAATTTGTCTCAGCTCGTTCTTTCAGGGGAAAAATCTATAGCAGTTAGCCTGAGCAGACATAACCACGTCCAACACAAAATGAATTTAAAAAAAAAAAACGAGTGCAAGCTGCTCTGTTTGATTGACGGGTGATCTCTGCGAGGTAGAGTGCAAAAACACATCCCGGCGATGAGCACTTTGTGCCAAAGATGTTAACAAAATCAACTTTCAGAGCAGAAAGCACTTAAATATTTCTGATACACTGTGCACATATCAATAATCGGACCAATCTGGGCCTTGGCAGAGAAACACTGACAGCTTTGATGAACGCTCTTCTGTGTTTCTTCTCACAGATTCACATCGTCTTCGGTAAACTGTCGCTGACGCTGCACGTTCGTGGCTTCACCTCGTGTCTGCGTCAGGAAGAAAACACGCAGCGTTTTCAAACCTCACATGTTCTGGTCGTCATCGTGCAGTTTTTTTTTTTTTAACTGCAGGGAGGCATTTCCACAGCGCTGTAAGAACAGAATGCCGGTGGGTCGGAGCCTGTGAAGTAACAGCATGAGCGCGCGCGCACATCCGCCCCCTGCCAATCCCTGATGGATCGGCAACGCCGCCGCTGTGCCAGAGGACCACGAGAGTCCACTCGTCTGTGGAGCTCCTCATATTTCCTCTCTCTATCTCCTGTTTTAATTTTTAAATTTTTTTTTTTTTTTTGCATGAGCAGCAGCTTAGCATGCTCTGACATTTTAATTCCAGCACCAAATCCCCTCCCCCCCCCCCAACATATTTATCTCAGAGAACTCATCAAAAGCTTGTCCAGTCAACCCCCCCCCCCCCCACACACACACACACACACACACTCCCTGCTTTAATAACCAAGGACATGCTAATAATTGCTGGGGGAGGTAAAGGGCAAAAGGAGGCCACATGTTTGCAGACACGTCATAAAATAAGCCTCATGCCGTGTGAATGTTTTCCCTGATAAGTCGGCGAGACAGGACGTAATTCTGAGTTCTGGTATTGACACCTCATTAACTCAAGTGAGCAGTTTGATTGTGGTGGTTCGAACTGCGTATCGTCCTTTGAGCGGCGAGTTGTTGTTGTTGTTGTTGTTGTTGTGCCGTGCCAAGCGTTCTTGGCTCGGCCGGTGGACAGACTGCGGGGGGGATATTGTACGTTGCAGCTGGGTCACGTGGGAGCACGCTGCAAAATCTCCGCGCTCATCATATATTCAAAAGCTTTTCATCCCAGGTGCTCGGGAGCTTTACTAATTCATGCTGTGTTATCAGCGCAGAGCTGGCACATGCGAGACGAACAGCTTTGTGGATTAGCATCTTTAACACTATTTTGTTCTCGTGCTTGAATGCTGGTTAAAAAATGACTGTTTTCATTCCTTTCTCTGTCTGACAGAGCCGGTCGAGTGTGTTGCAGAATTTTAGCATCGTCGGATTAGGATCTCGAGTGGAGCACTGTTTCATTCACCCACTCATGTGTGTGTGTGTGTGTGTGTGTGTGTTCTTACTCCCCCTGTCTAACCAAGCCAGGAGAATATCTTGCAGCATTTTATTTGTTTTCTGTTCCGCTTTACAGTTCATGCTTCCAAACAGAGACTCAGTTGGCTGAAAACAATCCACTTCAAAATTATTATCTTTCTCCTGCTGTTATAGCTGCAATGTTCTTTTCTATGATTGTCTATCAAGCTGCCTATCTCTGCCGGCACGACAATTCAGTTAATAACTGTTGAGTCCTCTCCTTTCGGGCTGAGATGTGCGATAGACAGTATGACATACGCGGCGTCGACTGTCATTTCTATGGAAACAGAGAGATCTTGTGGCTCTGAAGAGTTCCCCCCTCGCTCCCCTGAAGGATATTACAAGGCAGCGCGGAGCATCGAACCCCGGCGTCTGCTGCAGTGACCCCGTCCCTCCCAGTTGGCCACAGTGCCGGCGAGGAGAATTTACTGCCGCCTCTCTGCTCAAATTAAGAGGAGGGGAAAAAACCTCTCCCAGAAATCAATGTGGCAGCCCAACGTGCATTCACAATGGCCCCTCTGATCAATTTATATCGAAAATACAATTAAACTGTCACGGGGTGAGAAAAGAAAGCCACATGTGCAGTCAGTATGGTCACCAAGTAGCCCGGACACATCAATAGCTAGCCTTTTCTCCTCTGCCCTCCTACGGTTCTGACTCGTAAAGAAGCCAGAGAGCATGACGCTATTAACACTGGGACTCTTTGCAAGAAAGAAGAAGCTGTTAAAATCTCCATATTATCAACTCATTCCACAAAAGAGATATTCAGGGAACAAAAGAAGCAGAAATGAGAACATGTTGTCTGGGATTATTTAACAAAAGACGCTCGAGCAGCTTTGCAAAAACTCAAATAAATTTAATTTTATAAAAGGATACTGCACAAACATTTTGATTTAATATCCTGGTTCAATATTAACTGTTTGTTTTGTTTTTCATTTTTGCAAATCCTGTGTTCTCACATTGTCTCATTCGGACATTCTATGGAGTTTTTACTGGGGATTGACCGGAGAGACATTTGAGTTCAGCCCCTCCGGAGAATGTCAGGAGATTATCCGGAGTTCAGTGTTTGTCTGAGAGCAGCTTCATTTTATTTCTTGCTGAGCGTAAGATAAGATAAGATTGAAACTTTCTCTCATGTCTGTCTGGAAAACACGAGCCCGCAGGCAGCAGCTTGTTAGCCTAGCTTAGCTTTTTGTACTCTGGTTTTTTCAGCGATCAAATCAGTTAATTATAGTCTTCTTATCTAACTCTTTCCCAAAGTGTCAAACTATTTCAACCTGTTTGTAACAGAGGGAAAAAAAAGACTTCTCTAAAAGCACGTGTCTGTATCCCGAGAGAGAAGAAGATCAAGGAAAGTTGCGGAGCTCAAATCAAGACGAACTTAATTGCAGAGAAAACTTGAAACACGTTGATTTGCATCGGAAACAGGTTGAAATGCGCTTTGAGAGAACCAGACGTTAAGAACTACATCAACCTACTTTAAAAACCCTCGTACCTTCCATGACATGATATATATTTCAAAACCTTCCTCTCAATTAGCCTCCTCTGCTCCCTGACACCATAACATTTCCAAAGCGTGGCCTTTTTTCACAGGAGAAGATATTTATTTGCATTCCTACGTGCTCCATCTTGCAGTTTGAAGAGGGCTGAGAAGTGAAGTGGTACTCATCAGACATCTGTGCGTGAGAACTTACGAGCGAGCCGTCTTTGTTTGTGGAATTAATCAGCTTCAAGTGCAGCAAATGTTAGTGCAGACTCGGTCTGGCCGCCATTTGCGCCGCACTCGAGTCGGGCCAAAAAGATGGCACTGGAAATGGGCTGCTCGGGGCAATTAGCCAGTTAGCCTTTAAGGCCTTGTGTCCTGGCCTGTCGAGAACTGGCGGCCGTCTATGTAGCCAGATGGTAGCCTCAGACTTTGCACAGAAATAGCCTATCAAATGTCTGTTGATGTGTAAACTTGAGATATGTGGTCGGAGCTGCGGACACTTAAAGGTGAAATGTCAGTTAACATTTGTTTCTCTCTCGTGGACATCTGACGTGGTTTGTTTTCTGCATAATTTTCCACCATGCTTTCTTTTAGCGATGGACAATTCCCAACGGTTCGTGTTGGCCACGGATCGAGAAACAGAAGTCACATCCTCAGTGTCAGTCCAGAGAAACACATGCGAGATGCTGTAGATGTCTTATTAAGGGTTTATTTTATTCAGTTTTTTAAGAGTTTGTCATGTTTGTCTTTGAGCAACTGCGACGGTGGAAATAACTTATTTAAAGTTTGCGTTTTTAAAAACAGATAATAAATAAATTGTGCTTGAAAAGAGTTTATTTGTGCTGAACACCGGATGAAATATTCATGGATTTTCTGCGTTTTTACTTCACAGACTTTAAAGTTCCTATTTTATGAAGAAATTACTTCATAACACTGCGTTTTTTTTTTTGCAGCGTAGACCAGAGAAAGCTTTGAAACATAATTATACTCAGACAGAATTAGTTTTTTAAAAGCAAGGATCAACACTTAAATGACGGTTCAACTCTTTTTATTTCTGTTTTAATTGAAAATTCATTCAACGTTGGTGAGGCTGCACGGGAGAATTTGAGCTCCTGACCTCAAAAATCCTGGCTACGGCCCTGCGTCGCTCTCGTCTCCACTCCCGCCCTCTTTCCTAAACGACTAAACACTGTGATGCAGAGAAAATGCCTGATTGTTCGAGGACAGAACCCTGAATAAACCGCCGGGCGTCTGAGAGAGTCGTGATCAGGTGAAAGCAGTGAGACAAAGGCGCGGTGCTCGCTCAGACATGGCTTCGCCGCTGAGACGCTGTCAGACTGATGTTTGTGGGGTCTCACCGCTGCATGACCTCATCACACCCTTTCCTCCGCTGCTCATGCTGAGAGGGAGACGAGCATAATTGAAGTTGCCCCCTCCAGGCGCACAAGAGGGAACTTATCGCCTAATCAACAAACACAGCCAATGTGTGCTCCAGGTCGCCGCTGGAGACCGCAGGGGTTGCCATGGCGCGGTTACAGCCAGGCCTGTGCCATATTGCAAACTCCTCTGCCAAGGTGAGCAGCTGGTAATGGGGGAGCATGAGCACAGAGCAAAAAAAAAAACACCCCACCCCCGACAAACAAACATACAAAACCCTGCACCTTTCCACTCCGCTGCTGTCGCTCAAGTCTTTCCCCCAGGACGCCTCAACCACTGAGTCATGCAGGAGTGGGAAGCGTTTTTATGTCTGTGTTCATCTGCCTTCTTCGTTACCCCCTTCCTCTGATTTCCGGCCCATTTCCGGATGCTGGAGTTTGCAGGCGTGTGTGTTTGCGCGCACGCTAGCGTGTTTGTTCACATGCAGAGAACACTCCTCGCTTGCAAGGGACTATGTTGAGGAGTCTACCCACCAGGCCCAGAACCACTGGGGCCTATCAGGGGCTGTAAATACTTTATGAGATATGATAGTGCAGCACAAACACTCCTCAACCACAGGCCATTAACCATTTTCAGAGGATACGTGCCCTTTGGTAAAGTAAGAAATAATAAAATAAACAAACATTCTCTTCCCCCAGTGACAGACCAGGCCCTCGGAGGCCTGTATGCAGCTCGCCTGCTAATGAGAGGCAGTGTACGATTCCCCCTCCTGCAGGAAAAACACAGAATCGCTGGCCAATACAGCGAGATTAGCAAGATTAGCAGCCAACCAGCTCCCTGACGAGACGCTGCCAGAGTCTCCGTCTCATCTCCATCACTTCTCCTAATTCCTTCCTGTTCCGACTGCTTTTGTTGTGCTTGTTCAGGGAAAGATCGCAAATTTCATTTGTTAACTCGATAAAGCCTTTGTTTAAAAAATAAAGGAGAAGAAGAAGTAAAAAAGCAACAGCGGGGAGATCTGGTTTTAACAAATAACTGGAGACAGGATGCTGTAATTCAAGAGCAGTTTCATCATCTTCTACGTGTGAGAGCGGCTCCCTTGTTTGTAATAACATGCCATTGTGTTATTTCCAATTCTTTTTCTTTTTTGCAGCACAAACAAAAGTGGTTTCGTTCCATCTGTGTTCTCTGGTTGCCATGAAGTCACTCACTATGACAAAAACCCTCTTTTAAGCGCTGCATTGTGGTTTCTGCTTTGTGTTTTCTCAATTTCCGAACCCCGTCTTTGTGAACGCGTGGCCTCCACCTGAGGATACGGATGCAGGCAGTTGTTCCTCTGCGTTGAGCGATGTAGCTCAACTCAAAACACTATTCATTCCCTTCAGGGCCTCATTCATCATTTGTTCTTTATCTTGCAATTAACAAACAGTAATTGCAATCAGATAAGATCCACGTTCTGAAATCCTGCGTGACGACTGGCTAGCGAGCTGACGAGAGGGAGAAGCGCCCAGCTGCATGTGCTTTGGGGGAACAACAAGCGCTCAGAGTCATGATTAAGTGCGGCACTCGATAGTTGATGCCTTAATGGCGTCTTCAGGAGACAGGCTCTTAGGATGCGGCCTCTGGCTCTCTAAGTGTAGACCACACTCAGATAATCCATTCTTCTTTTGCTATTAGTCCTTTTACAAGCTAAAAGGACGAGTGGCACATCAATCACCACTCTCTAAAGACAAAGTGGTTTGATCATGCTTGGTACTTCTGATCTTCATTCACTACGTTTTCTTTTTTCCTCTCCAGCTTTTTTTTTGTTTTAGTTTTTTTGTTCCTTCTCGTATTCGCTCGCCTCGCACCGTAGCGGGCTCTGTAATCCTTTTAGGCCGCGGCTGAAAGTCAACGCTCACTCGGGGAGGACGTATGTTGCAGAATCTCATTTGGTTGGATGACTCTATCCTCCGCGGACACACGATTGGAATGCAAAGCACTGGCCCCATTCAGCTCCTCGCACAAAACAGCCTTTCTTCCTCCTCAGTCATCCTGACCTTGCCGCGACGCTTCACAATCTCCTCAATTACAGTAGCTTGGAAGAGGAGACTGATATCTCGACTTCTGCTCCGCTGCATGTAAAGCAAGCATTATTTGGCCCGTCTTCTTGTACATCCCCCAATGTTATCTGGGTCGACACAGTGTTTTCATTTTGTTGAAGCAATAATACCTCAGGAGGAAGTCGTATTTCACTGTAGGTCGAGACGGCTGCTTTGGAATCACTTGATGTGAGCGGAATGGACATAGTGCCCGAAGTCTGGGGACGGAGGGACAGAAGTCAGAGAATCGTGGCACGTGTGTCAGTGAGAGCAGATCGTTTCCTTGCTGCATCAGGAAATCCCTTATTCTTCTCACAAGAGGGACCACAGGGACGTTCGGTTCCTCCCACTATTACAGAAACTTAATTCTCCAAAATAGTCGTGTCAGAATTTTTTTTTCAGGTGAGTTTTTAAAATGTAAATGAAGCAAAAAAAAAAAAAAATCTGGTGGAATCTTCTGAGCTGTGGTTTGACGGACAGGATGGACTCAGAAGCTGCGTCTTCATAAATATGTATCAACAAGGGAAGAACATAATGAGACATTTTTTACATGAACGAAAAAATAGCAACTGTTCAAATGCCGACATGTAAAAAGTTCACGGCGTGTTGTGTTGACAGAGGCTTTGTGCGAAGTTTAAAAAAAGATTAAATCCCAGAAGAATCAAAAACACCAAATATGAAAAAGAGATAGAAAGCTGCAGATTCCATGCACCAGAGTTTGTGTGTGTTTGTGAGAGGGAAGTTGTTGCTTCATCTTTTGTTGCTAAAGCGATCACCTCCGTGGTGTCTACACTTGTTAGAGACCACTTATCAGTTTAACGGTGCAGCCCGTCACCCTGAGCCGTCTAATGATGAAGTTTAGAGTGTGTTGCTCTCTTCTGTCTCGGCTCAGCTTTAGTGGGTGGTGATGGCAGCTCGCAGCGACTACAGAGCACTTCCCTCTTTCATTCTGAACAAACTGCTGTCGAAACTGAAAAAGGGAGAGAGTTTAAATTCTGAGGGAGCTGAGCTAAGCTTCTTCAGGAGACCTAAGCTCCTCTGAAAACTGCCAGTGTGTGAGTGGCTGAGGAAAAGTGACAGTTTACCATCCGGGATGTAAACACAAACATTTCTGCAGGCGAGACGTTGGTTAAAGGAGAAACACTTTAAAACGTGGAACAACTCTTCAGAGCAACAGGTAAAAACTGGTTATAATAGGGAGATGATTCTTTTGCCACAACTTCCAAATATGGACAAAAAAAACCTGCTCAATCTTTTTTGTTTTAAATTAAAAAACTCTGTCGTACAAGACTAGTTGTTAGATGACGGCTGGAACAAGAATTCTGGATCCTCCCCCTGACCCAGACCACGCCCTTCCACTAAATTATGCGTTAATCCATTAATTGGTTTTTGCTTAATCTTGCTACAACAAACAAATGGAGAGGGTTTAAAACATTCCCTCGTTGTTGGATGTAACCAAAAAAACAATAAAAGCATCACATGTCAGCTTTCATCTAACGTAGGTTAACCGATCTAGATGTTTTTAATATGTTGGACTCGTCACGTGAAGCTGCCGTGGTGCAGGTGTGTGAAAAACAAGACTACCTTTCCGACATACTGCATGTCTGTCCCGGTGTACTCCTCCAGCAAAAAGAACTGGTTCCACATCCACCCTCGTTTGGAGCGTCTGAGCGGCACTCCGTTGGCGTCCTGTCCCGTCAGGCCCGCGGACCCCCTCCGCCCCCCTGTAGTCCTCCGCAGGGCCCTGAGCCCGTACCCCGGAGAGGTGAGGTGTGCCGCGGCCCACAGCACCATCAGTACGCACACTTTCCTTCCATCCATGACCACAACGCCGCGACCCGCTCTCGTCTCCGCCACTCAGTGGTCTGCGTCCGGCGTTCTTTGGTCAGAGCGTGGGATCAGTCCTCATGCTGTAATCTACTGAAGCAGGGACGGCTCCTCGCACTCACATAGGGAGGCAGCCAGCACCTGGAACATTTACACAGAAAAAAAGAGAGTCAATACAGGGAGGGGAGGAAGCAATTTGTTACAGCGCCAGCTCTCGACTTTTCTCACAACTTCAACTCAAGACCATCGTGATGGAGATTAGAGATTTCTGGAGAAGCAGTGGAAACTCAGTCAGGAAGAAAAAAAAAGAGGTTTCCTTAAAATCCATGAAGTTAAATATGTATGAAGTTAATAAAGATAACACTGTAAATAAGATATAGATTATTGACAGTTTAACCGATTCCTTTGTATATTACATCGTTATAAATGTGGGCTGCAGCCTGATCGGTGGAACGAGACATTTCCCTCCCTGTGCATTCTGTAGCATGTATAAAGCTGAATCCAAAAATCTCATTTCAAAGTATTTTGTTATTTTCAAGTTCAAAATCAGACTCTCATTCTCAAACCACCAAGTCTTTCTGCAGTTTGGAATAAAAATGTGTTTCTCGTTCCCTCTCCTCCATGTTTGAATCATGCAATTTTCCTCCCTGCATCCCCGGAGTGTGAAGGAAGGCAAAGCTCCGTCCAAATGACAGAGAAATATCACCGTAAAGAGAACGTGACGCACCACAAGGAAATAAACGATGGAGCGTGATATTAAAAAAGGAAAGTTGTCACGATAAATACAGAATATTGTCACATTGTGTAGCTCTACTTCTGATTTTAATGTGTCTTCAATCCCTCAAAAAGACTGTTAACATGAGATGAGTTTCATTTCAAATCCAAAAAAAGAAAAACAGACAACAACATGCTGCAGGTGGTTTACTTTATGAAATCTGCCCCTCTTCAAAAAGTTCTGTGAAATGCAAACATGATTTCACAGAACACGCTTATTGGCAGATTTCTTATTTGTTCATTTTTCTGACCAATTAGCTTCACATTTGGTGTCTGAGTTTCAGTTTTCATCTCATACTTTGGCCCAAAAAGAAATATTTAGTCACCCATGTAGTCAGCCAAGTCACTTATCCAGCAAATATTCCAAGGTTTCACTGAGATTCAGCGTCTTGAGTGTGAAGGTTTTTTTTCCCACTTTTTCTGTTGTGTGTCATTAAAATTCAGGGTTTTTTTTTTTTTTTTTTTCATTTGAGGGTAATATAATTCAAGCAATTTCAACACACCACCTTGAGATGCTTTTGATAAACCAAACAGTTAATCAGAAAGAAAAACCTGGATTTGGAATGATCGGGTTGAGGTCGAACACAGACTCCAGATCAAAATGATTAAAAGCGACGCGGACGGCCACTTGGAAATCTGCAACACGGCTCTGCGTGTGATTGATTTCTCCGCTCCCACACGAGCCCTGATATACATGCATGTGCACACACCTACTGTATGTTGAATGTCAGTCATCTGATTGATAAGCAGACTGAGTGCTGCCTCACCTGATAAATATCAGATTAGAAATTGTACACATCGATGTATAGAGTTACATCTTGTACAGCGCACGTGGAGCTGTTTTATCTCCATTAAGCCCCTGAATCAACATCTAATAGAGTGCGAGGCTCTATGTGGAGCAGCCCGTTCTATCTTTTTAAACAATCTGTTTCAGGCACACTTTGTTATCACACCAAGCAGAATGCCAATGGAGACCTGGGGCAATGTCAACCCCGGTTTATTACCTTAAGATCAGTGTAAAGATACTGAACAAAATGACTGTTTGCAAACCACGGAGAAAGGCCCCGGTGTGGGCAGCGGAATATCTCCAGCTCTCAATCATCTCTCCCACCACCCTTCCCTTTCCTCCGAAGGCCGACGACGCAGGAACACACTGGCAAATGTGCGAAGGAAACGGAACAAGAGGACGGAGGTGGAGGAGGAGGAGGAAGGAAGAGAAAGGCCATGTACTCTGCTTTTGTTCTCATTATTCCGCACAGGCCTGGGCGATATCCAGGCTGCCGGTGTTGCTCGGCTGGGGCTTGGTAGGAGGGTTATCAGCGGGTCCGCTGGGGAGCGTCTGCAACGTTCCATCGTATCGCTCGTTCTCAGAAGGCATGTGGAAGGGGCGAGGGAGCGAGGGGGAGGGGGGGGTGCAGTCTCGCCCTGATGTATGGCAGGTCTGGTCCACTGCCCTCACACAGTGTGTTAGTGAATGAGGAAACGTGTCTGTGGACATGAATTAAGTACGCTGACCTGCATGCAGAAGTGGAAACGGTCCGACTGAAGGGAGCGAGGGAAATGGAGCGAGAGAAGAGGAGTGAAAGGAAAGGTGCCGGCTTAAGGGGGGGTGGGGGGGGGGGGTGGAGGAAGCTGTCACAATACCACAGCTTTGTCTTGGAGCGCTAAGTTTAGTATCTGAAAATCTGCTACAACAGAAATGAAGAAAAGCCATCAAGCAATTTCACAGAACAACCGCTGAGCTCCATACAAACAGATGTCTCACCACATCGACTGGGACAGCTTTTGTAAAAACTTTTCTTTTTTTTTTTTTTTTTTTGCGCAGAGGTTTTGATGTCGACCGGGCGTCTTTGTCGGCTCGATGAAACAAAATACAGGAGCTGCATATTTCACTCCGGTGCCCGTCTGTCAAGCCATTCGTGGTAAAGAAGCAGTCTGCTCAAAACATAATGGAGAGTTTGATAGTGAGTCAGGCTCCGTCTGTTCCACTGGATCGTAAATACAGTTTGACTATCTTGTTTACTTTCGCTCATACAACCCTGTCCCAGAGTGCATCGGGGCACAGACTCCACTGTCTCGTAAGGGCACTTGGGTGTGGTTTAAATTATTTTATTCACAGTTCACGCAAGTCAAAGTCTTTGGAAACTCTTGTAATCGAGAAAGAAGCTGAGAATGTGGCGTAGACTGAGGACTGAATAATTGAATGATTACTTTTCAGCATGATTTCTTTTGGAAGGTGCAGTTAAGTACAGATAATCTTGACCTTTCAGTTGGAGAAGCCACCTTTGTTTTATTAACTTTAGCTGTTCAGGTGGATTATATTTGTATCAAGAGCCCGACAGGATTTTTCTGTCTGGGTTCAAACTAGAAACTTTGAAATTCTATTCAGGTTCAGGTTTGGTCACCTTGACTGGCTGTCTACTTGATTTTTTTAAGGCAGTAATCATGAATTGTTGGAGTCGGATATAAAAAACAGAATGCCTGTCGCGTTCAGCTCGGGCTCGGTTAGTTTTTCTCTCAGGCTCGGTCAGAAAATAGCAGCCTGAGCATCTCAGAAAATGTCAGGTCTGCACTGCGGGACGACCTCCGAGCAAATCGCCCAGCTCGACTTCGTGAAACAGATTCACGACCTCGAGCGGTGACGCTAATGCAGAAGCACCTGCTAAAAAGTTTTCGGGGGGGGGGGATCGGATGTAGTTACCGTGACAACACTCGGGGGCAAACGGGGCGGGAGAGGGAGTGAAGGAGAGGTAGAAACGTCCTGTCAGAGCAGTGTCAGCAGTCCGGCTGGGAGACTGGCCCATCCATTACGCTACCTGTCTTCCAGAGGCAGCCAAGGCATGCCCTCCTTTCCCCTTATGAGGCAAATTGCTAGCGGTTGAAGCAGCGGGGTTAGGTCCCCTCTTTCTCTTTTCCCTCATGCGATGCAGTTTATAGCACTCTCCCTCCTCCCCCAACCCCCCCCTTGTCTCTGCCTACTTTGCTTGCATGGGCCCGAGCTGATATGCATTATCGCCCGGCTTTTCGCTGAAAGCCAGTCACTTTGCATGTGTCCTCTGCCTGGCTCAGCACGGGGAGGGGAGGGGGGGTGGAGGCTGCCGGGTCAACAGTGCGTGTGCTGATGGAGGCAGGTGAAAGTGAGATGGACTGTCAGGCTTCTTAATAACACCCGTGGAGAAATAGTCTCTCAGACCACGGCTCTCTACCTTCTCTAAGCTGCAACTCTCACGGCGGAAGCTGTTTTCTATCTAAATGTGCGAGATGATTCTTGTGCTTTCTCTCCCCCTGTACTTCCCTTTTTATTTCCCTCCCCGCCTAACTCCCAGCACACTCGACTTTATGAATTTACTTAATTGACGCTGCTGAGGAGCATGAGGGACTTTGAGCTATTGATTTGCTCTAGGCTTCAGCGTGGTTGGAAATACCAGTCAGTCTCTGGGGTGGACTCATGAAGCTTTCTACCTCGAGTCCCCCAGCGCTGGGAAGCCGGCCTTTTCAATGGATTTCTTCATAATGTCACTGTGGAAAGCTAATGCTTTCACTGTATGGAGGGCTCTGCCGTCCCCGAGGAGCGTTCACCCCTTGACCACATTTGTCATACCCTGGAAGCTATATTGTACAGCTCCATGCCCTGATAATTCTCCTGACAAGGGACCGGGAGTAAGTCAGCTAAAGCTTTATTTTGCTACGTCAATAAAAAATGTCACTACCAGTTAAAAATGCTATGGTGCCGCATGTAGCCCAGTGGCTACGACAAAATGCCTGCCTCTTTACATTTGCACTGGATGACAGTGAGGTCAGAGGAAAGACGGAAGGAGACTTAAAGGGAATTTGAGTCCGCGGCTTCTTTCAACTCGAGTCTAATTCATAATATCAGCCTTCCTTCTTTTCCGTTGGCACAGAGTTAATTAAACAGATTAATGATGTGGCAACATTTCTTATAGCTAAGAATAAGTCTGAGAGGTCAAGGAGCACGAGCGCTTAGACAATACCGGTGAAGACCGGTTTAGCCACAATCATTTGAAGGGGAAAATACCAGGGAGAGATAATTATTATTGCATAAATTGTCCCTTGCAAGCATCCATCTAAGTCCAACTTTGACCTTTTGTGCTTTATGTTTTTATGGGCAGTTTTATCTCAGATTATTATCAACATTTCGAGTTTGCTCTGCTTCAGTTTTGCTTCCAAACGAAGCTCCTCTCACCGTCGGACCATGTTGAGGAGAGGTCACGGTGACACAAACATCCTCGCTGTAGCAAAACAAATGGAGACAGTGAACCAAAGTTGTAATTGGAAACAGAAAAAGTACCAAAGTGTGTGTGTGTGTTCTGGTTCCCCGGCGTCTTCCACGAACACCCGCCGCCGCTTTGGGAGATTTGTGAAAAAGAGCCACAGGTCTCGTCTTTGCCTTTCGCCTTCTCAGGGAGCACCAGCGTCATAATGAAGGTGTGTAATAGAACATGACACCATAATTATATTCTCCCAGTTAAGAGGCAGTGTTTACAACAAGCACAAGGCTGCCTTTATTTTCTCACACTCACTCGCTCTTGCTTTGTCTCGCTCTCTCGCCTGCCCTGTCTACGCTTCATATCATGTGCCATTTAATTGCATTAAAAAAAAAAAAAAAAAACAGCTTGATGAAAAAATGAAAAAAGTAAATTGCTTTAAATTGCCTGTCACAGATTGTGTGGAGTCGGCGTGGAGCAATAAGACTCGCGCATTGTTTTGGGTGCTGGGTAAGCAAGATTAATGCGTCTGCTGCCAATTTTCGAATGCCCCGTGATTCCACGCTCAAAGAATTGCCTGGGATAACATTTTGAATCACAACAATTAGCTATTAAATGTATCTATTGGTTTTATCGAACACAGGGCCGCGAGGATAGAGACAGGGATGCAGAGAGACCCACAAATGTATTTGTCAATACATATTGGATCTGGCCGGCTAATGGCTTTTCCAGTGCACATGTGCTATTACACACAATAGGCCTGGGTGGCATTTTAGGCTAATATAGACTTGAAAGTGACCTCTTAGCGTACAGGCCTCCTCCTCTTCTCTCTGTCTTACCTTCTCCTTGCCTCTCCCATCTTCTCCTTCTGTTTTTTTTTTTTACCCTAACGAGGGATATGAGCGACAAGGCAAAGCACCCTATCGCGCCTGTTGAGCTGAAGACTTCCACAGCAACCCAGAAAGAGCCCCGGGGGTGCAATTAAAAGTGAGAGAGAAGAATGTCAGCCAGGGGGGCAAGCAAGGGGAAAGAGAAGGTGGTGAGGGAGGGAGGGAGGGAGGGTTGAGCACTGGTGCCACAGGTAACGTGGTCATGTCACAATCCACAGAGGAGGCCCTTAAAGGCTGCTAATGTGTGGAGGTGTCTGCAGTAAGTCCTTCCACCAGCTCTACTCTCTTTGGCCTCCTCGCCTTCTCCTCCTGACCCTCCTCCTCCTCCTCCTCCTCCTCCTCCTCCTCCTCCTCCTCCTCGCCTCATCTCACACCGACTTTGTGAAGAAGCCTCGGACTCAGTGTCATTCACGATTCATGTTACTCTGCTCGCGGGAGAAGTTTACAGCCAAATCCCAGGTGTGGATTGGGGAGCCGGTGCGCTCGACCCAAATCCATGGCTTCCCATTTGTCTCACCGCCCATGTGGGTTAGTGGTTCACAACCAAGTTTCCAAAATACCAAAAAACGGAATAAAAACAAGCCCTTGTGTGTCCCTTGTCTTTACAGCAAAATTGATACAGATGCGACCACACAGGGAAAAAAAAAATCCCTCAGAACCCTGTCAATACATATTGATCTTTTATTTAGCTGAGAAACACCGTCTAGACACGCTGCCGCATTGTCTCGGAAATAACTTCACCCCACTCCAATGTGACGCACACGCCTCACAGATTAAGGCGAGGAAATGGATCTCTAAAAAGGAGATTTCAGACAGATGGGGGATATTACCACAAAGGAAAATAAAAGATATCTACGGATTGAGGAGGGCAAAAATCATCATCATGAAATGCTGGCGAATAAACAGCTGAAAATCCCTCAGTCAAATTGGAATGCAAAGCTGAAACGAAATTCCTCACTGGATGTCAGCAGCGCCGCGCAAAACACCGGAGTCCTCGAGTCGAAAATTAGGATTCAACATACAACACTTGAATAGCATCAAGATTTAGTTAACGGTTCTCTAAGCCCTCTTTCTGCTTCTAAATAGCACATTAAGTTTCCCACCGAGATGCGTCACCGACATTTCAACATACTCTTACCACTATGATTTGACGTAAAGAATCTTTTATCCACAAAACTTTTATCACACCTGAGAAAACGATGAGAAACAAACTTCTTTTCCTTCACAAAACAAACACGTGTGTTGAAAGAGAAGCATTCGGATTAAGGAGTTAATCAATTTCCCGATCGTACATGACAGAGGTGACACTGTAACCCAAACAAATTAGCTCATACTATCCCTGTCAAAGGCAGCTGTGTGCCCACAGCATTCATCCCGGTGCACCGCTCCAGAGCTCACTGCAAACACATTACCTTGCCTGGCTGCCCAAATGCATACCAAATAACCCATATAAATCATACAATCTGGGCCAAGTCAATGAGAGCCCCCTATTTTCCCTGTTTTCTAGTTATTTCCACGGTGCCATCATTCAGCAGAGCTCGCATCACTCAGGCCTCGGCTCTCACAGCCATCGTCGGAGTGGCCCAGTTTAGAACTCACAGAGGGGTCCTGAAGTAACCCTTCCTCTAGTGCACATGATTTTACGTCTCCACAGTCTGGACTAAATTGTGGGTTGCCAGCTCTTCGTACACTCCGCTCTCTCTCCTTGCAGCTCACTCCCTCTTTCCTTGTCGCCGTGACAAAAACAAGGCCGGGCTTCGATGAACTTGCACCGGTGTTTATGGCAGTGTTTACCACCGAGTGAAACAGCAGTTGAAGAGGCCCCTTCAGCACATTATTTTAAAGGCTCCCTCCACTCCAGTCACTCCTCCTCTCGGTGTATTAGGGTAGCATCATTTTGTTCTGACTCTGGTGCCAAATAATGACTTTCGGCCTTGAAATATGGTTTTGAACTGTGTCATCGTAAACAACACAGACTCTCACTTTTTAGCGAGCGGTTTCCGATTCCACTTCCCCAAATTAATTGACTAAATGGGAGCTTAAAGTCATTATCTCCCCTCGCCAGTTCTCCAGTCCCGCGCTAGGGGCTAATAAATGGAGGTCTGATTCCGCTAAATGTCCTCTCGCCAAGATTAATAACGCCTGGTACCCTGGTGGTGAACAGATGTGGTCGCCCTCGCTCCGTGGCAGAACAAATGGGCACGAGACATCCTTGTATGTAAAGAGAAAAGACATAATGGCTTGACGGCATTCATCCCGTGACGTGTGAGCAGATGAGACATCCTCGGGTGTTTGCTTTCCTGCACATGTTTTGTCACCGGTGCGGCCGTGTGGTCTAACACAGTTTTCTTCAGAGAGACTGACAATGAGAGGAGGGGGGGGGGGGGGGTGTTGTGGGAGGATGGAGGAGGCTCAATGGAGGGGTCTGCTGGCTTCCTGCTTTGCCCGCTGTGGCCTTTGTGGTAATACACTGGTGGTTATGGGAGCCTCCGTCTCTATGCAAATCAGTGATTGCTTCCCAAGTGCTTGTGTGTGTGGCGTGTGCAGTCGAGCGCAAGCGTCTGTTTTTCTGAACGTTTAGCCCCGGCACTGTCTGGAGCAAAAGGCTAGAGCTGCATCAACATGGAAAGAATACTTATGTAATAAATCCTCTAATTAAAATCTGTTATTTCTATATCAATAGCGTTGTTTACCTGTTAATAATACCGCCCTGGCTGCGTAGTGGATCTGGCTGCAGCCTTTGCTTTTAAATGAATAGAGTGTCTCTGGAAGCAGATACATTGATTGGACGATTCAAAGGTCAAACTTAGCACAGTGAATTGAAAATCAGTGAGGGAGTTGTGTTCCCACGTTTGTCTCAGCCTCCCCGTTGTGACAATTACATGAGAGGGAAGGACGTGGAAGCACATTTCCATCCAGGCGTATATATCGACTGTATCAGCGGGTCAGTGGCAAGACAGCTACAAACACAATTGTCACACAACACTAAATAATACATGGAGCTAAAACAAAGACATCACACACCTAAAATATGGCCCTAATAAAAAGCTGCGAGGAGAAAATGTGTTTCCCCCTCGACGAAGAGTAATGACCTTTCCTCGAAGCCCACCATAAAATAACACAGCGACAGTTAGGAGCACCTGTTTTTACATTATTAATAGAGGAGGCTTCACACACACTCGAACGCCAGAGACGAGCGACGGTACTCCGGCTTTTGACTGTTTTTAAATTGGACCAAAAAACTCTAAAACTGCACCCAACTAAAACCACTGAGGCATTCAAGTGTTAAGAAAGCCATTTGTCACAGGCAGGACTTCTGCCAGGGTATCAGCACAGCGCTGGGATGAGAAATAAAAAACACAAATGAAAATAATACAAATTGTATGAATGCCGTTCAAGAATAAGCCACAAGATTTGTAATGGCATCTGAATTCAAATGCCTCGTACAAAAACACACATTTCGTTAGCGATGCTCCGGCAGAAATGAAAGAGGGATATTTTCTGTTGTTTTTTTCCCGCGGTTCACTCTGAATAGATGCTGCAGAGCTGCTGCTGCTGAAATAAGGGTCTTTCTGCACAGTTTTCAATCCAATCACGTCAAAGGGGATTCAGGCATCCTCAGAGATGAACAACAGACGGCCATGATCTCCTCTGACCTTAAGTGTGACTCATGTTTATTTACCTCAGCTAGTTATCCCTGAGGGACAGCTGCCTCATCACTGGAATGAGCACTGTGATGGGTAGCGTTTCTTTTCTTTTTTTTTTTTTTTTATTGCCACTCCTGGGAGCGGACGGCTCTAATGAACAACGAAGCCCGATTGATCCCGGTTAGCATTTGATTCCAGAGCAGTGCAGAGACACACGATTCAATACGCTGGCATGCCGCTGGAGCACCCCTTGAACTTTGCTGTACACACATCTTTAATCACACTCACCTTTTCTCGTGGCTGGTGTGACTTCCAGCCTATTTGTAATTACCAAGCTCCTCGGGAGGGTTGGCTCAACAACAGGCCCCGGCCATAGGTCACGGAGAGACACTGTCCCTGGCCATATGGGCTCAGGGCCCAGGGGCAAGAGAGTGGGTGGACGCCGGCACTGGCATTGGGGAAGTGTCCAGAATGGTCAGAGCGGTAGATTGAATTATTCGGCGACAGGAGACACAGCCTTATCGAGCAGCGGCCACATTGCACTGACGTTTTCACCCCAGTTTCTATTTCCCATTTCACACCTGGACTACTGCCAGATAGGATATGTTCAGCCACCTCGTTTTACCCCCAGATTCACAATCGCCAGCCACCAGTCAAAAGAGGGTATAGTGTGTTATCTATCACCACCTTGCACCCGCCGCGCACCCTCCCCTCAATCCCCGGTCCCGCTCCGGTTTCCCCCCAGTCCCTCCCGTCTTGTCACCAGCGTGGCAACAGCGCGGTGTTATTACAGATAAACAATCAATACTGCATTAACGTGTCCACGGAGGCTACCTGGAGTTAAACAGGCAGACAGGGAAAATAATTCAACCCAATGTCATGGGCGGACATCAAGCCACTAATCTTTCTCAGGAACTGGAACACTGACATATTATATATATATATATATATATATTTAGACAGATATATATACAAACATGCATGTTGTATAAATCTTGAATTCAGGCCACTTTCCTTCATTTTCCTCAGCCATCATTTCTTTGTGTTTGAGGTCACCACATACGATTCTTTTCCTTCCTCTCCTCACTGGTCACAGAATGAAACCCCACTGCATTATAGAAGTAATACCCCACTTTATAGCAAAGGTGACCATGGATATTGGAGAGCAGGGACCCATACGATCGATTTGGAGCGAGGAATGGAAATTTTAACATGATTCCCAGCCTGGCATTTTAACTCAGAAGTACTGGACCCTCTCTTTTGATGACTGCTTCCACTGCAAGTTACTATTTCAAGATTCTGACGGCGTCTTTATTTGAGGAAAGGGGCGGTGAGGAGTGAGGCGAGCCCCCGGTGCCCCGCTGGCGGCTGTGTGGTCCTATTCCTCTTTGCGGAGCTTGTTCGCAGCCAATTTGCATCTACATTCCCAACGCTGCCATTGAAAAGAGAAGGGGGGGGGGGGGGGGGGGGGGGAGATGGCTTTTTTGTTTAGAACCTCTGTGAAAAAAAATGAAAACAAAGGCGTTCTTATGAGGAGGCTCAACAAATAGTCCCGGCCGCTCCCTCTTCTAGACTGGAATTAAATACTCCTCATTCCATTCCTCATTCAGTAGCCCCCCCACAACCCTAACACCATACGGGGGTATGAAATACTTTGCACACACACACACACACACACACACACACAAAATAAAGGAGATGGACTCTGCTGAATGATTGCAGAGACTGTTTACTAATACTGCTGCTCACTCTGCTTTATTACAGAGAGCCAGGCTTTCCATTACTGCAAAGGGAGAGCGGGGCAGGGGCAGGGGGGGGGGGCAGAGGAGGAGGAGGTGGGGACAGAACAGAAAGGAGAAAGAAAGAGAGAGAGAGAGAGAGAGACTGCCAACGTCAGATTAAAGAAGAAGAAAAAGAACAAGGGGGAAAAAAAAAGAATGGCTCAGTTGATTTACACCTTCATTACTCTCCCCTAACTCTGCTTATTGCAAATCATGATGCTGCTTTATGAGCTGAATCCTCTATTACGACAAGGCCGGGAAGACAGTGCTTTAGTCCATAAAGCAACCGTACAGTAACCGCCACCCGGCAGCACCCTACCCACTCATCCTGCCACCCAGCTGCCACAGGGGAAGGGAAGCAAGGCGGAGACGCAGGCCGCCACCGCCGAGAACTTGTTCCAGTGCACGAGCGCTGAGCTCGCTCGCTGTCCCCATCGTTGGCCTTGTGCCCGCGGACAACACACCCAGAATTCCCTGAGCCAGATGCCGAGCGAGTATGACTTAGCGAGTGCAAAGCTGTGTGGCTACACTGGGAAGGAACACACAGCGAGTGTTTAATGTTAAGTGAGCTGTGCCACGTTTAAGTCAACAAACATGTGGAGGAGTGTGTTTACCACGTCCCCGCCACCAAGTGAGGGGGAGCTGCTGGAGCGTTTACTCAAACAGCTTTTGGGGGAATATATGTGTGTATTTAAATAGAGAACAGACTGTATCTTTTAACTTTTATTTGTTGAACCAAAGGGAGGTCCTCGGAGCACCCATGCTTTTTTTCCCCGCCATGATTGAATTTGTTTTCCTGTGCATATGTGCGCGGCGAGCGAGTGCAAGAAGAAGCAGTTGGAGGAAGGCGAGTGCAGGACCTAATAAATCAGCTGATAAGTCGAGGCGTGTAGGTGAGCGGCGGTGTCAGCGTGCTGATGTAAACAGGGCGCGGGGGCATGAGGCACACTGGATGGAGGTTTGTTATGTGTATGTAGCACGCTGCTCCGACCTGGCCTGTCTGACTCCCATCTGGAACAGGGTTGACAGAAAAGTTGACAGATGCTTCGCCAACGTCCATTATTTATGAGACTGAGGAGATCCACACTGCATTTCACAAGTGTCTGCTTCTGCTAGGTCGAGTTCTGACATTGTATTCTCTGCGAGAGTGTGTGTGTGTGTGTGTCTACGCATGCACGCACACACACCCACGTGGTTCTTTCCCGGTGTTTGAGAAGAAGTGTGTGCTTACATATATCTGTGTTCACTCCACCTGCCACTGCGAGCCTCACCCTTGACCTCTGGAGTGTCACTAACTCCCTGCCAGACAGACGGCCCTTCAGCTCCTGCATGGAGGACCAGGCCCATTGCAGCTCTCTTAAAACCCACTTAGAGGCTTACAGCTGGGAGGCCCGGCCATCGGATTGAATTAAGGCTATGATTAATTGAATCTAGTGGTGAGTAACTTGAGTGACTGATGTCTCGTAGGACCAAAGGTCTAGACGCTATGCTTCAGAATAAAGCTTTCTTCATCCATTCAGTGACATCACAGGCAGTTTCAGTGTGCCTCAGGCATGGCTGCCTTTAATATTACAGCTCAGAGTGCCGCTTTAAGCCTAATACCACCAGCAGTACGGCTGCAGCTGCTAAGAGCACCGATGATAATGAGAGGCACAATATAATTAATACAAATGGAATGTTTAATGCAATTTTTCCATTTCAAAGAAATTCCCCTGGCATTTTCCCCAATTCAACTCTCCTGCATTGTCCTCGGGCAAACAATAACCCAAGTTTGGCATCGCCTTCATTAGATCAAACTCAATTATTGCAAAGCACTTGCAGCTCCTCCCGCGCAGCAGCGGTGGTGGTGGTGGTGTATTCTGAGGCTGCCTGTTACAACAACCTGAAGCTCCTCTGGCAGGTCCTGCCCCATTTGTCTTTGACGGACACCGACGTCAAACAGTAATTGGACAGGTACGCACCCGTTGTCAGTTAGTCATGTCAAACAGCCCAGTGTTCAGCTGCTGGGGGTCTCGGAGAATGACCTCTGGAAGAGGACAGGGTTCCCTTTACTGTCGGAGAGACACTCTGGGTTTTATTCTTATACAGAAGCACGCTGTTGTTACTGTACGTCCCATGTTGAAGCAGAAAGCTCATATTGTGACCATCCCTGAGGAATATACCGTCTCACGCTTTGATTCGGCAGGTAGTTTGTGCCGAGGTCTTTCTATCCTTCCTGTTCACAATGAACCATCCTAATGTTTTGAGAGGTTGCAGAACAATGGCAGAAACCTCTCTTTTCTCACTCTGGGGATATAAAATAAATAGGACCTTTGCTGATGTGTTTGCCTGTTCATTTACAGAACCTCAGAAGACAGCGGGCACATTGTACCTCCACCGGGGGAAAAAAATGAAAGGAGAAAACTCACAAAGGCATTCTGCAGGACAATGGTGCAGCGCAGGAAATGGGCACACAATGGAGTCCAGATATCATTCATAATATAGACAGGAGCCCATTATCCACAGAAGGAGGGGCCCATCTGAAGGTGACAGGTTTGTGAGACAGAAAGAATTGTGCGCACGATGCTGCCACCAGGACAACAGAGTCCCTAAAGCCTAACCTATAAGGACAGGTTTTCGCAGTGCCGCTGCCCGCTGGGTCGAGGTGTTACACGTCATCTGCAATAACCTGGATCATTACTCCTGGAGGCTGTTAGAGGGGAAAATCACATCACTCCGCTTTCACCGCTGCCAAGAAAAATTGACACGCTAAAAGTCACAGAAAGACACACCTCAGGTTTTCACACACACAAGCCCACAGACGGCATCGCTGTCACCATCTCGCATACTCGCAAACAAACACACACACACACACTCGCGCGTAATTACACACCCGCAATCTATCACATACTGTCAGTGGTGTCTGGGGGGTTAACATGCCAAGTGGCATCCCAACAGCGTCCCACCAGCCAGTGTTGCCTGAAGCTGACAGCTCTCACTGTGGCTGCCTTGCAGGAGTAAAGTAAGCATCATTATCGCCTTCTCTCCCCACACCTCGCTTTATTTGGAACAAGCATAACGCTCTTTCAAAGTCTCCCCTTCTTTCATCCACCACCCGACCCTTTTCCTCCACTGCCTTCTGTCTTCATTGTGCTCCAGTCAGGCGCTAATGCTCCTTGTCCTGTGGCTGGAGCCTCTGATCTCCTATTACCCTCCCGTCATCCCACAGTCAATATTATCCCCCTCCGTCCTGAACAGTCCTCCTCTCTCCTTCCCTTTGCTTTCACAAAAGTCTCAAAAGTCAGACAGACAATGTTGCCCCCACCCCTCAACTCCTTCATGCACTTGCTCGTCTTCCATACACTTATTAACTGGCTGTCATGTTCAGCAGCCTTCCCCCAGACAGTGTTTAGCGTTCCTCAGTCCACTTACTGCAGCCAGACTTAAGCCTCTGGGCTTTGCAGAGACAGGAATCCAACTAGAGGGGAAAGGCAGGACCTGCGGACATGATCTGTCTGCTGCACTCACTCACTCACACTCGTCCTCCTGCAGCAGCTACCTCAAGGAACTACTCAAACATGCATATTGTACCAGACCTTTAGTGCTATACAATAATAATCTAAACTTCATCCGGGTCGGAGGAGATTTCCCCACTTTACTTTTAGTCACTTTAAATTCAAAAACTATATTTTTCCTGTAATTATAATTCAATTAAGGTTAAGTTGCATCTTTAAGTTTTGACACTGCCCCCGCACTGGAATAAAAAGTCTCCAAGCAACTCTAAATATGTGATTTTGGCAAATCTATCTCATTTTTAATGACTGTGTTTTCATTTTGAAAAGTTTATCGGTGGGTTTATATTTAACCATTCCAAGAAAATTATACCGTCACCTCCCGTCAGCAGGGCGTCAGAGTCACTTATGAAATGTCCGTGAAATTTGGCGGCGCGCTCCGCCTGGAGCCACGGAGCAGTTGATTAGATTTTGATAGTGATCTGGATCTGTGATTTCCACTATTGGATGATTATTGTTTTTTTTTTCTCACCCGCACATATTGGATATAGAGATTAAATTCCAAATCCAATCCGGAGCCTAACAGTTCGCTGGCAGGGTCAAGAAATGGATTTCACCTCGCATTTAAGAAAGAAGGAACATGTCCTTGAAGGTGGCTTCCTCCCTTCCTCCCTTCCTTCCCTCCCTTCTTCTTCTCTTGTACTTTTGATGACACCCAGGCAGGATTCAACTCCCGCGGCTCAACTCAGCATTGTGAGGTAGCTACAATACTGGATTTGTCATCTGCCCTCTCCCTCCTCGTCGTCCCCCTTCCGAGGGCAAATGGTGTAAGAAATGAGACGTGGCTGGTGGATAGACTTTCATGCCCCTGCTTTACCAGTGTCATTTCCGCAACTCTGAAATTGTGCCATGGTCTACAGGGCTTTGTTGTAAATCACTATCTCCCACTGTCAGACTGCAGTCTGCTGCACACTGTGGATGCCTGGCTTTCTGCTGCCTCCTGGGTGACTAATATATCTTGTTAAATTGTGCTGAGGAGCGTGCGGAGAACTGTACACCTTCCCTCTTTGTACTATGTTTGCTTGCTTTTCTTTTGCCCGTGTGTGCTTTCAGTGTC
The DNA here is from genome assembly GCF_024713975.1 of Paralichthys olivaceus. Taxonomy (NCBI): domain Eukaryota; kingdom Metazoa; phylum Chordata; class Actinopteri; order Pleuronectiformes; family Paralichthyidae; genus Paralichthys; species Paralichthys olivaceus. The sequence goes on from NC_091109.1 coordinate 19,346,946, forward strand.
CTCCTACTCCAAAATGTGTGTTTGTGGCTCTGAGTCTGCGTGTCATGACGGAATACATAGGTGGGCGACGTTACGTTTGCAAATATGTTCGCTAAACTCCACAAGTCTGTCAGGCTTTGTTGGTAATTCAGTTAGATTGCTATTCGGCCAGCTTCCACTCGCCGCCACTACAGTATCGGGAGTTGTGAAGCTATCTCTCAGCCACTTCATAATTAGAAAAGCTGTGGAGCCAAGCCACAGTTTGGGGGGGGAGAGGGAGGGAGGAAAAAAAGCTGCTGGCAGACTGCATTATTCAACATTGGCAGCAATTTACTCTGTTTCCCACCCCAAAGACATGAATCTAAGTGATTTCATAGTCACATCCGTCCTAGTGTGCCACACTGTATAAAGCTGGACTCTTCTCTTATCACCACGCACTGTATACAATCATCTGCACATACAGCACAGCACATATCTGTGCGACCACTTTGAAAACAGATTTATGAGTGTATTTCTGTGTAATTGGTGTTCTCCTGCACAAAGCCGGCAGAGATAATTACCCATTGTTAAGTGAGGTGTAAACGGTCTGATCCATGTGTATTTATCTTCTCAGCACACAGACAGCAGAATGGGCCTTTTTTTTGGATTTAGGCAGACTCCACGGTGACGTTTCTACTCTCTTGGCCACCGACCAGCTTTTAAATCCCTTTTTCTGAAACCTGTCGAGAAACAGCCTCTCCGTGGCTTAACTCTTTATCGTCTAATTCCTAACGTCTTATTTAACCGTGGAAAATTCAATCTGGGGCTCAGGTTGACCTTCAGAGAGAAGGTGATGAAGACCCCTTCCAGTAGCATGTTTAAGAAGAAAGAAACGTCGAGATGTGTGTGGTGGTGGATGCCTTGTTTTGGTTTCTGTGCAGCTTCGGTTCGGGCTGCTCCGTAAATAGGCATCTCTGAAGGGAATCTGTCTCATTAGCAAGTAGCAGATAGAAAGTTGTGCATTGTGCCGGCATGAAATTTGCTCCGCTGGTCACATGAAGCCTCGAGAAATAAAAAGATAACGTCACACAGCAGGGGGAGAGAAGTCAAATCTGCCATTCCGAGTGAAGAAGAAGTCTGCCCTGTGCAGCAAGGGGGCACTGCTCTAGAAGAGAAAAGAATAGAAAAGACCTGTTGGCTGGGACTGGAAGAGCCATCTCCAAATGAAGGAGGAATCCTGGAGCCCTCGAAGTGCAAACGTCATGATTTATTACCACATCACGCAGACCGGGACTAATGCACTCAAACAATCAAGGTGCATCTAGTGAACTACGAGGCCCAGGGGTGCTCTCTGCCACTGACTTCAGACATTTGTAAGCAAAACACACACAGGCTCCAGCCACTCGCCGCCCCCATGCGAGCCCAACAAATGTCCTCAAGTATCCAAACAGACGGAGAAGAGGAACCGAGGCCGGAGTCTTTTTCACAGAGGGTCGCAGTGTGCAGCAGCCACTGGGTTGGGATTTTATTAGCTCCAGATGCCGCCGTGCAGAGGACTCGAAACATTCAATATTATGAGCAGGACACATCAAAATGATGCAGCCCATCTGGAGCACAAATAATGTAATCAACTCGGGTCACCGGTCATAGTCTTCTGGCCGTCGGGTAAACCCACCATCCTGTGACGTCACCGCTGACAGGGACGGGCTGGAGCCGGCAGATTGAGACTTTTCGGAATATCCCCCAAGCTGCTGCGCTCGACCCGCGGAGTGGAGGTATTTGGGAGAAGAGGAAGATGAGAAAGATGAAACGTGAGGGACTGTCGACTGTAATCTGAGCTCGGGTTTTTTAAAAACGCACGTTTCAGATGTGTCTATTCCCCTGTCTGTCAAATCAGCTCTGAAATATTGCTTTTAACATCTTCATGCGAGGAAGTCATACACCTCGGACCATAAACACCTGCATGGTCCCTACACACACACACACACACACACACACACACACACATACACACACAGAGGAATTCTATTTGCAGATCCTTTAAATATTCAGTACCTGCCGTGTTTTCTGTATGACTTTGATCAGTCACAGATTCTACTCTGTCCCTTTCATCTCTGAACTTCAAACCATCGTGTGAAAAACCTGGACCACAAAACCTGCTCTGGCTCAGACGGTCTCCTTTCTCCGAGCCGCTCTACACATGCAAACAAGCTGGAAGTGGATCCACTAAAGAAAAACACTGAAATGAGCAGGGAATCGTCTCGGAGCCTCTTTTCCTCATCACCCTACGTCGTTGCCCAAATCTCGCCATCATGAGCACGAGTCCTTGTTTATAATTTAAAGAGTGTGTGTGCACAGAAATGTTCATTGTGGGTTAGATATATCCCCCCGGGTGGTTTGACAGCTCCCCCAAAACAACTTCTCGACCGCCTTCGGGCACATTACCTCAGGCTGGTGCAATAACTAACATGGAGCAATCTGCAGGCAACAGGAAGGACAGCGAAACTTTCCAGAGCACAGGATTCAATTTTCAGGATTGCACAGGCCTGGAAGATTCATATCAGCAGCTCCTGCACCCCCCACCACCACCATCACTCTATCAATACCTGCAACTTCTGAGCAAAGAAGCCAAGTTAATTCTTTTATAGCCCGGCCTGCATTATTCAGCAGGCTCATCAAATATTCACGGCCACATCACTGATATCATGTTGTTGTCAATAACGCTGGAGGACATGTTGTTTTAGAAAACTTGAGTCAACTCCACGAGTTCTGAGCCCCCCCCCCACCCCACCCCACCATCACCACCACCACCTCCATCATCAGCACCACCACCCCCCCCCACCCCCACCCAGAGGAGAAAACAGAAAAGCAGCTGATCTCCAACTGAAAGTACAGAAAAAAAAAGGCAGCAGAGCGTCAATGTGCGACTGCAGGAGAGACAAGTCATCCGCCTTCATCACAGCGCGCTGTCCCACCTGCATCGATCCGTATCCCGTGAATTTGCCACCGGCTGCAGGAGGATCATCGGTGCGGAGAGAGAGGGAGCGTTAGGGGGGGGTGGGGGGTGAAGTTTTGTAAAAGGGGCTAAGGAGAAAGCTCAGGAGAGGCGGATCAGAGGCTCGGGCCCCGCATGGCCGCGTCACTTTCAGCGCAAACGTGCTGCGTCGCGCAGGACCCCCGCGCCGGAAAGGGCACGTTTCGCTCCATCGCCGCACCATGAATGAGCGTGACGCACGGGGACACGCAACCAAACGCAAAAGTTGGCGAAGCGGCTGACCCGCACCGTGGTCACACAACGAACGAGGGACGCAAACAACTTCCCGTGCAAACTCATTTCCAATTCAAAGCAAGTTATTCCACTAATTAGTCTGCGACGCACACGGATTTCAGCGCGCACACACGCCCTGATACAAGCGACACAGCAGTTTTCACACCAGTCATGAATAAAGAGAGAGGAGCCAAGAATAAAACCCGGAATTAAACCCGACTCATCACGAGGCTGCAGCCGCGGCACCGGGGACCGGTTCGCGTCCGAGCGCGTAATGTGGCACAAAGCGACGCCAAGAGTTAAAGAAGCAGCGCTCACCTGATAATGAAGTTTATTCTCGGAGTAAAAAAGGTTCCCGGGCTCGGTGGCGGCGGCGGAGGAGAGGAAGAGTGTATCCGTTCGCTGCAGATTTTCTTTTTTGTGTGTGTGCGTGTCTATGTGAGTGTGTGTGTGTGTGTGTGTGTGTGCGCGTTTTGTTCCACCTCAACTGCGCGTCTCAGTCGCGCTGCATCACTTCTCGCTGTGTGGATGTCAGGGAGGCTGAGAGGAGGCTGAGGGGACTCAACCCTCCCATTGGCTGCCATTCAGCAGTCCCCAGCACCACACACACACACACACACACACACACACACAGAGAGAGAGAGAGAGAGAGAGAGAAAGGAGAGAAGAGGGGGGGAGGTATATAAAAAAAGAAAAACGCACGATGGATAAAAACAAAAGGAAGATGGACGGAGGGGAGATTGGAGCTGTGGCGCGCGGGGCTGCGTGGTCACCGCCGAGCGACGCTCAAGTTTAATAACAGGAAGCGCTTGTGCACGCGCTCTGTTCCTGTGTGTTTTCTTTATTCTCCATCGCGCACGCGCACCCTGATTGATAGTTGCAGAGTCAGAGGTGGAGTGTGGGTTTTGCATCAGTCAATACTCGGTTATGTTTTTGTGCAGGAGCCTCCAGTGAAGACGCGCCGCTTCCTATCAAACCCTGTGAGCCACAGATCGTGTGTGATTACGACACATGATTAAATGTGCTCTGTGTGAGGTAAATGGATAAATGCACCAGCAGCCATTAGGACAAATCACCATATGCTTTATTTTCCTCTCCCCTCACTGGGTTCGCGCCTCTTCCTGTGCCCTCTCGTGTTTTTCTTCTTCTTCTGTACAAACTTAGTTCAGATCCAACAAAAACAAACCAAGGCTCTGAACCACATGAATAACAATGCATGGCTCTGCTGCCTCTGTGTTAACACACCCTGCTGTTTCTGCTGCTAACAGCTCCTGACAAGTTCGACTCCTGATATTCTTACTTGCACAACAACTGTGGTTCTGATTATTAGCTGTAAAACATGATCATATGCACTCAGTTTCAGTTTATTAGGTACACGTGCAGCAATGCAAACCCAAAGACACACGGCAATGAAATCAAAAGTATTTCTATATATTTATGTCGTTTTGTTTTTACTTGCATATTTTTTTAATCTGAAACGTGGTAATTGCTTAAGTGGATTAATCGGAGAGCAAATCTCCGCCCAACAGTCGTCTCATGAAACATTTAAATTCACTCCATCGATTATTTTATCCTTTTTTTTTAATCAAGATCCACAAATGAGAAATCTGAGGAATCAATGAAAATGTAAAAAGGTTTTGTGCTAATTGCTCCGATAGATCTCGTATGATCTTAAAAAAAAGCTAAAAACCAAACAAATAGACAGGAGGCGATAAAACAACGTCGGCCAACAGCCCCTGAAGTTCAGTCGAGCTGCATCAAGTCTCACTCACTCATAGATACCGATCTGCTAAATATTACAGATTCATCATTATTATACAAGAAATTGGTGAAAAAGAATCTCACTACTGCCCAATTAGCTTCTTCTCCTCCCACGCCACGTCTTTTTCAGTTCTTCTCTGCGGTTCAAGTTCAAGTCTCTTATTCTGTTATTTAAACTTTCTGCAGGTGCTGAGGTTGTGAAAGTGTCAGATCTGATCTTTATGGTCCATCGACGTTCACGGCCCCATGACGTCAGAGTCCCTGCTTTTTTATTTTTTTTTTATTTGGGGAGGGTTGGATGGAAATCTGATTACTGAGCGAGCCTGTAAACTGCAGGATTTTAAAGTAATCAAACTAATGCAGCTCATAAATGCTTCATCCAGCGGCCATGCCCAGACCAGATTACTCACTGTAATCGGTTATATTTGTGTGTTTGTAATGAACTCTTACAAAGCGTCACCAGGACTGTGTCTGGGTTTGACTAATTATGGAGAAAAGAAATCACGCTCTCTCACGTTCATGATTAAATGATGGAGTTATCTTTAAGGTTTTCAGATCGAGGAGGAAGAATCTCACATTCATTTGAATGCAACAAAGCAAATGTGCTGTAAAAGTCAAATTGATGCATCTACAGCAGGCGACTGTCTGGAGCCCCGAACTGAGACGGAGTCAAATCACTGATTACGTCTGACGACAGAAACGACAATATTATGAGAAAACCTGTAAATTCTAGGATTGGATTAGAGGAGGTTTTCATACTCTTCAATTTGTGAATAAAGAATCATTTGAAGATTGGAATCATGTGTTTTTGGTTTAGTGTCATGTCTTCGACTTCACGTACAAACGCCAACTTTTTTCGCATGGCCAAGTTTTCGGAAAAACAAACGTGACCCTCCCATAGTCCCGCAGGCAAAACGTGAAGAGGCTGCGTAATTCTGTGTTTTCTGTTTAAATGTGATGTTTCTGATGATGTATGTGGAAGAACGTGCGCCTCAGGATGCAAGACGTCAGGATTCCGATAATAAATCCCACATGAATTGTTATATTTGGGGTTTTATGGCTGCAGTGATGCACATGCCCGATGATGCACAAGGAAGATATTGTCGTGATATGATTTTCTACCAATCACAGGCGATATTAATGTGCAGCTGCTGAGATATACTGCAAATTAGGTTTTCTTTAAAAATAAATTCAATGCATGAATATACATCAAAAGTTTGCTTCTGTAGCCTGTAGCAAAGAAAAGTGAATCACAACTGAACCATCCAGAGGGTTGCTGGTTCGAATCCCCTGGCTGCACGAGTGTGTGAATGTGTTGTGTAAAGTGAGAAGACTGAAATCACACAACATCAATGTTATTATGTAACACATGTTTACTATTTAAACGTCCGTAATAACCCAGGTAATCGTGTGTGTTTGTGTGAGTCTCCACCGCTGACCTTTAACACAAATCCAGTTACACAGCGTTGAATAGAGACGTGACATTTTGTCCGAGCACGAGATGTTTTATTGTAGCGCAGGTAACGACACAGCAACCACAGTCAGTCACATAATTAAGTTCTGAAGTCACGAGAGCAGTTGGCTGTTATCTTCCGACGATTAGATAATTAAATTCTACACACAAGTAAACAAAGTATGATTTCTTAAGATAGCGGGATAATTAAGTTGCGATCTTAACACAACAGGCGTGAAATAAGAAATGAGCCGCTCTCCACTTTGTAAACCCTTTGTTACATGATTTTATATTTCATAAAAGAGTGGGAATCATAATTCATCAAATCAAAAGCTTTTAAACGCTGAAATACAGAACTCCATCCTTTATCATCTAATCTGTCATCATTTCTCAAAACACGGCTTCAGCGAGACGTGAGCCACAAAACATGTGTCACGTCTAATAAAAATGTAGTGCGCGTAAAATGTGCAATATGAAGATGGAAGGAAAGTCTGCAGGCGTTTTATGGTTTCAGTTCTCCCTCTCTTTTTTTCTTCTTTCCGAGCCAAAGCCCCCACGCTGTGCATGCGTTACCACCCATGCAGTGTTTGTGTCATGATGACCACTGGCTGCTGTTAGATTCATGAGTTTAATCCCTGGAAGCGCTCCAAGCATCCACTTTGCTGCTGTCCTGTCCTCTCAACCAAACATCAAACTCTTGCCTATAGCGCAAAATGCAGCGAGCCAAGGGGATGTCTGCATTTGGCATCATGTTCTATCAGGAGATCAGCCCGAGATGAATAACCGCTGCCCTTGACTGCATCATTGCCACTGAATGAGCTTACACTGCCTCAGTATTTTGTGCAGTTTATTTAACAGCCTGCCTCCGTAAACATATCACAACAGTGGAAGCAGCGTCTGCAAACAACAATTCTGTCCCAATGACAAATCTGCTGTTTGTTAATAAAAAAAGAAAAAAAAAATGCTCGTCCTCACAGTGTAATCGGTGCTTCTTTTAAAAACTAACAGCAATTAATTATACCACAGGATCAGCTCTCCACAGAATCCATTAAAATTATGGAGGTCGCGGCACAAATGTCGATTTCAGTGCGACAGGCTCACAGACTGAAGAGGGAAATACAAGTTCTCGTGTGACGGAGAACTCCAGCTGAAGCTATGAGCTCAGACTCTCTGCGTGGACGGTAAACACTTTACGGACGATAGCTATGCAAAGCAGTGACAGAGCAAAACACCAAGTTGAACAGAGAACTGGTTTGCTTCAAAAAACTGTGGCAGGACAGATTAGACAGATATTTAGATATTTAATGGGAATCACTGCTTAGATTATTAAATGATGAACAATTTTCTTTTTTACTTCTAAGAAATCTGCAGGATTCGACTTCCTCACATTATAGCAGAAGACCTAGATATTCATCCTCGTGCACCGTGTGTTACTTTACAGAAAAATGACATTTATGGGGCACGGAGGTAGACAGGAGATGTGGAGGGCAACCTCAGTACAAATTCATGCTCCTATTATCCCTGACAGCTGTGATACTCCAGGATTTGTCAGAGAAAGGAGCTGTTCAAAGCAGCAGATCTGAAGATCCGACCTTATTTGTTACAGATGCTTCGCGCCTCTCTGTTTACAGACGTCCATATTTCATTCATCTGTGACTCAACTTGTCAGTCTGTGTGAGCAGGACAATAAAAATGAAAGATAAGGTGCGTTCACGCCGCCTGGAAGCAGAGATTCCATCTCACCTCAGAGCCGGTAGTCCAGGCCTTCATCCTGACCACAGCTCAGCAGCATCCGTCATTACCTCCGCAAAGAAGGTCACGTTTCCAACCTCTGTCCCTTTGTTTGGTTTTGAGCAGGATTATGCAAAAAGTACGAAACGGATTTGCACAAAAAATGGTGGAAGGACCAGAGAATAATTGACGGAGCTTGATGGATAAAATCAAATATATTTCGAGGACTGATATTGATGATGGTGATGATCATTGACACTCGACGCAGCTCTGAAGCCCATCGCTGTGTTTGTATAGCTTCTAGACACAGAGGAATAAACATCTCTATGTGAAGCTCTGGATTTTAATTGTTGGTTTTGGTGTTTGCATGCAATTCATTAAAATTCAGATAATATAGAATATCCAGTGCGTTATCCTCAAAACTAGGTCAGTTTTAAAATTAGCATCACACATTCACACCTCTTAGTACAAAATACAGTGGGTTTCTATTTTCTCTCCTACAGTAGTCGGAGTCAACACAGAGACAAGTTGTTTTTTTGGAATTAAAGACTGTGCAGCGATAGCCAACATTTCTAAATAAAAGAAAAACGTCACCCAGTTCGTTTTTCATTCGTAGTAAATGAAACACAACACCAGATATGTCCTGTGACAAAAACACCACTAAAAATGTCTTTTCTTTCCACTTTGGAGACTTATTATGTGCGATTAACTTGACTTATTTTATCGTGCATTTAATTTTACAGGTGAGACTTAAAGCTCTGCTGTGGCAAAACCCCAAAATAATGAAATCAATAGGTCCCCTTTTAGACACAGAGTCCTATAAACAATCCCTGGAAAAGATCAATACGCTACAGGAAAGTGAACAAGGGAGCGCAGAGGAGTCAGGCGCCCAAGAACCCGTATCACAGATATCATCGCCTTTTTTCTATAGAGACAATATCAGACGCGCTGTTGTTCTGTGAGGCAAAGGGAACTTTCTATCAACATACTTTCCCAACTCCCAAGAGAAATAAAAGCACAACAAAATGTTTGGATCCTTCGACTTGGAGGAATCCGTCGCATAAATATTCACAGAGTCACAAATAATGCGTCTGCTGCATAACCTGGAACTCTGCCTCGAGTCGAGAGCGTTCCTTCTGTCGTTCTGCGACTGGGACGAGGCGACGCTCGACACAAGGAAGCGTTTCAGTCTCAGACGTATTTATTGCACATATACAGTACGAGGTGTAATTATCTTCAGAGGCCTTTTCCTGAATCGTTGCACTGTTTTGAGTAAGTCATACGTACAACAGCTGATGGTCACAAGTTCTCCACTCTATGGCAGATTGTTTTCTCCGATGCTTCATGGTTTGACACGGCTATATGATGCACATTTCTTCTGACTGCTGACCGAGCTGCCTTTCTGAGAAGAGCAGGAGGAAAAACACAGACACCGTCCTTCTGACGGCAGGAAAACAGACCGAGATGGAAATACAGTATTTCTGCAAACACTCGGAAGCTGGAAGACGCAGCAGATGGAGGATTACAGCAACGTAAAATACAGCAGAGACAAAAATCAAGTTGTGAAATCTTTCTCTCTTCAGTGAAACACGACTGAAAGAGAGTTTGAAACACTGATCCAACCTTTTCCATCCGACGCAGAGCTGAAAATGAAACCCTGAGATAACTGTGCTCCTCTAATGACTGCAGAACATGTGACATTACTTTTGGTACATGTGAAGGAATAAGAGAAGCACTGTGAGGAGAGCTCTCTGCAGAGTGCAATTAAAGGCTCATATATACACACTCTTTCACTCTTTCACTTAGAATTCTGCTCTGGACTTGATCTGGCAGGGGACAATTTGCACGGAGAGTAAAAACTCTGCAGATCGTGTTCGGTTACAGAGAAGCAGTCGGTGTTAAAGGTTTCTCTAGATAAAAAACGGCCAGTCCAGCATCCCAGTGATAAATCTACGTTAGGGCCTTTTGAGTCGCTGAATATTGCTTTCGAGCAAAAAAGACGAAGCAGCACATGATCGACTGTGCAAATAAAAAGTTAAATTAATTCGCAATAAAGTGCAGCCTTGCTCTGTTTAGTCCGTTCAGGGATTTTTATCCTTCACGGACCCACACAAGCAGGAGGCCGTGACTTTATCAAAAGTAAAGCCAAAGTGTCTCGATCGCCATCTGGTGGCTGGCTGCAGTACAGGTCATAAATCGTTTCCGCGGAGCTCGTCCACAGAGATCCTGTCCTCTTCCCGTTAACGCATTCAATGGGAAATAGCTGCAATTCACCTAGAACAGTGCCTCCCTGTAAATAAAGTGTTAAAATATTTTAATAGGACAAACCTGCAATGAAGCCAATTAAAAAGTGAGACAGACCTAGTTCTGTTTCTTCTCTGCACATATTGCTAAATTGGAAAGGTGATAAGGTCTTTGCACTTGTGTTTGCCCTCCATGTGCACACACAGAACATGAGCACATGGCTTCCTCTGGTAATTCCCAATAATGAGATGACCTTTTTCCAAAATACTCTTTTCAGCCTCTGCAGGAAGTCATCAGTGAATAGTGTTGCAGATTCTTTCCTATTTAAAGGAAACACGCGCACACAAAGCAGGGATTACGACCTGTCTTTTACCAACTCTGTTCAGTTCCCACACTGAAAAATATTCTGATTACCCTCCACTGGGTGGGGATTTCTGTTCTGCAGAGGGAGGCAGAGCAATAACTGTTTCTGGAGCAGTGCAGATTTTCTGACATTGTGCAATAATCAACATAATTCTCTGTCGACAGAATGGCAGCCACACCTCATGCTGATCAGCAGATTAGTCAATACCAGTGTTTCAAAGGATTTTCAGCCGTGCACAGAGCCAACACACTAACTCACCCCAGACCATGAACACGCTACATCCAACCACTCGTACTCCCAACAAAGAAATGTCACAAAGACGTGACCTTTCTCTTTCAGATGAGTCAGAGGAACATCATCTGGTCTCAATTGTTATGTTTATTGAGAAACTAATGGAATAGCGTGAAAAATGTCTTGACTCGGCTGCTGCGAAGTTCTCAGAGACTCTGAGTTTGAAAAGGGGAGGGGGGGGGGGTGGCACTTTGGAGACAGTTCAGTTATGCCATTCAATAAACCACAGTGAGGCATTTGAAAAGGATTTAAAATGCCACTTAGACCCGGATTTGGGGACCTCATGCTCCAGAGAAACTAAAAAAGAAAGCGTCAAAACCATTCTTCAGGCCACCTCAACAATGGTGAGGAGGAGTGGCACACAGGGAGTGTATCAAACATGCAGGGAAATTGCCAAGGGGAGTTTATATTTGCATGACACTGTGACACCCTGTGTTTATTAGCATGCAACCTCAGCTTTTGCACTGTGCGTGTGCAAAAAAAAAAAAAAAAATACTCCCCCACCCCTTACCCCACCCCTCCCCCCCTGCAGGAGCCGAATCCATTCCACCTCTTTAGCGGCGGGCCTGGGCGTCCGGGCGCGCTCAGCGAGCGTAGCTAATCGGCCAAGCTGAGCCGTGTCCTTTGACGGAGAGAAATCCCTCTCCCTCCGTTTGGAGGAGCCGCTGCAGATGAACTGGTGGTGCTGCGGCTCGGCGGGGGCGGGAGGTGTGGATGAGCGTGCAGACGGGAAGTGGGGGTGAATGCATTCGCCATACATCTAAACACTTTCTCGTGTTGCATTCAGATCTGGCAGGAAACGCGAACAAAACAAAGTGTCCCGTTAAACGACGATCATTCCACTCATTCCAGAATTTTTCCTGGTTGTGTGGGAGTTTTCTCCACCGTGTCTTCAGAGGTTTGAAAAGCACAGCCTCATGCATATGTAGAGGAATGAATTCAGCGCTTCGCCATTTAAGGTGATATTCAAAGTCAGATATTCCCTTATATGTAGATGTGCAGCCCTGCAGGTTTCTGTAGTAATTGGTGCCAACATCTGACGACTAGTTGGCCGTATAGCATGTAAGATACCTCTCCTCCACTGCAACAAAGGTGGTGAGTTGCTTCCATTACAGCATGAAGGAACGAGGAAGAATATTGAAAATGCGTTGATTTGCATTTTAGCATCATATTCGGGGGCCGGCAGATAAATGGACACTGACTCCCGGAGATTAGTTGTTCTATTTTAGATGTGAGAGAGTCGCAGCACGCGGGGAGATAGAGGCATCTAAGACAACACAGTGACCCTTGGTGAAGCAAGAGAAAAAACAGTGTACATTTTGACGGCATCATAAATCACGGGGCTCATGGCAGGCAGCCCAATTGTGCTGCGAGGGCAGGTTGAAGTTACCATCATCCCTCCTCCTGTGTCCCCTGGCTGTGTCTGAAGAAAGAAGTGGAACGGCAAAAACATGTCTGCTCCCTCCGTCTCTTTCTCCAGGAGCATTGATCCCTCGGCGGGCGGCGGGAGCGGCCGCAGTCGTCACAGTGCTGCGCCCTCTCTGCGGCGTTTCGATGCAGAATTTGACAAAGTATGGACACAGACAGCACATGATCCCCCCGTGCACGAGGTTGAGATGGACTGAAATGCACTCTGGGAGGAGGGACGTCTCCCCGGGCTCTTAACTCGCAGAGAGACAGAGATAGAACATGAAAGTGGTGTAAGACTGAAGGAGAAGAGAAGGCAGACAGTGAGAGTTGGCTAAAAAAAGACAAATCTAAGTCAGACTTGGTGTGTGGGTTTGGAGGAGGGCCGGTGGAGATCATCTTTATCCTGAGAGTGAAAGTCTCCGGGCTTAGTGATCACAACAAACATGGTCAGCCTGGGTTTGGGCTTTGGTTAAGATGACTCCAGGGAGTGTGGACAGTGGGAGGAGGCCTTGGATGCTTTCCTCTCTCTTCCCTTTGCTTCTCATCCTCTCCACCCACTCAAGCAGCTGTTGACGTGGGCCATCATGGGGAATTTGTACAGTCTCATTCAGTCGGAGGGAAGGATTAGGCCTGAGCTCAACCACAGATGGACTGAGACTGCCCCCTATTAATAAATCCTCCTGCGATGCTGTATATTCATCTGGACTCCTTTTTTTAATGTTCTCTCGACCGCTTCCGTGCAGCGAGTGGACATCGACGCAGCGCCGCGCTAATCTGCTAAAAGTTACAGAGAGAGAAAGTGACGTGACGAATCGAGAGAGAGAGAGGGTGGAAGGAGCGGGTGGGGGGGGGGGGAGGAATGGCTCTCTTCTTCTTCTTCTTTTGCATAATTTTGTTCCTATTAGCGACATCATTCAGTGGGTTTTTTCAGATGATAATTTGGAAATCTGGGGTTGCGGCGCTAATCCAGCGGCATTACACTTTACTGAGGGATTACTGAGTGACAACTTCAAGTGAAACGAAAGATGTAAGGGCCTCTTAAGCCATGTTCCTATTAAAAGCCACAGTGCGGCGTGACACTGTGGCAGGCTTCATTGCACACTTGCCAACTAGTTGGGGAAATATATCCCCTGATAAATGCTCCAACGCTCGTAGGGATTTCTTCCTATTTTTTCAAATTTTATTTCTTATTTTTTTTCTCGCTCCGCATTCAAGCATTTTTAAATTATTTCTTCAGGCTGGCGTCTATTTTCTTGCAGGTTTCTGGTTGTTGGAGGTGAGAGGGTTTAACACCTGGAGTTGTTAAGAGGAAATGCTGAAAGTCTTTCTGACGCTTTTGCACGTCGACCTCTCAGATTGCTACTTTGAGGAAGAGAAGTCGTTTTCATTCTTTATCCAGACGACTCCTGGACAAAGTTTTATGAGTTTTTCTCTTTCCCCTAAAGCATCTTAAATCCTCTCAGGGATTCAAAATGTAAAAAAGAAAATCTGTTTATCTGTTTTATTCCAATTTTGGTTTTTATTCTTTTTTAACACCACAGTCACTGCAACATCAGAATCTGTGACACAGGGGTGTTTACTAGAACATTTACCATAATCTTCTCCATCAAAAACATTTCTTAAGAGACCATTTCCCCGCATTATCTTCTTCCATATGCACAACCAGAATGTCAGTAGAGTGCACACCCCCAACACAAGATCCAAATCTGCACCAGACTAATAGATGTCAATAGATATCAATGCCCGAAACAAAAATGTGGAAAAACCTTGAAATGTTTTTGCATAATCCGGCTAAATAAACTTCTTGGGGGAAGTAAAAATGCAATAATTAGCAAAGAGATCAGGTTCTGCACTGATTCTACTTCGTTGGTGGAATATCAGTGAAAAATCAGCACTAATAATGAATTGCTTGGAAACCCTGTGTGTTTTTGTTCCAATCTTTTATGTTCATCACTCACTCGTGAAGCTGCTGACTCCTCTCCTGCGTCGTGCTATCTTTAGCCTCAGTAACGTTAAATAAGACAGGACTGAGGAAACTCTGGGCTGTTATTTATGGATTTAATTATAAATATGAACAGTATATGCTGGTTTTCCTTGTAAAGTAATTAATTTGGGAATAGCTCGGTCATGTTTTCCTCCCCTTCACACGGTAAACAAAGAAAGAAGAAGCCATTAGCTTCCCAGTATCACCTCACGGGGAGATATTGGTGTCCTATGGCTCGGATGAAATGAGTCTGGCTCTGAAGCCGTATGCAGGGATCAGAGAGACACACAGGAGGGTTAACGCAGGAGAGTAAGAGACGTATTGTGTTCTTCCTCCGCGGTGACCTGGATATACAGCCAGTTCAAGACGCATCGCTTTCCCTTCCTGTCTGCTGACTGGATCCCCGGAGAGGGCCAAAGTAACTGTTCAATCCCAGGTAATTAACTTCACCACGACCCAGGGAACACTCGCACCAGACATCACAATCCTTTAAGCACAACACTCCATTAGTCACATCCCACAAGGCCTTGCAAATGGCAGGACAAAAACAGGGGCATGCTGGGGGCTCATCCTGCCCATATAATCACCAACACACAGAGGAAAAATATGTCCATTAGCCTGGATCATAATGAGAGGGCGTGTGCGATGGATACAGAGCGAGTTGGGATAATTTTGTTTTATCAGTATCTGTCCACGTGGCAGTTTATGTTTTCTCTCCTTTCTCTCCTTCTGGTTTCCCCCCGTGAGGCGGGTTTTCAGGAGGCAGACGCACGAACAGGAAAAACACGGAGAGTTTAATCAGTGTACAGCATGAAAACAGAATGCAGATGCAGGGAGAAAAACAGACGTGAGGCAGCGCTGATTCAGGTCCTCGGTGTAAAACTGGACAGGTGCTGTTTGGATGGAGGGAACACCGAGGCCAGAGCAGGAGAAAACTCCCTCAATGCTCATAAGAGCGGAGGTAGAGCTGTGGTTACCCATGAACACAACAAATAGATCGGTGGGTGGGTGAATGGGTGGATGGATGGATGGATAAATCTGTTTACTCACAAATTAGATTGTACAGCTCTCTAACTATATGACATTTATTTCAAAAACACATCTTCGAACGTCGGACTTTAAGCATGTTATTGTGTCGTATGTTGCCGTTTTCTAAAGTTAATCCTGTGAACACTTCCTCCACCTTCGCCTCAGAGCCTGTCGCAGTTGGAAACCTCACAGCCAACGCCACATTTATCCGCCACACTGTCAGTCCTCGTGCGAGAAGCCTCGTCACTTTGTGCATTAACGCACAAACAAGCGGTAAAGTGCAGCGGAAGTGTGGAGCGGCACAATGCCTCACAGACCCATTTACGCTCCTTTCCATCAAGACTGGTCGAGCAAGGCCGGGCGTAGGTTGATAAAAGAGTTTAGTTCAATACAGCAAACACAATCAAAGCGTCTGTATAATGTTCAGATCAAACTCCAAGGCAATTACCTTCATGACGATAGGCGTCGTTACACAAACAGAACAACGTGTTTTTCTTTCTGTCTGTCGTACGAGCACGGAAAATCAAAGGGAAATACAGTGCACGTCCGTGGCTGGAAAAAAGACAATGTATTCAGTCAATAGAATATCTGCAAATGTCAAAGTGGCTTGAATCAAAAAGCTTATTGAAATTTCAATGCAGCTGTACGGGTGTCTCTAATGAGGTAAGAAAAGAACAGTGTTTCTCTGGCTGTGCAGCAGTCCGACCAATTATCAGACTTCCCTGCTGCTGAACCATGGGAGAAAGTCCATAGGTGATGGTGGGGAGGACGAGGAGGAGGACGAGGAGGAGGACGAGGAGGAGGCCGCGCTGTTTAAGTGAGAGGGAACAGATAATGGACTTGGAGCTGCTCTCCCTCACTTCCTCCCTGACACTCTCAACAAAGACAGGGCTGGCGTTTCGAGCCGAGAGCCATCAGAGAAGCAGGCGTGTGATTTGGCCGCATGTGTCAGAGAGAGTTTGATTGTCTTTGGAAATGTTTTATTCATCAGATGGGGGTCTGGATGCTGCTTACCTCCGTTTCTGATTTAGCTGGCAAAACAAGTCTGTCAGACAACATAATACAGAACGCGCAGCAACTGTTACGCTTGCGTAAGTGCTCATTTCCACTCGGGTCCCATCATCTGGGCTTTAAAAAAGGAGGAAGGTGGTTGAATTTGCTGCACAAACATTTGCTCAATCACCAGAGTCAAATTTGCAGCGTCTGGGAATGAAACATGGTATTTTAAATCAGCTAATCCGATCTGAATCACATCCGCGCTGCTGCGGATCGCGGTTTCAGGAAATGTACAGTGCAGTATAATGTGACGTGTTTAATCTGACAAGCCATCGATACTGTAAGTAGCGCTGTTTTTCGTTTTCTGTCAACCACGGTTGAAGTTTGCCGTGGGGAAATTTTTTGCATTCGGCTCATTTAGGTTGGCACTGTCCAATTATAAGCCGAGCGCTGCTGGTAAACAACAGTCACGTGCAGCTTGTTAATTTGACAAAGTTTTGGTAACCTGTCATCCTGCCAGGTTGGAGATTTGGTGGGTGCAGCGGGGGGGGGGTGGGCAGAGGTGGGTGGTCAGGCAGATAACTCTGATTCGACTCCCTGTCACTAAACGTCATTGAATCCACTGCTCTGCTGCTAATGCAGGTTACAGGTTGAATTTGAGTTTTGCCTGTTATTTTTATTTGCTTTCTGGGTCTAACGAGCTGCTGGACACGAGACTCCGATATCCGCCTCTTCAAACTCTTATGTTTACACAGTCCAGAGGTTGTTTTTTTTTTTTTTCCTTCCAAACACACCACCCTGCAGCTTTCTTTAAAAAAAACGACGTCAACGTCTCATCGTACTTTTCACCAAACCCACTAATATCGTCCAACATGACGCATCGGAAAAGAGTCAATCGCTTCTTGAAGCAGGTTAACCCGTCCTCGTAAGGTGGACTAAAATCATGGACAGTCCGCCAACGTATCACAGAGGTAAACAACCCGTCACACCTGCGGACAACTTGGAGTCTTCAATCAACTTAGTCGGACATTGTGAAATTTAAGTTATTAGAATTTGAATCAAAAGTTGGCATGAAACAGAACTGGAATCATATTAGTATGGATGTGGCCTCGGCGTCATTGTCCTAACCTGCCCGAGTAAACCAAGCAACAATGCACCTGAGGAGTCCGCACGTCGACTGGTCAGACCCGGTGGCGACACTGCCGGGCAGGGAAGCCGACCTGCAGTCGAAATCGCAGCTCCGGGTCATACAGGAGGAATCAAAGATCCTGCGGAGAGGAGGGGAGCCGAGCTGTGGCAGGCCGGGCCCGCCGCTTTTGTCAGTCAGGCAACGGACGGCGGTGAGTGGAGGTCGCGGGAGAGCAGGAGATGACTGATTCATGGGCTGGCTGGCGGACTGTGTGTCTCTGTGTGTGTGTCTGTGTGTGTGTGTGTGTGTGTGTGTGCCCTGCAGTGGATGACAGATTGGCAAGGCCACGGATGGGCCAGGCTCCATCAGCACCGCAGGCTGCTGTGATGTGTCCATTCTCCCTTCACTCACCACAGCCGGCCAGAACAGAGCTGTCTGTGTGATTGCCCGTACGTGCGCCGATGTGCTCTGTTGTCTGTCTCCCGGTTACGGACGTGTCGTGTCAAAATCAGAACCACAATCACTTTATTTGCCAGGTACAATAAAAGTAAAAGTTTGTCTTGGCGGCGGCGTCGCAGAGCCGTGTCGGCAGTGAACGATGCAAACGAGAACACGGGGAAACAGCTGCTGCTTCTACAGGGGGGGGGGCTTCTCACTGAGTAGATGTTCTGAGGGGTTTAAAGCCAACATTTGTGTGTGTGTGTGTGTTTTCTGTTCACTAACACTTTCACATTCACATTCAGGGGCTGGACAGGAAGGAGAGAGGAAAGTCGGATGCTTGGTCTCATTGGAATCAATAGAGAAGCGTTTGCATGTTGCGATGTCATTTCTTGGAGAATATTCAAATGCTTCATTTCTCTAAAATGGTTACGACCTTATGTACGTTAATAAAACACGTTATTTTTTCATTTCAGCAGCTTTAGCTTGCCGGTACAAAAAAGAATGAATGTTCTCGCCGTTACAGTTTTGATTTTAGATGGATTCAAACAGGATCAAGCAAACAACGATCTGCCACGGGATGTTTTCAGAGGGATAAACTGAATCACTGGACATTATCCCGAACAAAAACAAAAGATCTTGGTTATTTTTTCTGTATCGTTATAAAGCCCCTGTAATGTATTCATCTAATAAACACTTTGTCAACTTTATGCTCTTTTATTCCTGTCACTATTATTTCAGCTCACATGTGACTCCTCCTCGTGTTTAAAGTGTTTATTGTGTTTGTTCGTCCTCTAACTCTGTTAAAAAAAAAAACGGCTCCGGAGAAGCTTTAAAAACAAATCAGAGTGAGAAAACAACTTTGATGAGCGTGTCTCAAGATATGATATATTTCTACATCGCAGATTCGTTTGAATCTTTGTCAAAGTGGAGAAACAAGAGTCCAGTCACCGCTGAGCCACTCATCGCACTCTGACAGATTATGACTGATGAAGCAAAGACGGTAACGAGCCTGGCACCTCACTGACAGCGCCCTCCATCCTCCGCTTGTCAGTGTCAGGTAACCATTTCCCAAATGCCACCTTCAATTACTTAGGATATTGCTAATGATTATACATTGTGTGCGAATGCAAATGTTCGCCGGGAAGTTTCACGATATGAAGCTCGGAGCAGTTGTAGCTTGACTAATGATGTTTCCAATGAAGGGTGGACTTCAACGAGCGTCTTAAAGAGCAGAAGAGATTTTAATTACTCATCTGTCTGGCTGCTCGCGTGACCTTCAGTCAAGACCTGGACAGAAGTCAATTACGCTGATGATGTGGCGTCTCCATATCTGGCCGTGCACCCTGCGACTGGGTCGGCCTCGGAAATGGCAGATTGTCAGAGGTCGTTATGATATTAATCTGAAGGTCAGGGGGGAGGGAGGAAAAAAGTTTGAAATCAGATGTAGAGCAGATTCACGGCTGATATCGAGAAACACTTTGAAAGTATGATTTATTACCCTCACTTACGCTGTGAGCAATTTGTGCTCAGCAAAAATAAAGAAAGCCGCTCATGTAACGCAGTTAACTGTACGATTGTTCCGTCGCCCGCTCCATTTTTAATCAGGCACCTTTTGGCGATTAACTCGGGTGTTTTGAGTGGTGAGCAGCACCAATAAACACACAACTCTTGGCGGCACCACCACCCACCGCTGCACAGGGAGAGAGCTGTTTTACACAGGAAGTCGGTTGCTTGCAGTCTATTTGTCTTTTGTAATTACCATTCAATAAAGGAAGACCCTCGGTAATTACCCTCGGCGCTCGGTGAAACCAACCATTGAGAGTTAACATAAACACAGACAGAGCCGTTTTTTTTTTTTTTTCGAGGGGCTGATTCAGGAGCAGCTCTGACTCAAACTCTGTTTCCGAGATCAAAGACGGCGGCGAAGTCGAGCGGCCGGGCCCCATCTGTGGCCGTGGCCCCCTTAGAGAGCCGGGTTGCGACCTCATCTAAGAGTTCGGGGTGAAGAGGGAAGCTCGCCAGGGTTGCAGCCCCACTGAGGACCGCATCATGTGCATCACTGGTTAAATGATTGTCTGGGTCAAGTGAGACAGGAAGACATGGGGGAGCGTCCTGGCCTCGGAGCTGACGATGCTGCGGCGGCGGCGGCGGCACGTGGCTTTAATTTGATCAAGCGGGAGGGACGACGGACATTTTCACTTCGCAAAAGCAAGTTTGTTCAGTCTCATTTTTAGTTTGTATTTGTTTTGATGGCGCGGGGCAGTGGCCTAGATACTGTGACTGTGCTGCAGCACTCGAAGGAAGAGTCCGGAAATTAATTTGCTTCGTGAATTCTCGCCTCCAGTAAATAAAAGATGCTTACGGAAAATGGGATGAATCAGGGTGTGATTGCTGCGGGAGCCTCATCAGAAGTCACCGGTTCATCTCGAAGTAAAGGCAGCCGAAACTAGGAGAGATAAAATTTCGATTGGCGGTGAGAGAGGAAGTGCAATCCTACGCAGCGAGACTATAGCGCTCAGTGTGCAGCATCCGTCAATACCCTGCACTGACACATATACAATCTCTTGCTCTTTACATCTACCCCTGCATTGTTGGATGTGCCTCGACGCTCTATCTGAGCTTTTATCTCGCTGACATGCCTTTGCCACTGACATTTACATGAAAGCCATAGGCCGACCTGGGAGTAATCTGCACTGATAGGGAAACATCTTGCAGCTGCAGGAGAAAGACGAGTTGGAGTGCAGGCGTCTTCTTTTTTCACTCTGTAGTCTGCTGCATCACAGCTCGTCTTTTGGACGCAGTGCACTCCGGGTGTATAGAAATGCCTGCACACGGAGATACAATCACAGATATACGGCTACTGGGATGTGCACAGCGCAGGAAAAGATGCACGAGATACACGGGATGCTCCGTACAAAAGTATTTGTGTACATGGAAGTTGTGCTTGTTACTCTTATCATTTAATTTACATAATTTTCATATCGGCTGAGTGAATTCACGCGGTCACTCCTTTTAACACCCCGTGTTTTGCCATTTTGGGTTGAACCTGAAGAAGTGTGTAAACATTCAAAAATGGTGAAATGTGACGTTTAAAGATCCATTAGGATCTGAGGGCTTGTCAATTATTAGGTTTCTTAAATACAACGATTGGCGCCGCTGCCAGAAAACTCGGAGGCACTCAGCAGTCATCATGGGAGCAGAAGTGACAGCTCACAACAGGAGGGGCGAGCTGTTATTACTCAGAGGAATGAAAGACTGACTTGAAGAGAAATAGCCCCCCCCCCCAAAAAAACAGGAAAACTCTTAAAGTATACCGGTGAGTGCTTCAGCTATCAAAAGGCGTCGGCAAACTGAGTGTGATCCAGAAAAAAATAAAAAGAACGACAGCCAAATCAGCGAGTTCATAAGTCGCTCCGGCTGGCATTAACACAGGGCCGACATCAAGGCCCGGCTCACGCTGACTCACAGAAGGAGAGTCAACAGCAGAAATTCAACTGTGCAGAGAAGACTTAAGACGTCGGGCTGATGGGCCGTGCAGAGGATCGGAAACCTTTATTAAACTGCCACAACGGGGTTAAGAGGCTCGCTCGAGCTGAGAAACGTATACATACGCCGGACCGCTCCGGGGCAGGACCGCGTGTATTGTGGACGGATAAATCCATCATCTGACATTTTGAGTTCATTAGACAGTTTCCGTTTAAAACCGCCGCAAACATTTCCTTCTTCAGACGCAATTATTTCTCCATACGTTGTAATTTATGGCATTTAAAAGCTGCCCGGAGCCCGAGGTCTTCTCCAAACAAAACCGTTAAGATATTGGTTGCTCTGGAACTTTTGACTGGCAGTGTACCAATGCATAAAAACATGAGGATAACGGCGAGGGGAGAACGAGGCACTTTGCTAATTAGCTTGGTGGTTAACACAAGGGTTGGTATGGCAACCGGCGAAGCTGCCGGAGCCACGCTTAATGGGAGATATCAGCGAGGATGGAGCGCTCCTCTGACAAATTAGACGGTGTGGCTGTCGTGCGGCCGCGTGTGTTATTAAATGTGTACACGGCATAAAGAGAGACGAGGCGTCACATTCTTCCTGACGGAGGAGCACATCCGGGGGCATTAACACCGGCACGCATCATCTGAATGCATCTTAAATAACCTTAAAGAGTCCCGCGAGAGGGAGGCGGCTCTCCGGTCTTACAGTGGACACATTTCCCAGTGTGGAGACAAGCCTTGGGCGTGAAGAAACAAGGCCCCGAAAAAACAAACACAATAGCTACACAAAACAAATGTTTATGAATGATGAATGAGAGCGCTCTTAGAATTAGAAGTGCTGCTTAATAAGGAGGCTGTGTCTGTGTGTTCATCAGCGCTGAGGCCAACAAGACTTCTCTTCACCTCATTTATCTTGAATAAAATCCCCCCAAATAATGATAATTGTTGAAAATTGGTGGAAAATTAATCTGGCAACACGTCTGTATGAATAAACTGTGCGGTTACTGCATCGCGAGGGAAGCGAATGAGGAAATTTACGCCGCAGCATAATCCAATCAGCTCTTCAATTCACACAAATTGTCTTTTATTCTGCTGTTGCAGGGGAACACGTGTGACCGAATCAATATCACACTGTTGTCACCGATGTGTGATTTTATTCACATCGAATTATCGCAGCAATTATTTTAAAACTGCATTTCAAATATCAGTAGCTTAAAAGAGAAAATAACCTGAAAATATCAATACAAATATTTATAAAATTAATATTTATAAAATCTTATTATTCATGAGTTAGCCTAGAAAATTTGTGAAATATATCTAAAATGTTAAAAATATTTTTAAAAATCATGGTATGAATGATATCCTGATAATTAAACATTTGGTGATATAACAAAAAACTATTTATATATCTATTTGTGTTTTTCTTTCTAAAACATCTAAAAATATGAGAAATTATTGTACAACACATGTGGAAAAGTAAAGTTTTATAACTTATGTTGTTTAAGAGTACAGTATGGATCAAATATTTATATTTATTCACAGATCATCAGTTTATATTATTGTTGGCTTGCATTATACTGCACGTTCTTGGCTATCATTATACTTAGCGCTATAATGAAAATAGAAAATATAAAGATTTGCAGTAAAAAACGTATCGCAGCTAAAAATCTTACGGAACCTGAACAGCATTAAGAAGATCCATTAAAAAGAAATATGTCAAAGTGCTAACTCATTGTCCGTAAACCTGATGGTCCAGGGACAGATTAGTTTGGAAGCATCGCCACTGACTCCCTTTGACTTTCAGTCCAAATGAAACCTGCGAGGAGCTTTTCTTTTCCCTGCGACGTCGCCACGGTTCCCGAAAATCCTTCAAACGAGCTAAATCGCACTGAAACAGGTGCGGCGACGTTAACTGGTTCGAAGACATCTCCACTTATTTGTGGGAAAAGCTTTGGCGGTAAAAACCCGGAGCTGCGTCACAAAAGGAGCCTCCCTTTGTCATTTTGCGAGACAGCAGGAAAAAGAAACGAGGACAGGATCTGTCATTCTCAGGTGGAGGGGTGTTGAAGCAGAACCTATTCATCGTGACCTACATAGGACGGGTCGTCCAGAGCGAGGTTAACGCTCCAGCAGCCCTTTCCAGGCGTCTTGGGATCATTAGTATCCTTTGCTGTAGCGGCGCTGAAGCTCTTCTGACGCCCCCGTCTCCGGTGAAACTACACTGGGGGGGCAGCCCATTTTCTTGGGAGCGTCTTTCAAGTGGCCATTTCCCTTCTCCTCTTCCTCCTCCTCCTCCTCCTACTCCCTCTCTCTTTCCCTCCCGCTCGCCGGTTGAGTGCGGCTGCGGAGTAAAATGTGACGAGGAGGAAATTGGAGCGGGGTCAGCGCTGAGTGGCGTCTGCGTCGCTGTCGTCTTCACCTGGGAACGCTCACCTTGACAATAAGTGAGCGACATCGCAGGGAGATTAGAAGATACTTTAACGATGCAGGGACTTTGTTGGCAGACAAGATAATAGAGGAAATGAAAGGAAATTGGTTTGGTTCGGTTATGAATCGCTGGCGGGCGGAGGGAAAGCGGTGATATGTCACTTGCTTCACATTATCCAGCCTAAAACAAAACATTTCTGTGGATCTATTCCACTTCGCATGCTGCCTGTCGACACGCTGCATTCATAGACATTTAACACGTAGCCGCTGCACAATGAAAACCTCTAATATTGACTGATATACGATGACTGCTCTTTCCTGGACGCTCTCCTGCTCCCTTTTTAAGAGCAAACTACCTGGGAGCTCAGATTTATTTCGGATACAAGTTTGAAATTTCTCTCCGGCTTTAGATTGACTGCGACATTTGAGAATGTAGGGTAAAACAAGGCCTTGAAATTTAATAAGCTGCGGCAGTCCTCATTTGCATGAATGCCAGTGGAAGTGACCCGGCTGGCCCGTCCTTGCAGCATTGTGAAGGCTCTTTTTGAAAAGCAGTGGTGACTCGCTCCGTCCATTTCTAAACCTATTATCCATTTATTTTCATTCATCGAGACCGATTCTTAATTCGATTACACATAATCTCACAATAACGTTTTCTAATTTGTCTCCATGCTCTCTTTGCCCTCACATGTTCTATTCCTCCGCCTGCAGAGCACCAACTTTGTATAAGTCCGTCCTCCTCCGCCTGCAGAGCACCGGTATAAATCTCTCTTCTCGACGAGCCTCTCAGCTTCTCTTCCACTCCTGCCTCTCTCTCTCTGCTCTGCCATTTCTGCGGCTGATTCAGGGCTCACACGGTTATTCTGTGTTCCCCACAGTCACTCGTCAGGAAGTGGGTTGAAAAAGGCAGCGTCTTGTCATGTTTTGTCCCCCCCACCCCCCCCACACACGCTCCGGTCGCCTGAACAGAACAATCAGACCACTCTGCCTCTTTTGTCTCCCGCTCCCGCATCCGATAAAAGCTTCACGATACAAAGAGCCGAACAATTAAATAAATACCCGTTTTTTTCCCTCGTTCCTGCTTGACGGTTTCGGATGTCACCTGTTTTCACTTCAGGTCACGGGACGCTTGACTCCTCCAGCGCAGGAGGTGGTGACCTTGATCACGTCAGCAGAACAAGTCAAGCTGCCTCGTTAAAAGCCCGAATACGAACGATTTAAAAGTTAGATAAACTTTGAGAACTGGCAGAAACATGCGTCCTTTTGTGTTTAGAGACTCGTCCATGTTTTGTTTAGGACTTGTCTTCTAACAACATGGACGTCGTACGGTCCAAGTCCAGAAAGTGAAGCCAATGGAGAACTGCCAGAAATCTCTTTTTTCAAACCTTCTTCCATACAGCTGATGATCATTTTGTAAATTATGATCATTTAGAGTCAAATAGATGAATTATTAGAGCATCGGTTGCTAATTTGAAATGTTATTATGAAAAGATGCTAATATAAAGTGAAATTATGTAATTGCCGTTGATCCTTTAAGCTTAATTATGGCACTTGATGAGTTGTACTTCTCCTCTATGATTAGAAGTTGAATAGCACGAGTACAGCTGGACTCACAGAAGCAGCCTAAAAGTTAATCAGCTCAAAAAAGCATAAAGCGCCGCAGCACCGGCAGCTTTATGTGGCCGACAGGTGACCTGAGCAGAGTGCAGAGCAGAGGCATCACAGCGATGAGCACTCAGCACCTCTAAGATAAAAATAACAGCACAGGCGACCACTCTTCTTCAGAGTCATGAATAATGAGATCCAAAAGTAAATAGATGCATTTTAAATAATTCTGTTCCCGATGTTTTCATGTGTGATCAGTCACTAATAGAGGTTTTATAACCGACTGCAACACGAAAACAAACGTTCCACTGGAAACTGACATTATCAGACGACAGTGGAAAATAAAAACCTGCCATTTATTTCTGTCCTCTTCCCAAACAGCTCATAAAGACTCCTCCTCATTCTCCCTCACACCTCAGCCCCCGTGGCCCAGGCCTCTGTCGAAGCTCGCCTCCCCTCTCCTCCTCACATCCCCGTCTCCTCCTCACATCCCCGTCTACTCCTCACATCCCCGTCTCCTCCTCACATCCCCGTCTACTCCTCACATCCCCGTCTACCCCGTCTCCTCCTCACATCCCCGTCCTGCCAGTGTTGTTGTGACACTCGGCTTCTATTACACCCCCATCACACGCAGCCTCCATCCCCTGACTCACCAGGAGGAAGAGGAGGAAGAAATTACGGCCCCGTTCACCCCCTGTCCACTACCTGCCACCCGTCAACCATCAGACAGATAGAGAGATAGATAGATAGATAGATAGATAGATAGATAGATAGATAGATAGATAGATAGATAGATAGATAGATAGATAGATAGATAGATAGATAGATAGATAGATAGATACACAGAAAGATAGATAGATAGATAGACAGATAGATAGATAGATAGATAGATAGATAGATAGATAGATAGATAGATACACAGAAAGATAGATAGACAGATAGATAGATAGATAGATAGACAGATAGATAGATAGATAGATAGATAGATAGATAGATAGATAGATAGATAGATAGATAGATAGATAGATAGATAGATAGACAGACAGATAGACAGATAGATAGATAGATAGACAGATACATAGATACATAGATAGATAGTTAGATAGATAGACAGATATATAGATAGATAGATACATAAATAGATAGATAGATAGATGGATAGATAGATAGACAGATAGATAGATAGATAGACAGAGAGACTGATAGACAGACAGACTATAAAAGACTAAATCCAGGTTAAACTCAGGTTTCTGGAGCAGAACACTGTCATGTTTGTGCGGCCGTGTGGATCTAATGAAACAATGTTATCCAAAGGGGTGTGTCTCTCTCTGAGGTGTGTGTGTGTGTGTGTGTGTGTGTGTGTGTGTGTGTGTGTGTGTGTGTGTGTGTGTGTGTGTGTGTGTTTCCGGCAGGGAGCCATGGGTCCTCTCTTAACATTGTTTTAGTGGTACATTCTAACATTTCTGATTTTTACCAGACTCCACAGAGACCCGGTGGCTGGAAAAACTTGGATTGCCTTCTATTTTTGGAGCTCGCAAAAATGACCTCTAATTTCACTGTTTTATCAGAGAGCTAGAAAATACTGTCTGCAGGAGGAGTGGGCGAGGAGAAGGGAGATGGAGAGAGGGAGAGAGGGAGAGAGGGAGAGGGGGAGAGGGAGGAAGGGGGAAATTGGGGTGGCGAAAAAAAAGAAGAAGAAAGGGTTTAGCTGGATTACTGTACTGCTTTAAAAAAAATCTACCACCACCACAATAAGTAATGCAACACCACCAGCTTCCACAACAGATGTCAAATAGCATTCCCGCGGCTGCACGCAGACGCAGTTAGAACACGCTTGTCAATTATAGCTGCGATGATGAAAGTCTTTGCGCAGCCCTCAGAGGTGAGTGGTGGACCACAGAGAGGCGCCGGTGGAAACTTTTCCATATGGAGCCCATGTGCACGTGGGTTACACAGTCAGAATCATGACAAACACTTTAATTACACAGAATGATTGTGTCGCACGTGCAATTAAGCTACACGTGTGCACGGATTGTTAAGATTGAACAACACAATGGATTTTCAATAGACAATAGTTTGTTGGAAACGGAGAGAATGCCTTGCAACTGAATGGCAGATGAGTTATTATTGGCCAATATGGAAATAAAGTCCTTCTCCTCCAGCTGCAGCAAACTGCACAAGGCCCTCGTCATTGTCCAGGCGTCAGGTGCAAGGGAAAGAAAAATAGAGAAATTAAACATAAATCAAATTCCGTTCGCTGGGCCTGGAGAGCTCAGCTGCTCTGCAGGAAGTTTCAGAAATATTTCTTTCACTGTGCATCAGGGTGCCCATAATTCAGTGCTCCTCCACGAGTCTCTCCATGGTAGGAATTCACAAACACTGCTCACTCCTTTATTATTTCTGAAGAGGAGTTTGCAGAGGAACTGAGTCATGTGGAGGAGGGAGGGAGCTGATGAATTTATCCCAATGCCAAAGCCTGACGTTTCCATATTTCACAGTTCCACCTTTACTTCCCAATGTATTCCTGCTCCTGCTGCTGTGCACCGACGGGCGCGGTGCAGATATCTGAGAGCAGCCTCCCCCCAACATGAAAAACCACACATGCACAGATCTCTGCACGCCTGCTTCTTCTTCTCAGTCAGAACTTGTTGGATGCTGTTAATTATATACGCCGTGGGTGGTTAGATCAAAATCTTTATTGGCAACTCGTTCCACTCGGCAGCCATCTTGGCAACGCCCCCGGGCAGTTATTTTGGGCTAACAAGACCGGGCCTCTGGGCCCCTGTCTAAATGAACGGTGAGGGAGGAATAACTGCTCTTTGAGTGGTCAACAGGAAATAAAAACCTTATGTATAGAATCGGGGCGGCGCGGTGGTGCAGCGGTTAGCACTATCGCCTCACAGCAAGGAGGTGGCGGCCGCCCAGGAGTGGAGCTTGTGAGTTTCCTTGCGTCTGTGTGGGTGTTTTCTGGAATCTCCAGTTTTCTGTCCGCAGTCTAAACACATGCATCTTAGATGAAACTCTCATCTGCACCTCTGGGTTTGAAGTTTTAAAACACTGTTGCTTCGTTCAAACCCACAAACGACACTTCTCCTTAAAATTCAGTCGACAATCTGCTTCCTGTTTACTCGTCGTAATGTGTGTTTCCGGGTGTGTCGGGTTTCAGAGTGACATTGTTTTAGTTTTAAAACTTATTGTGGACGTCAGAGAGAAATAAGAAGACACGCAGCAAAGGGACGGGTCAGAACCGGAGCGTGTGCAACAACACGACTGGCAAATCAAATGTTCGTTTTAAAGCATTCCCTGAAGCGACGAGCGGGATGTGTGTCATCCAGACTTTTCTATTCAGGATTCTTTCAGCGGTTTGTCTCTTATCTTGTCTCTGGTTCGATGGTGTTAATGTAATTATCCTCATTTGTATTCAGAAATCAAATCCAAATGGGGTTTTTGGAGAAGTTAATCAAAAGGACCTATTTAAACAGACTCATTTGTTTTTTAAAATAGCGGTGGGGCCTGTTGGGTCCGCTGCTGGCGGCCTTTATCGGATTTTCTTTTTCTTTTTCTTTTTTTTTTTGGCCGTGCATGTACAGCAGTAGTTTTAGGGAATATTGTCTATGGATTTTTAAATGTGGGGCTCAGCTGTTTTTGAAAGTTATTGAGGGATGAACATTAACTCGCAGAGCATCATGGGAATCTATTGTCAGCGGAAGCAGCAACAAACTGAATCGTGTGTTCGAGCTGCAGCATTTTTGTTGGAAAACATTTCGGATTTATCTGCTGAAGGAATGAGCTTTGACAAGCGATGCTTTCCATGTCACTTTCAGCCTTTCCAAAGGAATCCGCCGCCCGTGATGGAAAAAGGTTCAAAACACCCCAAAATCTCAGCTCGCGGGGTCACCTGCCCCCCCCCCCCCCCCGTTATCTAATATGATCTAATCTCCAGGTTTCTCTCCTCTGGCAGGGGACACACGGGCAGGCAGCTAAACATGTCAGGGATATTGGATGTGTTATGGTGGTGTTTGCTGGAGGTGTCTTCCTCAACTTTGCCTCGGACTCTGATGAGCTAAGGGACCGTTATTCCCCAGGTGATCCTGCCCGAGATTAACTCTGCTGATTCCCGGTGTCATTTCCTTGCGTGTGTGTTTAGCACCAGAACCAGTAATCTCACACAAGAATTGGTGAGGCTTCTTTTTTATCTGCGTGGTTTTAGGATGTGTTCTTTTTTTTTTCTGCTCTATTCCCAAGAAGAAACATGTTTTTTACGATTCTGTATTTTTCCTCCTTTTAAAGAGAGAGATGAGGTTTCACTGGTTGTTGAACTAAAACAAGGACACGACGGGATAATATTCTGAGAGAGGCACGGAGAGAGAACCGCTGCCTTGAATCTCTGGTCTCAATTATCTGTTGAATACCATCGACACTTACATGATTTTTTTGTTGCAGAGGGACGCCTGCAAATTGTGGAGGATGCTGCCAATTCATTTTACAGTTCCTACTTTTGACAAAGTGTCCTCATGCGATCGGCAGCTGTAATTCATTAGAGGCGGATCTGATCCGCACAGGAGCTCTTTTATCAAACTTGCAGCATCAACTGAAGTATCACTCTGACTGAAGAGTAGTATTTTTGTGATTTTACTTTTTGAAATCAAACAAAAAGGCTTTCAAGTGGAAAATCTGGCATTTTGAAAGCTTTCGATGGTTCAATTCAAATAATCCGAATTTCAAACCCAAACAAAACGGAGCTCGACCTTTGAGATAGAAACACAACAAAGGCTTGGTCACGTTTTTCTTTGGCCTGTTTATGTTCATTATGTCCAATTACAAGGGGAAAGAATTCCCAAAACAAAAGCAGCTAATCACCTGGACCGTGTTTCTGTGACCTATCATCCTGCACCATGGTGACCGGAGCAGATCCGACTCTAGCGTCCACGACTGTACACACAACCTGCAGGGCAACGGATTTTTTGCTACGAGCCTCTGATGGATGAGCAGCATTATTTTTTTTTATCACCGTAACACAATCAGCCTGTTTGGCCCCCTGTCTGTGTGAACACGACTAAAAATACAACCCAGTAATATTTCCTACTGTGCATGTGAAACCTGGTGAAAGATCACTTACAGTATTAAATATGCATGATGACGTATTTACTGCACACAGACATCCATCATACAACACATAGTATATGAACAGGAGCGCGGTTTAAACTATCCCCATCATTTATTAGAATATCAGATATCATTATTAATAAGAGTATTACTGGAAGTAAGGATGATCAAAGTGCCATATTGAGTTTGGGAACTTTTCTTGTATTTTTACCGTGTAGACTTTTTGTCTCGGAAAGTGTTTTTGTTCTTTCTTTAAAGCTCGGCTTCGATAAGCCGCTCAGGATGCACGGCAGAAACACATGTGGGTCATAACACTCAAAATTAGGCTAATTTAAGATTTTCTCCCGCTGCCTCTAAAGCTTAGAAGGTATAACTAGAGGGCTCCAGCAAATAAATTATAAAATGTCTGCACTTACTTTTTTTTTTTTTTGATAGAGATAAAGCAGATACAATATTAAATCCTTCCCAAATTAGTGGCGGATGTATTATTCAGTAGGTGGTGAACATCAGCTGGGCTGAAAGCAGGCACTAATGAGATGTGGGCAAACTGCGTCGGAGGTAACTGCCCTCCTCCGTCTCTCTTTCCCTCTTTCCCTCTTTGTCTTTGTGTCTCTCTTTAATGTCTGCCTCTCTCTCCGTCGCCCTCTCTCTGTTTTATTTTGGCTCATTCAACCACCCCTCAACACCCATAAACACAAATTTGCTTTAGGCCCTCGTGCGCAGAACAGAGAGCGAAGCCGAACGTGGCAGAGCACAACACAGACACGCAGTTTCATCAGAAACTCGGCCAAACTCGCTGCAGCACACTTCGGGTTTTCTTTGCCATTTTCAAACCTGTTGAGATGTGAGCAGGTTTACTAACGGAGGAGGACTCAGAACACAACGGAGAACCAGTCAGTGAAAAACAGCAATGTGACAACTCATGCTGCATGCACTCACTACACAACTACATCCTCACTACACAACTACATACTCACTACACAACTACATCCTCACTACACAACTACATACTCACAAATTACATCCTCACTACACAAAGGACGTGTTTCCAGGAGACACTAAAAAGCTCAAACGAGCTAGAAGTTGCCATAGTTACTAGTTGTGAAGCTGCTAGGTGACGATCAACGTGTTGAAAAATGAGGTTAAATATACGTTTTGTTTATTTTAACATTGTAAATATTTGGTTGTGTTGCTTGTATTTGGTAGTTTTGTGGGTATTTGGTTAAGTTGCGGGTATTTGGTTGTGTTGTGAGTATTTGGTTGCGTTGTGAGTATTTGGTTGTGTTGTACATTTGCATGTGTCATGCCTTCATTTGCACGTGTTGAGCTCTCAGAGCCAGCGTAGGTTCAACACATATAAGTACTCACTCTGACTGAAGCTCGCTCTAATTATTTCTGTCTCTAATGGATCTGAGGTGGAGCAAGAGGCTCCGTCGTGAACTGCAGCTGCACAGTTCTTCTGTGAAACGTCTTGAGAAGCTGATTGATGCTTATGATGAAGATGGTGTCGATGATTGCGTGTTCTGACTCAACCACGTATGACCTTGGCGGTTCTCTGCGGAGCTGTCGTCACCATGTGACGGGTCAGCGGAGGAGTGTTACTCACAGCAGACACCTTGGTTCAGTGGTTTCCTGGTGTCCTGGTGGATTCCGGGTGGTTCACAGGGTTTTCTTTTGCTGTGACCTGCAGCTGTAAAGTTTTCAGCTGCTTCACTTTTTGCACCGTTTCATCAGAGTTGCACTACGTGGCCAAAAGTATGAGGACATCAAATTACTGCCATATGTGACTGTTGAGCATCTCTGTTCCAAAACCGTGTGTATCACACTGCAGCTTCAGCTCTTCTGGCTTCACATGAGGTCACCATGACATTTATCTTTGTGCTTTGAAAACCAAAATACCAACAACTGATCAATATCTGAAGAAATTCCCTGAAGGCAGAATTGAGATATCATTTTGAAGACACCGGAAACATTTGTCGTATGTCTTTATGAGGGAGACTTCATTCTATTCAGTGAATCTGTGAGTCTCAGTGAACATTTGTGCTGAATTTGAAAGGATTATCTCGAGGGGTTCTTAAAATAACACGTTCACAAGGAAACAAAAAGGGATTTGTGACGACACTGTGAGCTTGACCTTTGACCTCCAGGCACTGGCTGTTGCTGGCCTTGAGGGCATGATTAAATTATCCCTAATTGGAAACGTATCTAAATTATAAGAAAAACAGCTGAGTGACTGTTACTATTCCCGACTGAGTAGAAAATACTATTTATGTCACACACATACACTTATAGAAAAAGTCGACCCTGTACCAGAACCGTCTCAAGCTCAGACTGAAGTTAAACTTAACAACATAAAGATTATTATAGAAAAATAAGTGGTCAAGTTTTGTATTATTATCTGTATTATCATCTAATCACAGAAAGGCTACAGGAGGTCAGAGCGTCATTCAACTCAACATGATTCTGTAGCTTTACACAAAGAAGAGGCAACTTGAAAAGTATTATAAATCTGAGCTGACACTGACTCAGTGTTACTTTTATAGTTTTGCACTTTTTGATTTGGCTCAGTCGTTGCACTTGTTGATCCTGTTTGAATAAAAGCAACATCGACCTGTGTTTAAAGTTGTTATCAACTCGTCCTCCACTTTCCTCTTCCCGAGCTTTGTTCACAAAATAAAAATAAAAAAACGTCTCTCTACAGAAAGGGAATGAGACAATTTGCTGAATGTTGACGTTTGCTGAGTGAGAAAAGTTCAGTCGTGGCCAACTCTTCTCAGCCAGCCGGCTTGTTGACTGTCCACATGTCAGCCAGGGGTCCCCAGTCTCCGGGCTCTACAGGACATGTTGACTTGTTGTTCACAGAGCTGTGTGAGCCACAGCCGCTGTGCTGAAGAAGTGCCACTTCAGGGCCGGATATTGTCAAGAATTCAATTAAAACCACAATCCACATCAATCATTTCCTCCGTCGCTGAGACAATGTGACACCGGTGAGTGTGCTTCAGCCTTAAAATAAGGCTTCATGCACATTGTAAGCATATCACAGGTTCACAGGTGATTTATTTTTTTGCTATTACGATGTCACTTTATACTTCGAGTTGGTGCCTGGTGGAATTATTTCTTACAGCCACATAATCTATAAAAATAGCCCCTGAAGAAAGTGTAGAAATGCCCACTAATAGAAGCTGCAGGGATGCATATTAACAATTAACTTTAGCAACTGCTGCAGAAATGATCACCTTAGGGGACATGTGGGTCCACACAGCACAGGCAGCTGCACAGCCCACATTTACTCAAGTACTGTACTTAGATTAATATTTAAGTACCTCTACTTTGCTCAAGTATTTCCATATTCAGCAACTTTGGGATTTCACTCAGGAAGTTAAACTGCAGTTTGATGCAAATATTCACATTTTATATCAACTTGTGTGTCCGTCACCTGCAGCTGTTATCACTCACAGTATGTGCGTGTGTTACCACCTCACTGTGCCTTTGTCTGTTTGTTTTCACGCAGGATTACGAGACAAGTCAACACATTTCGGGGCAGATTTGTTTGTTAGTTTGCTTGTTTGTTGGTTCTTGATGAAAAAATTAGGCCAAAATATATTGCGGCCGCTTTCTTGCACTTTGATTTGGAGCCACAGTCGACAGATCGCAGTCAAAACGGATCGGAGTGGAGTCTATATCTACATGAGCTGTAAAGAGCTTTTAATGGATCATCAAGACAACGTCAATAAATACAAACCATTTACCACGAGCATGTCAACCACCCGTGGTCGTTGAGTCACATTTAGAGGGCATTTCAATTTACTGCCTCTGCTGTTATTTGCTTTTAAATACAGTGAACATCAAGTCGTTCAGCTGATTACCACCAGAGAATCATTCTTATGTTTAATGAAGAGTTTCTAGGAAAGGGTCCCAGGTCTTCCTCCATCTTTGTTGTCACGAAAGAGACGGTAAAAGTTTAAACTAAATGCCATCGCAGCCGAATTAGCTGTAAAAGTCCTGTCAGGCCCGAACGGACTCGTGGTTGTGAGGAGAACAGTTTGCTGCAGAGAATCATTCCTCTACTGAAACATGTTCATTTATTTAATGCCTTGAAGTGAATAGAGTATTTTGCTGCTAATTCAAAACTTTAAATATGTATTATTACCATTTTGAATTCAAGTGGAAAACTTTTACATTGTTATGCTGACACTTTAAAGCATGCACTCCTAATTACAATTATAAAAAAAAAAAAACAACACATGCAGTATAAATATCTTATAAAATCTTTGTCTTTACAGTGTTTGATATAAAAATACACTGGGGACGTAATGATTACATGAATAAACAAGTTTAAGTTGGAGAGTCGTCGTCTCACAAGACACGACCCAACAATAACCGATGAAAATCCATCTTTACCTTCTGGCAAACTTTGAAAATTTAACGGAGACTCTGTTAATAGTGTCAATAATAAATCTGCAACGATGCAATACAGAAATGAAGCAAGAAAAAAAACTGTCTAACCTCTTGTCAAAGGCTTTGTAAATGTAATAATTCCACATATAATGAAATGAGCATTTGTAATAAATTGCAGCTCTGACACACAAAAGGACAAAGAAAAGCAAACTTATCGTCCTTTTTGTTCATCGCTCATCATAACTTTTAAAGCTCAGAATCTGAAGGTGGAAGGTCGCAGGTTTTTAATCATTGCAGCAGATACTGCGCTCAGCAAACAGCCGTGTATTCTGCCACCGTGTCCTTGAACGAGACGAACCCCTGCCTGCTCACTCACCGCAAGCTGCCCTGAATGTGAGTGTCAGCTAAACGCCTTAAATGCAAATGCATACTATTTTTCACTCCAATCAGATTCAGCAGAAAATGAGGAACCTGCGCCGTGCTCTGGCAATATTTTGGGAGGCCATCATTGTTTGTGTATAGGACCTGAACAAACGCTGCTGAGACGCTTTCCTCCGACTCTGGATTTTAATATTCTCTAAAACAACGACAGGGTTCTGTTCAATTCTAAGATCTTGATTAAATAAAATATTTTTATTTTATTTCTTAACCCGCAGATGTTTTACAATTACAACCCCCTAATTGCTCGGTGTTGTGATTTGAAATGAGTCAGATACATCACAAATGTGAGTTCCTCGTTGAGCGGTGCAGCTTATCAGACGACTGCCTGCTCGGTTTATTGCAACACATTCCCTCGCCATCCATCACCTTTTAGGGCCGCTGATTATCCCGGCAAAAGATAATTACACAGCGCAGCGCTGCACTGCCGAGAGGAGCGCTAACAGTTATCTGACCACCTGAACAACAACTGTGGGAGGAGAGGGTGCAGGCCTGACCTCAGCATTACCACTGGGTGCAAATTCACGTGTGTGTGTGTGTGTGTGTGTGTGAGAGTACGTGCTGCAAATATTGTGTATCTGACTTTGTATTCAGGTGAGCAGCTCACCTTCATTTTTATTGCACATGCTGCTCTGTTGGATTGGTGAATTGTTTTAGTTGTATTGTCGAACAGTAGATATAAAAACACTCACTGAGTATTTTTACATTAGCTTTAAAAATATTTGTTTGGCCACTTTGGGGATGGAAAGATTTATCCATCCACACACCCGGCAGACATTTATTTGTGTTTCATTCAATATTTTCCCAAATCTTTTTAGTTCTTGTTTTATTTCGATCTCCACCAGCTCTCGAGAACCATATCTGGCTTATTAGCTCGTAGATGTTCACGCTTCTTAACCACGTAGTTGTTCGGTGAGTGCTTTTCTTCGCTTCCCTCTCATTTCTGTCCATTACAAAGCAACAAACAGCAGCCAGTCAGTCCGGAGATGGATCTGTCCCAAGGTAAGAAAATCCACCTTTGAGCTTCTTTATAGGTCGTTAATTAAAATACAATATCTTGCTTCTTTAATCTGCACGAAAAAAACACCGTGTGGAACAAAAGAATGTGTTTTTACTAATACATCCTGGACTATTTCTTGGCCGGGAGCAGTCACTTCCCCGGTTTTACGGATTAAAAGCGGTATAACACGTTGATTAGTGGGTTTAAAAGGTGCTGGTAGGCGGCCTATGAATGGAGAGTGGTTTGGATCTCTTCATCTGACTCAAGGCAAGAAAGCGCAGTGTGTTTGGCTGAATGATTAACCAACCCTTCGGCAGTGTAGCGCTTGGCAGATAGAGTGAGTTTATCAGCGCTTCTTCACCGCTAACGGCGGCTCACTGCTGCCGGAAGCAGGCGGACGATGGTGAAATTAACAAACAACAAACTAAAACAGGCTGAGAAACTCCGAGTGATAATTACAGTCGTTAGATCCGATTGTAATGTAGGAGATAAGTGGAGTCTTTAGTTTGACCTGTGATTCCAGAGCCGTCTTCAAAATGTTCCGCACGAAAACAGATGAAGAGGTTCTGCCTGCACCACCATGTTCCGTCCTCTAGCTCTTAGCCTCAGTCTTGAAAATGAAACGTGAATACCAAATAAAAAGCTTCACCTTTGCACAGTGTTTTATTTTTTTTTGGGGCGGTTGCAGGTATCGACTGCATGTGTGTGCAATTATCGCCTCTGTCTCAGTGGTGGTGGTTTTGTCTCATTACCGTCATGGCGGGGTGTCCGAGCTTTCATTGCACAGCATGGTGTCCCCCGCCTCCCAGCCCCTTGAGCTGAGGACATGGACACAGGATGTCCCCTCTCCTCAGATCCTGCCACAACTGTACCTGCTGCTAACCTGCTGCTAATGGGCAGCTCCCATCTGCAAATAAGCCCCCATCATACCTTGGATCCAGCGAGTGACGCATTCATTTGGACATACCTATTATTCCCATCGCCTACAATTTTCTCTCTTGCCGAGTTTTCACCACCTCTTCCCTCGCTGTCTGTGACGTGGTCCTCCTCACATGGAGGGAGTCGTTATCTCCGCTAGATAATAATAACACCACTCCGAGGGAGATTTTTCTTGGCCCTGGTATACGCCTGTCTGCCGCAGCTTAGGTCGCACGGCGCTACGAGTCAGAGCTCTTTGGGAAGATGTGCCTCGAACTGCTGATGCTGAGTCAGGGATCTGGAACTGCGCCCTCGGGTGTGTTTCAGAGGCCCCGCTCTCACCTCCAGATCACATCTGGCACCTCCAGCCACAGCTACAGATGTGTCTGTACTTGCTCCGTGGTAATTGCTAATGGTAATTACCGACCCTCTCTGTGATTCAAGAGGCTATTATAAATAAATGACTGGTGGGGTGGGCATGGCAATTTCCCAGCAGCGTCCCGTATCTCTCACGCCGTCCTTCACCCTAATTCCACTGCAGGGACCTTGACTGGATCTCAGGTTCTCTGGCCCAAAGACTGCACCTATTATCGTCAACGACTGAAGCTATTAACCAATGCCCTCATGTGCCGGCTCTCATATTAGTTTGTCCTGGTGAGTTGGTTCTCCTCCGTTCCAAAGCCTCTCTCCCCGTCATTTACTCCAACACCTCATGCGGGCTGATACCTCCTGACCCCTTTTGAAAATCTTTCAGAAAGCAACTTGTTTCTTTGAGCCTCAATGCCAGCACTCCCACCACTGATAGTCCATCTGCTGAGATTGAGGACTCCTCTCTGCATGACCACGTTTCCCCGCCGGCACTCTCACCAAGGCCACCTGCATTGCACAGACAGAAAATGGCTGAAATGGCTGCGGAGAGATTTGCCTCCTGTGCAATCCCCTCGACATCCAAGTTGGAGGCGAGTTGACTTCTTAAGACCGGAGGGATTCAGCACTGCCTCCCACTGCGGAAGAGTTGCTGTGAGAGCAGTGCAGAGAAAGAGACGGAGGGAGGGGGAAATGGAAGGTACTCGAGAGTGAGTGAACTGAAGTCTTCACTAATTAGGCACTGGGCCTTCAATCTGCACATTATGGTCTAATAAAGCATGGGGGGGGTATGTGGTGCACTGTGATTAAACAGACGTTTGCTTTAATACATGGTGGCTGGAACAGCACGTGGGGGCTGGTTCTGGATGTGCGCCACAGACACGAACAGCCCCCGCTCATCTTCTGGACTAATTATCCCAATGTTCTCGTCTTCTTGATTTTAGCGCTCGGCAGACGGCAGGACGGGGCCAGAGCAAGCCGAGGCAGCCACAGAAATTGTCAAAATCACTTAATCCATCTCTCGAGCATGCTAATGTAATTGCTTTTTGATTAATTGCGCCGGTGGAAAAAAAAAAAAAGAAGAGGGGAGCTTGTTGTTGTTGTTGTCAGATTATAGTTCAATGAGATTTCTCAAAGTGAATGGTTGTAAACATATCTCTTCGTTTCAGCTCCTAATGAAAGACTGCGCTGGAAATCCTTGTGAAATGTCAGTTTCAATAATGATGAGCTGAAGTTGATCCAGATGTTTTGACCCCTTCGTCAACTTTGACTCGTTGTGTGGAAAACGATCCACTTCAGGTTGAAACCATTTACAGTGTTTTCATGCATCAGAACAAGAAAAGAAGAAACAACACCTCTGCTGAAAGAAGGAAAAACAATGGACCGTGTTGAAATGTTGAATAAGCACAGGTGAGAATTATAAATCGAGTTTTGGCTTAACTCCATGAAGCAGCTTGAGTCTGGAGGCCGTGTTGTTGTGCGTGCTGGCTCACTGTCACACTGTCATGACCGGGACACCTGAATAGAACTGAGCCTTTGGTAATGTTATTACCAACACCTGTGTTTTTCCTGCCATGACAAGCTGCCTGCTGTGAAATTGGCCTTTTGTTTTGCTCATTTGAATCCATTTGCTGAAACTCACATTCACTTAGCAAACGACGATGCCGCCTTAAAAGTGTGGATGCGCATTTTCTTTCTGTCATACAAGGCGGTCGTCTTTTTAAGTCTGGTCCCCGGAGGAATGGACTTTTGTGTCCAGACGATCACTTACTTTAACATCGTGTGATATTTTTTTTAAACATGTTCGAGAATAATTCATGGTTCGTGATAAAACAAATCTGTCGTGTTCAGGGGAATGATCCTGAGTTTGTGTAATTTGGGGCAGACCCAAATGAAAATCTGGATCTAATGAACTAAACTATGGTGTCATCATATAAGCACTTGCTAAATGCCACTCTAGTTTATTATTTATTTCAAGATTATGAAGAAATCTATTAGAAGACTCTTGAAAACGACTTATAATCCATCACAATGACGTATGAATACATTTTGAACATATTGTGATGAGGTTGTGTGTCAATTTTCAGGAGTTTTATTTCCAAAAATAACATGTGGTTGTGGCTTCTATGTATGAAATAGACATTTTGTCTCGAAAGAGCGTTTTAGGTGCACAAATCTAAACTGGTTGTCTGATTGGAACAGACAGACATCTTGAAAAAAATAACTAAAATAAATATTCTTATGCTCCTTCTTCAGGGAGACGACAATTATTAATAGTTCCTCATGTGAGTAAAACTGCTTTGAGAACGTGCATCTTCCTCCCAACACCGGCAGAATCCCAGATCGTGAGACTGAACTGCTCTGTGAACACTTTCCGTGGTGCAGTGAAGAGGCTCTGCAGTGGCCGCAGGTTCTTTCACATTCAAACACACCGACAGCTCTGCGCTCTTCTGAGAGTTAGAAGTGGAGATGTCGGCAGTATCTGCGAGCGTTTATGCAAGCACGAGGAAGCGGGAGAGGCAGGGGGGAGGGACTGCACATGGAAGAAGAACTGTGACTCTGACAGAGTTGAGACTGGTCTCCGGTTCTCAAAGGGAGCCTGAATATCTTTTGTGGAGAAGGAGACTGCAGGCTACCACAGGCAGAGGCAGAGCTCGGCTACCAAAGGAGAGGTAATAGCTCGGCCTCCCTGAGTTAAACAGCAGAGAGGAAACGAGCAGAGGAAAGACAGAGAGAGGGAGGGAGAGGGATGCAATGTGGCAGAGGTCCATTAGCATTCCTGCTCTCAACCTGACACTGACAGCTGACACTGACCCAGTGTCCAAGGTGAGCAGCAGACATGGCACAGGAAGCACAAACCCCCCCAGAGGCAAACCGCAGTATGTTTTTATGCTGTTCTCTGTTTCCTTTGTGGTCGCAGTTGAGTGGATTCTAAATGTCACAGTTCTGTGACACATGTAGATGACTTTGACCCGGTCACACCCGAGCTGTACCGTTTCCTCTCCGCACAGAGGGCGGATAAAGCAGCACTTCAAATCAAAAGAATACAAGAATCCGCTCACGATCATCAGTTCACCTCACAGAGAGCGTCTCGCCCCGACCTGATTGGTTCCCCGTAGATTGGTCCGAACGAAGTTCAATGTGATGTCGTGACCTCTCCGCCCACAGATAAACTCGAGAACCGTCTCGGAGACAGGAAACAAGAGTGGTTGATGAAAGCCGACTTTGGAAACACAAACCACAGAAGCTTCAACACTGTGTAACTAACTGAGCAACAGCGCCCTCTGCCCTGATTGAGTTGGGTTCAGTGTCCAAGCAATTACGTGATTTTTTTTGTACAGATGAAGGGACGTGACCGCCGCTCTGACTGTGGATATATTACCCATGATCCCCAGCTTCCAGCACCAGAGGAGCTACCTCACTTGAACCCTCTCTTTCTGTTGTAATGCATCAGACCGGAGAATCAGTAACTTTCTCAGTTCCACACTTCCTACCGGATGATCGGAACGAGAGAGGAAACATTCTTTAGTGAACCATCAAACTCATTTTGATGAAGCCGCTTGTTTGAGGGTAAACAAATCAAAAAGTATAGCTTTGTTTTAAGCAGCATCAAGGTGAGACGTTACAAATCAGAAAGTGAAATTGGTTTGGCGTGCTGTACATCTGGCATTTATGTCGGACCGTGCTCCAGGCAACGTGTCCACTTCTGCAGTTTTTTCCAATCAAGACGAGATTGGCTGTGCTACAAGACTTTGGCAGCGGATGACGGACATCTGGACGAGAACAGCAGGCAACCTCTACCTAAACAAAAAGCATGCAAATAATTATGTTAGCACGCAGATTCATATGCTTCCCACTGCACACATATTGTCATTATCACACCCTCTCCCTGTGCAACCCTCAGATTTGATTTGAATTAGTGACTCCACCAGTCACCCAGCGGGATGTGTGAAAAACAGACAGAGTGGGAAAAGAGGCACGTTTTAATTGGCGTGCGCTGCTGAGCTGAGGTGGCTTCAGGAGACACGGATTCCCTCTGAAATCGACGGGGGAAAAAAACATCCAAAATGTTGAGGTCGGTTGCTGAAGCCGGCGATGACCCGTTCCTTCTCATTCTTTGAATCTCACTCTGCAAAAACACTTTAAATTTAAATGTCCCCAATTCGGTTTTTGACGGTTGTTCTTTCCTCATGACAGCACATCGCCCTGTACG
The DNA here is from genome assembly GCF_024713975.1 of Paralichthys olivaceus. Taxonomy (NCBI): domain Eukaryota; kingdom Metazoa; phylum Chordata; class Actinopteri; order Pleuronectiformes; family Paralichthyidae; genus Paralichthys; species Paralichthys olivaceus. The sequence continues at coordinate 19,388,967 of NC_091109.1, forward strand.
CGAGAGCCGCCAGGAAAAACTGGTTCAACCTGTTTATTAAGTGATACACGTGTTGGACGGTGTAACAAACCATGTGAGGAGTCATGGAGCCGCCACTGTTCGTACCTCGGAGTCTTTCTCATGCAGCGACTTTATTCACTGACTTTTACTTCTTTCCCTTAAAGAGGACGGATGAGCGTCCGAACACAGTTTGACAGACACAGCTAATGAGAAGGTTCAGCCATGCCGATAGAGCAGCTTATAACTTCAGGTTAGAAAGTCAGATAAACTAGAGTAGCACCCAGTTGAGCACGTACCCCTGCTGAGGCCCAACTGATGTGTGAGTTCCAGGTTTTTATTTGGATCTGACCAAATTGCACGCACTCATAGACAGTCCCCCAGTTTTATTTAATCAAGATACATGACAAGGTAAAAAAAAAAAATCTGGTGATGTTAAAGGGAGATATAGAGAAATCCTGGCTCCATCCTCAAATTTAATCAATTCTTTCTTGGTCCATGTCTCATCCTTTCACTAATTTCATCGTAATCCTTTCTGTAAGTTTTCCAGAATCCACCAGAACAGGGTGAAAACATAAATTCCTTAGTGGAGGTAATAAATGAATGGATATGAATATACACATACAAAGCAAACGTTATATTCAAAAGGTTTGAGATTTACTTCAACCATGACCATTATTTTCTGTGGTGTTGGAACCCGCAGCTTGAATATTGCAACAAACTGCAGCGCTGATTGTTTGACATCATAATAATATGTGTTTATTCAATGTATAGCCACGTCATGGAAACTCTCACAGTTGTGTAGGCATTCGACCGGGAGAGTGCGTTGACACACAGCCAGGAGGTACAGTCATCGAAGAGACGAGAGGCGCCTACACAGAACTCAAATGTCAACAGCGGAAAGTTGCAACTTCCCACACTGTTTGATTGCAATGGATGCATTCATTCTGTGTACTTCATCAAGGACTATGTAGAAATATAAATACAAGCAGAGGACACAATACTACATTTAGCCTATAGCGTTGCCAAGGCATTTAGAAATAGATCAGCTGCAAAACAAAAAACAAAATCTTTACACACCGCTTATAAAATTCCAGTTAACGTTTCTTAGCTCTGACAAACACAGCAGTGACAGAGTGTTGTGTGCGTGTGTGCACGGGGGGGTGGGTGAGCGAGCGTGTCATATTTATAAAGTTGAACTCTTCGTCTACTGTGTTGCAAAGAAAACGGTTGGCAGATGTTTTGAGGTCGAGTCTCACAGAGCACTCCCCTCAGTAATTTCCCAACACTCCCGAGGAGTCTGCTATGTTGAAGTCAAGGTTCTTTCTGCAATTCTGAGCAGCAATCAATCGCGTTTGAAATGCCATATGTGTCAGAGAGACGCAATTCAAGAGTGTGTTATGAGTGACGGTAATTTTTGGTATCACTAGACGACTTCCACATGTCTCGTAAGTTCAGCGTTGTTAAGGCCAGAGCTCTCGTTTTTCTGCCGAAGGTCATGAAAGTTTGTTTTGGTATTTATTTTCCAGCTAACTCGAGCTGCAGAGGTTCAAGAAGTTTCAAGTCACACAGTTTGCATTGGGGCGTGGACGCCACGTGAGTGACGGTAGGTTGCAGGTGTAGGCGGGCGGGCAGTAACCCCACGCTCTCAGTCAGGCTACGCCCCCACCCGCTCCTCGAAAAACCAAAATGGCGTTGGGCAACAAAGCCCAACTCCAGTGTATAAAGGCCTCGCTGTAGGTTGTCATTGGTTCAAGGTGAAAGGTTCGGAAACCCTACAGAGCGGATGATGTCTAATGGAAAGTAACTCCCTCCCTGGAGGTTCTGTTGTGGTACTTATACTCCAAACTAGACAAACACACTTTGCTTTTATCTTTGCCGTTATTCTCCTCCCTTCGACCACCTTCCAGTAATTGCTGGTGCCGCGTACAGTATGTGCAGGAGAGTTGAGAGGAGCGATGGGGAGCCGTGTGATGAGGTTATAAATGAGGAGTGCACTTTTACGAGGGCCACTGTAACCTCTCCACAGTGCGTCTCCGAGACTCCATCATCACCCATATCTCACCTTTTGAAAAAATATGAGCCTCGTTCTTCACCTTATTATCGGAGAACCTCCAGTGTTTCAGGCGGCGCGTACTTCATCCTGAACCCCCACATATATGTAATTTGTCCCGACGCTCTGAAATGACCCAAAGGGGCGTCTCCGGTAATAGCGCTCCCATGGCAACAGATGTACCAGAGCTTTACCGTCATGGTTACAATAATAAACATACAGTTATCAGAGACAGGTTGCGGTTAAACGGAGGAAACGGTGGACGCCACAGAAACTTCCTCCATGTGACGTCCCCATTGTAATGACCGAAGCTGCTGGAGGTCACCTGACAATAAAAACGTTAACATGGGTTGCAATCAGCCGCTGGCGGAGACGAGCTATGGGGGCTGGGTTTATACAAGAGGGAAGGCTCGTTTCAGCTGGTCTGATAATGTAAAAATGCACCGACAAGGACCTGAAGTGGTTCGAAGGAAGAATGTGCAGAGCTCCTCATTACAGCACTTAGCGCCGCATGCATCATCTTTCATTCCTCCTGATGCATGAAATTCATGCAAACAGTACGAGTCCAGCGTTGACCCTGACTCCTGTGTGCATCTCCTCCTTCCAAATTTCAAAGTACCATATCGCTGCGTTTCAAAATTACCATAATATTCTTCCAGATGTACGGCACCGAGGATTATCTGATAGAACATGCACGGCATATGATGTCTTGTCTGTCCACATCACATCACACATTACTCCTGTATACCCTGCAGCCCGAACATTACAATCTTTTATGTGTGTTTTTCTCTTTTGATCAAATGCGGTTGTCAGAGGACTGGACAGGTGACCCCTGGGCGGCATGAGTGGAAATCTCTTTTTGGGGTTGCTTGATTTTAACTGGAGAGGTAGGTGTTGTCTCTCTTCATTAGTCTCGCAACCAATCTCCAGTAATTCAAACGTATTACTGCGAGGCCTGTGCATTTTCAGCCCTAAGAGCTTTTGTGAGAGACATGACTATAACCAAAGAAAAATCATGTTTGTTTGCTCCTCCCGTTGATTACCTTAAGTTACAATAAAAATAATGCATCTCCACTCAAAATATTAAGTTTGATCCGGAGTGTGCAGACAATGGTTGAGTGCTTGGACCAAGGAGGCGAGGGCAAGTTAGATTTCAAAACCAGCAAAAGCAACATACATTATCCAGAAAGGATTTTATGTTTAAAAATTAAATTTGTTTTTTATTGAAGAGCTAGTGCAATTTTTAATTTGACAGGATGTTGGTGTGAAGTTGCCACTCTTAACCCGCGCCTCTGCTGAATTTAAATACGCAGGCGGAGCTGTTTTTAATTAATCTGCAGTTTTTTGGCTCCATCTGTTTGTTCTGTCGGCGCGTGTGAGTTTTTCCTCCGTTTATTTATCTTTTCACTGAGTGTGACCTCCCTCTGTTCACCTGTTCCCCTTCATTTCCTTCACCCTGCATAGCCGCTTACCCGCTTTGTGATAGCTCATTGCACATTGTCTTATATTTAAAATTGACAACGGTGAGGTGCCGCTCCATCAGATTACTTTGCCGAGTGTGCGACTCCGGAGCGTTTTGTGAGTTTGTAAACAACACAGATCTCATTGCTGGGGTTAGGTGCTTATTATAACAAAGCGCCCTCTGTTTAAACTGACAACTTCTGTTTTTGTTTTGTTTATTTCTTTTACAACACTCTTTTTATTTATCTACTTTTTCATCCATGTAAAATCGCCCTGAGTGGAAAATGCTCACTGATGTTCTGTACATAAATACAGTAGTTAAAATATGAGGATGATTAGTGTGTGTGTGTATGAACTCCTATACGTTCTCACAGGCACAAAACTAAATTGGCCAACGACAACAGCTCCTCTAATCTCATTCGAATGCTGCAAATGTGCCTGATTGGCAGGATTTCTGTAATTGTTTGGTGACTTCAGCAAATCAACACTGAAAGCAGTTGCGACTGTTGACTGGAGTTAATCTAAAACTGCCTGTAAACAAGCACATAATTCATGATAAACTGCAACCAGTCTGGTGTTAAAACGACTCACTCAGGATTAAAACTGCAGTTCTCTGGCTGTTGCAAACTTCCACTCTGCCAGCTGAGCTAATGCAAAGAAATGTGAGAAGTAGACTCATAAAATCATTATGGCTGCATCCCGGAGCAGCACATGCATACTAATGGGTTTTCAAAGTTATGGGACAAAGACTGAGAGAATAAAGTTGGTGGTGAACAAAGTAGCTGAAGTTTTGACCCTTTGTTAACCTTTATTTCAAATGTTGTTTTTTATACCATAAAATAAAAGCTTTGAAATCAACTCAAACTTATTATAGGGAGAAAGACGTCTGTCATTGCCACAGCGCCCCCTGCAGGCCTGGAACTTCAGGACGTAACTCTGTGGTACCATTACGATCTGGATTTAGGGCAAATGTCACACACCGACAACCAGAGCCGGAGCTACCAGATAAATATAAGAGACAACTAGCTCGTCTTTTTCAGTGTGGACATCATGGCAGAGCTATAGAAAAGAAACCGATGAGGATGTTGTTGGAGGAAACGAAGAAGAAGAGGAAGGGACAGAGTAAGAAACAAGAAGGAATATTATAGTATGTCTCAGTTGAGAACTAAAAGAGGACAAATGATGGAGGACAGATAATAATGCAGAGAGTGAATGTAGCATTGAGTCGTTTTAGGCACAACGAACAGAAGGATTTGCTCTAGTCTCACATTCTTACAGTATGATATCACTACCACCATTGTAAAAGCAAATTGTTGCCTCCAAGAAGTGGAACATGGTTCTACTGTGAATTGAATGATTTCACCAAAAGTAAGAGACAGCTGAAAGTAATGCACCTGACAGGCCTGTCACAAGTTTACAAATCAGGTTCGTCTAATTCACTTCAGCTCTGTTTCCAAAACACAATTATTTCCGAGCTCCCTTTATGTCCATTTGCATGTCCAAATTGTTTCATCAGAATGTCAGCCGCAGCGGTGGTTAAGACAATTAGCAAAACAACAGGAACATTGTGTATTTGCACATCACTGATTAAGTTCTGAGGAGTGAGTTGAGCAAATTAAATATGAGACAAAGCTGCGCCCGTCCTAACACTGGCTCATGATAACCCGCTGAGGTTTTAAAACTGCAACGTCTACAAACCAAGGTCAGAAACCTTTGGACTGAACAGATGGATCCTGCCACATACACCCGACATGATCCCGTCTAATTGGCAATAACACCTTATTTATTGACTATATCCAGAATTGGTCAATTAGGCTAATAGGTTACTTCACTGTTTACTCTGATTTACAAACCTGCAACTCATGAGCACCTGCTCAATTCCAGGTGATAACGAGCCACCATCATACGGATGGTTAAAGAGCATATACACAAAGACACCACAGACTCAGGCATGGTAGGAATTAAAGTTTCAGGTTTTCTCTCCTGCTGCACCTCGGACTCGGGATCTGTGAATGTTTAACAAACTCTCATGTTCCGTTTAAAAGGCTAACTGGTCTTAATGGCAGACGCCACATTAGGCTTAAGGATCTGTCAAAAGAACTGAGCCACGACTCATTTGGACCAATTTTTGAAGTCAAGGTACAACTGACCTCGTAGTAAGAGCTCTGGCAACCCTGACAGCTCAAGGCTAGTTATGTTTGAACCTGGATCCATTTGCCACCTCACTTTCCCTCGACAGGAGCTCTGCCCGTCTTGGCGTTGAGCTCTGGATCTTCCGGCGCAACATGTCGACAGAAAGCTGCGAGTTTCCAGGAAGGGGAAATCTGGAGGAGGGGTCCTCGGCGGTGGCACCGAAGCCCTGGCTGCCACCCCGGTGTCGTACGCGGCGTGATACCCCGGCACCTCATCTTAATGAACACCCGGAGCTGTCACTATGCTCCTCACGTCCCAGGATCCACTTCACTTTGTTTATTTATTCATTATCTCTCATGTTCCTCTAATAAGGTGGGGCATTTGCCAGACACACTGAGGGGTGATGCGTCTGCCGAGGATCTGAATGGAGACACTGTCTCAGGCAACAAAAGTGCCAGCATTGAAGGGTAATGGGCCCACCCACAGGCTGACAGATCTAAAAGGGTGATTAACGAACACCCCAGGGAGAAAGGCAACAGGGGGTGAGGGTGCATATGCCTGCCCCTGGATGCCTTCAGATATGTTCTTTGTCTCTGCATTTATTTCACTCTTACTTTCTTTGCTCTTCACCTTCGAGACTCTCTACTGCTCCAGATGTGCATTAAAGAAATAAACACACACCTGCACGAGCAAAGAGGATTCTGTCTTTTGCTTCTCACTGGTTTTCCCGAGGTAATCTGGATAATTTTGCTCATAAACACACGCATGCGTTCAGACGCTGGCGGGCTGAGCAGCTCCTATCAATCTAAATGAGGTTCAGTGACGTCGCCCATACATTTTTTCCCTGCCTGACTGTCCTCCCCCTGAGAGTGAGCGTTAACAAAAGCAGCTAGTCCTCCGGTACGTGGAGCTCACTCTCGAAACACGAAACACGGAGGCCTATTTTATCGAGCTATATAAAGGCCGGGTTGATGGGGTTCTAAAAATATGGTGGTCTTAAATTTCTAGACATTCTTGGCTCTAATAAAAGGATGCACCGGCTCATCGTTCTACTTCTTTTTTTCCCACTGATGTGTTCTGTACGCCTGTCCTGAATTCCAATGGGGGAACATCCTCCATCACTTTACGCAACACTTTCCCTCTCGCCGTCTCTTAACCTCCCTTTTTATTGCGGCGTTTCCACCGAAGTCTTCGACTCTGCGACTCCTCCCATGTGTCACATCTTGTTCTGCTATTCCCAGCAGGCAGAGCGACGCCTCAGACCTCTGGCTTCCCTCAATTACAAACACAATCTGAGCACAATTTATCTTGCGTGTGATCAAAACCACACCTGGGCCATAACTTTCCTCTGGCAGAATGTTTATGTGTTTAACACCAGATTGGCGACTCGGTGTGTATACGCCAGATGTGTGGAACTATAAAGGATGGTGATGATGATGATGATGATGGATGGTAATGACGGTGTCAAGGATGGCAGAGAATTTCATACCAACAAGGATATTGGGGTTAAAGCCCAGATGGAAGGGGTTAACTCACTGCTATCCACCTCCCTCTTCCTGCCCACTTTGGGAAATGATAAACAAGCAAGGCGGCAAAGAGATGAACGCCCCCCCCCCCCCCCCCAACTCAAGTCTTGTTTTCATGCTGATAAACAACAGTCTTTGTTTCGGGCTCTCTGGGTGGCCCCTCGTCGGCCTCCGTGTGCGATAGTCTGTTCTGACGGCCGCCTTAACGCTCTGTTCCTACACTGTGCTTTTTTTTGTTCTAATATTTGCACATTTCCAATATGTGCTCATTGACATTTGGATTTCCCAGAGAGTGTCGAGGCAGGATGCCAGTCCCCCTCTTTTTTTTTTCACTTCCCTCTGAGCATGAATTTATAAATTGAAAAACCAGGCAAAAATGACCTTAATCCTCTCTCCGTCATTCTGCAGGAAATGTTCGTGCTCTGCAGGGACTGGGTTTACAGCCACCATCTGTTGCATTTTTCATTAACAAAATCTATTTCTTCATTTAACCATGCATGCTCAGACAATGCTATGGCTCCCATAACACCCCTAAATCCTGGAATCGGAGAAGAATGAAAACACCAACTTGCCATAGAGAACATGTTTTCAGATTAGTGCTGTAATTGCAAAGTATAATGCAAGTTTATTCATCAAGGATTATGGCTTGGACATTTTGTATATATTCAGGTAACAGGGCACAGCAAGTTCATCTAATAGAGCTGAGTCAGAACCTGAGAGTAACTTTACGTAATGACTATTGCTGACTCTCGTATATACTGGAGCGTTCGGCTCATATTGCTCAAGGACACTTGGACAAGACACACAGCCATTGTTGGGGTTGGAACATGTTTCTTTCTCCTTCTCTCCAGCCACAAAAAACAGTTTACGACTCAGGTTTAAAGGCCCCGACGAGACTAAATGGTGCTTTTCGTGAAAAATGACAGGCTAAGACAACTACCGATAAAGTTTTGTTTTTACTGTGCACAGTTTATGGTATTTTAAGTTGTGTATATTCATCTTTTCGCGGCTCTGCCAAGTCCTCCTGCTCTTGCGGAGCGGCTGCCCCGGCCGGCATATATCATGTCACCGTTCTCTGATAGGTTTATTGATTTTGCACCCCCCTCAGCACCATCTCTCAAACTTTTCAACACCAGAACTAACTGAGACAGATATTTTCCCAACCGCTCAAAATGGATCATTAGCCGATTGGAAAAGATGGACTTTAAGCCCTGCGGATCCATACCAAAGATTAGGAGAGGTGGAAAAAGCAGAAAGGGAGTTTTCCTGTTTTGTGCTCTGGTGATGAATGCGTCGGAGTAAGAAGGACAACATCTGGCCAATGAAATGTTTACAGTGAATATATGTGAATGATATCTTGTCTGGGGTGATTATAATATGCAGCTGCGCTCTGATCCTCCCTCCCAGCGTCACACCTGCAGGACCACAGACGCAGAGATGATGGACATCGCTGCTTTCAATCCTCTCCTCACTGATATGACTGTAGGTCTCTATCCCTGTGTCAGAGAAACATCCATATCACAGGGGACGATCTACCCTCTGGGATGAGCTGTTGTCTGAATGGTGTCTGCCAGCTTCCTCCTTCTTAGGACAAATAGGGTAATAATTCCATCAAGCAGAGAGGACGAGGCAATAAAACATGCGAGAAAGGGAGGGGATTTTTTTTAATGTGCTTCGTTGTCTCGGATGCAATTACAGCGCCCATCATGTGACGCTCTATCTTTCAGTCTCCATGGATCCTACCCTCCCTCCATCCCTCCCTCCCGCTCTCTCTCTCTCTCTCAGTGAGGCGTGCAGAAAAAAGGAAATAAAAACAAGCAGACGCCAAAGTGTCATGTTCAGTTTTAATTTGTTTGCTGTTATTGTACAAACCTGTTCAACAATGTTCTGTAAGTTGAAAAAAAATTAAATAAAATAACACCTTGAGCCAAATAAATTATGATGGCACATTCCCAGATCGCTTCCCCGAGAGTAATCTTTGAGGATTTAAAATTAGGCTGCTCTCTGTGCATACTAATTGCAGACAGCTTGGGATAAACATATGATTCCAGAATTTTTAATGTAGTTAGTCATTTCCACGACATTTTTTCTGACTCCACTCCGACTTCAGGCAAGGTCTTTTCTGATCAAGTTAATTACTTTGAGGGGAGCAGACAGTGAGGCTAATTAAGAAATATGTCTAACTGAACTATGGTCAATGACAGCCCTACTCCTACCACTGGGTTCTGACCTAGATCACTAATGCCTCCTATTTAGGAATTACCACATGACAAATATCCAATCAAAGCCCCTGAAACTGCCCTCCATCATGGAAGGCTTAACCGTCATCACAGGCAGGTTTCCTGGGTGGCTTATGAAGTCGCCAGTAATCAGAGGGGTTCACGCCAAGTTGTTGATTACCTCAAATTAAGTGTCTAGAGGCCACTGGGAGCCCGGCGGTGTCACCCGTGGCTCAAGAGACACACACACACAGTAAAGCGGCACAATCAGACACAATAAGTGACAATCATAATCAGTGATATTTGTGGACAGCACGGCCTCTGCAAGCTGCTAATCAGTCTCATAGAACTGCAGAAAAGATGTTTCTCAAGCTGCATTTATTAGATTTTACACACTTAACAGATTCTACTGCAGGAATTTAAGACATTGTTTAATTTACTATATTTTCTTGTTGTGAAAGCTTTAAGACACGATTGACCTTGGCTGTTATTTACACTGTATTCCTATTTATTGCATTCATTTCTATGATTTCATGTTCCATTGTTTTATTCTCAGTTTATATCTCTAGTATATTATTTCTTCCTTGCAAATGAATTTGTAAGTTTAAGTGCTGTATGAGGTTTATTATTTTATATTCTATAATAAAACAAATAGTTTGGAAATAGGACGTTACTTGGATAAACAGTCTGACGTTGTAATATTTCAAAATTAGAGTTAGAGAGTAACCAGATTCAGGTTTTTCAACCCATCAGGTCCGTTTATCAGATCTGTTCCTCTAACTAGATCCACTTCAGGACAGATCATGTGATGCTGGTTTCAGGAAACACCTATTTAAAAGATTCTTTCTCAGGAACACATCAACCTTGTGTAATTACTGATGAAAAATGGGTCCAGTACCACGTGATGAGGAAAAACCAGACGAGGGCCGGTCCAGTGAAAAAAAACAGACGGAGAGAGGGGGGGTCTAATACAGAGGTGGGGTTACTTCTGTGGCCATAAACAGTCATTTTCATGAAAATATCCCATATAGTCAGAGGCGCCGGTGGCCATAAAGGCGACTGAATTATTTATGAGCAACATTTTGGAGACAGCAGTGAGAATTTGTGGAGAGGGTGATGCATGTCCGGTGGCCTTATTCTGTGGCAGTCCTCTAATGCTTTGATAAATGGCTGTTATCTACACCCTTTGGTGTATGACGGCCATCTGCTATGGACTCCTTAAGGGCCAATTGGAGACGTTCAGAAATCTGGGTCAGCTCAGGTGGCTGCATGAGAGGGAAAGGTTGCTGACCGTGAGAAGTCCGGAAATCTTGGTCTGTGTCACACGGCCACGCTGACCTCCTTATCAGTGCGCACAGAACTCCGTTTTCAGTTTGTACTTGGAGGCTCGCCTCGGAGGGATTGGCTCTGAATCAGGATAGTTTTACCCACTGCACTGCCCATTTCTGCACACTCATGTCTGCCTGAGCGGAGCAACACAGCCTTCCGAAAAGGTCAAGTTTATTTTCATGAGCATACATTGAAAGTTATTGCTCACAGGGAAGAGACTTAGTCAGCTGCTACTGTTTGCTGCGTTTTCATGCACAGAGAGAGGAAGCTAAAGTCAATAAAGTTAACAATAAAAACCCAGCCTGTAAATTTTAACATTTTTATGCAATCACCTGGAGAAGATTGCACTCTGAAGCTTGAACCGAGCAAATGCAGGGTAACCTTCGTGTGTCTGCACAAAAGATGCAGAATGATTAAGAGTGCAGTGTTGTAAGATTTATGTTTCCCCGGTGTCCGTGGCTGTCGGGGTGTATCCAGGTGGGTGGATTGAGTGGTAACCGGAGGTAGAGGAAACACTAAATGGTTAAGTAGGTTTGTTTGTTCCTCGGGGGTTCAGAGTCTTTTCTGGACTGGAAGAGATGAGACCATCCGAGCAATTAATCATGCTGGTATTGGCACGGTGGAAACTGTATCCACTCAAGGACAGCTTTGAGATGCATTAGGCCGAGCGCTGCCAATCCCAGGGCACGGCCAGCCCGAGGGGGGGATGCACACATCTCTTGCTAAACCATGCATTTCACTGGCCTTACACTCACCTACTCCTATTTGGGCACCCCGGCAACCAGTGAAACCCCTGTAACGATTTGTTACTCCGAGCTGCTGGAGTTGTTTGGCTCCGTCAACGTCTTCTGTCAGAGAACATGAAGCTGATGTGTGTTCACAGCTTCACTCTTCCTCATATCGACGCCGCCGCCGCCGCCGCTTTAATCATCCTTTACAATAAATCTCAATCAATTCAGCACTGAGGGTGCGGGGCGCGTGCAGATGGCATGGGTTGATAGACCTGACACATTGCAACTCAATCAAACAGTGGCACAATAAAGCAACCCCCCCCCCCCCCCCCCATCCCCTCCCTTTCTCATAGGACAAGGATCTGTGAAGCGACACTTGCTAATCTATGCCATCACTGTGCCATGTAATCAGAGCGGGTATCATCCTCCTCTGTTTTCCAATGTCAGGCCTTGACAACGATATGAGGACTTATTAGTTTAATAGGCAACATAAACAAATCACAACCACTTAGCGGAGCGATCATTTCAGCGGCACTCTGTGGACATCTTCTGCAAGATTCAAAAATTGAGACTGTGGCCGAGGGTATTGGTTTATGGCGTGATGGTGGTAAACAGGTGGCTCCATCGGCGGTTTGCCAATACACGTTGCACCAAATGGAATAAAATGGCGAAACAGATGTTCTGCTGTGCGGCGCCTTGATTTGAGTAGCGCTCACACTTTTAAAGCCTACTGAAGTATACACACTGTGCCTGGCATGGCTGACGGGCCTGCTGGAGGACTTGACAGCAGCTGTGAACCCAGTAAGTACCGACTCTGGCTCCTTGCTGGGCATGGTCTGACAAGGGTGTCAAGCAAATGAGAGGAGCCTGTGGAGGGGGTGAAAGAGAGAGAGAGAAAAAAGGAGGGAGCAGGCATCCGGTTGTGTAAGCAATGCAACTGATCCGAAACATGCGGTGAACGAGGGGGAACGTGAACAGAATGCACCGTCCTAGGTGTTGCAGAACTGCTGATGTCAGTAACTCTGGTGTCTTGTTGGGTTTTCCGAGGCCGTTCAAATGTTTAGGTGCCTTTGCTTAAAAAAAAAAAAAAAAAAAAATCTGTGACCTCCTCCCTCCGAGGCAATCAGGCAGCATTTAATGGCGTTTAGAGAAGAAGTAAATCTGCATGACAGTGAGTCAGTAATAGCATTTACAGCCCCAGACGAGCCACTCTCTCCGTCTCGAAGGTTATTGGAACACTCCTCCCGCAGCAGCGACAGTTGCAGGAGAGAGATTGGATGATCAACTAATAATTGCCATTTTGGTTTTGATATGCTTTTAAGAAAGGAGGCGGAAGTTCACAATGAGAAAGAGGGTCTGAAAGCCTGTAATGACAGCGGCCCGCACACAGAGAGACGGCGCGGGGGCGGATAGTGTGGATAGCTGTGAAATTGATGCGACCTTGAAAAGATCTGGAGACAGGGAGAGTCTGCCTGGTAATTACGGTGAAAACGTGTGTAACTAACTACCATGTTCAGCCCGCCAATGAGCACAGGCTCCCTGACCACGCACCATACTCAATTACAGGGGAGAGAGACCAGGAGAGAGCCAGCGGGAGAGAGGGGAGGGAGGAACCTGGGTCATTTTCCCCTTCGATGACCTTCAGACTAATGCGGCCCAGGAGAGCCGGCTATTTTCTGAATCTCACTGGAAGATGTCCCCACGCTCTTAGAGATGTTTTTCTTTCCCAGCCCACATCTCAGACGCAGGTGGGGACGGAGGAGAAAGTGGGAGAGAGTAAACAATGTAAAGTAAACACGTCTGCTCGTGTTAAACAAAGAACAGAAACGTAATTGGATGAAAATTTGTTCATTATTAAATCTGGAATTCCCCCCTTTGTGTTTGCTTCATTCACGTCTTATTCTGTTACACTAGGATGAGGCAGAAGTTACGTGTTGATCGTGCGTCTGTACAGTTTCATTCACACTCTTCCGTCACTCTCGAGTGGGACATAATTTATTCCCGTGACACTCTCCAGGTTGCCCCGGTGTTTTCCTGACGGCTGCTAATGTGAATTCCCTCCAAGAAAAGACAGCGAATGAAAAGATTCTGACGTGAACACGCGCTCCGTGAGGCTGTTATTTGTTTTTAGTCGCCGTGATTGGCACAGCGAGAGAAACTTTGGAAATGTTTGAATATAATTAGGCGGATGATGAAATTATTTTCTAATCGCAGGCTCAAAGCTCACGGCGTGTTAATGAACTTTGCCTCCTAACTTTGAAGCCCCAAACAGATCGTCCATCTGTACGACGCCATATGTGACGAGAGGCAGCCGCTGCCGAATGAATAAGACCCTGTGTGATCGCGCAGCCTGTTTGTGAGGAGACTGTGTTTGAAAATGAACAGCTTTGTTCCAGATTTAGCTTCTGACACCAAACACATTAACTGAATTATTACACAAAAATAAAGAATATGAGGAATACGATTAGCGGAAAAATAAAAGGTGTCACTTTGACAGCCGAGTACCTCCAGTTTGTTGAGCTGTCTTAATGTTGTCTGTGTTTGTCTACACAGTCACACTCCGTCAGTAATTACTTGGGTTTTAAAAATTCCTGTCGCTCCGCACCTTTTAATATCTGGTGGATTTTTCTCTTCCTAGCGTTCAGCTAATTCTATGTTTTGCATGTCAAGCAGAAAGTATAATAACGGTCGCCTGCGGTTTGTTCAGATTTATTGTATTTCAGGCTGAAAAGGTGAGAGAGAAAAATTGTCACCTCCAAACCCTGAAATTATTTGATTACATCATTTCAAAACATTTTCAATGAACACGTATGTAATTATCTACGGCAGGAATCTGCATATCGTGTGAGGAGCTGCAGTAACCACCAACTAGTCCATCACTGCCATGACAACGCAAATACACACAAATCCAAACTGACGAGAAGAGAGTCTTTTTTCTTCTTTACTACTAACATGGAGGAGGTGGCGTTTATGACCTTTACTGCAACCAGCCACCAGGGGGGCGATCAGGACGTTACCAACTGTACATCAAGTTAAGTGAAAGTGTTCTGGGAATCCAACAACTGGCACTAACCTGTGACCCTGAATCTCATTGTTATATTTGGGTTTTTCCACGTCGCCGGCACTCTCCATTCACAAACACACACACGAGCACAGTCAGAGGCTTCGACTATCTGGAAGTGGTTTTGAGGAGAGGTGAGGCCGACAGACTTGATAACTCAGAGCCCTGACCCGGTCGACTTGTGTTACTTTTTCCAGCTGAGGACATTGAGGAGGAGGACGGATAACAAAATCAAAACCTTGGTGCTCGAAGCTTTCCGGTGCTTTCAAGGTTCTCTGAAGCTCCTGAAGTTTCTTTCCACTCTACTTTCTGTGAAGACATAAAACAAAGACGTACAGCCTCGCTCCGTCTGAAGTTACGAGTGTCGTCACGGCGCTCTGCGGCCGGCGCACGGGACTCGGCTCGACTACAAAGACTCAACGTGCCGGACTTCCTCCTGTGACTGAGCATCAATAACACGTTTTATATCGAGAGTAGAAATAAAAGGAGTCTTTGTCATTTAAAGTGAATCTGCACTTTAACTGTGTGTTGTTTAAGCTGTGGACTGAATTTACTTTTCTATAGGTTTCAGTTCTGCCGGTTGTTTTTTGCCATTTGGGCCGAGACTCGCTCTTAAAATGAGATTTCGATCTCAAGAGAAGCTTAAATTGATTAAATTAAGGTCGAGTGGACGAATACGACACAAGATTTTTCTTTTGTTTAGGAAACCACCTCATTGTGTGATTTCCTAATTGTATAAATTGTGGCTATAATCTGGAGAGAATTGAACAAATGATCTTGTGTTTACGTGTTTGTTTAGCGTGTGCACACACGTGTGTTGTTGTGTAAGATCTCAACTCGGCCTCAGAGAAAAACTTAATTAAAAGCTTAAGTTCTTCTTCCGTCACCAGATAGAGACTAAGCCACATGAAACAAATAAACAAAACAGAGAGTCCAGTTTCCATTCAGTCGCTGATGAAGAAATAGAAATAGAAAAGAAAACATCGTTTAAAGCCGACAGCTTGACTATCTCCACAAAGTACAGTCCCCTCTCGAGCTGGGAACTCTTCACTGAGTCTCTGTCCCCATCTGTTTTCTGTCTCATCTTGAAATTGTCAGTTTCATTTATTGTGCAGCTTCCTTGAAAAATAATATTCCGATTGAAATGATGCTCTTAATGATAACACTCACAGACCCCCCCCCCCCCCCCCCCCCCCCTTTTGTAGATTCACATCAAAAGCTCTCTTCCTTTTTTCATTTAATTTTTTCAAATCGTAGATAAAGAAGATGGAGAAGAAATTACATTACGGAGCCACTGAGATCGACCCGTCCAAGAAATCCTACTCTCACTTCCAGCTGACATCAGAGGACGTCTGGGGCCATTAAAAACATATTCCAAGTTAAATTCACAGATCTTCAAACCGTTTGTTTTTCCGTGAATGTCTGTAAATACACAAGCGTCATTAAAGAGAAGACGAAGATCATTTTCATTCATTCACAGCAGTGTCGAACATTATGATTCCTTACCACCACTACCACCTGATACTCAATACACAAAAACCAAGCTGATTTCCATGGAACTCGGTGGAAGGATGGTAGACGAGCGTTCAGACTCCTGAACCTTCAGAAAGTACAACTCCAGACAAAGAGGTGGATCCAATTATTTATCTCTTTCTTCAACATCGCGGCTTTCTTTTATATTTTCACCAGATCTCCAGGGAGTGACAAGTTAATATTGATGAAAATAAAAAATCAGGCATGTTGAGAATCTTAATGTGGTTTCACAGAGGGACCTTGGTGGAGGTATGTGCTTTACTCGACATCTCTTTGCTCTGATTGGTTGGAGGTCGACCCATTTACGTTCAGGGGCATTCTGGTCGACAATCACTGGCGACGCTCCTCGCGGAAATCCCAAATAACCTGGTTCAAGACCCATTAGTCCAGTTTGAAAGAAAAAAGATTTGAATCCATCTATAACTCTCAGTTTACTGGCGAACACAAAGTTAGACTCAGTGGAGGAAACTAACGACCATGTTCGCTGTACTGCACAACCCCGAATAATTAAGTTATCGAAAATACATCAATTTAAAAACTGTCGCTCAAAAATTACGTTCACATAAAACAATTTTTGCAACAGTGCAGAGGTTTTAAAGAAATGTGATTGTTTTATCGACATAATTGGGAAGTAATAAATGAACTTTTTAATTTTTACAGGAGACATGGTTGAATATTTATTCATTAATAAACTAAATTCACAGATTTCCGCTCAGAGGAACCTGGAAAGAACTTAACACCACACTCAAAGCCGCTCAAAGGAAACGGTAGCTCAGCAGCAATTTCCTCCATCACCTCTCGACAGCTACCTTGTCGTGTTTCATTTGTGGCACTTCATTTAAAACTGAAAATCAGACGAGGAGAAATGCCTCCAGACGCCCTGATGGAGACAAACAGGTATATTCTGCGATGTAATTGCTGCTCTCTAGACAGGTAATTTTCAATTGATTACCAATTCAAGCTATGAAATGGTAATCAATTGATTACCATGATTTGGCCTGAATAAAAGCAGCATAATAGAGTAATAATCCCGCTGAAAGCCTCGGAGACGAGTTGTTCTTTTGTCATCAAGGATACAAATCTCTGCAGCTTCTCGGGGACAAGGTTTTAAAATGCCGGGGAAAAAAAAAAGAATAATGAACTCGGTACAGCCAAAGGCCTTTTTATTGTAATCCAGCTACTGTCTCTCACAGCGCATTTCATCAAGCTTCAATGAAAGGAGACATGAAAAGTGACACATTATTACTGAAGGCAATCTGAGGCGCTCAGAGACAAAACAATCAAAGAAAGCAATCTGAGAAATCACAGACAACAATCTCGACAAGTGCTGGGTGAAATTAGAAAAGATTTAATTTTGGCGGCGCGGTAACAATCAAGGAGTGCTTCAGGCTTCGGTAACATTAGAGGGCTAACTTCCCGTGATGCAGGCGGACACGGTTTGTTTGATTGCAAATGAAAAAAGTCATGTCAGAGGTGTACTTTTGTGTTCAAACAAAGAACACAATCCCATTAGAGGGTAAAGCGCCCATTGTTGCTCTCCGGGCTCACAATCAATAAAGACTCACTCTACTCGCAGTTTCTAAGATTAGATCCTACGTTTCAGTGGCTGGATGCTTAAGTGTGCTGCTCTGGTGCTGTGTTGGTGTAACAAGGTTACATTACGCAGGAAAAGCTTCGGGAACCAGTGAAATTAATTTAGGTTTGAAGGGCAGATAACAACAGAGGTGTCGAACGACGTCTCGTTTAAGATAATTGTGCTGGTTATCAGAGTTATCGGTTATTACATTCTGTGGATGGAACACATACAAGATTTTAAAAAGAAGACGAGAGATTAGTTCGGCGACAGACCGGAGGTTAGAAAGTTGAGTCTTAAAAAAAACGTATTTAAATATTTCAACAGCAGCTAAATGTCATCTGTCTACGAAAGAAAGTTTTCATTTTTATTCTCAATTGAAAATACTGAACAACTGTTCAGCGGCGGGTTAATCATGTGGGTGAGTTGCTCATCACGACAAAAAGTTTGAGACAAACTCTCTGAGAAAAGTTGTTTCATCGAGAAAAGATGTTTCAGACTCACTTTCAGTTATAAACTCGGAGCTTGAGTTCATTTAAACCTCAGAGTGATCACACGCATCAATATGCATCTAAAATGTAAAATACAATTATCTCAATTTACTTTGACTTTTTGTCCCATGATCCAAGTTTTTCACTGTGTCATCTCAAGATCCCAAAAATCCAGTGTAGCTAAAAACGGCAAAACATGAATACAAAGCCCAGATCATGGAGCGACCCTCATTTGTTGAAATACAAGAACACTGTCTCTCAACACATCTGATTTGGATCTAAACTGGTTTCGATAACTTCAACAGTGTATTTTAATGAGACGCTCCTCTCATCTCCCACAGAAACAAAACACATCTCAGGGTCACTGAAAACGAGCGACCTCTGATTCAAAGATCCAAACAGGTAAAACTGCCGTGGTAACCGAATGACTCCACCGCTCCGCTGCTTCAATCATCGCCGCCGCTCGCTGCACTTCACCAGCTCCACGTCCAGCTGTGCACAGTTTTTCTCGCACCTCCTCTGGATGTGACTCACTTGCATTTTGACTCACCCATCTGTCGGATTCTGAACAGGCAACGCTTTCATTTGGCCCGTCGCTGCGTTCTGCAGCGTTCGTCCTCGTAGCCCGGAGCGGCTCCTCATGCCAGTTTGTGAGTAAACACAAAAAGTCTCTGATCAAAAGACGTCAACTCACAGTTAAAGGGACTGTGACAGCCTTCGTCCTCCAGCCGCCTATAATACAACACGTTCTGCAGGATGTAGAGAATCTGAACGAGACAGAAAGTCGACCCTGACTCAACTTTTGCTGCAGTGCAAAGACACAGAAAACACTAATCACTCCTCCGGTCGATTCGGAGTCTCCAAGTAAACCTCGCCCCAATCTACCAGATCACAAACAAGCGTGCAAACCAACGTCTGAACGTCACAATTAAAAGCCTCCACTCCTTCAGCGCGGCTGCAGAGCTTAGTGTCGTGTTTTTACAATGAAAACAAGAAGCAGTGAAGTGACAAACAAATATTCACACTTCGAAACGCAGATTAGAAACTTCAAACGTGAATAAAAGACAGAATGTGAGTTTCCCAAGATTCAAATCGAGGACAGAGAAGTCAAACGGTGTCAGTTTGTTCTTATTTCAATGTTTAAACATTAAGTTAAATCCAAGTGAGTCTGCAAAATTTTTAGGTACAAGGGCGTCGACTGGCTCTGCTCCTGCAGTGACTGTAAAATATTTTGGTTGGATTCCAGCGGAGTGTGCTACAGAAGCTAGCATGTTGTCGGCCTGTGGGACAGAGACACTCCCCCGCCACTTTGCACGGGGAGACGGAGCAGACTCTGGCAGGTATGAGGTAGAGTTGGTTTTTCAGGAGGAGACGAGAAATGTGCCAGGTGGTTACAAATCACTAGAACTCCCGGCCAGCAGGCAGACGTCCCCGAGACGAGGTGGGTGTAAATGCATCCACTCAACAGGAGGCTGGATAAGTTCTGCAATGCAGGGAGGCTCCGGAACTGTGTGTGTTTGTGGGATTAATACGTGTGTTTGTGTGTGTGTGTGTGTGTGAGCGTGTGAGGATTCACTCTGCTGAAATTAAATTCCTTCAAATGAACAATAGCAGGACAATCGACGCTCCTCGAGCACTAATAGAGAAAAAGCACCTTTTCAATACTCGTGCACTGAGAATGAACATCGTTCTCAAGAGTATCTTATCCTTGAAACATATGCGACACACACTTTCAACACAGGCAATCGAGGGAAAAGCAAAGATTCAAAGACAGCTGCTGCAGTTTAATGACTTTATCTTTTTTTAATGGGTATCTCTCTGAAAGGAATCATTCCACATCGATGCTTGAAATCCATTCAGGCAATATGATGGCCACCCGAGAGGTGCATCGACTCGGATTCTATGGCTGCGAGTTGGTTTTCAGAAACATAATACCTTCCTCTGTGCAGAATTATCTGCTCGGAGATAAGTTGGGGCGCCACGGTGAATCTGTGCACCTCGGTCCTCTCTGGCTGATGTGTGACACTTACCTGAGGCGGGGATGAAAGATGGAGCTCCCTGCAGTGAGCGCATCGCCACCAGAAAACTTAATCAAACTCTGTTTACCGCGGAAGACTGCCGGAACTAATTGTGCAGTATCTCAAAGCCCTGGACCCGAGTCGTCTGTCGTCATCTTTAAAGAGTAAACTGCTCAGTACGCTGCGTTCGCTAACTCCGTGTTTGCAAAACACAAGAAACTAATTACAGCCGCCTGAACACAGCTGGGTTCTTATTGCTGAGGGAGCGTCGCTGAACTCAATTGTGCATTTTTATGTGCACTTAAAAGCTTCTTATCTATAAATGTATATTAAAATCAAATAGCAGCACTACCTCTGACGTGAGAGGTTCATAAAGCGATGGAGGGTTTTTTATTTTAGAGAGAAGTGTCTCATCTCCAGCAGCTGGACGCAGATGTTTTCAGTAAAAATAGCACAGGTAAATAAATCGTATACGACCGAAGCAGCAAACAGCAAACTGAGTTAACGCATGACTTTGTCAGCTGTGGCTCAGGGGCTGGAGCGGGTCGTCCTCTAACCAGAAGGTCAGTGGTTCAATCCCGGTCTTCCCCATTACAAAATATCCTTGGGCAAGATACTGAATTCCAAATGGCCCCTGACGGCTGTGCTGATCTCCTGCAGCACATTCTGTAGATGCACTGTGTGATTGTGTGACTGGTGAACAGACTGTTTACTGTTCATCATTCTCTTCAGGTTGTAAACTTAGTCCACATGATCGGAAAGATGACAAAAATAAACTCGTGCAACAACTTCAACACAATATTTGTTTTTGTAACTGGAAACTGCTGATACGTCAACATTCATTAAAATACAACGACAGCCTTCTTCAGACCATCTGGTAAAAACCCTTCGAAACGATGTTGTCGTGTCTAATGCGTGTTTGATTGATATAAGTGAAGATGCGTGTAATAAAAAAAAATTACATATTAAAGATTATTTAAGGCTGTTTACTATAAAATCCCCCAAAGTCTTGAATAATAGATGGAAAACATCAGTGAATGAAGCTGTAGCTTCGCTTGTAAATAATATTTCTGGAAAAGACTTGAAGGTATATTAGAAATCTACAGTTTTCAAATTAAAATGGGAGCAACTCATATAATATTTCAGATTTTAATAATTGTACGATGAATTACATGTTTTCAGGTTATTATATTTACACTGTGTAGTACAGTATCTGCACAGAGACGGTAAAAATATTGTATCTAACATATCAGGGAGTAAAAATCCTACAATTAGAAGAGGATGATGTCGACCCAAATGTTCCCGACCATCACCAACTGAGCCCCTGAAACCAGATCAGGGCCCACCTGAGTTTCTGTGCAATAACCCGTGGCCCTCATGGGTGAGAGCTGGAGCCGAGCTCGGCCTCCACGTGCTTTAATGACTTCAACTAAGCAGGTCCTCAACAGATGGTGACATTCAACACCCCAAAGGTTGTCCCGGAGCTCAGGCCGAGGGTTGGAGATATATTGTTTTTCATGCGCGGGGCCAACACCTGTCAGGAACGGCCAACGGGGCCGCAGGAGTCGATCAACGTGAATCAGAACCGGTTCCAGTTCCTCCATCGTGCAGGAGAATAATCCCAGACGAGTCAGTCTGCCAGATGGGTGAGACGATTCAACTTATATCCTGTGATTCCCCCAGTCTGGTTTTATGATGTGTTTTCATTGCAGCCCATTTTTCATACTCGTGTAGTGATGCGAAAGAAAATATGGTCTGTTTTATTTTTGGAGTAAAATGCGAAGAGAAAACGTGCTAAAGAAAGCAAAGTTTTCACATTTCAGGAAATAGGAAAACAACACGGTGTGACAGAGGGTTCTGCACAGAGACATTTTCTATAAGCTGCTGCACAGACTTTATCGTGGAAGACCCTGGGCTGTCTTGTCGGTCCGTGTTCACCTCCCAGTCATGGAGACTCCACCATCTGGCCTCTGTCACTTCAGCCACCTCTGGGCCTTGAGGAATAAAACTGATCCTTACAGCTTCCTCACCTGACGCAGGCTGTGCCTCTGCCCCTTAAAACTTTACTTTATGATGTTGCAGAACATGTTTCCAGAAAGGGAGGATTTTTATTTGCACTAATTGAGGGTGCAGGGGCAGAAAGATGTGAGACAATTAGTTTGTCGGGGAATCGTGTTTCCTCCAGGTGGATTATTCTTCTTGTCTTCACGTTTGAGTCTTGAAACTATTTTTTTTAAGACGGTGAAAATCATGCGGGCTGTCACCGAGCTAAGGTAAACAATGTGGACTCTCTGAACCGAGCGACTCGCAACACAAAAACTCTCGACTTTCAAGTCTGATGAAATCTTTGCAACACGGATGCCCCCAGAGTTCTCGCAGTGTCGGACCGGGCATGTGACACTTCTGAGCGCGTTAGGAGCAGGTCCTCTTTGTGGTGGATTCATATTTCATGACAGCACAACCAAGAGGAGCCATATGGTAATCCAGACTGGACCTGCCTTAAATTCGCCCCCCAGCTGGGGCTCGTGGTGGAGTGACCTAATGAAGCAGCAGACTGTGCACCGCCTGGGGTCAGAACGGGAAAGCAGTTCAGATGGCTGTGGTCAGTGGCAGCAGCTAAGCCCTGCGCCTCGAGCCCTGCAGGAGACGCAGCGCTCTGGCCAGCCAACCACACAGGACAAGGCCTGATGGTCCCAGTAGCGGCGCGGTGCCAACACGGACGGGGGGTAATCTAGCAGGCTTAGTCATGGCTCTGTGGGGAAGGCGTGTGTGAGTGCAGGTGTGCGGGTGGGTTTGTATTTTCCCTCGGTGGTTGAAACCCACTTATCTCAGATTAAAAGCCGTGCATCCCACAGCCACATGCAGAATCTTACAAACGTCTGATTCTAACCTTGAACCCTAAACCTTTCATCTTAAAGGGGAACCGCAGAACGAGGCAGGTTATTAAAGAGAAATGTCGATATCAAAGAAACAGAGGCTGAGATTTTCTAAAGCTTAAAATATATCGAAACACCGGCTGCTGCTGTATTTACCGTAATGTTTTTATTTCACATTTTATCCGTGCATGGCGGTAACAGCGTAATATAAGTGACGCAGCTACTGTTTAAGTTCGTGTTAACAGCAGGAAAAGGTTAAGAAACAAGTCTATTTTTAAATTACACTCACAGGCCTACATGTGCATTCAAAGGGTCAGAAAGTTCAGCTCCTGCTCGATCTTCTACAGCGTCTCAGTTAGCAAAAAGTTTTTAGTTCGGACAGAAGGAAAGAATTTCACACTAAAAACAATTACAACTTGATTTGAAAACCTTCAACTGTAAAATACAAAAATTCAAAGTGTGGGTTTTGTCTCCTCGCTCTTGCATTGAAATTGAACACATGTGACTTTTTAGCTGTTCTCAAAGATACGAGTGCTGTTTTGTACCAGAGAGCAAAGGGTAATCACACCTCCTGACTGAACTCAGCGCACTGCAGATGTAGTTCGTGACAAAACGGACTCAGGCAAAGCTGAAAATGCAGAGGTACTGTCAGGATTTCATTCTGCTGTGTGGCAGAAGTTCCAATTAAGGAAGAGAGCCGAAACAAAACAAGTGCCAACACAGGGACCGCCTCGCCTCGCAGGTAACAAAGGCGACATGCTGCACTGTGTACCACCACATCATAATGAAGAACTCAGACTTTGCTGTATGATTAAAAACAACGTCCTAAACACTGCGGCAGAACTTAGGAATCTGCTCGAACACACATGAACTTTTTAAGGCAGGTGGTTTATCAAAATGTGGCTTGAAAAATAAAAACAGGTTGTGGCAGCAACTGCAAAGCGAACCCAGGGTTTTTGTTTAAATTCCTGGTTTCATCCCAAATTCCCGGACTTTACAAAACTAGTACGGAGAAATGATGAGAAATATTTTTCTGCCCACAGAACAAGAAATAAATGAATAATTAAGGAACATTATCGGGCACACACACACGTAGTAAATGTATTTTAAGGCCAGAGTAGAATAATAAAAGATCCCCATCCTATTGGTAGATGCCAGCGGAGGAGGGCGGCGTGGAGAAGCTGGCGAGACGACGAAGAAGCCTTGGGCGATGTGGAGACTCAAGTTGGCATCCTAAAGTAACCTTTTAAAATGCAAGCGTGGTACTGAGAAGCCAGACCTCACAGGGACAGGTTTCAGGATGAGCGCTTATCTATTCAGCAACAACACCTAAGTCGGCCAAAATACTGCACTGAGCAGTGAGCGGACCGGGGAGAGGTCATACGCAGCCGTACGCAAAACCCAGCTGTCTCGCTCCGTACACTCGCAGCTGCACCCTCGTGAGATGCCTTCAATATTAAACGACTCGGGAGTGAGAGAAATGCAATTTCAAGAGACACATTTGATCGATTTTCAGTGAAATAAGCCGGATCTTGTGAAAGTGTTATTGCTTTCATATCATTTTGCGGATATATTCATAAACATCCCACGAGCAGATAGTCGTATGCTCAGCAGAAATGTGTGACAGATAAATGCATCACGCAGCCGGCCGGCAAAGGACACCGTCCCTAAGTTTACCCTCAACACGGCTACTTGCACAAGGTGCTGAGTAAGGATCCCCCCCCCCCCGTACGGGCCTTAATATTCTTGATCATTTATCTGGTCGATAAACAAACAACGGGAAATAACACAATGTTTTATGCATTCTGTTGCTATTGGCAACATTCTCTTTGCTGTAGCCCTTCCTGATAAATATTCCATTAAAGAGATAAGGCTGCAGTATTGAGAGCTACGGCACAGAAATAAATCTATTTGCAATTTATTGTGTTTTGCTTGGATGTTCAGACCTCTGAGCTGCTGCATTATTGCACTTAGACTCAGTTTGACCATAAAAACCACGGATGTTGCCTCAGCTCGCGACGCACTCGAACAACTTTGTGTATTATCGTGGTCAGGGCTCGTAAAAAAAACAAAACAACAACGGCAGCGCGGGGGGGGGGAGTTGAAAACAAGTTGAATCACTTCGCTTTCCAGATTTCATGAAATGTGCATTTTGATCTTGATGTGAGGAAACTGATCTTGAAAGAGGGAAGGACAAGAGTGATAACGTTTATCTGGGAGAGCAGGGCAATACCCAATACTCAGACGGATGTTCTACTATCTGTACAAAGTATTATTGTTAGAAAGAGGGAGGACTCTGATGTTCAGGCTCCAGGCTTTGCACCTTGCTGTGTAATAGAATAAATGCCCATATCTGTAAAAAATGAGATTGGAACTGTGCAACTGTAATCCAAAGTGGAGGGAGGCTTTCAGTGTAATCAATCTCCAAAAAGGCTTTTAATGGAATCAATGGAGAGAAGGGATTGATTTCTGCACAGTATACTTCCATTTTTAGATATTCACTCCGTCAAAACTCTCCTTGGTGGACTGAAAACTTCCATCCAGCGATATAGGTTAATTGCATATTGAGTAAAAGCAGCCCATTTGTTAAGTGGCACAGTTTTTCTCAGTGACCGTTGAGTTGGAGGAAAGCTACACAGCAGCGTGGAAATAAAACACAGAGCTCTGATCTCAATCTTTACAAATTATGGAGATTTAGAAGCTCGTTGTTCACGACTGATTGAAAACGTGACATCACGGAAGAAACACTGGTACATCCACAACATGGACACGACACTACAGTACGGTTTCAACCTTTGCAGCCGGAAGAAGCAGGATCTGTATCTGGATATTGACATGTGATTTACAGGCCTTGCATTTCTCATTATCTTGATTCTGCCCAGACTCAACATGCAGAGCTGCTCGGACGAGACGCGACGAGGGAGCGGGCTCTGCTCCTCTCCCTGCGTCAGAGCGGGTCGAGGGGGTTAAGGTAGAAACAACCGCTACATGGAACTTTTGTCATCCCGTGTAAATTAGCAAGAGCCAGAGTTTAATGACCTTTCAAACCGCTCAGTGAAATGTTCTCATGTTCTCCTGTGCAGCCAACACCTCGGATGGGTTGAGGTAGAAGGAACATCGAGGTCATTACAGCTCCAGTGACCAGGATCCAGAATCAATAAAATAATAATAATTATGTTTTTTTTTCTAAACTTTTGATTGTTGATCAGTACCTTGATTCAGTTCTGAGTTGTTGTCTTTCCTAACTTCTACTGCACATTTCTTCTTCGGCTTGTTTTCAACGTAGCTTAAAATAATGAAGGTGTGGAGAAAACAAAGAATACACACCACTTCTTATTTTGAGCTAGAACTGAATCAGTGGAATTTTCTCACTGATTCGAAGAACGTGCGTGTTTTAAAAGCAACATGACAAGTGGGCGGTTCCTGCAAACTATGAAATCTGAATCCTGACAGCGTCTCTGTGCTCAATGATCGCGAACGGTTGTGACGTTCTCGTGTGCAGGTACTTTCTGAGATGCAGCGTTCTTGAACTGTACTGAGGTAACTTTCTTTTCCAACAGCTGCAGTGAAGAGGAAATTGCCGGACTGAGCGGCACACACACACACACACACACACACACACACAAGCACACACACACACACACACACACACACACACACACACACACACACACACACACACTTGGCAGCCCAGCGAGAGCAAAAAGACTTCTTTCTTTGATGCTGGCAAAGAAACAGAAAATGGACAGCTCAGGTTAAAGGGTAAAACCATTCAATCTGTTGAAAAAAGTCATTCCCTTGCTCTTTAGACGCCGTTATCGTCCGTCCACACAGACGACGTGTCTGCGACCTGGGATTCCACTCGTCCGTCAACTGACTCATGCGCATGTTCGACAAGGGACGAGTCTGTAAAGTGTAAAATCAACAACATGGCACCTTCGTCACCTCTAAAGTCTTTATTCTATCCAAGCCTTGATGGATTTGTGGATATAAGATTTATATAGTTACACGTTACATCACGTCGCATTAGTCGTACGTGTTTCTCCCTCAGTCCGTCTCTGTTAGCTCGAGGTTGCTACCGCCGCTGTCCAAATTGGGAAATCAGTAAATCCTGCTATAAAAAGATCCCTAATTGTATTTCATGTTGCTTTTCTTTGCCAGCGGCGGCGATGACTCATGATTAAATATTTTTTTCTTGCATATCAATTTATCATGTAGTGATCAGAGACGAGTCCAGGATTAAGGAGACGCTGACATAACAAAGCGAGGGAGTAAAGCAAACAGCTATTTTGGAAACTCATCAAAATAATTAGAGGCCCACAGTCAGGTGCGCCGGGTGACTTTGGAGCAATTTGGCGTCAGCGGTGAAAAATGGGAGCTTTAATGCTCGCAAATCACGTGACACGATGTCGGTAAACTGCAGACAGCAGGCAAATGTTTACCGACGCAGCCGGTCTGCGATCCCTTTATGCCGACGGAGAGCAAAGCGACCAGAGCGGCGAATTATCCAACGCTGCTGAGTCCATCTTTCAGAGAAGGTTCATATTTCACCTCTGAGCGGAGAAGTGACCGAACCTGATACTTGAATTTCATCTGGAGGGAACGAGGTGAATCCAGAGGGTGACGCTAAAACCCAGCAGAGTTTGAACTGTGAGTTTAAAATAGACGACGTGTGTATGATGTTGTGACACTTTCTCGCCGGATCCCTTCGCCCCTCCTCCTCCTCCTTTTGTTCCCTGTCACATAACTGCGGAGGTGTTTGGCAGGACCCTCGATGAGTTGAGCATCAAACACAGTTGACAGATTGTTGACATCTTCACTCGCTGCGCGCCTGGATTAAATGCTCTTGACGGGGCCGGCTGTTTCACTGCTCGGGTCAGATGCGATGAATTATGAAACAGTCATAGTTGCATGTCAGCTCTCGTGCACGGCGGTCATGTCAGCGCCTGTCCTCTGTTAGATGTAACGTATTCTCTCTGTGTCAGCCATTGTGCTTCCCCATGTCCACTGTCAAGATGCAGCCTCACAGGGGGAGGAGAGTCTGGGGACCAAAGACTTTGAATAGATACCCTGAAACAATATTTCTTATTCATGCACACAGGACAATGTTTGCTCATATATATATATATATATATTTATATATAAAAAGACAGAAAACACAAAAAGAAATATGGTTCTGATGCCTCAGGGTGGTTTGCTTTGGCTTCTCTCTTGCATTTTATCCGTAGTTTTTTGTTTTCCCTCGCAGTGATGACCATATGGTGTGATGATATTGTAAATTTTCAGGGTTTGTATATACACTTCCTTCAAGCTCACCAAACACACTCCCTACCTGCTGAGCACAGGCTTCTCAAAGCTTTGATCATCACCCCCCCCCCCCCCCCCGCTGCACAAACCCGTACACAAACATGCACACGCTCTTAAGCACACAGAGTCTACGGGCTGCTGGGGGCAGCTAGCTGGAAAAATATCCCACAAGCTTTTATTTTGTTTAACCATTACACCTTGAGCAACTCAACTTAAGGCTGGCAACACACAGGATGCTTCTCTTTTAACACAGCGGCACGTTTCCCCCCATGCATTATTAATGTTCTGGACATGACGAGCACATTTCCACCAAACTGCAGCGTGTGGCTCATGTTTATAATGAAGCTTTTTTTTTTTTTTTCAAACGCAGCCTCGCCGCAGTGCACCGATGTGAAAATAAGCCTTGAAATGAGCGCTATCGCTGCAGATCCTCTTGGCTGAGATGATGAAACCTTCTGCGCTCTCCCGCTCCCGCCCCGACGTCATGGTGCTACGACCTCACAGTCAAAAGGAACTTCGGATACTTTTCTGCAAAAGCGAGCGGAGAAACTTTCACCAACTTTCACTTGTGTGTTTATAATTAATTAATGATATCTCCTGTGAAACTCGCAAGTAAAATCAGTAATCCTAAATTAAATATTTGTCAGGTTTGTCATTGCTTCAGGTCATATTTCCATCAAGTGCCCTCGACTCGGAAATCAGTCTTAACTGAGCAAAAAAAAAATCACAGACTGAGGCATATTTGCTGCTATTCTTGGGCTCAGGGGTAAAAGCACTTCATCAACTTTCTTAACCTCGGAAATGAGTCATATTTCTGCTAATATTTAAAAGATCTCCAGAGGTGTCCGAACCTGTTAGGAGCTGTCAGGCAGAGAAATGTGGGCACGTTCCACGAGAGAGGAGATGGTTTGGGATTACTCGATGAAAATCAGCTTATTAAAAAAAAAAGAAGTAATTTGAACAAAATATCGAGTAATTTTTTAGCGGCTGTCCTCGTGGAGGAAGCAGATCCTCCATGAATTACTACAAAACACAGCGATTGTGCAGCGAACCTTGGATCCCACAGTGTTTGGCAACAGGGAAAAGGAAGCTTCGGATCCTTGGTGACTTTGTTCTGCCGTAACAACACTGTCGGCAAATCAAAGCTCAATCAATTGGATTGTGTGGATTAATTCATTTTTCCACCAATCAGTGCGAAGTCAGAGAAAAACAAAGGCATGGATCGGTGATTGGATATAGACGACGAGGATAATTTCACAAACCAGGCAGCACAGCGGCAACGTTATATCACGGTGCAACTGAGACATCCCACAAAACGTCCGCTAAAAGGGATTTTCACTAATAACTTGACAGAATGAGGAGTCTCAGAAAAGATAATGGCTTTCAGACACACAGCACCTCCCATATCTTAGGCTGAACATAAAGAATACACGTAACTAAAACATTACTTCGAAGTTTCTGGATCAGATTGCAGGATATTATTTAGTTTTTCCTCTGAAGCTCAAAATACTCTCGTCCTTTAACTCAACAGAATCGGAGATGTTTTATAAAACAGCTCCCTGTGGCCGGTGATGCTCACAGCTGGACAATAATAGCCTCCTGTCGGGTCGCTGCCTCGGGTGTCTCAGCTGAGGGTCTCTCCATGTCAGCGATGCAGGACTCTGTCCACTGCTCTGTGTCAAGCAGTCGGACACTGATATCATCTGATTTCGAGCTGTTGTTCCACCACTGCCTTTCCTCTCCCCGTCGCTGGGGTTTCTCCCTCGCTGGGGTTTCGCAGCACTAATGTGTGTTCTCGGGGGTTTGGTTTACACAAACATGGCGTCCTGACCGTGTCATTTCTCCCCCTCTAATCTCCCAAACACGCTATCTGATCCTCGCTGAAAGCCACTTAGACAGATTTAGAGATGGTCGGCTCTGGTTGACGCACATGGGGCGGACGAGCATTTCTCTCCATTAACCGAGAAAAGAATAAGATGTGAGTCATTTTGAGGGCTCCACCGCGGTGGTCAGAGAAAATGGTCTGTAATTACACAGCCTGACAGTATCAGTGATAATGCGAACATGAATTAGAAAGTCGGGCTCGCTCATCTAATGTCTTCCCAATACACCGACACAGAAAAGAGGAGTTCTTGTTTTCATTAAAGTTATTAAAAGCCGTGACAATTCTGGAGTAATTGGCAGAGATGATTCATCCGCAGTGTGGAAATTAGTTTATTGTTCACGCACAAAGCCGGCAACAACAGTGAAGAGGCATATTTTTGGCTTCTTTCTGTAAAAGGCCACCGGGTCACAGCTTTCATCAACACACGCAGGATAAACCTCACAAACAAACTCCCTCACGAGGATCCGCTGAATGTGTTCTATATCTATACGCCACAAAAATATTAAGGAGACAAAAGAGACGGAGGGGGCAGGGCGGCGAAGGGACAAGATGGCGAGGTGGTGCCGGGTGAACGGAGCGTGGGCGGATCCTGCCTGTGTGTCCGCCGTAAACACCCCGGCAGCTCGTGGCGGAACGGGGAAGCAGATGGGTCACGGGGAGAAACATATCAGTGTGTGGAGTGACATCCGGAGATCATTACATCCAATCAGAGCAGCGCAGGAAGTGCAGACCGATTGAGATTGATGGCACCAGACTGCTGCCTTACAGCTTTGAATTAATGAGGAGAAGAAAACAGGGACACAGAACAACAAAACCACAGTGTCCTCTCAATTCCTCACCCATAAAGAGAAAAATGCCCACTCTGTTTTCCTTTCAGTGTTGTGTTGTTGTGTGCTCGGGCTCGTGCACAGTTTGCGTATGTGGAGACGTTAGAGGGCAGGAGAGTGAAAGGAGGAGAGTCTTTTTTTAATCAATGCTCCCTTGTTTTGTTGGTGTTGTTGGGTTTATGGTGCAGATACAGTGTGTTAAGAATGCAAGCAGTGATTATTATTACACTATATTATAAATAGATGCAGCTCATTGAAGCGTCACATTTCAGAGAGAGAAACTAACACTGTACATTAACTTGTGAACTCTGCTACAGAAATACATTCCTGCATTTACTTCTTCTCTGCTCGTGATGAATTAAACGCACATATTCACTTCATTACATTTTTGTCAAATTGTCTTTAATGAATTTACTATCAGTCGTTTTCCCGCTTATCGATTTTTAAAAAGCTGTAGCAAAACACGGGGAGACTTGAGTTTGATTTCATTTCATTTTTGCAGTCGGTTAAATGTTGTGTTGTGTCATCTGAAAATACACAGTACTACACATGTATAACATATACTAATACTGTGTTTGGGAAGATTCACAGGATAAAAAGAGAATTGGCTGCAGTTAGCATTGAAGTAATGTCATGAACGAATTACTCTCCTTTCACTGAGATTAGTAATTGACAGTAAAAATCTAACTTCTTTCCTCGTCAGTACCCGGTCCATGGTCATGATGTTTCAGATGTTTCTGGGGCAGGAGCAAGATCACAAAAACAAAGCCCCTCAGACTTTGTTCACGATCGGACGTGACGACCTCCTCTAAAGGGTTTTGCTGCGGTTGTTTAACTCCACGAACCGAGCGCGTTTACCGTGTTCACACCTGACCGGAGGAATCTCTCAGCAGACGACAAGACCAGAGTCAAATTTAACTGGACTGAAATGTGCAGGTGTGAAACCACCCTGAGCTCCAGCCAGACGTTACAATAACACATCTGATGCACGTGCACGTCCAAACCTACCAGGCCTTCTCCTGCGCTTCAGAGCAGACCAGCAGCTTGTGTTGGAGAGTAGATGTCTATCTATAATCAATACACCACAATCTGGCCTTATCTGCCTCTCTGATATGCTGCACAGCCTCTTTTCCACACCCTCCGATGTCCTCCGGCATCGCATCTGAGAATGCCGACAGCAGTTATGGATCGCCACCTTTTTCCAATAAGCCACAGTCAGCACAGAGCCGGCCACACTCAAAGACTCCAAATTTAGTAAA
This sequence comes from Paralichthys olivaceus, assembly GCF_024713975.1. Taxonomy (NCBI): domain Eukaryota; kingdom Metazoa; phylum Chordata; class Actinopteri; order Pleuronectiformes; family Paralichthyidae; genus Paralichthys; species Paralichthys olivaceus. Next base: position 19,421,246 of record NC_091109.1, read on the forward strand.
ATAACTTTTTTTTAAAGAAAAAGGGGGGAAAGAAAAACTATAAATAAATCGAGAGGCCATTATTCTCCCAAATATCACAGAGTGCAGCTGTGTCAGCCTCCGCCTGCTGCATTCGACCTCCATGCACCATTAGTTTAACTAAGAGTGATTCCCACATCATGTTGTCACTCCCCTGTACTCCTGCTGCGGTTTTGTCCCCGTTGAATTGCTCCCCCCATCAGGCTGGTGACCTCGGAGTCAGCGCTGCCCAAGGCTTCCAGAGAGAAAGATGCCTCCACTGGTCTGACGGCGCCCCGCACCCACCCACCCACCCACCCCCCACCTCCAGTCCACTTTAGGGATGTCACGGCCCCCTCCTCATTGCCCCGCAGCCTGCAGGGGCCGGTGATTTACAGATCCCATCTCCATATGGCCGGGATTTAAGGAGCATCTGACAGATAGGATGTTTTTCTCCCGTGTCATTTCACTCGTCCTATGCAGACTATATTATATTCATACAGTGCTGACCTCGCGACATTCCGCATATGGTACCTGAGGCACAATCTGTCAGTTTCTGACACGGCAAGGCTATTTTACTTATGCAAATCTTTTTGTTTACATGCCCTTTTGTTTCTGATGTTGTTGTTGTTTTTATCCCTGGGATTCTGGCTCCGTTGCGCGGCCGTCGCGGCGACAAGCTCTGACAGAGGATGGTGGCACAATGGAGTGATGGCATGGCTCTAAGATAGGAAGAAAGGGAAGAAAGGCAGGGGACAGGGGAGATAGAGTGGTGCAGAGTGGAGGATAGAAGCCGCCCTGCTGGAGGCTCGCCACAGGCTACGTCTGACATCCCCCTCTCTGACGGACTGATGAGATTACCCTGACATTTTTTCCTTCTAACTTAAATTGCATTACCACAAGGATCTTATGTTTGGCAGATCTCCATATTATTCTCAAGGGATTTAGGTTCCATTTTGCTCTCTGCTTCACTCTGTTCTGTCCTTATTCACTCACACTCAGAGGGAGGAAATCTTCTTTGCAGGCTTGCATGTATTATCCGTTGGCAAGACTACACGGATCCCATTTCAGAGGCCGTGCAGAATATTCACCGCCATATATCACGGTGATGTAGTGCCCCCCCTGTCCAGTCCCCTCCCACAGTAAACGAGAATGATGCAGGTCACTCTGCTCGCGATTGAACTGTGACATTTGATTAGTCAACTATCCTTGCACAGTGGACTGTTAACAGAATGAACTAACCAAGCAGCTCGGCCTGAGGGTCACTGATAATTAAAGATAACCCATTTAAAAAGCAAATCCAAACATAGACCATGAACTGCACCGATTGGGGTCAAGAGAGTATGTTTTTTTTTTTTATGCCTCTCATTTACATTCAACCTTTGCATTTCCCCCAGCAGCTTCACCTTGACATTTAAGGTCAACTGGCAAAGTGGGGCATAGTTTTTTTTTTTTTTGTTGAGGGGGGTGTGTGCGCTGGGCGTTTTGTGTTCATCACCAGAATCGTCGGAGTCTTTGCTGTGCTGCATAGCTTAATGGTCTCAATTAGTCTAAAAGTCACCGTGGGTAATAATTCACCTCTCTCAGGCTTCATTTCCTCAGATTCAAGTCAAGCATAGCACAGGAAATGACACTTCAGGAGCTTTTAAAAAATGATGAGGACAAGCGGAGCGATCACGGCGGTAAATCAGGTGAGCGACTCGCGGATGGCGACAGCATGAGGTGGCGGCGGAGCCTGTCAGTCGCCGCGGTGACATGTTCATCAAGGTGCGGGTGACATCACTCAATCACAGGATCCCTCAGCGGAAGGAGCGGTCAGTGGCATCCAACACGGATCTTATTATTGGAGTGGCTCTCGCTAGAATCAATCACTGACAGATTGGTTCATTTGAAAAATGAATGTAATCTGTTTTGGGAGAAGAGCTGCACATCGCCGGTGGTTTAATCTTCCACTGCACATTAGGATTCACTCAACACAGAAACCTGATAGTGATGAGATGATAGCCAATATTCATTGAGGCTGTTCAATCAGTAAAGACAAAACCAGAGGATTCCCTGTTGGTATCGGACCTAAAAAAAGGATTTAGATCAACTGTGATACTCGAGTGATAGATGTCATTATTGTAGGTAGGTTAGCAGCTCTTTAAGGTGGAATCATCCACTCCACCTGGGACACATTACAGACGAGCTCTCAACCTCGTCTGGCCCCGTTTTCAGGTCCCAAAATTCTCATGACCCCAATTAGAGTTGTCAACTTGTCATGTGAATTTGGGTTTGGCATACTTTTGTATTCTATTTTCAAGAGTTTAGAAAGAGCGTCAAGATTAATCATTCATTCAAATGCAGGTTTAATTCATTTCCTTGATTCTCTTCTTCAGTGAGTTTCTTTATATCCAACATCTTTAACATCATATCAGGGTCAATTCAAGTGTTTTGTCTCTGATATATAATGAGTGAAGACGACTAAAATAGAATTTCTGCGTCCTCATTTTGAACTCCTCCTGTGTTTGAAAGCTAAATAAATATACAATGCCTGCGTATATGTTGTGAAATATGGCCACATATGCCAGTTCACTGACCCGACATTGTTTCCCAACCCCAGGGTTCAGAAACTCTGTCGCGCTGCACTGGTGTATCCCTCTTCAAGACAGTGGAATGTGGAATCTCGCTGTCCTTTCCTTTGTTTGTCGTTAATTACACCTCACAGAAAACGATGATAAATGACACGACTTGCGTCTCACTCCACCGCAACGGCTGTGCAGCACGGAGCAGGGCGGCAGGTATCATTTGCTCCTCGTAAAAAAAGTTGCCGGTAAGCACCCCGGGGACGGGAGATCAGTGGTGACCTTGAGTTCGCCGGTGGATAAAGATCTTTTCCATATTCATTCCAATCCGGAAACCATGACTTACCAATCATTAGAAAGCTTATAGATTTGCCATCCCTGGGCCATCTCCATTCATCATGCAGCTGGTAATAACGACTACTCCGCTTACATGCAACTCTCCCTCATTTTCCCAGTTCAGCGCAGAGGAAATACAATTACAAAGTGCAACTTACAATTATCACCTTTCATTACTGTGCTAATTGTTCTCTGCGTTTTCCCTGTTATACCACAGGGGTTCTTGTACCGACTGCTCTCACAATTAATGAAAATTATCTGAAGTGAATGAAACATGACTCAAAGTAATAACACTTCTGCTAATAACATGTGAACAGTGGTTTGTGCAGTCTGGGTTTTAAAAGGTCATTGATCGAACGTAAACAGGGTTTAATGAGTTTTTAACCCGACACTGTTCTATTCTACTTTGTCCAGAAATCAAAGTCGTTTTTGTAAAATGTCTAGAAAATCAGGTCCAGGCAGTTTTTTAAGGAGTTTTCACTCAGGCTCTGGAATCTCTGCGTCTTTTCCCAGTTGTCCGTCACGTGTTAGAAACGTCATCAACATGCTCTCAGACATTTTCCTCGAGGTGGACTGACCCCAGATATTTTCAGAAACATGTCCGGACTTCAGCAGCTTTAGCGTAATGACATGTTTCTTCTCTATATCTAAAAAAACTCAGAAGAATATTTCCCTATACGCTGTCGGATGTGTTTTTCTTTTTTCTCTTACCACGCTCAATCTTCCAAAGACAGAAACAATTATTAACCTCCCTTCCTCTCCAGGAACCCAGAAATCCTTTGAACGAGTCAAGTTGTCAGTTTTTCCAGACGAGAGCAGATTGAGGGTAAAGAGCCTCGGGGGTAATGGGATGAAGTCTGTTGCCACATTGTTGCAACATGCGTGGGACTCCCATGGGAGGGCTGGAAATGGAGTCAGGACACCGCTCCTTCCTGACATCTCGGGCCCACGTGCCACCGCCCTCACATCTTTCCCTCTGTGTTTGATGTCCAAATTGAGCTCTGCTTCATCGCCCTCGTCGCTGCCTCCCCTCTGTGCTCCTCCTCTCTTTGCCTCTCCCACAGAGGAAATGTTGAAACTACTGTTAAACTGGTAAATTGGCTTGCGGATACACACGCGAGGCCGCAGCCAGAGCGATTCAACACCAACAACACGGAAACTGTCTTTGCAAAAAATAAAATGAAACAGACTTAAAATGTTTATTTTATATTTAATTTATATGCACAGTTAAATTCTTAATTTCAGTGATATGGAGGGAGTGTGACTCAATGTTTTTCTAACAAATTAATAAGTGGAGATGTTCACTTAACTTTAATGAGCTCCTCACCCTGAAAAGTTTTTACTGTTCGAATATAAAAGCGTCTGAAACCGGATTTAGATCGTCATCTAAGAGCAGGAAAAAAAATAGTTTTAATGATCTGTTGTAAGCAGGTGAAAGAGAAGAAGAAGAAGGAGAAGAAGAAGAAGGAGAAGAAGGTGAAAATCCCTTGAAATTCAAATGAACACAGTGAGTGACATGCCCCTCAACCCTGCCGGCCTCCTGCTGGCTAAGTAGTCACAGTTTTGCCTCAAATTTAGCCTCGGTGGTTTTGATGAGTTTCCACAGATTTCTCTTTGAAAATGAGACCAGCAGAGACCGAGGCTGCTGCTGCTGCTGCTGCTGACTTATTATCCTGCTCATCTGTGGCCACAGCCATGATTTTATTACTTCTAAGCAAATACAAATGCACAAAAGTGACCAACCACTGTTTCAAATCTACCGAGCGATAATTAACAGCATCCCCGCCCTTTAAAAAACACGAATCTCTCCAACTGGAGTTCAGGCAGGACTTCACGTCTGCCACTTCTCTCTCTGGGCTCACTTAACCCATCCTCCTGACCCTTTTTGCGGGCGCCGGTGCCGCGGCGTGTTTAGGCGTGGCTGTCGCTCCACCGTGGATCACACCGGGCAGGAGCCTGAAGGAGCTGCGAGGATCAGGGGTGGTGGTGCTGGTGTGACTCTTGGGGCAACGGGGGTGGTTGAAACAGATTGGTTGATATCACACTCTCACCTCCGGGGATACAGGACCGGGAGGCGTGGTGTGTGTTTGTGTGTGTGTGTGTGTGTGTTTGTGACAGAGGCCGGGTGAGTAAGGAATTGTGTGGAATACAAAATCCTCAGATTGCTGAATTTGGACGCCATGACCCCACACCGACCCCCATTTCCTGTCTCAATTGCCTCAGCATGAGCCGTGCTCCATTTCACAGCACAGCACCGCTGCTTCTTCTCCTGTCCACAATCATGTGGACCCACGAGGGAGTCCACATCGTAGACGTCTCTATCATCAGGGGTAAATAATGACAAGGGGTCACTGTGTGATCACGCGTTACAATGCCTGGTCCTGCTCTTGTGATTTCTAATGGGAGTGACTCACATTTTAATGAGTTACTGTTAACAATCAAGCCTCCGAGGAGACTCAGCAGTCATCTGGCCAACCATGACTCCATCGTAAGTTTGAGGGCAATTAAAAACAAACATTTAATTTAGATTAGGAATTAAAATACTGTTGCAGAGTAATTGTGCATCACTCTGTCTTCAGGTTCATTGAGCTACATGTTAAACATATGGACGATATCTCAGGGTAATGAATACACGACTTACTGTTGTGGATCTATCTGTGCTTGCGTGGGAGATTGTGTGTATATGTGTGTGTCACAGTTGACTTTCTGCAGTGTCTCTTCCTTTGATCCACTTTCTTTGTGTGTGCAAGCGGAGCTGAGTGCGAATGGAGTCGTTTAAAATCAGCCGTGAGCGAGTGAAGTGTGATTTCTGCAGGAAAATAAAGTTTGATCCGGTGACAGTGATCGTCACACGTGACCTAAAGGCACCGGCTGTTTGTGTGTTCTTTTAATCCTTTTTCTTTTCTCTAGTGACTGACACAGTTTGGGTAAAATCTCATTTCATCTTATTTACTGAGAATATTTTTATGCTTTATGAGAACCTGGGGGTGTTAGTGGACATTAAACTGACATATTGTGAGTTTCCAAAATACAGAGCTGCAAGTAACAAGTAGCTTATTATATAAAATATCATCTTTTTAAAGTAACAAACTTCCAATCGTCAACCCCTCGGACAGCAAACGAGAGAAAACACACCTCAAAGCTTGTTGCTCACAGTAAACTGGAGGGAAACGGTGACTGTGAACACTTTTTCATGGCCATGAAGCAAAAGAGGTTACTTCCTGTCGTGGACGCCACGCTGTAATCTCATGCTGAGCACTTTAAATCCAGGTAGGCAGGTGCCGTTGGGATTGAGCTTGTCAGACGGAGAAGTTCCACAAGCTGCACATGACTAAGTAATCCTTTACTCGTTAGTACCGACCAACAATCCAATCAACTCTCCGCAGGTATATTACGGTTAATTTGTGCTATGAGGCAGTAAAATCTATTAGTAGCACGTGTTGAAGAAGGATTCAGCAGAGAACAACGAAACACTCGATGATGTATGCATGCGCTGTTGTAACTGTGAAACATCTCAAGTGAGACTAATGAAACCACAGCGTGCCCCTCGCTGCATGACCATTAGTGATAGTGAATGAGGTCCAATCCCAGCAAATCACCCCCGGCCTTGATCATGTACGGTTCCTTCTGACGACCATTTCTTGGTTTGTCACCGACACCAGCCACATCCCGACCCCCCCCTCGCCACTCGCTCGACCGCCTGAAATACAATTAAGCAGCCACACTGAGAATAGCACACATCGCCAATTTGCGCCACCCATTACGTCGCGGCCGTTACCTGCGCAATAACGCCATCCTAAATTCCATTATGAGCAACGGCGAGATCTTATGATGGTGGAAAACACAGTCATTTTCTTGCGCGCTCTCAATCTGTCACGGACTAGGTTGGAATCAGAAATGTAGAGAAAGGAGCCTCTTTTCCATTCCAGTTGCACTCCACAGTCCCTCTAAATCACCCCTAATGGGCTGGTGGAGGGAGCACACTCTGTATCACTGTATCAATCATTCACTCTGTTTTCCTCCTCATGGAACCATCCACAGGATCACTTTGGTGCTTTAATGAGCCATTACAATTCCTATCAGACAATCTCTGCGGCGTGCGCGTGCATACATGTGCACACACGTCGGTTCCTGCACGGGTGCGTGCATGCTCCGACTGTTGTGGACTTACGCTCATGCTGATATTAGATTGTCTCAGCAGAGTTTCTGAGATAGCCAGTGATCTCTCTTGTCTATCTTTTCCTCACCCACTTTCTCTCTCTGCTGGACTCTCGCTCTCCGGTGCCGTGGTGGACAGTGGGCACGGGTTATAATTGCATTGCGCTGCCATCCCACTCGGTCTCTACACCCATCTGTCTCTTTAATATCCAGCTAAGCACTCTTGACCTTGAAGCATCCATGACAGCACAGAGCCACATCCACACCGACACATCCACGGCCGACTTCTCCCGGAGACCGCCGCAATGATAGAGAGGGCGAGAGAGAGACGGACGAAAAAGAAATGGGGGAGAAGAAAAACAAGGTGCGAAATGTTGTCTCTGAGACAAAGGTGAACAAGAGAACATGATGGATGGATCCAGCTGGCGCCAAAGGAATCATACAGAGGGAGGCAGAGTGAATTGGACAAAGAAATAACTCTAAGGTCACCGGCGAATTCATTCAATTTGAAGCTGACTTGATTTTTTACAGAGGTCGCTCGCGTGAACTCCGCAGGAAAAATGTTGTTATTTCAACGGCAAACATGCAAGATTAGCTGCAAGTGGAGGAGGAAGATATGTTATTTGCCTCCTGGCGTTCGCTTTATGCTGCTCAGAAGGATGGTTCATTCTTGAAGCGGTGCCTTTGGGCTGTCATGATGAATTTCTGAGCTAACTCTCCTCACTGTATAATACCAGAGCACATGCCTCAGAGGCACAGCTTGCAATTAGATCTTCAATCTAACCTAAACTTATTTGATTAGACATTTGAATACATTTAGCTGCGTCTTACCTTCATCCAGGGGAAGTTCGCAGTGCGGCTAGATCACATGATGTAGCTCTCATACAGTCATAAAGGTACCGAGTGTCAGAACCTGAAGAAGCTCAACACTTTGCTCACGACAAACTTAAGTGTCTAACCTTGTTACAGGGGACGGCTGGTGCACACCGGATCGTTAGTTTGTCAAGAATAACACTTATTAGCATGTTAACACTGTAAACTAACTATGATACTCATGATTATACCCGTTCATCAGGATGGAGATATTTTAGAGTACATGCTTTAGCCTTGCTAGCACGACTCCAGATGTAGTTTGGTCTGTACTTTTCAAATTATACGTTATTTGAAAGCTCCTGATTCTGTCTGCAAAGCATCTCAGGATCCCCACATCACTGCAGCAGCTGTTCACACAGATGGCTCCAAAGTGTTTCCCACACACACAAAAAAAAAGAAGTACCAGGTCTTATAATCCCTTATTTTATGACCGAGGATAAAGAGGTGCCAAAAACAAAACTTACATTTCCATTAAGTTTCTTTCTCTGCAACTTTGGTTCAGTTGCTTTTATACTTTTTCTAACTTCTGGGGTTTGAAAGAATTGTTTTTTTTCATTAACCATTTTGACCATCTTGCCCGCTGACATTCACTGATGCTACGAGGAATATAATTGCTTTTTAATAATGATTAATTGTTAGAGGCCTTAACTCCGGCCACATAAATAACTTTTTCAACAACTTCTTAGAGATAATTCTAGGAGGCATGACAACCTGCCTCTTTCTGTTGGGGGTTTAGTGAAGGAAAAGAACTCACCTGTGAACTCTATAATCCCTCAGCGACCTCTGCTAACTCTACTTTTATCAAAACAGCAGGGAGAACACCATCGTCTCAGTCTTCTTATCAACTCAATGTCATACATAAAGGATAAGGATAATTCTGGGCCAATCTGGCATTTCAGGTGAACTATAGTGGGATGACTTATTAAGAAAATGTTAACTCCCTGAAGCACGGTTATCTTTATTGAGAAACAAAAGGATTAGTAACATGATTGATGGGCCTTGTCTCCCAGGGATTATGCTGTGGAGCACCACTAATTGCTCTCTCTTGCTCCCTCCTCCTCTATTTATCTCCCTCTTTCTGTCTCATTCCATCCACATCCTGTGCCCGTGGCCAATGCAATACACTTTTAGCTATCACCTTTGCCATCAGAGCTGGCGGTGCACAGGGCTGCGGGTGTCACTGACAGGCTCCGGGCTCCTGGCTAAGCACTAAAAAGAGTGAACTGTCCTTAAAGTTATAGCCGAGGGACTCAATTTTGCATTCAGGCTCAAGTGGTTTGTTGAACACATGCCAGGCCGGAGCCAGGAGCACGTGGAGGAGGTGGGGTGTCCAAACCCTGTATGGGTACGGTAACGCAGCGTGTAATGGACTACTGTACAACTGGAAATAATGTGCTGAGTCATTTAGGAAAGCTATTAAGCCGCCTGGGTGACTTTGAAATTCACTAAGCCTGTTCGCTCTCTGCATTTATTCAGGAATAGGGCAGCTTCAGCCCCCAGCTCACGAGACCCCCTCCCCCTCCTCCCTCCCTCCCTCCCTCCCTCCCTCTGTTCCCCTCTTTGACATCTTCCTAACCAAATGCTGAGAAGAAACTTAATTACAAATAACTGGGGGAGAGAGGGCTTATCATTAGGTGGCATGGAAAAGAGTACGGCTTCTCTGTGAAATACAGTATGGCTGTGTATCTCCCCCCCCCCCCCTACTTAATTGAGCATGTGTTGTATTAACCTTGAAAGCATTGTGGTGATTCTATTTTCAATTAATCTTCTAAAGGGGGGAAGACGTACAAATTAAAATGGGATGTGAACACAGTGTTGTTGTCACAGAATATTTCTCCGGCAACAATAAGGCGACACGTTGATTTCTTTCTTTAACTAAGCATCCTAATAGGTTACTGACCGCTCAGATCACTGCAGGCCACTTAAGACTGTAAAATACTACATGGCAGTTCCACCAGGCCACTAAAGCACTTATGAAAATGATTGAAATGACGCAACACCTTCCTCCGAGCCATGTGTGTCCTTGTCATTTGTCATTAAACCATCCCCTATCGAAAGACTTGATGCAGACGGAGCCATGGGCTGCAGGAGCACATGCAGTACAGTGTGCACGGTGGACTGACATGCAGCATCGACATGCAGCGTTGTGCCTCGTGCAGCAGAAATAGTTGGTATCAAATAGCATTTTTCATGACCTGCCTGAACCTCGGGTGTAAATGACGTGTAACCCCAGGCTAAGCTCAAGGGGAGATTCAAGAAGACCTATTAAAAAATCTAAATTTCTCGGTTTTATTCTTTAAATAAGTAGAAACGCAGAAAGTCTATTTACATAACAAACCCACACTCGTCAATCTGAGCCCTCAGCTTCCACAGGCTTCGGGTCCGACTGCTTCCTGAAGGGACTGACAGAGAATGTAAATGTCTCGCGGAGGTTGTGATGTTGTTCAATAATGGATGCTGCGCTTTACATTTCCCTCTTTTGGAATCGGTTTAGATAGAAAAAAAAAAAAAAGGCCTGTGTCAAACCATCGAGAAGTTCAAGGGAGAAATATTCACAAAGCAAAGCACACGGAGGTGAGATGGAAAAATGACCCAAGAAAGGAAAAAATCGAGGGGGAAGGAAAATCAGAAATCAAAAGTGATTCAACACAAAATTGTATGTAGGCACGATTCATCAAAAGAGGAATGTGTGTGCACAATTTTGGTGAATTGATAGCCAAGGTTTGCTCTGAGAAAAGCCTCCAAGAAATCACGCCGGTGACTTGAAATTTCTTCCTTTGCTTTTGCCACGTATTCATCATGTTCTCACCTGAATCCATTTTCTTTTTTTGAATTATTTACGCAGCTTTTTGACTTTGAAAAAGTTGAAAAACAAGTTGATCCCAGCTGTGGAATCCAGAACAATGCAGATCTCATTTTGAGGATTGTGACATGATGACTGATCTTCTGGAAAAATACAATTCCAACATAAATTTATCATCAACTTTTAAATCTTTCTGATGGATGTCCTGTTCGTGTCGTATAATGAATACCTGAACCCTCTAGGGATTCTTTTCATAATGAGTCAAATGAAGTCATGTCTCTAAAGGGAAAATACGAATCATCATTAAGTGTCAAACGTAACAGAGATTTTTGGGTTTGCAGCCTATTCACGTTTTTTTGGTGGTCATGAGCCAAAAATGGTCGACAACCACAGACCGCGACCAACCATCATTCATACGTGAGCGAGTATCCGTCATTGCTTCCATCCATCAGTGCTCTCATCTGGTGAATCACAATGGGCAGCGAATGATTCAAAGTGTTACCTGCAGCTAAGAGCTAATTTCAGGGTCAGACACAGATTTCATTTTTAATATGCTCATTGAGGAACAGATACTTTTACTTTTTCCTCATACTAGTACTCATCTCTATATTCCTCAGTTTTCTGTGTGAGTTCTCTGATTCTTTTGGTGCCACAAATACACATTAAGGGAAATTAGAGGAGAAACACGCTCAAGAAAATCTAGGAAAAGTGAAACCAACCTGTTCTTTATAATCTTCCACACAAGTAAAAGGTCAGTCTGACTTAACTTGAACACATTTGTCATTTTATGCCAACGGAACCCTTTACAACTACACTGACATACAATTTGAAGTATTCAGGCTAAGCCACAGTCAGAGCAAAGCTTTCAAACTGTGTATTCCGAGAAGGTTTGCCGAGAAATTCACAAAGTATTCAAGAGTCATTTCACGGGAACTGCTCAACTGCAACGGCAAATACCACTTTAATTACCCACTCACCTATTTTGGCTCCTACTAACCATGCACACGGCTTCACCCGGTGCATAATTTACAACTTCACCTGTTCCCTCCATAGTGAGAATACATTAAATACTTCTGGCACGTACCGAGTAAAACCTGAAATGTAATCATCTTTTAGAACACAACCTAGTATATGTCTCAGAGCATCCGTGGAAAGTTTAGTTTTATCTAAGTAAGCAAAGCTAGTACCTTGTACTGTATAATTTGTTAAAGTGCAGGGTTTTCTTCAACTTTACCTCATGGAAACTTTATCATATATACACAGCTTTGCCCCCTTTCAGTCAAAATATAACAATCTAATTGAAAATATAATGAGTAGAGCCACTACTTTCTGAGTTATGACCACTGAGACAAAGGGAATAACTCTCAGCCTCCAGACGTCTGAAATTCTTTGTTCAGCATAATTTGGTCAGAAAACATCATTCAATCTGCCGTAAGACGCTGAAGCAAAAAAAAATAAGATGCGGGTTCAGTCTAGACATCAAGTATTTTGAAGGACACACTTATGTTCCACACTTATGTGTTGAAATAGGATTTTGGTGCTGCTGCCCCGAGTAAAGGAAGCTATGTAGAGCTTCTGATTGACTCGTCAATCTTTGCTCCGTCACTTTCAGTCCTGAGATCCGTCAGGTGGTGCTCCTTCACGTCGGAGGGAGCTCTGAAATCAAAGTTGAACAAATAATTGTGAGTTCAACTCAGCAGCTTGCGTTAAGACTCTGTGATGAAGTTGTCGATCACCGACGGAGCAAACAAGACTCAACCCCGGTGTAATCATCCCATTGTCTGATATGCACCAGGTAAGCCCTCCCTGCTCTTTATTATTTCCCCAGAGGGGTCATGGCTTAGTCTTTCAAGGATGGACAAGCTAAACGGTACTTTACTGTACCGTAACCCCGTCCCTGGAGACCAAGGACGCCGTCTATCTGAGACTTTCCCCACATCGATGGGTTCTATATTTTATCTCTCAATTACCCATGACTTCACTGCGCAACACGAGGCACCCCTCTGTGACACATGACCACCTCCTCCTTCCCTCCTGCCCCCCCCCCCCCCCCCCCCCCCATCACTGAACTCAACAGAGCCACCAAACAACCCTGCGATGGGTTTCAGAGCAGGAATAAAAGCTCACGGCGAGCAAAAGCCCTCGTCTAACTGGTGGGAGACAGCTGGATTAGAAGCAGCAGCAGCGCCCCTAGAACATCCCAATTAAAATCAAAGCAATCACCATCGCAGAGAAGTCATTAGATTGAGAGGCTGTTTGAGGCTAAACGCTATAATAATGCGGGAGCTGCAGGATTTCAAAAGCCTGTCAAGACACTGATTTCATACATTGGAAAGTTTGATGAATAGAGCCTTGTGAGAGGCAACTCTTGAGCGCTGCACTATTACTGAAAGCTTTGCTGGGGATTAGAGAGAAGACAGAAGCTTTCATTCCTTCAGTAAGTCAATGTATGAATAATTTACTCAGTGGGTATCTCTGCGAGCTCCCCCTGTAAGCCCTGGTAATGTTTTATTTGTATGTTTTCTGTCAAAAGTAATCTAGCATCCGGAGTGAAAATACCCGGCTGCGATCCGCCGAGCGCGGCAGGCCTCACGCAGCTCACATAATACCTGTTTGATGTGACGTTTGTTGTCAGTGATAATTAGCTCTTCGCTGGACCACGTCTATTCCCTGTCCCACAATTAGGGGAGCCCTGATAAGAGGAGCTCTGAGAGAATACACAAGGAGGTTTTCCCGGCGCTTCATCTCCGTTTTTTTGCAGATTAGAGTTTCAGTTAAATGATTATTCATTCCTTGCAAGTTGGATTGTGAATTTGCAGGTTTTGCTACCGTTTCTTTCAGTCGTGTTAAACAGCTACACATCAGATTTAACTGCAAAGGATCCGGGAACATTGTCAACATCCCGAAAGTTTAGCAACAAACACCTGCGATGTCTGGAGCAAAGAAGTTTCCAAATTGAACCAGAGGGTCGTAGACTGTGATCACAGCGGGCGGGTTGAGTCATATTTTTCCTGTTCACTGTTCCGTTCCCTTTCAAAAAAAAAAAAGTTGTCTAACTGATCTCCAAGCCGTACAGCTAAACAAACACTTTGTCTCTTTAGAGACGTCCCTGCTGTCTCAGCAGATCTCAATTACCTCCGTTAGTTATCACAGCCAAAGGAAACGATGTTTAAACCTAAAATAATAACACTCAAGTTATAGTAAACAATATTTAATTATCCATTAAATTAACATTTCTCACTGCCGTTACGCGGTGCTGTTTTTTCTGGCTAATGCTGCATTCCACTCAAAAGCCATAAATCGGAAATTCCCAGCTGGTAGATTGCAATTATAACCTCTCTGTGCTCCAATGGTCCAGCACAGGGAGAGAGGAAGAAAAAAAAAAAAAATGGATCATGAAGGGAATGAAAAAAACATGCTCCTTGCCATGACATTTTTATTTCTGTTTGGGCTTCGGCTCCTTCTCTGCCGTTTATGTTTAGTTAACTTGCCCTCTAAAAAAAAAAAAAAAAAAAAAAAGCTCCGGATCATGAGCTCTGCCCATCGAGGTTTAATTCAACCACTCAAATTATTTCCGCCTTCCTTGCATCTCTGCCTCTACAAAATACTAAAATGCCAATCAGCCTTTCCCCGTGCTCTCTGAATCTCTTTCTGTTCCACTCTCTCCCACACACATGCATGCACACTGTACGCTGCTTTTATTTGCTTCACACGGGCATTTCAACACCAATTGCACACACACACACACACACACACATGGAGGGAGAGAGGGAGAGAAAGAGAGACCCCAAACACCAAAACAGTATTAATCCCCTGAGGAGGTCTCTAAAAGGGTTTCTCAAAGCTGATTTCCACCACACAAGTTTTTCCAGGTCAGCACTGTTTGTGGTGGCGATGGTGCTGAAGCATTCAAGCTTTACGCCCTCACCTTTCCACTCTGCTACTTCCTGTTTCTTCTCCTCTCTCGCACAGTCTTTCTTCCTCCCTCTCGTTTCTATTCTCTGCACCTCCGGGCCCATCTGAGGCAGAGTCCACACTGAACACACACGATATCTGAAAAGGCTGTTTGTGTGTGAAAATGAACTTGTATGCAGAGTCCTCTCTGTGTGAATACAGGTTATTGAAAACAGCTGTTCTCTTCGATCACATCTGTTTGTCGTGGGAAGGTTAGAGGAGACGCTTGTTTTGACTTTCTCTGCTTCGCAGCCATTGACCAGGCTGTCGTTGTAGTTCACTGAAACCTTTGTTGTCCCTTTTCTACACTTTCGCTTCTACCTCGTTTGGTTCAAACCAAAATAACACGGTCCAGACCAACGGAGCAACATTTAATCCGACCAAAAATGTGGCGTCAGTCTGCATCAAAATGAAACGTGGTTTTGGTTCGTTTGTGGTTTTCAGACTAATTGAGACAGAAGAAGAATTAGTGGAGCAGGCGATGATGACGTACATACGTCAAATGGAAACAATGGAACAAAGACACGAAGCTTGATTCAGACCTTCAGGTACATAAAAGCCCTAAAATGCAAAGGTGACGTGTGTATTCGTAACTCTGACCTGCTGGTGGCGCTCAGTAAAGTCAGGGGATCCTTGTCTAGACTTTTTATTTACGTTCAACGGTGAGAATTAAATCTATTTCACGGAGAACACGGACATCTGTACGTTCAGTCCCTGCACTGGAGGAACGGTCGGTACAGTGGGAGTCGAGTCATGCGAGAGAACTGTCAAGACACAATTAAATTAATGTGTCATACGAACACGAACAGCTTGAGCGACAACCTAAAGAAGTCATGACTCTGGTGCGCACACTGACTGTCGTCTCATAATCGTTGGGTCACCTGAAGAAACCTCAGAGCTGCTTTCATCCTGAACACCGGAGGAGATCGGACGAAAGAAGAAAGATGTGTTTTCACATTTCCTCAGCTCATTGTGGACGCAGCCTCCGTAACGCTCTCTCTCTCTCTGTAGCTATCGCTCGCTCCCTCCCTCTCTGTCGAAGCCGATATGTTTTGCATTTGAATCACACTGTTATTTAACATAAATCGAAACAAGTTTAATCAACAGCAAAATAAATGCATGATGCCGCTCCGTATGTAATTAGTTGGAGGTCTTTAGCTTATCTGTTTTTATAAGACCTCCAGGCTCAGTAATGGGATAATTAAAATCAATACAGTGGCATCATTGCGTGTGCCTTCCTCTTAGATCTGATTTCCTAGAGTCTGATGGAACGAACGACTCTGAGGCAAACAGAGCACGAGGGTTTTTGTGTTTATGTTTACGACAAGAAACTTTTCCTCCCTATTTCCTATCACAGTTCTCACAGTAATTGAAAAATTATCAAGTTTTTATTGTTTTAAACCAAATAATTCAGTGTAAACTTTCGAAATGATGATATCTGATACCGGGAGAGACAAAGCAGAGTCTAAGAAAAACAAGCCTTGTTATCAGATTGACCATCGTGCATTTTTTGGGGTTTATCCAATAGATTTTCAATGGATGTCTGATAAAGAAAACATGTTGTGTGTGGTTTTTTTTTATTATCTCAGTCTGCAGAGAAGCGTGATAATTGTTTAAAATATAAAATTCACCCGGAGTAGAGTTACAAAGATTTTGCTTGACAACAGAAATGCACCATGCAGGACGGAGGAGCGTCTCCACCGGCGTGTGGAACTACTTGTATCGTAATGGGAAAATCTGGCAGTGGTACGACGCCATTTCCTTCACCTGTGATCCATGAAAGCGACGCGTTCCCTCCGTCCCACTCCAGGCTCACCTCATCATCTGCTTTTACATCATCGTCTACATCGCCCCCCTTCCTAACGCCCTCTCTGATTCATGGAGTGGGCCGGCTGTCTGACACCAACCCTGTGATGCTCTCTGCACCATCTCCTCCCCTCTGAAAGACCCATTTCCATGAGCCACCAGAAACACTGTGCGACTCATCGCTTTTATAACTCGCACATTTTAATGCAATTGGGGGCGGGAGAGGTGTTTTTCAGGGTGAGAGATCAAGGTCGTGATGGCGTACGTCTGCCTCCTGCCCCAGATGATGTCATGAACCTTACCGATAATAAAACCGGCTCAATCCCCAGTGACACGTTTTCTAAAATAAATAAAATAATGAATCTCCGTCCATACCAAAACACATTTCACAAAAAGTGATGACGAGCAGTTTTAAAAAGTGTTGGGTTCGAGAAAACTAAAAAAACAAACCTTCGTTTAGTGAGTGACGTGAAGTGGCTCTGAATCTCAAATCTGTAGGTAAACCTGACCTGAGGCGTCTGTCCGACCTGTCAGCAGACTCGTACTGAGACGTTTCAAAATGTTTACCACAATATTACAGCGTAGAATAAAAGTCTTTGGAAACCTTTGACCTGAATCCACTGGAGCACGAACTCTTGGTATAGATGATTTTTTTTTCATTTTTATTTAAGTTTGCATTTACGAGATCCTGCGTGTATTTTATAGACAGACGTGTGTGGGTGTAGCGTACGGAGACATAAGGGGAATTGATCCTGTGTGTCTGCGGCTCCAGGACTCTGAGGGAGAGTATTGTGTTGCTGATTAACACAATGTCTTATTAAGAGTGGCAGCGAGGAGATTTTTTCATTTTAATCAAGACGTGATTGTCTTTAAATTGACGTTTCTAGGCTGAGTTATGATTCACAAAATCATAGAAACCATATATTTGATAGAATATGGAGGAATTGGAAACCACATCAGCTCACTCAATAAACACTGCACACTCCGGGTCTATCCCCGATGTCACTGTGGTAAGTAATACCCCTCGGGAAAAGACAAAATGCTTTGTTATACTCACACGGATGTGGGCCAATGGAGGCAAAACCCATTTAGTTTCTGCGAACACACACATACAGTAGAAACCCACACGCACACTGTGCAGCATGCACACTCACACACAGCCTCAGGGCGTCTGGTTCATTAGGGTGCTTGAGTGTTGTGTGTCCGCACTGACACAAACCGTGCACCAGTGTGTGGGTGTGTTCTCTGTTTGACTTGAAGACCTATGGACTCCCTAATACATCTTTCTGTTTTGTGGTTTGCACATAAGAATCCCCGGCATCATTATATCTTTTCCTCCTTCTCATGTTTCGGGACTTGAGTGCGACATGACTCGTGCTGTCCGCAAAAAATATATGAAATCAAAATGGGAGATTTTATAGTATTCGCCAGAGAGACAGCGAGCGGTTAGACGGAATATTTATGTGGAATGTTCCTTCAATTCACACAAAACCTGAAGTGACTGAACTGGTGCATGTTTGTAAGTATTTCTTCTAGAGATGGCTGAATGGGGCCACAGCAGAACACACTGTATGAAACCAGAGTAAAGTAATAATGTAATATAATCATAATAATAAAAGCTGAATGATGCTCTGCTCATTTGAGGATGATCCTAAGTCATGAACTCAGATTTATTTAAATCCACAATCTTGTTAGAAAGTCAGGGAAAAAAAGGGAATTTAAAAGTCTTAAATTTAACTTTTCTCTCTCAGCTGCTTATTGTTGCTTCTACAATATTTTAAGACGCAACTACAAACCCATGAACTGAAGGTGTCACTGATTTGATTGTGGCTTGTAAGTGAATAAAGCTGTTCAATGCTATTTTATTCAGTTTCTGTTCACGACCTATAGGAAGCACTGCTGGGGACTAATTCATATCTGTAAATGATTAATCAATCTTATTCACTTTCTGTTAATTAAAGTATCATGGCTCGTTAACAATCGGCTTCTTTATAAACAGAATATATATCAGTCTGACTGATTTGGGGGTTTGCGGTTAAGCCGGTGTCACATTCAGGTTTTAAATCAGCAGCTTGATAATTGTTAACTCCTCTTTGTAAAACTATATGTATGTTTGAAACATCAACTTTTAATCATTGATCATCGTTAAACTTTGAAGTTTTCTAATCAAAGCTATCATAACAAACCAAGCAGCCATTCAGACTAAATTATACGTGTGACTGTGAAGCTGTTTTAAGATGAGATGAATCACACAAAGTATAATCACGACACAGTTGACACAAAGGGCAGCCAGCAGTTGAAAAGTAACAGTCGGAGTGGCTTCTTATAATTGTGTTTTAAGTATTTATATTGTTAATCTGTTGCTACGCTGTCATCACAATCAGAGTGGGAGTTAATTTCATCTAATTGGGGCTATTTTCTAAAGTGGACGAGGCAATCAGGAGTGAAAACACCACCTTTCTGACGAGGTGGCCCCACCCGACACCGCCGCTCACGATCACAGCACTTTCATACTGACGACAAGGAGGATCTGAACCGGGATGAATCCATAAGAGCAGGTCGCTGGGTGGAGAGATGTTTCTGTCAGTGTTTACTGTGTCCTCTGATGTGACTTCAAATACGCTGGCAGATGCTGGAGCAGACTGCAAAGCACCGCAGCAGCACTGTGTCAGTTCAGTGACACAACCTTATGATAGGAGGACGTGCATCTTAAATATTTATCAATTATATAACCTTTTTAAAAAAAAATGGTCAAGGTACATTACGTTTCCCTGCAGTCTGCTGAGTGCTGATGCATTATTAATGGGTCCCTGGGAAACCTGCCTCCGTGGTTGTTTATATGAGAAAACTACGACATTGAAAAGATATGAAAGGCAATAAAACTGCACGTGTACCGGTAAGTATACAACATGCAGGTATTTCACGCTATAATATATCAAAGGTGGGGAAACGGAGTCGAAACGTGCAGTTGAATCAAAGTGCGTCACTCCGCCCACAACCTGTTACTGATGGAACACGAGCAGAGTATTTAAACGCCGCTTTAAACGCCGTGCGCCGGTGTTAAGTGGATGTTCAGTTGCAGAATAATACATTCTCCACACGGGGGGAAAAAAAAGACAGAATGACACCTCATTCACCATCAATAATGGAGACGTGTTATTGTCACATGTGGAAATGCAACAACAATATTTTGGTGGAAAAGATGAGAATGTTCCTCCGCAGTGAAAACGTGTCACAGGTGCGATAACCTTTAATCTTTCTGTGAGTGGGAAAATAATCACAGCTCAAGCAGATACCTTTATTGCTCAGAGCAACGGCTTCACAGAAAAATAGATGTAATGTTTTGTTGGGGAACATTGTGTTTCAAAGGCAATTGTGAGGAAGCAAAGTTTTACTTTTACGACCGCAGACAACAACAGAAAAGAAAAAAAAAAAAAAAACACCTCTGGAAAATTCCAAACTCTAACACCACTCGTGAAAAGATGTTCCATCTGGCACATCTCTGACAAACACAGCGAGTGTCAAGGCAATTGCTGTATCAAAAGCATGGGTAATATTCAAAATAAAATAAAAATATTTGGCAGACCTTGAGAAGAATATCGTATTCTCATCCGACACACAAGGTTGTCAGTTTAGCAGGAAGTAATGTGTGAGGACCACAGGTTTAACGCCGGCCTAAATCAGTTTGAGTGCGTCCGTGACTCAAAAGGAAATTGGAACAATACTGAAGAAAATAGGCATCGATCTTCCAATAAATATCGTCCCAGAGTCATGCTGGAGAGCCACAGATATTCATTGTTAATCCACTAGACATAGAAACAAGGGAACATACCCATCAGGCGTACGGAGACTTTGGAACAGAAGATTCCTGATATATATATCTGGCATCAAACATTTTGGGTTGAACAGATTTCTCCCATCCAGGTAGGTCAGAGATTGAGACTGACCAGAGAGTTGTTTTGGTCCCGGCGGGTTGGGGAAAAACTCCCAGTAACAGACCATTACACAGCTGCAGGCGCCTGAGGCAAACCTTTCCTCCTCACCCCCGGACCTCCTCACTTCAGAACTAGGGCAAAACTTTCTGCACAGCCACTGATCCATCAGATATGACAGAGTGAGGACAACGCTGAGCTTCCTTATCTTCCCTCTTTACAGCGTTCAAAGAAAAAAAAACCTGGTGAAACTGTGCGACGACCGTTTCCTGTTTTTATATTCGACTTGATGCATCTCGCAAATCATGTTCCTTGAGGAAGAAGGATATTCAAAATGATAACGCTGTTTGTTTGTATATATATTTTAAACTTTTTGATATTTCCAACAGGGGGGGGGGGGGGGGGGGAACCACAGGCAGACTGGTGCATTGATGTTTCTGGTGATTTCATCGGCTTTTTCTTCACAATAATAAAACCATAACAACGCCAACTTTGTCCGTAGCCTCCAGCTCGCGTTGAAGCTAGAAAGCCGAACTCAGACTGCTGAGACAAACGGTGCGTAAACACACAAACAGTATGTCGATTCCCTCCGGCCTTCGAGAACCAATAGCGCTCGCGGCTGCGAATGTGGGAGGCAGCGAGGAGCCTCGTGTCAGGGAACATCCAAAGGTCCAGAGCGAGATGGTGGGAGGGTGAGAGGGGGCAGAAGAGAGAGAGAGAGAGAGAGAGAGAGAGAGAGAGAGAGAGAGAGAGAGAGAGGAGTTCTGAGATTTACTCCAGATCGGAGGAGCGTGGGGGGGGCCAGGACTTTGATGTGAAGGCTCCTAATGTCTCCTTCCTCCTTATGAATGTGTGACTGTCCGAGAGGATCGAAATCAACCAAGCGGCTAAAGCCTCGACTTCATTCAAACGCCCTCAAGACGATCATCACGTGCCAAAGATCACGCTGTTGTTTTAACGTTAAACACTGAAAACTGATCTACAGTTTGATACCAAACACACAAACTGCTCCATGAGCTTCAGGAGATCATCTCTGGATTTCTCGTTTTTAAAAGACGTCAAAAAATACTCTAATTGCTCTTCATTTCGTATTCCCTGAAAGAATATTGCGGTTTAATTCTCTTATTCTATAGAATGTAAATATCTTCATTAAAATATAAATGACGATAGAATTTAGTGCGAGTTGAGAACGGCTCCTTGTTTCTTACTCTGATCATCTGCTGAGCGGTTTGTATTTTAATGAGGAATCCCCCAAAAATCTCTGCATCAATAAAACGTCTAAAAATCTAAAAAAAAAAATCTTCCCTGAGTAGAACGGATGAAAACACCTCATGCACGAGGATTAGTTCAGAACTGTGAAGCGCATCGGCTTCTTCGACGAGGTTTCCAAATAACTGGGGGAATTTTTCAGGCCCGCCAGTTTATTTTTGAAATAAACTATACAAATCAGAGCAGTGCGGCCGGAGGGGGCGGCCAGAAGAGCAGCACGCACACGTTGCTCTGTAGTGCGGAGGGGTGGGCTGTGCTCACAGAGGCCTTCAGGCCATTTAATGCCCCCTCTGGTAGACATATTGCAGGTCCGCAGTGCTTGAGCTTTGCTTCGCCTCCGGGAGCGTTAAGTGATTTTCCTATAGGATTCTCCATATACATTAATTTATCGCTCTGAGAAACAACTGGTGACTGTAGCTACAACATGAAGATCAGTGAGCGGCTGCATCGGGGGAGGAAGTTTGACCCGATGACTCACTCGCAATATTAACTTCCACACAGCTTGATAAAAAACGAAACCAGTTCATTTCAATTGAATTGTGAATTTTGCACCATTGATTGATACTAAAACCGTCGCATTAGCCGCGTTGTTCCACTTGAGACTTTACTGCGTCGTCTCTGGAGACGAGAGATTAGAGGAGAAACATCACTGGAGCTATTGTGACAGACGAGTACTAGCATGTGCCCGGCCTGGTGGAGTGTTAGCAGCTGTTTGCCAACTGGCCCTGCGAGTCGTCCCGACATCACTAATCCCAGCGCCGCCTATTTGGTGAAGGGACAGATTATATTTCAGCCAATGAGCTCAAATCTTCTCCGTCTGTGGCGAGAAAGCTAATGTAGCATTGGCTTCTGCTGCTGTTTACTGTCTCCTTTTAAAAATACACATTTATAATTCAAACTAATGATTATCACATAGAAAGATGAACAACAGGCTAATAAGCACAGAGCTATTCATGTAGCCGGTTTTCAAGTTAAACATCATGTTTATACTTTGGATTTTATTACCTTTCAATATTATTGGTGATTTAAAAATGTATAAATATTTTCTTAAAACATATTCGTGAGTATTTTCCCTGAAATATACAGATTTTCTAAATGACTTGATTATACTCTGTCATGTTGCTAAGATGTGATTAATAGTAATAACTTGAATTTACATTTTTATATTTATATAAACCTTTCGAGCGACCCGAGGAAACCTTACATGTGTCACTTAGCTTGTTTGCTACAACAAGTCAAAGTGCTCGTTAAAGAGCTAACGACA
This sequence comes from Paralichthys olivaceus, assembly GCF_024713975.1. Taxonomy (NCBI): domain Eukaryota; kingdom Metazoa; phylum Chordata; class Actinopteri; order Pleuronectiformes; family Paralichthyidae; genus Paralichthys; species Paralichthys olivaceus. The sequence continues at coordinate 19,444,202 of NC_091109.1, forward strand.
GGAAACACATATTCAAGAGTTGCGTGTTTTTCAAGCTTCTGAAATCTGGATCGTTCTTCAGTGTTTCCTCTGCACCTCCACATTTCTTCTCCTGACATATTTACTCCCCCGGTTGTTTTTGCTTTCAACATCCCTGCTGCAGATGCCTTCTCCTCTCCAGATGTGGTGATTAAGGGATATGACGCAGCTTCCAGCCATTGTTGGGACTGGCATCACAATGGTTAATGACTGTGCAAATGGCAGACAGGTGCATGAAAGAAATGGTACCTGGCATTAGAGCAGATCTAAAGGTGGCGGGGAGCTTGTTCCGCAGCGGCTCGGCAATCAGGGCTGATTTGTGTGATGGAGAGCCGTAAATGTTGATGGCTCATTTGCTCGTTGATGGATAATTGTAGCTATTAACAACATTACACTGGTCTCACCTTTATTATAAGATTCTTCTTCACAGTGTTAATGGTTTCCTCTTGTCCGTGTCGCCGCATTTATTATTAGAAGCCCGGCCGTGTTCCTTAATGACTATACGTTGGTGTAGAGCTCTGCTGGAAGCTCACATCTGCTTGTAGCATCTCCAGGTTTTACACAGCTCAACTATACATTAAAAGAAAAAATGCACGCTGTCCTCTGCGTTCATATATTATATTATATATATATATATATTACAACACTTTTTACGGCAGCACCTAAAATTCAAAATGGAAATTAGCGGGGACAGAATCTGTGGCAGATAAAGAGCAAATATAAGCACATAATGCCCGTGCGCTTCCTTCGGTCCCCGCAGGCGGCAGAATGAATTAATACAAATACCTTTTTTCTGCTTTGAAGCTTAAACTATGTATTTCCACCTTCCAATCTTCCAGCTCCTCCCAGGGGACGCGTGGTCACACAACCCTCACAGCGTTACATAAATATGTTCTATAATGAATATTCTAATGTTCTGGGCTTTGTTTTATTTTCAACGGGGGGTCAGTGTTACTCATTTTTCAAAGAGAAGGAATTTAGTTAATTGGCTGCGGCTCTTTTGTTACGCACTCATTAAAATTAATTCAAACTTTATTTTATTTGCATAACTCGTTACGATTATACAAACAGATACACAAAGAATCAAACTCATACGGAGGCTGATTAATAAGCGTCTCTGGACAGGAAACTAATTAAAGGCTTTTCCTCTTTATTTGAAGATGTTGCGGGGGCGGGGCGGGGGGGGGTGATTTTTCCGTCTTTGGGCGCGGATCCAAGTCTTTGTGTGTCGTATGGGAGATGAAGGTGCTTAGTCTCTTTGCTTGTTGACAAAGACGGGTTGTGTCGTAAATTTGTTTGATGTGTGACAGCGACAGAACTCCGGAGTTAATCTGGGGCATCCTGCATCACTGAGCCTCGGAAATATGCCGAGTCAGAGCAAAGGTGCATCGTTCACCTGTTAAAAATAAAACTCCACCCAATTCTTGAGGGGGTCTCCTCGCGGAAAGAGCAGAAACACCCTCAGGCTGCACTTTTCTTCAAAGAATACCCACAATAAGGTCGCTAAAGAATCTATTAAGAGTATAATGAGTATTTTAAAAAGCAGATTTACTCGCAGTTACTTGATTACAGTTTAGTGATCACACGTCAAGTGTCGGAGAGAGGAACCCTGTGAAAGTGTGTGAGAGCCTCCAGAAGCTTAACGGTGAGGTATAGTGGAATTTCTTTTCAAAGTTTCTGATAAGGTTTAGAGTCTACGGCTTTAAGCTCCACCAGATAGAAACTTGATGGGCTGAGAAAACATAATTATGAGTTGAGAACATCTCCATGAATTTAATATGAAGCCAAAATTGTCCACATGTGACGAAGAGACAAGAAAAGCACAACACCGACATGAACTACTAATTAACGTGTCGGAGTATGTGTTCAAAAACTGCTCTGGGTTTATTCGCATCATATCAACAGAAAACCTGCAGTGGTTTCTTATAAATATATAAACACAACAGCATCCACCACGTCCAGAAACTAAAACCTTGACTATTTCTGTAATTTGACAGATCGTGTTTATCTCGGTGAGAAGTTTGGATCGGGAGTCCTGTCGTTGTTCGACCTGAAGCGAACTACTTTTTTAAGTTGCCGTGGGATGGACTCCACGTGGAAAGGTGAAACACAACCCTCTGATTACCGTACGTCACTGAATGAGAAGTACTACAAATATCACCGGGAGCGAATGTCTTCTCAGATCGGGCCGGAGACATGTGTCGGCCGGCTGCCTGCAGACTGAGCTTCCATACAGGAAATGTAGGACATGTCACGGAGGTTGATGATTCCTCCTCTGTTCTCTAATGACATTTTAAGTGACACGGAAAAGCTCCATTTTGTGGTAAAAATAGAAATATTCAACATGTTCACACACAAACCTCCCTGCAGGTAGAACCCTCCCTCCTCTTAACGAACCAGATCAATCAACGCGGAGATATTTTACATTGATATGGAAATCAAGCTGAATGAAACACATTTCCAGACACCGATGATACAACATTTTCTCTTTTTCCAGAGACACTTGTTCAGATTCAGATCAATGATCAGAATCAAAGAGGCAATTACATTTATGAAACAGCCGTTCCAATCAATGTCTGTGGCTGATTCAATACAAATTGAAACACTGTTGTTTATCTACTTGTCTGTGGCGACATGTGGAATATAATTGCGAGCCACTTCATGGGCGCTCTCCAGATTCTTGCCAGACAGATGACATATTTGTTTCTTCTATTGGTCTGTGCCAATTTCTTTCATTCTCTGTTAAAGCCAGAGTTTTTTTTTTTTTTTTTTTCCTCCTCCGTCGCTCGACAGCTTATTGATGTTTTTGCAACAGCTGTTATGACGTGTATTAATTCTGTGCTTCAAGAAATATCCAAGCTTAACCAGGGAGACGCGTGGCTCTGGAAATAATGACACCATGTGGGACAACGGGGCAAAAATTCCTTAGTTCACCTCAACACCATGGACCCACAAAGGGCGCTAATACGTGCAGCAGGTTCAGAGTCATACCAGGGTTTTGTAAAACCTCCATTCATTGATTTGGTTTTCATTGTGTGGTGGATACGTGCAGGAGGAAAACAGCGTCACACACACTGCGCTGTTGTTTAATTTTCTTTCAGGGGAGACGCCACAAATGACTCACTGGAGTTAATTCACCCCGACTGTGGTGATTCACCGTCGTGGACATTAGCCCCAGAAAGAAACCGGGATATATAAAAAAAATATATGTGAATGTTCACCGGTGGTGAAAGCAAACAATTTATGAGGCCTGGGACCGAGAGGGAGGGTTGATAGCTGCCTATCCAAATGCAAAGTGTTGGCAAATAAATCTTACCAAGGATGTGAGTGTGGGTCGAGCACATACCAATGAAGTTCAGACGCTAAAACTTGGCTTGTTGTGCACCTACTTCTTTGTTGTGTATTTAATTTATGCACGTTACATTGAGTTATGTTCAAACTTTGAGTTTTGTAACCGCAACCTGCCGTACCCAGTTATACCTGCAAAGGTGCAGTTACATCAGGACTGATAATTATAATGAAATTCAATAATAATATAATATTAAAAATGAAGACAGCAGAGAGTAGATCTGTGTTTTGTCCGTCCTTTGCGTGTCCTTTGCGTGTTTGTCCTTGTATGTAACTCTACCTGTGTCAGGGACCAGAGTAATAATCCACGATAATACAATAAATCACAAACACATTTTACTTTTCCTCACAACCAGCATGAAACGGGTGAGAGGGCCACTTCTCACACACACACACACACACACACACACACACACACACACACACACACACACACACACACACACACACACACACACCTTGTTCTGTACACAATGATGTGGGAGGTGTTGTTATTGTCCTTTTTTCATATAACACAGCAGATGTAACAATCATTTCTGCCTTTAACATAAAAAGAACAAGTTATTTCTGGTCTTACGTTTTAATTTAAGATCGTCATAAAAACAGTTTGACCAATTTTTAATCCGAAACGTTGTGAGTCAAAGTTGATCTGAAATACATAAAACAAAGATAGCGTTTATTATCATTTACAGATATTTTAAAAACTACAGAAAAGCATGACTACAGAAAGGTAGTTACTGCAAATGAAGATCATTGAGAATATAAATCCTTGAAAAGACAAGTAAATACAGATATAAAGGGAAATGTATTTTCGTAATTTTAAGAAAAACTATCACATCCTGTAAATATACGACTTTAATTTAGTGTTAATGTTAAAAACATGACGTGACGTGAGCTACTTTTAGAGGAACTCTGGGTAAGTGTTTGCATGATTGGTTTTACATCTCAAATCAAGTGTCAACTATGAAGCAAAGAAAAAAAAAAGCAGGATGTTCTTATTCTCCGAGCTCGTGACTGAACTTCCCCTCAGCGTGGGTCGCTGTCTCATGGGTCATTTGTCTCACACGACCCGACAGTGTCTCTGCTTTAAATTAGCCCAGTTTGACTAATAGAAAGTGTAACATCCTGCTCATACCGAGAGGAGAAACATATGTAATGATCCTGAAATTCTTTTTTCTGAACAATAACATCTTCAATAAACCCCCCCACCACCCTGCTCAGAGTTCATTTGGAAACTTTTTTTTATTTTGGCCACGTACGTCAAATGGAAGTCGACTTTTTATGCAATGAAGGGAAAAGGCCATTTGGAACGAAGAGCCGTTACTGGAGGTAATATTAAAAGCAATCCATTCTAATCTGTGTGATAAGAGGACGATGGGATATTTCAAAAGCTGCTGCATGAACACCAATAAAACGGAAGCACTCGGATATATTGCAGGATCAATATCATATTTAAAGTGCTCGTACAAATTTTGTGTCTGGTATTGTTTTATATTAACAGCCAGGAGCCAGCAGATAAAGTTATGTCACCCACGGCGTCTGTGATTATTTCAAATAGCAGTGAAAATGTGACAGTGTTTAGCTTATTCGGAAATATCTTAAAATGTAAATATTAAAAAAGGCAGAGCACATTATTCTCAGTGTTGAATGTTAATTCTGGGCGGGTGCAGAACGGCTGCGATTCAGTTACTTTAGAAGTAAGTGTTCATTAATGACAAAAGATGACAAGAGATCTTCTGCGCCGTGGAGGAAAAGAGGCCACAGACTGCGAGGGGAAAGCAGGGCGAGCTCCATCTTGGCAAACGCGAGGACATCTGGAGCGGAGCAGCTGACCGGCGGTTGGTTTTCACCTGACACCACATGGTGAGATCTGGACGGATTTGGAGCAGTTGAGCCGATTATCTCATCTCTCAGATGAAATGAGATCAAACCAGCTCGGTTTTTAAAAGATAGAATATGTAACTGTTCTTCACTGAATGATTCCAACGATGATCAAACCCACAGAGATCCACAGTTTTTATTTGAAGGTAACAGGACGTTTCATTGCGGTTTCCTTATAATTGCTTCACATCTGCTTCACCTGTGGATTTGTACTGCGGCTGAGACTCGTCACGAAAAACCACGAAAGCAAAGAACCAACAACGGATGTGCTGCGATCAAACTACGTACGACAAAGCAAAAACCCACCGCGAGCTGCTCGGCACGTTAACTACACAGCATCTCCACGATCCTACGCTCCTTCACAATTCCATCAACTACATCGTTTTGTTATTTCGATCATTGAAAGACCCCAAGTGTCGGATTTTACATCTAAATGTTGTGTTTATCACATTTTAGAAATATATATCTGGACTTTTACAAATGCTCTTTTCTTCTTCAGCTGCCTTGTCGAACTTCCCAGTAAACATATTTAACCTTCGTCCTTTTTGATCATGTTCTTTTCACAGGAGGAGGCCTCGGTGGCTCCTCTGACCAACGCGGCACAGCGGACTAATGATTACAACTTCTTTAAATAACGTTAGAAATCCCTTGCTTATTATTTCTCCCTCTGTTCTCACATTCCATAATGACAAATCTTAGTCCTTCAGAGTGTACACAATTATTATTCCTTCTTTTTCTTCCCCTGCCCATGGAGACATTTCCTGGGTTGTTTGATGAGTGAATCCTCTGTGGTCTTTTTCCATTGTACCTCTAAAATAAAGCGCAATTTAAATTAGGTTCTGCTCAGTCTCTCATGTCTCTGCACAGTGTTCTCCCCCTCCCATCTAGAGGAGGTACAGTCTTCTAGTTCAGAGACAGTACTCTGCCACTACCTCCGGTTTGTTTTCTCCGTCTAATCTTCTTGCGTAACTCTAATCTCAGCCCTTTGAACTCTTTGTGCTCCGCTAACTTTTCTCCGTGGCTAGTTCTTAAGTTTTATTCCTGGCACTTATTCGCAGGCAGTGTTGACAGGGGTCATGCACAGAGGTTGGTTTTAAAGGGCTTGGGTTTTGTTCCTCAGAAATATATGTGCATTTATGTTTTTTCCAGGATATATGCATATTTTCTCAAGAAAAAAAAACAGGGGCATCATTAAATCCTGTGCTGCGTTTTGGTAATGTGGATGTTTTATGGCGGAGCTCAGGGTACTTAGATATGAGATACGTCAAAACCAGGCATCTAAAGTTTCCGCATCCCAGATTTCAAAGAGAAACAACTTTTAAAAACTTCTCCTGATAAATGTTTTTGATGCTAGCTGCACATCACTTTTATTTGAGTACAAGGTATTTCTGGAAAGAAAAAAAAAAAAAAAAACCATGTTCAGTTTAGCATGTGACGCAGGGAGCTATTTTTCTCAACTCCCCAAGCACACATTTGCAACTTCTTGCAGTTCACTCCATCAAGATTCTCTCTCTCCTCCCCTCCGCTCTGTGAGGTTTTTCGGGGTCTGCTCACAAGTAAGGGAGTTGTATTTTGGGAATTTTTTTTTTTTTATTGTATGTGAGTGTGCGTGCACGTGCGTGTGCCCTGTTTTGTCCATGGATCTATAAGCATGTCCCTTCCATATCTTCTTTTCGCAGACAAGGTCTCTGTGGAAGACGGATCTCCTCTTTCCCTCTGTGCCTCCCCAAACTGTCATCCAGTCTTTCCAATTTTCCTCCCTAAAGGCCGACAGGAACACATTTCCTGCATCTGTGGGAGACCCGACTCGCACAGTATTTTCATCGCCTACACTTAATATTCACTGCCCATCTTCAACGTCTCCCCTTTCATTTGTTTATCTGTCAAAAGCAGAAAAACTCCTGTATGTGTATGTGTGGCCTATGTGACAAGAAGCATTTTATTATCACTCCTGCTGGTTTTGTTAAGGAGTCACCTGGTTAGCTTCTGCATGATTCTGTTTTTTTTTTCCCCCTCTTGAACGTGTGAGAGTACGTCAGTGTGCTCGGAAAGTAATGGTGTCAGAAAGGTTTTCTCCTGTGGGCTCAATTGCAAATAGAGCAAATCCTTACACTTGTAAGTCTCGCCAGCTGTTTTGGAGGAGATTTTTTAAAATTCTGTTACATGTTAAAAAAGACCAATACAAGTGAACACTCTGCCAGATGCAAGTGCAGCAGGAAAAAAAAAAAACAACCTGTGAGGTTAAATCTGCAAGTTTACCATACGCTCAGTGAGTCAGGGGGCTGCGTGTGCTGTGACTGCCCAAGCAGGCCCAGTCAGAACGGAAGAAAAACACGTCGCGGGTCACTTGGCAGGGGTCCGTTAATCGTACGTGACGGCCCAGGTAGCATGATGGGAAACAAATTGAGTGTCATTTCTCACCAGAGGACTCGGCGACGCGAGACAAGCGGCGCTCTGGCCTTACAGCGGAGTCCTCGAGCGCCTCGCATCCCGGGCTGCAGAGGCGAGCGCGACATGACAGACTGTATACAGAAAAGAGGACGTTGATAAATGGCTGGGGAAATGTTCCCTTTGCAAAAATGCAGAGGACAATCATTATCTGGGAGCTGGCGACGCCGCAGCAGATATGGAGACGATCAAACGCGAAGGCAAAACACAAATTAATTTCCTGTTAATTACTGAAACCGTACGCAGGCTAAAATACCCACGTCAACGTCAATATCAGCAACAAATATCTGAACTGAACGTTTATGCTGCTGCTGCAAGTCTATTTTCTCCTGTATCGTCGGTATAACAGCGAGAGATGAATAGAAGACAAACACCAGCCTCTGAATCATCACAGAATAATATAAAAACAGCAGTGTCATGTAATTATACTCATGTTTTCAATAATTCAAAATGATGTGCGTAGATTGCAGCTTCAAACAAACCGGGGAAATATTAACTCCGACTTTCAGGCGTTGTCCCGAATCTCCAAATTTGCGCATCATCGGTCAAAGACATAAAAGAAAAGTCACATCGCTCGTCCTGATCTTTAAGTTGTTGTGCGGTCCTCGCAGCTGCTGCTGGGAAAATGACATCGTGCAGTTAGGATGTAAAACACGGAGTCACTTTCATGGCTCGCTATGTGGAACAAGTGAACAGTTTGCTTCCTCAGCAGAAAAGTTTCGGCTGGTCGGAGTTTGTTGCAGAGTCAGTATGTAGGACTGTGACTGTGGAATATACGTGGCAGGTAACACGAGGTCAAGGATGGGAAGAGACACAGGCCTCGAAGCTGCAGTGCTGAATTTTTGTCTCCCCCTTCTGGCAATGAAAGTAATTACACAAACACTTGCGACGCAATGATGCATCTCCGTCACCGAAGTGATTTCGAGAAACGAACAAACTCATCCATGTTTTACTGCTGCGAAAGATTTGTTAAAACCAAAAAGCTGATATTTAAGTGTCTTTAATTTAATATGTTTTTATGCACAGACTAACAAGTTCCAGAGAAAAAACCAAGACAGTGACAAAGCAAGTGTGTATTTTGCATCAGAGGAATTTAAACTTGTAAATAGACATGTCTACTTCCTTCATCGTGGAGGGAACAGTGAATTTGTTCCTTCATGTTCTCTAATAACTCTCAAAGGTCTCCGAACCATTCACTGAGGAACATTACACGAAACCGAATTGTCCTTTAAAAGAAAATAAAGACCTCAACATCATACAGTGTAGATGCTGATGGCTATTGATTTGTCTTGGAGGAGATTTCTGTCTTGTTTTTTTTTTTCTCCCCGTGCAGCTGTGGCCTTTTCCAAGTCAATTCTGGAAAACTTTTTTTTTTTTTTTTTTTTTAAATTCCATTAAGTGTATCTCACAGCTAAAGGACTTGACAATCAATAGTCAACCAGACCGTGAAAGTGACCAGACTTGTTCGAATAAATATGATCTTACTGGCGATACTTTTAATTCCCTCCCTGGAAGACTTCCTTTGTTTTCAAAAGCCCACTGCGTGTTGGCCAGTGGTAGCTGCCTGTCAATGTCGGAGTATGCCGGCACATTGAGACCTGGAGGCATCGTAGCGTGATCCATAGCGTGACTGGGGTCAACCTGAGGGAGACAGGTGTCAGGGGGACCAACAGGTCCCATGTGGGTAGAGGTTCACCACTAACGCCCCGAGGGCTCTTTTGTGAAAAGCGACAGGAGGGGAGGAGGCGGGCTGCATACTGATGATGTCAGCTCCATGTGCGGAGACTGTGTTGAAAGCAGCAGGTGGTCGAGGAAAGAAGGAGGGCAGGCATCCATGTAGCATTTTATATATTTATTTCTCGCTGGAAGAATTGGGAAGCCTGTCGCCAGATTCTGTGAGCCCCTTGCATCATTTTAAACAAAGATTAAATACATCAATTGGTGACTTGCTGAAACCTGAGAGACTCTTTTTAATTAGTGCGGGCATAGAGAGAATATAATTTTGGTGCTTATCAGCTCAATGCAGCTGGATACAGCACATTTATCACAGTTGCTCACATCTCGGTGATAAGCCGTTCCTCCTCAGCCTGGTGTACATTCAAACAAGACACAGAGAATCCCAGGAAGCCGTTTGAAAGAGTGTTGTTGCCAACGGTGCCAAAGAAACAACTTGTCCTCCGCACTCGCTACTTCCAAGAATACGCCTTTTATTCTCCACCGTCCTGTGTCAAGAAGTCGTTTCATCCCAGACTGGATTAGGGTTGAGATGATTTTTGATGATTCGAGATGGTAACGCTGAATAAGTGCTCGGCAGGGTGGCGCAGCACTGAGAGACAGAGAGAGAGAGAAAGAGATGTCTAACTGAAGGTCATGGGTTGGATCTCCGTAACCGCCAAAGTGTCATTTGGCGTAAAAGTGTCCTCCAGCGACACGTCGAACCTGCGGTCGGCTGAAGGTGGAAGTGTTTTCAGAAGTTACCAGCTACTGTGTGTTTACATAACAAGTAAAACACAATTTCAGAAATTGGTGACGTCTCACAGTGTTAAATAAAGTTCCAACAAAGTCCTAAATACCAGAATCAACATCACGGGCTCGGGAGCTGTTGGGTCAGGTTACTGTGAAAGTAAAACTAAAGTTGGTGTTGAATGCTCCATTTAAAGCCAATATAAACTGTTTTATTCTGAAATATCCCGTCGGCCTTTAGGTTGGTTTTCTGCTGACTCCTGCGTTTCAAGCTCTCTGCAGAAACATTGTCGATGCTGCACCGTGCATGAACCTGCAGCAACGTGAACCAAAGACAAAAATGTGGGAGGCTAATTAAAATATGATTTAAAAGAAAACGTTGGCGTATATTTGGAAAATGTTCACATTCACCACGATGTCAATATTGCTTTTTCATATTCCATAACAATTTCACATTATGTGCTTGCTCGGAATGCATTAACTGGTGGGTGCAGCAGTGTCAATGGAAGGTGCAGCTTGTTATCCCCTCAGGCGAGTGTGAAATATCCACTCAGAGGGGGAAGTGAGAGAAATGAAAAAGATGGCACCTACAAGCCTTTTACAATCATTTTGCATTGAGCTGGATGTTGACTTCAAGACGTATGATGTTGAAAAGAGAGTTGATTTGCATTTCTCCGCGTGGAATCGCATTCAAAACATGTTTGCACCAAGTTATTCACTTATTAAATGTACGACACCACAGTCACACAATGAAACAGGCACCACCAATAACTTCGGGAGATATTGAAGGAGATTTTGGTCAGAGCCACACAATTTATTCAGAATACGTTCAACACTCTGCTCCTTATGGATTTATTTCATATTAAGGTTTAAAACTACTTCATAGTGTTGCTTTAAATTGTGTCATCTACCACATCAACGTGTAACTAAAGAGGGAAAATCAAAGTCGTGTTCAGAAACAAATCAGCGGCGGTGGACGTCTGAGCTGTCAACGCGACGAGCGTTCTCCGCCCAACAAATCACCACAGCTTCTTAAGCCCTTGTGCGTTGGTATAAATCTGTCACGCTCCTTTTGTCTCTGTGACTGAAGGATCAGTCATTACTGCACCGAAACTCAACGAGCATATTTCTAACCTCACGTCTGTTAGATCTCAAACGGCCACTTTTCTAAATGTGATTCTGAAGCAGCGCTCTGTGATGCGTCTTCTGCGGAGCCATCGTTTCTTTGCCGTGAGAAACGTGGGACACATGTTCACAGGGATGTTACTGTGATAACCCTGTAAATCATTTCTGCCGTCCACTTCGATGGACATCTGACCTTCCCGGGTAATGTCCCTGCCATCTGGAGAGGGCCAGCACTGTGATGGAAAAATTGCTACTGCCCAAACCCAAAGTACTGATGTGAGAGTCTCTACAGGGCCGGTGAGCGCCAGTCAAGATGGTTCTTGTTTTGACAACACAGCAGCATTGACTTTGAGAGTGAATTACGATGACCTCCGCTGCGGAGGTGTCAGCCACACCAGCGGTGAGAGTCAAACCCTTCTCTCTTAGCTCCGCAGAGTTTCAAAAAGTCCCGGAAACACAAAAACACACCGAAATAAAATACAGGAGACGAGAAATGGAGGAGGATTTCCAAGTCGCTCGTGATTGTCCAACAGTTTTTAATCCGACGCCTGCGAGAGTTCTTGTTTATGATTAGATCGTCTCCATCTGTGTGTGTCGGGGGGGTATTTACTATCGGTCCTCTGACACATTACTGAGTCAGTAAATATTGTAAAGGCTGAGAATAGAAAGAAAAACCACGACACAAGTCCTATGTTTGTTATTAGCATTAGTTTTACATGGATTCCCGAGACCTGTTGCTGCCTCGGAGCCCGGGGGTGGTGGGGGGGGGGGGCTCCGGCGCTGCTACATCTTCTGTGATTTTACACTTCACTTGGCCGTGCCGCTAACAGCAAGATAAAACAACACATCTATCTCAGGCCTGGGAGTCTTGTTTCGTAGCGATCATTTCTCCCTCAAAGGACAACACACCCATGAGGGAACGCCTCGATAATTACGATATAAATCGCTTTGGCAAGACACTACAGGAGGAGAGCGGGTGGGGGGAGGGGGTGGGAAGAAGTGTGTGTTAGCGAGTGTGTGTTTTGGGGTGGATATCAGTAAATCATGTGGGAGCACACAGAAATGAAGATTAATGGATGATTAATGTCTGTCCACAGTGAGGGATCTGACTGTTCGGTGGGGCGTGTAGGAGAGGTGAAAGGATGAAGGAGAGGACCAGGTGGCACCGAGGCCCCTAACAGCCTTCTCTCTCTGACCGCACCGCTGCCGCAGCTTAATATCTATTTGGATTAGGACTCAACCCGTGATGAAGAAAAATTAAATTCTCTCTTTTACCTCTTCGGTCCTCGACACGTGAACTTCTCGCGGCCGAAAGGATCGTTCACGAGTCGAGAGGCGTCGTGGACGAGCCACAAAAGAAAAGCTGCGATAAAGTAAACTTTTTCTGCTTCAACAAAAAGAAAGCAATGACCATTGATAACCCTCAAGCTCTTACCGGGGTGTGTGAGACAGACTGTGGAAATATAAAATATAAATGTCATATTGATTGTTTTCTCTCCATACTTATCACTTCACGCTGTCTCTGTTTCCTCTGAGTTAATGTTTCTACTATGGAATGACGAGTGTGTGGGTTTTTATCTCTCACATATACGGAAGTCAAGCTGAGCAGGAGAATAATAAAAAAAATAAAATAAAAAAAAAAAGCAAAAAGACAGTTCATGATATCGGTCGTTGCGAATCGCAAGTTTCTAAGCACACCTACAGAACTGCAGCGCTGAAATGTGGACATCTCTTCACAGGCAATAAATATCTCTGCAAAGTACTCTCTATCTCCTCTCATCGAACATATCCTTCTTTCTTTTGCCAAAAAAAGCTCTCACACTGTAACTCTGCAGGCAATTTCTTCTCCCACTTAGTATTTTGCTCTGACTATGCCAACAGTGAATAACACTTTGGCCAACACAGTGTCAGCACCATTACAGCTGAAGTGCAGCACAGCCCGTGGTGGATGTGCTCACATTTGTTTGGCCGTAATCATGACTTAAATGAAGGTAGATTGGGGTTTTATTCGTATAAATGCTTCTTGGATGCTGAGCTGCTCTGGTAGAAATCATGGCTCTGAACCACTGATCCACATTACATCAGGTAATTTGGCTAAATAACAGAATAACCAAAACGAGGATACCCATTCAGCCGTAGTCAGTATCCCTCAATTCCCATTTGCAAATGTGTCTGGAACCTCAGTTAATTTTACTAGAAGACCAAAACGCCTTTAGACACAATTGGCAACAGCAGCCAATCAGAGCTACGACAGCATATCAACAGACGCTCTTGAGGGCCTGGTTACTTCATGCAGACCGGATCTGGAGAGTTTAGTTTTTTTATATTGTAATTAAGAAAGCATACTTAAGATTTCTCCTTAATTGGTTTGTAGACGGTGTGAATCAACGCAAACACTGCAGTTGCCTCCTTCTTGTCAATCAGTGAATTACTACCTGCTCATTTTGAAATGACAAACAATTGGGACTGAAATCTAGTTTCTAGGTTTGACATCAGCTCAGTTTGTGTTTCAGTTATTATTTTAGGAAAGTAAATAAAGTCGTGAAGTGATAGCATCTGCTAAACGTATCATAAAATACCTTCACTGCAGTTTCTTATCTGAGTCTGAACAAATATAAAAAGACGTTTCACTCATTTCTGCTTCTCTTCCTCTTATTTGCTTCCAAGAAATATTGTATTTGTATCAATATGTGGCACAAACTCTGAAGAACTGATTAATCTGTTATTGACCCAACAAACATACGAAGGTGCTCCGATGTTTCTCTGGCATTGATTTCAATTTATTTGGGGTGAGTCTCACAATAACAGGTTTCCTCTGCAGTAAACATCCGGCTCAATTGACGGTTAGAGCCTGGGGAGCACGGCAGAAAGTAAGTGCAACATCTTGTTTGTAGGATTATACACTGGTCACCCAGGCTCATGTGCATAACGAACAACGTGCAGAAAAATAAAGCAAGAGCTTTTCGAACGCGAGTAATATGTTGAAAATACCATTTCATTCAAACTGGAACATGTTTGACAGTAAATGCACCAACGCCACTTCTTTCTTCACCTGTTGGAAACCATATTTCCTGTGTTAACAACAAAATCTTTTCTATATATTCCTCATCCTTACATCGGTCGGGAGAAAAATAAATTGAGCAAGGAAATTATCCAATAATTGAACATCAGGATGAACTGCTGCGCTGCTTCCAAATCTAAACCTGAGACTCGATCAACGGCAGAATGAAATCTGAGGAAACTCAGAAGAAGATAGTCGGTAAATAAAGAAATGAATAAGAAAACGAAACACAGCGAATCAGTCGCTAATAAGGGAAAACACATTTACTTTTCTATTCCACGATTCTCAGCGCTGGTTCGTCTGCCGCTTCGTCACACATTTGTATAGGTGAGGTGATGTTGGGTTGTGATCAGGGTTTGGTGCAGGACAGCAGATTTATATTATGGAAACTTCGGGACAAGGACGAAATACATTTGTCTGTGTGTTTGAAATATAAGACACGAGCACACATGACCATGATCAGTCATAAACATCCGATCTGCTCTAGCAAACAGAATCTTTGGATTGTGGATTGCCCGGCGGCCATTATAAAACGTCCTGTCACACACTGAAGTCATTTTATTATTTAGCTGAGACAGCAGCTCGGCCGCACAGGAAGGACATGGAGACACGTCAACTGACAGACTGCCAACAGTCTGACTAATGCTCAAATCAACTGAAAGTCAAAGGGATGTACACAGAAAATATGTGGACATAAATATTATCTGCCAGGGTTTATCAGTATGGAATAAAACATACACACACATCATCCAATCTGTTTGTGTTGAATCGCTTACATGTTAACAGCATGTGTTCCGTGTCCTTTTTCACATGTAGTTAAATTCACAGTTAGGCCGTCGGAGAAACCGTCGGACCAGATGATTCCGAGCATCGCCCCCAATAGAGGAGAGTGTAACGGCCGGGGTGCTATCAATTAATGAGACGTCAACAATTGTTTGGTGCTGCATTATTCATGTCACAGCAGTAATAAATAATGAGCTGAGTAAATTGAGAAAACTCAGGAGTCCTTTCCCCGAACGTCTCTCTGGGCTTTTAACCTCTAGACGGTGTCATTTCTTTTGCGTCCGGTGACAGTGTGTCTGTTGCTGCAGGAACAAGGTCCCCGAAACGAGGGGACATTAAGGACTTGAGAGACAAGGCAGGAGAGATGAGGGACGCGGTGGCAGGATTGTGTTTGCGGAAGATTAAGGCCCTTCAGGATGGACGGATGATGGATGGACGGGAGCGCTTCATCCATCAGGGCCTGTTTACATCACCTTAAAAACGAGCCGAGCCGAGCCACGTCTCCCTGCCCTCCCTTAAAGGGGCCGGCTGTTGGTACGACCCGCGCTCCTCGCTGGTTCCACTCATCGCCGTGATGGATCAGATGGGAGACCATATGTGTAAGTGACAGGAGAGACGTATGGAGCCATTTACCAAAGCCTCCATCCACTTGTCGTGGTTTTTGTTTCCTGCTGAATCTGCGTGTTCCCTCTACATTACAGTGCCGCGGTTGTAACCTGTCATTTGCCGTGAAATGTTGTAGCACACACTGCGCATCATTCATAAATGACAAAGTTGTAAACATGTCACAATTTAATGGCCCGTTGTCTATTTGGTTTGAATGAGGCCCAAATGAGACATAGCTGGCTGCTTCCTGCCGTCTCGGCTCTCTAACCATTATCAACACTGAGACTCTTTTATCCGATGCTTACTCTTTCATTTCATGGGCCGCCTGTTTGAAACATGAAGCACGTTTTCAAAGACAATACTCCACTATAGGATTTCAAAGTGGACTGCTGAGCAGCTCCCACCAGCTCACAAAGAGCACCCTTATTTTTGAATCTCTCAAACTGATTTTTATTGCACATCCCAGACTCATAAAAATTCCTTTTGAGGATGGTTTATAGAATTTCCCCCCATATTTATAATGAGCATTTTCTCCCTGTTTTAAACTCATATTTCAAATGCGGTTTGAAGTGGTGGTTTTCTGCGGAGACTCGGTATCTCGTGGTTCTATACGTGCCGCCCTGGCGTCTCCAACTCGGGGCTTGTCGAACCAAATCTGGGGAGAAAATATATCTCAGCTAATGTTTCCTGAGTGCTAACAATGAGCCGACATGCACAACAGTTTATCACATTTATCTTCAGAGTGTTTCGCTGCTTTCATTTACTTTAAAATATTTTCCTTGAAGCCGGGATGTTTCTTTGAACAGCTGCG
This sequence comes from Paralichthys olivaceus, assembly GCF_024713975.1. Taxonomy (NCBI): domain Eukaryota; kingdom Metazoa; phylum Chordata; class Actinopteri; order Pleuronectiformes; family Paralichthyidae; genus Paralichthys; species Paralichthys olivaceus. The sequence continues at coordinate 19,460,746 of NC_091109.1, forward strand.
TGGACACGAACAGAAACCGAGCCTGCGAGTCTAATATTCTCTTGGTTCAACCCGAGAGCTGGGAGAGGGTCATTAAGAGAACTCTCTCATCTTCATCTATCCAAGCGAATGAGATTTTCCACCACGTCTTAAAGAATTGTTGGTTTAAAGATATCAATAGCTCTGTCAGAAATACTGTGTGTAATTGAAAAAGCTCCTGAGGAAAAAAAATGATTACTTAAGAATAATATTATTAAACTTTCTCGTCTCCCTTCCTGAAATATCGTCAGGCAGCAAAACAAAACGGCAAATCATCCTTTATCTCAGTCTTGCAGTTACATTCTCACTTTAACGAGTCTTCTCCTGGCCAGAGAGCAGCTTCACTGGAGACGCTGCATTATTCAGCCCTTTTCTCAGGGGTCTTTCGACATAGTTTGAACTTAATAACCTTTGTGCAGACGGAGCCACTGAAGTCAGGATGAGGGCTCTACGTCTTCACCGCATTTCTCGGGTTACAATGCACGGTTTCTATTTTTCTTTAATGGCCGTAACATCCCAGCAAACACACTGAAGAGTGAGGAACACGGTCGCTGTGTTTGTGCTCAGTAGTCTTCACTGGTTGCTAATTCGCATCATGTAATTTTTATCATTTCATGGCAAGAAATGAAATGTTTGCAGATGTAATGTTTTTTTTATTCTGTGATGTTCCTCATCAAGTGCAAATAGTAAATGAAACGCAGCTGCCATTCAACTGTAACTCTCTATTGATCCCTGAGGGGAATTCAATTTGTGGACATGGGGAAATATATATTGTGTCCTTTTTCTTAATAGAGAATTATTCAGGCCTCGTTCTTGAAACGTTGCGTTGTAAACAGAGATTCTATTGAGATCGTAACACACAGAAAATAATAACAATTCACTGAATCAAGTAAAAAATATATTTATAACGAATTTAAACAAGCTTTCGTTTTGGTCTCCAAGGCAAAAATATTGTTTTTGAGTTCACTCTGTCCTCGGCATGTTCATGTGTGTGGAGATACAGATGCAGAGGACGGCGTCTTGTATTTCATCCTCCAAAAAAGAGGGACGACACTGGACTGTGCTTCGTTTGTGTGTTTAGATATTAAGGGCTGAGGTGATGCACAGAGCGTTCATGTGGTGTGGAGATGATGTTACACCGCTGAACGCTGGCTGGCAGGGAAGCTCCCACAGTTATTCACTTTTATCTTACACCTGCTACGGTTACATCATTGTTGAGGAGATTTGTGCAGCATTTTCACTGTCAGAACCCTTCCTGTGTATTGTGCTCCACCTGATGGATGAGTTTGGGTGTCCTCTGGTCTGCACTCAACACTCGGTAATAGAGGCTGTGAGAGAGACCTGAACTGCAGGAGTCCTGCAGCGCTGGCACAGAGTTCGGACAAGCAGAACGCAACAGAGCTCATCAGCCGAATGAAGCTTTGGCCAGCGAGACCTTCCGCCTGGGACAGAATCCACGGAGCAGAAGTTGAGAGGTTCATGGTAGGTCGTCTAATCGAGATAAAAAAAGAACCAGGATAGAACTCAAGAAGAATTATGAGTCACTATTGACCGTAGGGTTCCACAGCTCTTTTAGAATTGACAGTACTGTTTCAGGTATATCAACAATGCATACATTTGAAAGCCTTGTATTCCCACTGGATCTCCTTTGCAACCCTTACTTTAGACGTACCCAGCGAAATATAAAAATGTCCTCCAGTTCTAACTCTGTTCCTAATTGCTCCACAAGTGTGTAAATCACTCTGTGATTGTTGTTTTTGTCCCGGATAGCGAGCCTCCTCTGACATGTCAAAGCAAATCTGATGGCTAAATAAAAAACCATCAAGGAAGCAGCTGGAAGTGAACGGCAAGAAAACCCAAGTGCAATAATGAGGAAAGAAACCTGACGCTGCTAATGAAAAGACATCCACACGTCCAATGAGCGCTGGCGACATAACGTTCATCTGCCAGAAGCTTTGGTCCGCAGCAATTTAGAGTAAGTGAGCGACTCCAGATGTGAGATTTGAAAGATTGAGTGGAAAAAAATGTGCTGCAATTTAGATTTAACTCTCAAAGAGAAGAGTAAATAAATAAGCAGTATACTCATGTTTTAAATACTTAGAACAATACAACCAAAGCTCTGAGTGTGACCAGTCCTGAAGTTATGTCGGTGTTTATTATTTTAGGTGAAAGGACGACAAGTTAAGTTGAGACCTGCTCTGTGCAAATGAGACTAATGTTAAAGCTTTAAAACTGCGACCTTATCTTTCTGCAATGGTGACATGTTTGTTTTTCTTTATATATAAATTTTAGGGAATAAAAGTTTAAACTGGGAATTGGATAAAGAATTAAGCCACAGTGCATCGTGGGAATCATCCGAGCGGCACCTGACGCTCACCCGCGCTGGTCTCATGTAAATCCAACACATCGAGTCCCTCGGCACGGAACTGAGGTGGATTTACGGCTGATTATTGTTTGCTCTCGCTGTCCGGGACGGATCCTGAAGAAAAGCAACAGTTGATAGCGGTGATATGGATCTGAGGTATCACGCTCGCTGCTGGGAAGGATTATGAAGCATCATACTTGCACTAATGACCTAATTATGAAGCGGTGGCACGGGAGGATTCTCACCATCATTCAAAAGTTAATCTTACTCTTTTTTTTAGTTTTTTTTTATTATTCATTTGCCGGAGTAATGGGGACATTTAAATCCAATTCACACAGGAGGTCCCATATTTAATTTCAGAGTTTACAGGAATCTGTGAGGCGCAGTCTCTGGGATTTAAGACGCCCCCCAAATTCCACTGAACTGTAACATTCACTGCTCTTCAGGAAAATTAAGAAGCCACGTAAATACAGAGAGGGAGACGTGGCAAGCGAAGAAAAGGGGTTAGAGTATAACTCGACAACAATAGCATGGTAATTCCTTTCATGAGGACAGTAATAGTATTTTAGATTGATACCCATCTGCAGATTAAAGTCTCACCATCCCTACGGACCGATTATACCTCCTATTGTGTAAATCAGTAAAATGCCGTTCGGACAGACAGGAAGTCAGAGCCGAGGCTTTGAGATAATAATAACCATCCCACTCGATTACAGTTATTAACAGGACGATGTACCCAACCGGCCTCCACGTCACAGCCGAGCGGAGACGTGCACCGAGACAGGATTTCCCCCTGCGCCATCAAACTTGAATCAAGGACGGAGAAAGGGCGGAGAAATTTCTCCACCTGCTGACAAAGGGGAAAAGATGATCACTCTAAACGCCCGGCACTAAATCTTTCACACTTGTCAAGTCCGCTTTGTTCCTGCTGCCAGCGTTGACCCCTCTTCCTCCATCAGCAGGGACCTGGCCTTGGTCGTCAGGGGAACGGTGAGGAGGAGGAAGGCCAAGACACGGGCTAAATTTATAACACACGTTTATGCCTCACGCCCTCAAACATATTGCAGCGTTAAGTTAAGGACACACGTTACACACCTGCATTCACAGTCCGCACAACACAAAACAACACAGCCTGTAAAAAGGCTCCTAACTGTATATGGGGGATTTAACAAGGGTATATAAAGATTTATAAAATAAATGCACACGTATAAAAAGTCAAACCTGCGGGTGATTTACTCAATGTGTTGATTGTTGAGGATATTTGGAAATTTGAACTTCCATTTCCTGAAATGATATCCCAACAACGGTTCTACACATGAGTGCACGTGTGATTGTCACGAGGTTGGACAGCTCAGACAAATGAAAAATAAAGTCTCTGAAGCATGGGGGGGGGGGGGGGCAGCAGACAGGACCATTTCAATTCAAATTTATGCCGAGAAGATACAGTAGATGGAAGTACAAGCGCTCCGAGCAGGTGAGATGTAAAATGGTAAGTAGGTCGTGACAAGAGATGTCCGGTCCTCGTGCCACGGGACAGGGCGACGATCTCTTTCAACAAGATAAGGTAGAAAAGTGTTTTGCATAACTGTTCTCTCCTGAAAATGATTCCAGTAATGAAGGAGTGCATTAAACGCACCAGTGTAGCCACCACGGTTTAATTAATTACAAACAGACCCCAGGTAAGTATTGTCTCATTTGGAGGGGGCTGACTTTAAAGGCTCTCTGTGGAGCTTGTTCACTTTTAATATTTCACAGCAGAGAACCCCTTCCACCCAACACCTCATGAAATATTTCTAAAGCCGCTTTAAAGCTTTGAAATCTGACCTGTGCAGGTGTAGCTGTGGAATGTCTCTTTCCTGACACACTGGGTTATTTTTGCTGTTGTAGATGTACTGTGATGTTTCCTGGAGTTAATGTATATATTTGTGTATATGTGAGGATTAAGTAGAAGATTACTGATATTCATTGAACATACATCTCTGTCTGACCTTACTGTGTGAGGATAATTGCATGTTCTGATGTGGCGAGATGCAAATAGAATTAAATTGAATAGAATAAATGCCAGTCAAACATAGGATAAGCTTTTTTAATCAGGATGGTGCTACAACCTCAGAAAGAATCTTCTGGAAGTTGTCAATGTTCTTTTACTAGACATTTCCTTCCCTTGTCATTTTTTCCCCTCGCCATTAAGATGTCAACCACAAAAAAAAAAAAAACGACAACTACTCACTTTGTCAACTTTAATTGCTGGGAGACTTAAAGCGACCTTAGTTCTGAGGTGAAAATTTAAAATCCAGGCATATCTGCGGCAGTCACTTCCGCAGACGAGCAGATTCATCTTCCTCCTGCTGTATTTGCTGTGACCACATCGAGGCACAGTAAGTGATAAGCAGCATGGTGAAAGAGTAAGAGGGATTTATCTGCAGCTCTGCTGAGTGGGGAGCTGATAAAGGGGTTAACACGGATGACTTGTTATGACAGAAAACCAGCAAGGCAGGTGGAATATGTTAACAGGGTTATGCAGAAGAGGGAGATGTGTTTTAATCTGGAATTGACAACGATGACCTGCAAAATTTACTACGTAGAGTAAGTAGTGTAAAAAGTAAAAGTAATGGAACACAGGGTGATTAACGATGTGTGTATAAAATTATATATATGTATTAATACATGTAAATATTGGAGAATGGACTGCAGTACATATTCATTTGAGTCCCATCATGATAAAAACATGTTTTGATCGCCCCCTGGTGGCTGTAAAACCTCCTCCATGTTAGTGGATGGGACAAAGACCAAACCGGCAAATACGTTTTCCTCAAAGATGATCTCTGCCCTTCACGTAAAGTATCTCCGAGGTCGTTAGGACACCATAAAGATTGAGTTGTTGGCTGGTAATGTTGTTTAAATGTAGGTAATCTATTTTTCAAATCTCAGGGATTTCCCACAATAATAAGCCACAAACTCTGCAGCCATTAAGAAGGGAGTGTTTACAATAATCCATCCAGTCTGCAGCTTAAACATTGGTAATAAATGGATTTTGGCCCAGAACAACTCCGTCTCTCTCATTAGGTAAAAGCTCTGACAGTTCGTTGGAGGTTTATTCCTCTAATTTATGGAGCTAAGAAGATGAATTGTCATTCGTCAGGATAAACAACAGCAGTAAATGTAGCAGTAAACTGTTAATACATTATTTAAACATATAACAATGTGTCCTAATAGATCTATATGTGTTTATGTGTTTGCTAACTGGTGAGTAGTTTTGTTTAGAGCAGTCGGAGGGTAAATGAGAATAAAACAATATAAAACTTTCTTAACGACCTGATATACATTGGAGGTTTTTACGTGTGAAAGCTGGCATGTTGCTGTGAGACGCCGCCGCACACGCAAAGCACATATGTGACACTGACACAACGGTCTAGATGCTCTATTAGTTTTTCAATTCTTGTTTTACAAGGAATCGTTTTAATTCATCGTCAGAGCTCGCTTGAAAACACTAATTAGGCTGAACATTTTTTTTTTTTAAAATAGACGAACCAGCAGAAAGTCTCGGTTCATCGTCACCACTTGCGATGAATGAAAACATCTGTCGGGGAAAGTTTCTGAGACACTTTCACGTGTAGTTCTTCAAGATAAGTTAATGCAGGTGAAACTGGGAAATGCTGAGCTGCAGCGATCAGCTTCACTCCTTCACTTAATTCTCCCCCTGGTGAAACTGTTCATTAAAATCCAAATCACTTTGGAAGTAAAAAATATCACAGAGCTATCAGTCCCATAAAGCGCTGAAGAGATATGCAAAGACATAACCTTGGACACGCTTCATTACTCCTCCGGAGAACGACGATTGGGGGAAAAAAAAGTCCATGTCGTATCGCTGCAGCACCTTTCCTGTCCACAGCCGTAAACTAGCTGCTAAACAAAACAGCTTTTTCTGCATTAAGCCAAACAAACATGTCTATTTTTTTTTTTTTTTTTTTTGCTGTTATCATAGATTTGCTTTCTAACATAATTATACTGCTCTTTTACACAACCGACTCAGCGTGAGTGGACTCGCACAGATTCTCTCCAGAGTCCTCATATCCCACAGAGGAGGAATGAAACACAACGGCAGTCTCAGGAAACACATCGGAGAATAACAGAAATATTAAGGCCTCTGCTCTGAGAACGCTCAATTGTTGACCAAGCGGCGATCTAACGGTATATGCTATTTACGTTTCACTTTATTTTCCTCGGTTTGGCTGTTAATCTAAGGGAAGCGCTCGCTCTGTCTCGTGTGAATTGAAATTCACGTTGTGTTCTCGTTGCCTGTGGAGCAGAATTCTTGGATCTCGCAGGCCACCCTTTCATAATGAGAGGTGTGGAGACATCTGTTTCCACAGGCGGCAATTAAGGTACAGTAAGAGATAAACAAAACAAGTTATAATGAGAAACCACATACATTCACGGGGAAGCAGACAAAAACTCATCCGGCTTTGATCACTGGAAATGAAGGCGGAATTACAGTTTCTGCATCTGCAAATCCTAAATCTGCATTGATGGATTGTGCAGCTAATTATCTCTGTGACTGTCTGCTTCAATCTCGATATTTCAACAGAACAATTATATAGAAACTATATGTGTGTGTCCCCAGAACGTACAAGGGTGTCCAGGCCCGTCTACACTGAGATCACACAAACTAATAACATAATGTGGATATGCGTGGTTGTCAAAGTTCTGCAAAGTTAAAAGTACAAAGTCTGTGATGAAGGGAAACACCTCATCAGTTCTTTGAGCCAGAGGCTGAAAAGAGGAGCTGCAGCAGGAGAGGATGTGTTTTGTGAACATTAGACGTCTTCAAGCATTAACACTAATTAAAATGATCAACCTAATCAAGAGGGCATCAATCTGGTGGCAGTAGCCCTGAACCTCGCTGTTGTGTTTCGTCCTAATGACCCTGAAATGGCCTTTCTTGGTTTCCCTGTATATTTTTCTATCTCGACGATCAGCTGATTCTCTGCAGAACGAAGCCCACGACTCCCCACAAGTTGAGGACGAGACGTCAGGGCTGGAGCCGAACTGAGAGCAAAGAGGAGAAAGTACAAACTTTCTTCCTGCTGTCGTTAAGGGAAATGTGAGGTCCCTGGCGAATAAAATGGATGAGCTCTGTGCACTGACTGAGACCCGGCGGGAATATTGAAGATGTAGTATTATGTGCTTTATTGAGACGTGGCTGCAACGACTTCTTCCAGACTCCCAACTTGACCTTCATCAGCTTTCAAAGTGTATGGGCCAACAGAGACTGCAGGCAGAGCAACGAGAAGAAATGAGGACATGTTCCCGAGCGTCTCTGTCGCCCATACACTGAAGCCACTCACACACTGCACATATACTCTTAGTTTGAATTGTAGAACACTTATTTTACCTTGCTTTCATTTTTATTTGACTATTGCCCATATCTTCTTGATGACAAATCAAACTAGAAACTCTTGGCTGTGAGTCTGTGACCAGCATATCTGTGGAGCGAGCTCACATGTTCCGCTGCCGTTGCAGAACACACATGTATATATCACCCAATTACATACGTGCACATGGCGCAGTGTTTCCTGCGATGCTGTAAATTAATGCACCGCAAAAGATGCTGTCACCAATTTGTCATAATCACCTCAGGGGTCATGCGGTTACAAAGAGCTGAAGACATTTTATTCATCTCCTGACCCCCAGCTTCGTGTTCCACGACCTCCTGGGGGTCTTCAACCTTATCTTGGGAACCAGTGGTTTAAACAGTTGGATGGAGAGGATCCCCTCCACTGCCCAGACCTCTCAGTCTGAGACTTCAGCTCCGCTGTGACAAGAAACAGCACAGGAAGTCGTCGCTGCCAGCTGCCGTCATGTACAATGATCCTCCTGTGGGTCTGTAGAGGGGATCGATCCATCTGTCCATCTTATCTTCACTGGCGATGTGTGAGAGCGACTTGTGTTATAATCACTATGATATAGTATTTTATTTTACAAACTACCCTTTTCCCTTTTTATGCAATAAAAATAGTAACCTTGTTTCGACACTCAGTATAAAACGGATTCAACATAACTCTTCATTTAAATGAAACAAGATGTTTGAGGTCAAGGTGAAGGAAACACAAACACTGTGAGCGCAGCTCTGGATTTTCATCATCACCATGTTTTTCAAGCTGTGGGAAGATTTGAGTTCCAGCTTTCTGAGGATGATTGATCATCTGCTCCTGAACTTCTGCCTTCACTTGAGGGAGCATGTTTCCCATGGTGGAACTGAACCTACTCTGGTTAAACATGTCGGGAAATGTCCCTGTTAGCTTGCAGGACAAAAGGAAATGTTCACTCGAAGCTAAGCTAACTAGCGTTTCCTTCAATTCCCCCATCAACACAAGTTGATTTCATTCATTTATACCTGAAAATCAACGACTGAATGTCTTTTGCACAGATGTTGCTTCTGGAGTGCTTCCTCCAAAACAACTTCCTGATACCAACACACAGAAGGACATTTGGACAGAGGACACCAGTAGACGCGGGCACGTTGGCGGCTGCTGGCACTGAACCCGTGACCTTTTTGTTTTTATATCGTCTCCAAAACCACTGGGCCAACCTGACAGCCTTGAACGTTCCTTGGCTGGGACGGCTCGCCTCGTGACATTCACCCGGTTCCCTCGAGACGCTTGCTTGGCTCTCGTCTCTGCGTTTTACAATGTCCCACAGTCTCAGGCAATGCACAAGCAGGTGGGGATAATAATTAAGTATGATTACTAGACATTAATCCATCCATAAGGTGACAGCCACAGCTGCCACAACTTTACGGCTGCCACAGAGGTATAGAGGGCTTTCAGGTGTCTTAACACAGACTCTGCAGCCTTAATGGACGTCCTGGCTCATTCAGTTATCGTCTCAGCAGCTATATTATACATCGTAATTCAGCTCGTCTCCTTGTTCCTCACTCCTTTTGCTCCTCCAGAGGAATGCTCATATATATTTGCCCCACGGTGACGGAGCATTTATCTGTAAAAGTACATGTCCTCATTTCCTTTCATTAATTTACTTTCACAAATGTCTCCTGTGGTTTAAAGTTTACATTCATTTGGTTAAATCATATTAAGAATCTGCCTCTCGCTGAATGGCAGCTGGGATTGGCTCCAGCAATATAAACAAGGTATAAATAAGAGACGGATGGATCATATGAACGGAATATTTGGACAAGACCGAAATCCTTTTGGAGCCTGACCTTGTTTGGACATTTCTTTAAAGGTTTGTTTGTGTCACAGGTGTAAATGGTTTCTTGGCATTCCACTTGTGCTCCTCATGTGAATGCCAAGTGTAAACAGGGTCAGTGACTCTAAAGCATTTTTCCTTTGTTAGAAAGCATCAAAAAAACACGTATCCCATGAGTCTCAGGCCGTCTGCTGCCATCGGGGGCCACAGCAGCGCCTGTGTGCCAGTTTTTCACCATCGCAGGTCCATGAGGGAACAGGCCCGGTACATGGCCGTCACCCAGGAGCATCATGTGTTCGAGTAAACAGAAGCCAAGTGGCAGCTGTGGATTCTTCACTGTCTGTCTCTGCCTTGGCGTTTGCACCACAGCAGGTGGTGAGCAAAGAAGAAGTAAACGAATAAAGGAAGAAGATCGTCCTTGACATTATTGAACAAGACAGAATATGCTGGACAAAATGAGAGCACCCACATTTAATAGTGTGTACTCCTAATTATTAATTATGGATTAAAAGATGTATATTATCTGAGTTTTCTGTTCGAATTCCACATGGCTTCTCTGATACACCGTTTTTTGATTAATCAGTTATTTCGTTTAATTTTATTTACGATAAATGTCATATTTTTGAAATGTACAATACAAGTTGCTTTTGATGATAAATAAAAATACATACAATAAGAATAAACCTGTATGGATTAAAAACAAAAGACTGAATTAAATCACGACTTCTTAAAGATATGACGGGATGATTCACCTCCTCTATCCTGTAGGAAATAACCATGCCTCCTCCTCCATGTTCCTGAACGGGACAGGAACCAGACACTGTAAAGCCAAAGTACGCTGAAAAGACATTTGTCTCAAAAGGTGGTTTCTGTCATTGTAGTTATTTCAAGTGATCCTGCTTCTGATGATTAATACTTGTTACCATAGCAACAGGATGAAATGTCATGATGGATCGTAAAGTGCTCTGACAGAATACGCGATGTCCTTCTTCCGTTTGAAGGACTTGTTGTCTTCAAAGTGGGGGGTGTTAAAATTTATGACGGCCGTGTAAACAGTAAACACAGAAATGAGCCTATCAACTTTAAGAGATTAATAACACAGAGGGTTTTTAATGAAGTGCCAACATGTTGTGAACTTTTATTGTGTCAGACTGAAACTGCAGCCTGATAACAACGGGAATCTTCTTGTAACTTTTAATAATCTCCAGCAGGAATGTAATCACACGTCAGGACGTCCAGCGCTCGTGCAGCTGAATGCACAATTCCAATTACAGTAAAACTACGCAGTGACACAAGTCGTTACTTTGCATTATCATGCATTACATAGAACATAACTTATAACTCTCTCCCAGGCTTTATTACGCCATATGCCTTTTTCCCTGTGGAGCAGAAACAATAATCCAGAGCTCAGCCAAATGAAGATTTCAGTCCCCGAAAGAAATGACTCTGTATTATGGATCAAAGTCGCTCAAATTTATTTCCACGGCGCAGTCGGACTTCACACGAAAAAACAAAGTGCGTCTGCTCAGTAAAGGTGATGAAAGGTTGTGCTCAGAGACACGTCAGTGATTAAACACCACAAATACAAATGGAAGGAAATGACATTTATTTATATTTTATATTCGAATATAGAGAAACGGGTCCTGAACATAAAGCAGCTTTCATGTTTGTGTTTTAATTCTGCGGCTGTGACAGTTGAAATGTGCAGAGAAGTGAAGACTTTCAATTTCTTAATTGGGCAAATTCAAAGCTGAGTTTCTACATCACATTTTGTTGCCCATAGATTTAAATGTATATGTTTAGTATAAGTGTGTGTGTGAGTTAGTGCTAGGATAGACATTTGACCTGACCCTCAGAAGTCGCTCTGCAGAGCACGTACTTTAAAATATACATACGTAATCTTGATTTTCTACCTTTACTGATTGTGTATTTCATGTATATCTCAACATTTGTGTTTAGATATTGATATCTCTATTTTGTGCGCAGAACTAAATGTTTATAATTATTTAAGAATACTTTTAATTATGTTCCACTGACAGAACATGAATCCACATTCCCTTTGACGAAAATAAAGTCCAAATGATGAGGTTTCAGAGCAGAGCTGGTGGAGACTAACTTAGCATGTGGTCTGCACAGCTTGATAAAACTAAATTAATCTACAAGACGTGATCATCAATCCCAAACGGTTCAAACAGCTTCTGAGGATATGGATAAAAATATTTTTTCACCGAGTTTGAGTGGCTGCTCACCATTAAACCATCATCTCTTTAGGGTCATTTTGCAACTTATTTAGTTCATGTTCTTATTTATTACATCCTCCATATGGCCCCGGGGAATATCAAAACACAGAAGAAGCTGGAGCTTTATTAAAGGTTCAACTTTTATTATTGCTACGGCAGAAAAAGGCAAATTTACTTTGGGGTAATTAGCCGAATAAGGCCCATCCATATCCATTGGCAGTGGCTGACACTCGGAGGCTGTTAGGCATGTGGAAATGAATTTCCTCTCACTATGAAACTAATTATAGACATAAGAGCTGAGTGGGAGAGCCGTGGTTCGCTTGGACTCATGCTGAGCAATGTGTACATAACTGATACACACGTCAGCAATAGGTCATCGCAGTGACTGGTTCAGAGTTGGAAGTAGATTTGTAACTTCATGCTCTGAAGATAGACAACTTCTTACAGTAAGAATAAAAGAGCAGGGGGGAAATACATGATGTATGGGAATATGTATGCAGGGTAATTAGTGGAAAAAAGGTATGATGTGGAAAAAACAACACATTTAGATGTGAAATGTAAATAAAGTCACGGAGGTTGTAATTTCACCGCTACCGTTCTGTTTGTTTGTCAGCAGGATGATAATTAATAAACTGAAAAGAATTCATTAATGTGCTTTCTCCAACATTGCGAACATGTTATTTTTTTCATCCTTTTCTTTGAGTAATGGAATCTCTATTTCTCCAGAAGTTTTTTCGACCCACACCACATCCTTCACCCCGAGTGTGTTGCTCATCCGTCCAGTAGTTTTTGTGCAATCTTACTTAAAAACCAACCAACCAAAAGGACAGGGGTGAAAACATAACCTTTTTTAGCTGAGGTAATAATTCATGGCTCTTGATTAAAGAAATCAGGCACATTTAGAGGACTGATGCCTGTTTAATGTTCCTGCAATTGTTGTGGATCCAAATATTCATCATCATCTAAATGAAATGTTGTTTCATCAGGGGACTGTTCGGCCTTGGCAGAGGTTTGTGTTCTCCTCGTTGAAAAACCAAATCAAGGGCATGATTGCACACGTTTAAAAACTGCTAAACGTGGTTAAATCAATGGGTTTCAATATAAAACTCAGTGGTTTTCATTGTCGTGGCAAAGAAAACTCACTCGCTATTCAAAAGTTTAACTGGTGAACATTTGTGCCGTCTTTATAATCCTGGCTTTAGTGACACAATCAGTGTTTTTCAGACCTGTGATCAAACCACGAGTGGATCCTCGCCTAAAGTGGATTCATCGTATTAAACCACCTCAAAATGAATGTTTTTAATGACATCGACTCCTCCCGCTGCTTCACTGGCGTCAACTTGTTATTGTGTCCACAGAAATAGCTGCGAGTACCGTGTCATGGTCAGTGATGGAGGTCCTGACGTTAAGACAAAAGGTTGGAGCTTTTCTTTCCGTCTCAAAATAGAATTAATAGGGATGAAACCAGACGAACAAAAGGTTGCCCACACTTCTCATTAACGCTGCACAGATTGGCTGACTTCAAACTGTACAAATCTCTGCAGTGAAATATTAGCTACACTGACATCTCAATGGGAACCCAATTCTTGAGAAACTGCAAAGAAGGGAGAGAATGCAGTATTCAGTTCTGTCCTTCACTGCCTGAAACTGCTGCCTTTATTTATTCAAGGATTTGAGTTTTGGTGAGTACACCTGGGCCGACTTGCCCTGTTTCCACCCTGACAACCGCTCCTTGTTCCCACATGTTCTCTTTTAATGCAGCCCAGATGCTGTGCTGGAGCGGCCTTGTGTTGAAAGGATTCAATTCAATTGTCACCCACCACTTTTTAAGTTTATAAGAATACGCCATTGTTATTAATGAACCTTACAAGGGAATGAAATACCAAGAAAAAAAATAATAATTTCACGGTGGTCCAGAAAATAATGGAACTTAATAAAAGTAAGTATAATTGCAATTTTCCAATCTCTGATTAATTCAGTGCTGCTAATCACCTCTTCTTTCTTTTTTTCACACTCCCGAGCTGTGATAATTATTTTTTCTTTATTTAGAAGAGGCATTTTTAAATCTTGTGCAAGTAAAAAAAAAAAAAAAAAAATACGAGAGAAAGAACAGAAATACCACAAGGGCCTTCCTTACCACACAGAAGGGAATTTAATGCCCATGAGGAAATATTTTGTTCATAGAATTGGACAAGTTCTGTCCTATAGTATTTCTTCAGAGGTTACTTCTTTATTTTTATTATAAACGATAATCCCTGTGTCTGATTTTGGCCGGCACAGCTCATATACCACACAAAAAAAGTAAAGACGAGATTTTGGACAGTCCACCTTCTTGATGATACGAGGGTGAATGTATTTTTAATAAATCCAGTAATAGTAAAAGTGCAATCAGTTTGCAACCAGAGTCCTCTAACCATGAAATCATCCTAATTACTCTCACACCTCCGACAGTGACAGATCCGCTAGATTTCACCAAAAAGGCTGAGGGCAAATAGTATTTAGTCAAAAAAACGTTTTCCACGTGTTAATAAATGTGGATCAGAAAAATGTCACAAATGCTTCTAATTTTCAGATATGACCACAGGACATAAAAAGTGTGAAATCCACATTCTCGTCTTGGCTCATTTACAAAAAAAAAGAAAAAAAAGAAAAGACAAAGTAGTGATTAATGACGTCCAATGGCAGAGGTGTTTTTTCTTCCCCAGCTCTCCTCGTCTGAGATGAGTTATTTTGAATTCACCTTCTCGTCAGCTGCTTTAATTCCATCGCATTTCTATCCAAGTTACTTTTTAGCCTCATCTCAGTAATCATTGCCGACAAAATGTCACAGAGTGGGTTTTAAATTACTGCAAAGTGGTGAATGCAAGCCGTGGGGTAGAAACTGGTACAAGCCGATTTCTATTTTCCCCTAATAGTGAATAAAAAGTAAGAAGGAGCAAAATCGAGTGCATAAACAAGACAAAGCAAGAACATCGCTTTACAGCATATGTAGGTTGCACTTCTGCTATAATGAATTAGGAGAAACTTCCTTAATTGCATTATTCAGTCTGCACTAAAACATAATTACAAACCTGTTTCCCATGTTTACTGTTGCTACAAGCTTCTATTTTGCTCTGAGCTATCCTACTAGTTAGCTATGCTACCAAACTAGCTGAAAAATAATTCAGCTAAAATATTATATTTAATTGAAACAGACAGCGGTAACAGTGTTCCATGGTTTTTTAAATTCAGACCTTTCAAAAGCGCAGTTCTGATTCATTAATGCAATTCTAAAGAAAGGTATATAGAGGTGAAATGAATGAATAATGAATGACAAATCATATTCGCTGCAGAGAGAGTGCATCAGTGATCATTCGTACAAAGGTAGACCGCGCTCCGTCCAATAATAAATACGCTGCCACTCTAATCAAGCAAATACCGTGCTGCACGCTCCTCATGATGCCCCATTGCATCAGGATATTTCATTTAATTAGGCCAGATCCCTTTCAACTGCGCTGCAACGACACTGTGCAGAAATATCTGTGGGACCAGCATGGACTCGAGGTTTTAGTCATTAAGAAAATCAGGTCAGCCTTTGCATCGAGAGGAAATCCAAGGCAAAATATGTGATTACACACATGCATACCAGCATTGTTTTAATGAGCCGTTACAAGACAACAGGCCTCGTAGATCCTCACCTCGGAGCATATGCATTCTTTGACGGCTGGAATATGCGCGGAAATGGCAGAAGAATAGTTGGGGAAGTGTCGCTCATTACCGTCGAGGGAAAAGGATGAAAAATAAACCCATTAACTGACACGTTCCCTCGTTGCATTTCCCAGAGTAAATAAGTAAATTATCAACGTGACTTCTTTAGCTGAGTCCAAGACAGATGCTGGCGAGGTCTGGTGGTGCACTCATTTCATAAAACAAGAGGGAAGGACTCGATCTTTGAAGCCCCGATTCGTCAAACTATCGTCCGGAGACTGAAGCTCCCGACTACAGTATCGTTCTCAACAGCTGCAGGAGGCGTTATGTGACTCCTGTTGTGAACTCGGTTATGTGCCACGGCGTTGACAGGGGAAAGCATCTATGAAGTCTTTCTCTTTTAAGTTCTCAAGTCACAGCGTGTAGAAACTCCCATGTGCACTGATGGCAGCGTTTGCGGCGCATCAAAAACAACATCAACACGTCCTGTCTGCCCGGACTTTATTGGTGCAATCACACCGACGATACCTTCTTTTACGAGGGTGATAACGTTTTCTGTGTAGCGGTTAAACCTTTGATTAATTGCTCACGTTGTTTAATTACAGGCAACTGGGTGACTGAAGAAAAGGCACATGGAGTCACGTGGACCTGAGTTTTCAGTCGTTGCAATTACAAGAAGTCAGAGAAATTGGCCTCAACCTGATTTTATCCCAAGTTAAGCTGCTTAAGACAGGAATGTTTGAATGAGCAGTGGTCCTTGGACTCACCATAGGAGCCAAACACAAAACAACCGCCAAGCATTCCCATGAGTGAAGGTGTGAATGTCTCGGGTATGGTGAGTAACATTCAGGGCACTCACTCTAAGCCACAAGTCTCGTCTTCTGTGAATGTTGCCAGGTTTTTACAGAATCTAGAATTAAAAGATACCTTTATCTCTTGGGTTCATTCTCCTTAACCATGCCATTGTTGCCACGCTCAGATATAATGTAAATCAATAATTCATTGTCGTCTTGGCTTCTGGAGAGACTTATTAAAGACTTGTCTGGTTATAAAGTTGGAAATCCTTGTGTATTATGTTTTTCTGCAGGTACCATTTCTTGTCTTAGAATGGAGTTAGATGAATGGTTCCCCAAAAACATGTGCCAACGTCTCTGTGGGTTTTACACAAAGAAAGATGTTATGGGTAACCGAAGGTCGTTGGGCCTAAATACCAATTCTTGTGGTTTTTGAGTCGTGGTAGAGAAAAGCTAGCGGACAGGATTATCAAATTCCTTTTGGGAGGAAGGGTTTAAAAGAAAAGAAATATCAGACTTTCACTTTATACCAATAACAAAATCAGCCACATGGTTTCTCTCCATTCATACTTGCTTACACTCGGCCTAACGAAGGAATGCAGGTGATATTATACACTAGACTACTCAGTCAGTGGTTAAAACCATGTGTCCTTGACTGACAGGATTAAAAAATTGTTTGCGTGTTCCACTTAGAAAACTTAGACGGAGTCATTATCTTAATTGCAATCTCAGTCTTTAATTAGCTACTCACATACTGAGTCATTCAGGTGTGATCAATGCCCTCTTAATCTGCAACCATAAAATGAAAAGAAAATGAAATCAGTGTTTTGCTATCTTTAATTGGAACGTAATGTCAAAATTAATAACAATCAAGTCAATTAGCATTCGTAGCTGGTTGATGTGCACTGATTCCAGTCTTTAATATTACTGTGATTCCAGGTTAATTGTCGTCATTACACAGGGATTCAGCGGAGCATCTCGGAAAATAATGGAGTGAGCTGAGCAGACAGAATGGACTGGAAACTAAGAAGAAGAAAAAAAAAAGATTCAGCAGAAGCATCTCACCTCAGCAGGATCTCTGATTTAACTATGTCTGAATAAGATCTCTTTCCCAGGAAAATCAAACCCACGTCTATCCAGAGAACCCATCCTGTCAACGAAATTACTTTCCTATTGAGAGGAAGAAGTGTTATTTCAATGTCTGTCAGACCCCCCCCAACTTACTTTACACATTTCATGACAGCCTAATCCACACACCCTTTGTCTAACCCTGAGACAAAGGCCCTTAATATACACTGTTCCTCCTTTCTTCAGCTGTAATTTCAGACTCCGAGACGATGTTCCACTTTGGAGAGGAATGGACTGAGACAAGGTCATTTAAAGATCCTTTAGAGAGGAAATCACGCTGCCTTCCTGCAGCCCCTTGTTAGCAACGAGATCTCACAGTGTGGAGAATGTTTCAGGCAAAAACATGTGAGGTTGCTGGTTTGAGTCGGAAGAAATACTGTAGCCGGAGTGGAATTGCAGGATCATCAATTAATGATTTACCGGGCTGTGGTTTTCCCACCCTAGAGCCTAGTTTTGTAAACTGCAGTGAATAAATTTGTATAGGAAGGCTGATAATGAGGCGTAATACAGACGCTAGCCAAGGGCTGCAGTGGATGGACTGGTGTCCTAGTTAAGAGTCACAGGAGCTGCCCTTTGGGAGGAGATGACCTATGTGAGTCTGCAGGATTGTAGAAGTGTTTACCTTAAGATCCCTTTGTAAATATGAGATCGTGACTATTTCTGGATGTTAATTTATCCATCAACACCTTCATCTTTCCACTGAAACCCCCGATGATGCTGCCGCGTGTGTCGTTTTGGAGCTGCCATAGCTGAACCGAGCCGACGGCTAACCAGAAACGTCCAAGGTGAGGCATTACATCAAAGCAGTGCACAGCCTTATTGTTAAACCGCATTACGTCTGACCCGAAGAGAGAAGGTGAGATTATCTCCACGCTATTGTCTTACGTTTTGGAGTACAGCCGAGAGTTTAATCAAATCTCGAAGCAATCAATGCACCAGCTCCGATGGACACTTTCCATGCCCTTGGAACCCAAGGAGTGTTCAGAAACGATACCACTGGCAGAAAAAAGTCACTTCAGATACATCATTGTGGAGAATGAGATTAACCTCCCATCCTCCAGCCACCGGGATATCTAATGTCACCGAGCTTATCTCCTAAGCATTCAATCAACCTTCAAGAACCAAGACTATAAACACCTTGCAGTCCTTTGTTTCTATTTCAGCTCCACAAGTTTTCTTGTTTTTTTTTTTACTCAGAAACTTTTCTTTCTCTCATGTCTGTGATTTTTCTTTCTTCTCTCAGAAATGATTCAGTTAACCTGCTGGGGTTTATTTTTTTATTTTTTAGCACATGTGTAAGAAAACCAGACAGATGGAGGTTGAATCAGAACTGGCGACTAGCCTTGTGCCGCATTTTGTTGTTGGAATATTAGGACACAAACCCCCGTGGCCGGACTGGACACTGTCCCAAATAGACTCATCTATTATTTAGAGGTTTTCTTATTTTTCTGTGTTTGTCTCGCTAGACAAATAAAAATAGGGACATTATGGCTGATCTCACTAAATACTCGATCAAGATGAGAAGATTTGATTTGGGATTAATACAAAACAAATGACAACGCACACATTATAA